>NW_027361881.1:750000-1500000 GCF_039654945.1 Dendrobates tinctorius | reverse complement strand
GTGTTCTGAGCTTCTTCCTTGCAGTGTTTCGGGTTCTTCTTCTCCCTTGTCACCGCCACACTGTGGGTTTCTGGCTGGATGTTCTTTATTGCACCTGATCCATGTTCTGATCTATTACACTCTGGTATTTCTCTGCTATAGATTAGAGATCTCTATATTACCCATCTCCTCTGGAGTCAGCCATTATATATATTCTACATTACACTTTCTTGCCATCCTCTGCCCCATACACGATAGACTCCTGATGACATGCTCCATGCTGTTTATCATATATGACCGGTGTCACTGACCCTACGCGTTTTCTGCTCCTTCCTGTAAGCGTTTTATATTTACGATTGATAATTCATAATGTATTCACGGTTTATATCATTCAACAAATCAATTCAGAAAAGAAAAAAAAAACATTTATTATTCTCTGCAGGCAGAAAAGTTTGTTCCAGTAGTTACTCCAGCTTATTTATTTTCAGCTACATACAAAATAATAATAATAATAATAATAACCCTCATCATCGCTCCTCCAGGGCTCTGCAGTAGTTGTCGCCTCCATAAATGATCATTCCGTTTTTCATGTCCTATCTTTTTATTTCTCGGGGTCTCACAGTCTTCGTCGATTTCTAGGGCATCAGATGATTGTGGTCACAGGGAGGGGCGCACATCGGGGGTCTCCGCAGACAGAATCCTGGCCCCCTGCTGGCCCCCACAGCCCCCTGGGGAGAGGTGACCTGATGTCCCCATTTCACAGCCACTTGAGCTAGAGATCTGAGGCCGGGGAGAGTGTCAGCAGGTAGGGGACAGGCTGCTGGGAGGACTTACCCTGCCGGAGGTCGGTCCCGGGGGGTTTGGGCCCCTGTTCGGCTGCAGCCTGGTGCAGACCCTGCGGACACAGCGGCTTTGGAGGCTTCTGAGGTCTCGGCCGCAGCTGCGGTTTTTCTTATTCCCAGAACCTGTTTACATTGAGTTGTATAAACTTCCTGCCGCGTTCTCTGCATCTAGAAATCTCCCGCAGAAGCCTCGACCACCTTCCTCAGCCCAGTGTCCCCTCATCTTCTATTACTTCCTATCGGGAGATTTCAGGCATTTCTGTCCTTTTCTGCCAAGTCCTGTGAGCCACAAGTATGTTCTAATATCCGCTGTACAGTCCGAGGCCGGGGAGACAGTCAGCAGGCAGGGGGAGCCGACAAGAGAGGACACTGTGAGCACTGAGAGGGGCTGCAGCCGACCACAGCTGATGGGAAGAGGTCCCAGAATATCAGCCAGGCAGGAGGGCAGCCTGGGACTTGTAGTTACACAATATACCTGGGTGTGAGATTGTGATCTGGAGGAGACCCCTGTGCCCCAGAGCAGGAGGAGACCCCTGTGCCTAGAGCAGGAGGAGACCCCTGTGCCCAGAGCAGGAGGAGACCCCTGTGCCCCAGAGCAGGAGGACACCCCTGTGCCCCAGAGCAGGAGGAGACCCCTGTGCCCAGAGCAGGAGGAGACCCCTGTGCCCCAGAGCAGGAGGAGACCCCTGTGCCCAGAGCAGGAGGAGACCCCTGTGCCCCAGAGCAGGAGGAGACCCCTGTGCAAAGAGCAGGAGGAGACACCTGTGCCCAGAGCAGGAGGAGACCCCTGTGCCCCAGAGCAGGAGACCCCTGTGCCCAGAGCAGGAGGAGACCCCTGTACCCAGAGTAGGAGGAGACCCCTGTACCCAGAGTAGGAGGAGACCCCTGTACCCAGAGCAGGAGGAGACCCCTGTGCCCCAGAACAGGAGGAGACCCCTGTGCCCCAGAGCAGGAGGAGACCCCTGTGCCCAGAGCAGGAGGAGACCCCTGTGCCAAGAGCAGGAGGAGACCCCTGTGCCCAGAGCAGGAGGAGACCCCTGTACCCAGAGCAGGAGGAGACCCCTGTGCCCCAGAGCAGGAGGAGACCCCTGTGCCCCAGAACAGGAGGAGACCCCTGTGCCCCAGAACAGGAGGAGACCCCTGTGCCCAGAGCAGGAGGAGACCCCTGTACCCAGAGCAGGAGGAGACCCCTGTGCCCCAGAGCAGGAGGAGACCCCTGTGCCCCAGAACAGGAGGAGACCCCTGTGCCCCAGAACAGGAGGAGACCCCTGTGCCCAGAGCAGGAGGAGACCCCTGTGTCCAGAGCAGGGTCGGCTCAGTGACCACTGGGGGGGGATCTATGGGGCAGAATGGAGATGGGATGTTCTAAAGTGAGATAAATGGAGTTTCTGAGAGTTGGGCTGTTGCTCCTTTAAGTGACCCCCAGTCATCGGGGGAGGGGAGAGGAGGGGGGGGGGGGTTAGTGGGCGGGGAGACCCTTCATCTTACAGTCTCTCTGTGAAGATCCGACAGAGTCTGATGACAAGAGATAAGTAAAAGGCGATCACTCCGGAGGGCAGAGTCCTGCTGCCATGAGAAGCAGCAACTCCCTGCTGAGGACCCCCGAGGAGAGCTGAGGACCCCCGACCTGTGGGCAGAACTGAGGACCCCGAGCTGTGAGCAGAGCTGAGGACCCTCAGACACTACAGCACATCTGGACACACACTTTAGACTCAGTCTTTTTCCTGCTCCATCTCTACGCACGAGTCCAGAGCAGCAGAGCCCTAGCAGTGATCAGCAGAGCCCCAGCGGTGAGCAGCAGAACCCCAGCGGTGATCAGCAGAGCCCCAGCGGTGATCAGCAGAGCCCCAGCGGTGATCAGCAGAGTCCCAGCGTTGAGCAGCAGAGCCCTAGCGGTGAGCAGCAGAGCCCCAGCGGTGATCAGCAGAGCTCCAGCGGTGAGCAGCAGAGCCCCAGCGGTGATCAGCAGAGCCCCAGCGGTGAGCAGCAGAGCCCAGGCGGTGATCAGCAGAGCTCCAGCGGTGAGCAGCAGAGCCCCAGCGGTGATCAGCAGAGCTCCAGCGGTGATCAGCAGAGCCCCTGCGGTGAGCAGCAGAGCCCCAGCGGTGAGCAGCAGAGCCCCAGCAGCGAGCAGCAGAGCCCCAGCGGTGATCAGCAGAGCCCCAGCGGTCATCAGCAGAGCCCCAGCGGTGAGCAGCAGAGCCCCAGCGGTGATCAGCAGAGCCCCAGCGGTGAGCAGCAGAGCCCCAGCGGTGATCAGCAGAGCCCCAGCGGTGAGCAGCAGAGCCCCAGCGGTGATCAGCAGAGCCTCACCCTCCTTCAGCCCCGCGGAGGCCGCACAGTCTCCCCGGGCACAGTCTCCCTTCTGCTCCACCTTTGCGCACCAGCTGAGGAGGAGCCGGACCGTCCATCCCGGCACCAGCTCCACATCCTGGTGACTGCCTGCAGCGCTGACAATGACCGCAGAGATCCAGCAGCCCCCGGCGCAGACCCCTGCACAGAGCAGTCCCATGTCAGCAGCCGCAGACAAGCACAGCGGCCAACCCTCCGTCATGGAGTCTGCGGCCACCAAGACCAAGAAGACCAACGCCGGCATCAGGCGGCCGGAGAAGCCCCCCTACTCGTACATCGCCCTGATCGTCATGGCCATCCAGAGCTCGCCCACCAAGCGGCTGACCCTCAGCGAGATCTACCAGTTCCTCCAGAGCCGCTTCCCCTTCTTCCGCGGCTCCTACCAGGGCTGGAAGAACTCGGTGCGGCACAACCTGTCCCTCAATGAGTGCTTCATCAAGCTGCCCAAGGGCCTGGGCCGGCCCGGGAAGGGCCACTACTGGACCATCGACCCCGCCAGCGAGTTCATGTTCGAGGAGGGGTCTTTCCGGAGGAGACCGAGGGGCTTCAGGAGGAAGTGCCAGGCGCTGAAGCCCATGTACAGCATGATGAACGGCCTGGGCTTCAACCACATCCCGGACACCTACAGCTTCCAGGGGTCCGCAGTCTCCTGCCCCCCCAACAGCCTGGCACTGGACAGTGGCATCGGGATGATGAACGGACACCTATCCGGCAACGTGGACGGGATGGGGCTGAGCGGACACCCGCACCTGGCTGCCAATGGTGCCCACTCCTACATGGGCAGCTGCACAGGGTCCACAGGGGGAGACTACCCCCACCATGACTCTGGCTCTCCTCTGCTGGGTGGGGGAGCAGTAATGGAGCCTCATTCCGTCTACACAAGTCCGGGCTCTGCCTGGGCAACAACCTCTACAGCCCTGCCCGGAGGTGCCCCCTATATCAAGCAGCAGCCCCTCTCACCCTGCAACTCTGCCAACAACCCCCTGTCCTCCAGCCTCTCCTCACACTCCCTGGACCAGCCATACCTGCACCAGAACAGCCACAACTCCGCGACAGACCTGCAAGGTAAGTGCCCCCTGCTCTGCCCGAGGAAAAGCCCCGCAGAGACATGTACTGGCACAAAGCCCCCCAGAGACATGCACTGGCACAAAGCCCCCCAGAGACATGCACTGGCACAAAACCCCCCAGAGACATGCACTGGCACAAAGCCCCCCAGAGACATGCACTGGCACAAAGCCCCCCAGAGAGATGCACTGGCACAAAGCCCCCCCAGAGACATGCACTGGCACAAAGCCCCCCAAAGACATGCACTGGCACAAAGCCCCCCAGAGACATGCACTGGCACAAAGCCCCCCAGAGACATGCACTGGCACAAAGCCCCCCAGAGACATGCACTGGCACAAAACCCCCCAGAGACATGCACTGGCACAAAACCCCCCAGAGACATGCACTGGCACAAAGCCCCCCAGAGACATGCACTGGCACAAAGCCCCCCAGAGACATGCACTGGCACAAAGCCCCCCAGAGACATGCACTGGCACAAAGCCCCCCAGAGACATGCACTGGCACAAAGCCCCCCAGAGACATGCACTGGCACAAAACCCCCCAGAGACATGCACTGGCACAAAGCCCCCCAGAGACATGCACTGGCACAAAGCCCCCCAGAGACATGCACTGGCACAAAGCCCCCCAGAGACATGCACTGGCACAAAACCCCCCAGAGACATGCACTGGCACAAAACCCCCCAGAGACATGTACTGGCACAAAGCCCCCCAGAGACATGCACTGGCACAAAGCCCCCCAGAGACATGCACTGGCACAAAACCCCCCAGAGACATGCACTGGCACAAAGCCCCCCAGAGACATGCACTGGCACAAACCCCCCCAGAGACATGCACTGGCACAAAACCCCCCAGAGACATGCACTGGCACAAAACCCACCAGAGACATGCACTGGCACAAAACCCACCAGAGACATGCACTGGCACAAAACCCCCCAGAGACATGCACTGGCACAAAGCCCCCCAGAGACATGCACTGACACAAAACCCCCCAGAGACATGCACTGGCACAAAACCCCCCAGAGACATGCACTGGCACAAAACCCACCAGAGACATGCACTGGCACAAAACCCCCCAGAGACATGCACTGACACAAAATCCCCCAGAGACATGCACTGGCACAAAGCCCCCCAGAGACATGCACTGGCACAAAGCCCCCCAGAGACATGCACTGACACAAAACCCCCCAGAGACATGCACTGGCACAAAACCCCCCAGAGACATGCACTGGCACAAAACCCACCAGAGACATGCACTGGCACAAAACCCACCAGAGACATGCACTGGCACAAAACCCCCCAGAGACATGCACTGACACAAAATCCCCCATAGACATTTACTGACACCCCCCGAATACATCCATCCCCTGACCCCCCCACAGACAGGCTGTACACCATGGAGTTACCCAGCAGGAGTATTAGGATGGGGGTAGTAGTTCTTGTAGTAGTCCTGGAGACACTGAGGGGAGATTGGGGGAAGTTGTGACTGCACATATGGGACATGGCAGCAGTTAGTGTGGAGACACCGGGTAATTATGGCTCCTGAGGGGGCAGCCTGTGTCTGTGGCCCTGGGCTCCCGACGCTCCGCTCAGGGGGGTGTCAGAGACCCCCAGTCACATTCACCTCGTCCCCAAAGACCCTCAGCTCTCAGAGGAATGATGACAGCTGCCACCTAATTACCGGGAATATCGGGAATATTCCGCTGAGCGACCAGATCTAGCATTAATTATTATTATTATTATTATTATTATTATTATTATTATTATTATTATTACCCAGCTGGGAATCTGATGCAGCAGATACAGGTCACCAGGCGAGGATGAGGAGGATGAGGAGGATTCTTACACTGAGGTTATGGTGGGATCATTATTAACAATTCATTTCACACCTGGGAGGAAAACACAGAACAACTGTAGTCCTACAGCGAGGGAGAGATGGGGGGATGATGGGGGTGATGGGGGGAAGATAGGGATGATGGGAGAGATGGGGGGATGATGGGGGTGATGGGGGGAAGATAGGGATGATGGGGGTGATGGGGGGATGGTGGGGGTGATGGGGGATGGTGGGGGTGCTGGGGGGATGATGGGGTTGATGGGGGGATGATGGGGGGATGATAGGGATGATGGGGGATGATAGGGATGATGGGGGGAAGATAGGGATGATGGGGGGAAGATAGGGATGATGGGGGGGAAGATAGGGATGATGGGGGGATGATAGGGATGATGGGGGGAAGATAGGGATGATGGGGGGAAGATAGGGATGATGGAGGGAAGATAGGGATGATGGGGGGATGATAGGGATGATGGGGGGATGATAGGGATGATGGGGGGAAGATAGGGATGATGGGGGGATGATAGGGATGATGGGGGGAAGATAGGGATGATGGAGGGAAGATAGGGATGATGGGGGGAAGATAGGGATGATGGGGGATGATAGGGATGATGGGGGGATGGTGGGGGTGATGGGGGGATGGTGGGGGTGCTGGGGGGATGATGGGGATGATGGGGGGATGATAGGGATGATGGGGGGATGATATGGATGATGGGGGGAAGATAGGGATGATGGGGGGATGATAGGGATGATGGGGGGAAGATAGGGATGATGGGGGGATGATAGGGATGATGGGGGGATGATAGGGGTGATGGGGGGAAGATAGGGATGATGGGGGGATGATAGGGATGATGGGGGGATGGTTGGGGTGCTGGGGGGTTGATGGGGTTAATGGGGGTGATTCCTCCTCTCTCTTCCCTCCTCAATGGCGTCTAATAGATTTCAGCAGTTTCCTTCCACCACAATTAACCTAATTGCTCCAAATAAGAGGTCAGGAGCAGAGAGGTCTGATGGCCACAGAGCTACAATATACAGAGATATAGAACAGAAATATACATCATAGATATACATAAATCTATACATATATTATTATTATTATTATTATTATTTATATAGCGCCATTAAATCCATGGTGCTGTACATGAGAAGGGGGTTACATACAAAGTTATAGATATCGACAACAGTAACCAAATTTACAATGACAGACCGGTACATACATAGCTATACACATACATAACTATACACATATATACATAGCTATACACATATATACATAGCTATACACATATATACATAGCTATACACATATATACATAGCTATACACATATACATAGCTATACACATACATAACTATACACATATATACATAGCTATACACATACATAACTATACACATATATACATAGCTATACACATACATACATAGCTATACACATATATACATAACTATACACATATATACATAGCTATACACATACATACATAGCTATACACATATATACATAGCTATACACATATATACATAGCTATACACATATATACATAGCTATACACATATATACATAGCTATACACATACATAGCTATACACATACATAACTATACACATATATACATAGCTATACACATACATACATAGCTATACACATATATACATAACTATACACATATATACATAGCTATACACATACATAGCTATACACATATATACATAGCTATACACATATATACATAGCTATACACATATATACATAGCTATACACATATATACATAGCTATACACATACATAGCTATACACATATATACATAGCTATACACATACATAGCTATACACATATATACATAGCTATACACATACATAGCTATACACATATATACATAGCTGTACACATATATACATAGCTATACACATACATAGCTATACACATATATACATAACTATACACATATATACATAGCTATACACATACATAGCTATACACATATATACATAGCTATACACATACATAGCTATACACATACATACATAGCTATACACATATATACATAGCTATACACATACATAGCTATACACATATATACATAGCTGTACACATACATAGCTATACACATATATACATAGCTATACACATATATACATAGCTATACACATACATAGCTATACACATATATACATAGCTATACACATACATACATAGCTATACACATACATAACTATACACATATATACATAGCTATACACATATATACATAGCTATACACATATATACATAGCTATACACATATATACATAGCTATACACATATATACATAGCTATACACATATATACATAGCTATACACATACATAGCTATACACATACATACATAGCTATACACATACATAGCTATACACATACAAACATAGCTATACACACACATACATAGCTATACACATATATACATAGCTATACACATATATACATAGCTATACACATACATAGCTATACACATATATACATAGCTATACACATACATAGCTATACACATACAGTACATAGCTATACACATACATACATAGCTATACACATACATAGCTATACACATATATACATAGCTATACACACATACATAGCTATACACATATATACATAGCTATACACATATATACATAGCTATACACATACATAGCTATACACATATATACATAGCTATACACATATATACGTAGCTATACACATACATAGCTATACACATATATACATAGCTATACACATACATAGCTATACACATATATACATAGCTATACACATACATAGCTATACACATATATACATAGCTATACACATACATAGCTATACACATATATACATAGCTATACACATACATACATAGCTATACACATATATACATAGCTATACACATATATACATAGCTATACACATACATAGCTATACACATATATACATAGCTATACACATATATACATAGCTATACACATATATACATAGCTATACACATATATACATAGCTATACACATATATACATAGCTATACACATATATACATAGCTATACACATATATACGTAGCTATACACATACATAGCTATACACATATATACATAGCTATACACATACATAGCTATACACATATATACATAGCTATACACATATATACATAGCTATACACATACATAGCTATACATATACATACATAGCTATACACATACATAGCTATACACATATATACATAGCTATACACATACATAGCTATACACATATATACGTAGCTATACACATACATAGCTATACACATACAGAGCTATACACATATACATAGCTATACACACACATACATAGCTATACACATATATACATAGCTATACACATATATACGTAGCTATACACATACATAGCTATACACATACAGAGCTATACACATATACATAGCTATACACACACATACATAGCTATACACATATATACATAGCTATACACATATATACATAGCTATACACATATATACATAGCTATACACATATATACGTAGCTATACACATACATAGCTATACACATATATACATAGCTATACACATACATAGCTATACACATATATACATAGCTATACACATATATACATAGCTATACACATACATAGCTATACATATACATACATAGCTATACACATACATAGCTATACACATATATACATAGCTATACACATACATAGCTATACACATATATACATAGCTATACACATATACATAGCTATACACATATATACGTAGCTATACACATACATAGCTATACACATACAGAGCTATACACATATACATAGCTATACACACACATACATAGCTATACACATATATACATAGCTATACACATATATACGTAGCTATACACATACATAGCTATACACATACAGAGCTATACACATATACATAGCTATACACACACATACATAGCTATACACATATATACATAGCTATACACATATATACATAGCTATACACATATATACATAGCTATACATATATATACATAGCTATACACATATATACATAGCTATACACATACATAGCTATACACATATATACATAGCTATACACATACATAGCTATACACATATATACATAGCTATACACATATACATAGCTATACACATATATACGTAGCTATACACATACATAGCTATACACATACAGAGCTATACACATATACATAGCTATACACACACATACATAGCTATACACATATATACATAGCTATACACATATATACATAGCTATACACATATATACATAGCTATACATATATATACATAGCTATACACATATATACATAGCTATACACATACATACATAGCTATACACATACACATACATAGCTATACACATATATACATAGCTATACACATATATACGTAGCTATACACATATATACATAACTATACACATATATACATAGCTATACACATATACATAGCTATACACATATATACGTAGCTATACACATATACATAGCTATACACATATATACGTAGCTATACACATATATACATAGCTATACACATACATAGCTATACACATATATACATAGCTATACACATATATACGTAGCTATACACATACATAGCTATACACATACATACATAGCTATACACATACATAGCTATGCACATATATACATAGCTATACACATATACATAGCTATACATATATATACATAGCTATACACATATATACATAGCTATACACATACATAGCTATACACATATATACATAGCTATACACATATATACATGCCGCCATCCACCTTCCCTATGCCATGGACTTCTATAGCCCCAACCTGGATCTGCCCCATCCACCTTTCCTACAGCCCCTTCCCAACATCCCTACAGTCCCTATCCCTATTCCCTTCTGTACACCTGCTTTGGCAAAACTAATGTGTATTTAGTCCTGCCAATAAACCTTCTTTGAATCTTGAATCTTTGAATCTATACACATACATAGCTATACACATACATAGCTATACACATACATAGCTATACACATACATACATAGCTATACACATACATAGCTATACACATACATACATAGCTATACACATATATATACGTAGCTATATACATATACACATAGCTATACACATATATACGTAGCTATATACATATACACATAGCTATACACATATATACATAGCTATACACATATACACATAGCTATACACATATATACATAGCTATACACATATACACATAGCTATACACATATATACGTAGCTATATACATATTTGCATAGAACAACTGGAACAGCACCATAGAAAATCCGTCAGCCTCCCCAACCAGCAATCAATTGGCTCCTTAGAATTAATATAAAAAAAAGTGAACTTTAATGCCCAATGGCAGCAACTTTTCGAATATAAAATCCTTTCTGTTGGTTTGAGGAGACGTTGCCGCCATTGGGCATTAATGTTCACTTTTTTTGATATTTTTGTGCCGTTTCCCTTTTTTTTTTGCTATTTAGATATATACATAGCTGTATACATATATATATACATAGATGTGTGCAATATTGACAGAAACAAAACATTATACACATATATATACACATATAAAATATATATATATATAATTCCTATTAGTTATTATTTCTCCAGACAATTTCCCCTTTATACAATGATGATAATTTTAATAATAATCAGTTCTGTGTAAAGGGTCAAAATGTCTGGAGAAATAATTGTAAGTAATAATCAAATCAAATCAAATTTATTATCGCCAAGTACATATTACATATATACAAGGAATTCTTTGTGGCAAAGAGGCAACATAATATATAACAACAGATACAACAAGTAACATCCAACAAGACAGATACAGTATATAGTCTACACAGGACGATTTAATTGTTGAACAGAGAGTGGATAGAAGCTGTTCATAGGGCGGTTGGTGCTGCATTTATAGAAATATCATAGAAATTATATATATTTTTTAAACTGCGAATATAATTATAAAGGAATAAATAATATCAACAGTGGTGGTAATATTTCTACTAATAATAATAACTCATCAATAATACTAGCAGTTAGAATGATTATTTTATTGTCACCGCATTCATATTATTATTGTCACCCTTATTATTCCATCACACTATACCAATATTAATGTTACACTCATTCTTATCACCATTATTAATATTATACTCGCTCTTATTACCATTATTAATATTATACTCGTTCTTATTACCATTATTAATGTTACACTCATTCTTATCACCATTATTAATATTATACTTATTCTTATTACCATTATTAATATTACACTCATTCTTATCACCATTATTATTGTTATACTCATTCTTATTACCATTATTAATATTACACTCATTCTTATTACCATTATTAATATTACACTCATTCTTATCACCATTATTATTGTTATACTCATTCTTATCACCATTATTAATATTATACTCATTCTTATCACCATTATTATTGTTATACTCATTCTTATTACCATTATTAATATTACACTCATTCTTATTACCATTATTAATATTATACTCGTTCTTATCACCATTATTAATATTATACTCGCTCTTATTACCATTATTAATATTATACTCGTTCTTATCACCATTATTAATATTATACTCGCTCTTATCACCATTATTAATATTATACTCATTCTTATTACCATTATTAATATTACACTCATTCTTATTACCATTATTATTGTTATACTTATTCTTATTACCATTATTAATATTATACTCATTCTTATTACCATTATTAATATTACACTCATTCTTATCACCATTATTATTGTTATACTCATTCTTATTACCATTATTAATATTATACTCGTTCTTATCACCATTATTAATATTATACTCATTCTTATTACCATTATTAATATTACACTCATTCTTATCACCATTATTAATATTACACTCATTCTTATTACCATTATTATTGTTATACTTATTCTTATTACCATTATTAATATTATACTCATTCTTATTACCATTATTAATATTACACTCATTCTTATCACCATTATTAATATTACACTCATTCTTATCACCATTATTATTGTTATACTCATTCTTATCACCATTATTAATATTATACTCATTCTTATTACCATTATTAATATTATACTCGTTCTTATCACCATTATTAATATTATACTCGCTCTTATTACCATTATTAATATTATACTCGTTCTTATCACCATTATTAATATTATACTCGCTCTTATCACCATTATTAATATTATACTCATTCTTATTACCATTATTAATATTACACTCATTCTTATTACCATTATTATTGTTATACTTATTCTTATTACCATTATTAATATTATACTCATTCTTATTACCATTATTAATATTACACTCATTCTTATCACCATTATTAATATTACACTCATTCTTATCACCATTATTATTGTTATACTCATTCTTATTACCATTATTAATATTACACTCATTCTTATTACCATTATTAATATTATACTCGTTCTTATCACCATTATTAATATTATACTCGCTCTTATTACCATTATTAATATTATACTCGTTCTTATCACCATTATTAATATTATACTCGCTCTTATCACCATTATTAATATTATACTCATTCTTATTACCATTATTAATATTACACTCATTCTTATTACCATTATTATTGTTATACTTATTCTTATTACCATTATTAATATTATACTCATTCTTATTACCATTATTAATATTACACTCATTCTTATCACCATTATTATTGTTATACTCATTCTTATTACCATTATTAATATTATACTCGTTCTTATCACCATTATTAATATTATACTCATTCTTATTACCATTATTAATATTACACTCATTCTTATCACCATTATTAATATTACACTCATTCTTATTACCATTATTATTGTTATACTTATTCTTATTACCATTATTAATATTATACTCATTCTTATTACCATTATTAATATTACACTCATTCTTATCACCATTATTAATATTACACTCATTCTTATCACCATTATTATTGTTATACTCATTCTTATCACCATTATTAATATTATACTCATTCTTATTACCATTATTAATATTACACTCATTCTTATCACCATTATTAATATTATACTCGTTCTTATCACCATTATTAATATTATACTCGCTCTTATTACCATTATTATTGTTATACTCATTCTTATCACCATTATTAATATTATACTCGTTCTTATCACCATTATTATTGTTATACTCATTCTTATTACCATTATTAATATTACACTTATTCTTATCACCATTATTAATATTGTACTCGCTCTTATTACCATTATTAATATTACACTTATTCTTATTACCATTATTAATATTACACTCATTCTTATTACCATTATTAATATTATACTCGCTCTTATTACCATTATTATTGTTATACTCATTCTTATCACCATTATTAATATTATACTCGTTCTTATCACCATTATTATTGTTATACTCATTCTTATCACCATTATTAATATTACACTTATTCTTATCACCATTATTAATATTGTACTCGCTCTTATTACCATTATTAATATTACACTTATTCTTATTACCATTATTAATATTACACTCATTCTTATTACCATTATTAATATTATACTCGCTCTTATTACCATTATTAATATTATACTCATTCTTATTACCATTATTATTGTTATACTTATTCTTATTACCATTATTAATATTACACTCATTCTTATTACCATTATTAATATTACACTTATTCTTATCACCATTATTAATATTATACTCATTCTTATTACCATTATTATTGTTATACTCATTCTTATTACCATTATTAATATTACACTTATTCTTATCACCATTATTAATATTGTACTCGCTCTTATCACCATTATTAATATTACACTCATTCTTATTACCATTATTAATATTACACTCATTCTTATTACCATTATTAATATTACACTTATTCTTATCACCATTATTAATATTATACTCATTCTTATTACCATTATTATTGTTATACTCATTCTTATTACCATTATTAATATTACACTTATTCTTATCACCATTATTAATATTGTACTCGCTCTTATCACCATTATTAATATTACACTCATTCTTATTACCATTATTAATATTACACTTATTCTTATCACCATTATTAATATTGTACTCGCTCTTATTACCATTATTAATATTACACTTATTCTTATTACCATTATTATTGCTACAATCGTTGTTATTAATGTTCTCATTGTTATTATCGCTATATTATTCCTGGTGTTTGTGGACACAGCTCCAGCTGTGATGGAACCACAAGTCGCAGCAGCGCACCGTGTCAGTCTGCGCCTTGTAGTTCCCGCACTGACGTCACTGCCTGCCCCTTGTGTCCCCCCAGGTGTCCCCCGGTATCACCCCCAGTCCCCCAGCATGAATGACAGGAAGGAGTTCGTGTTCTCCTTCAATGCCATGGCCTCCTCCATGCACGGGGGCGGCGGCTCCTACTACCACCAGCAGGTCAGCTACCAGGACATCAAGCCCTGTGTGATGTGAGGACCCTGCAGGACCCCGGATCGCAGGGACCCCCGGAGTCAGCCCTCGGCAGGACCTCCCGGCTGCTGCAGACCCCTGGACCCGGCGGCGCCCCCCGCACTCATCACCTGCACTTTGGGGGCTTTTGCTCACTGTAAATTCAGAAGAATCTATGGAACGATGGAGTTTGCGACATTTGGGAAGGAAGGTTCCGATCTTATGTTTCTCTGCACTGTAAATAAAAAATATCAGTTTTTTGTGTTTGTAAATTTAAAAAAAAGGAAAAAAAATCAAAATAAAATTTTTATTCTATTTGTTAATTTTAAGAGAAATTCTCATTATTCTATTTATGTAATAGATGTCACGATAATGAGAAGATTGGTCATTATTCCCTTGTGAATGTCACGACAGAAATGTCATTATGAAATAATTAAAGTGGAATTGTCCCAAACAGAGAAGAGAAGAATCTGATGGTGAAAGGACAAGTCAGGACCCTCTGCTCTCCCCTGTGACCCCTCTACAGGCCCTGCTGATCGTGTGCAGCAGAGGCAGACAGAGGGGGAGAGGCTCCTCCAGGGACACACATCACTCCTGAAACAAGTGTTATTACTACAGGAAGATGGGAAAGTGTTAGTAGTCTTATACATAATTGCTGTTATTCTAAATACTGATACAAGGAAAGTCCCATATAAGCGATGTGCAGTGGTAACATTACAAACTGGAGCCCGGCACACACTGCTGCTATGCAGCTGCATATCTGATAGCAGATTATTTACTGTATAATAATAATAATCTGCATGTATATATATAAATAATAATAATATGCCTGTATATATATATATATATAAATAATAATATGCATGTATATATATAAATAATAATACTAATATGCATGTATATATAAATAATAATATGCATATATATATAAATAATAATAATATGCATGTGTATATATATAAATAATAATAATATGCATGTATATATATAAATAATAATAATAATATGCATATATGTATAAATAATAATAATATGCATGTATATATAAATAATAATATGCATGTATATATATAAATAATAATAATAATAATAATAATAATAATATGCATGTATATATATAAATAATAATAATAATATGCATGTATACATGTATAAATAATAATAATATGCCTGTATATATATAAATAATAATATGCATGTATACATATATAAATAATAATAATATGCATGTATATATATAAATAATAATAATATGCATATATGTATAAATAATATGCATGTATACATATATAAATAATAATAATATGCATGTATATATATAAATAATAATATGCATGTATACATGTATAAATAATAATAATATGCCTGTATATATAAATAATAATATGCATATATGTATAAATAATAATATGCCTGTATATATATAAATAATAATATGCATGTATACATATATAAATAATAATAATATGCATGTATATATATAAATAATAATAATATGCATATATGTATAAATAATATGCATGTATACATATATAAATAATAATAATATGCATGTATATATATAAATAATAATAATATGCATGTATACATGTATAAATAATAATAATATGCCTGTATATATAAATAATAATATGCATATATGTATAAATAATAATATGCATGTATACATATATAAATAATAATAATATGCCTGTATATATATAAATAATAATATGCATATATGCATAAATAATAATATGCATGTATACATATATAAATAATAATAATATGCATGTATATATATAAATAATAATAATATGCATATATGTATAAATAATAATATGCATGTATACATATATAAATAATAATAATATGCCTGTATATGTATAAATAATAATATGCATATATATAAATAATAATAATATGCATGTATATATATATAAATAATAATAATATGCATGTATATATATAAATAATAATATGCATATATGTATAAATAATAATATGCATGTATACATATATAAATAATAATAATATGCCTGTATATATATATAAATAATAATATGCATATATATATAAATAATAATAATATGCATGTGTATATATATAAATAATAATATGCCTGTATATATATATAGATAATGATATGCATATATATATAAATAATAATAATATGCCTGTATATATATATAAAAATAATAATAATATGCATGTATATATATAAATAATAATAATAATAATAATAATAATAATAATATGCATATATATATATATAAATAATAATAATATGCATGTATATATAAATAATAATAATAATAATAATAATAATATGCCTGTATATATAAATAATAATAATATGCATATATATATAAATAATAATAATATGCATATATATAAATAATAATATGCATGTATATATATATAAATAATAATATGCATGTATATATAAATAATAATAATATGCATATATATATAAATAATAATAATAATAATAATAATTTATATAGCGCCAGCATATTCCGCAGCGCTTTACAGTTCATGCACAACAGTCATAACTGACAACTAAAGCTCTGTGTATTCTTGCCCCTATGTGTCAGGGATGGCATCATGTATGATTATTATGGGGGGGCTGCCCTCTCGGAGGATGATGCTTTACTCTCTACACTCCTGGCTGATGTTTGATCCTATGAAGCTGCTGGAGATGATTTGGGCGCAGGACCAGTTTTGGGGTCTCCAGAGGCGTTTGTGGGGTCTCGTCTGAGACAGATTTGTGATCAGATTAGACAGGGGTAAAATACACACGTGTTGTTGTTGTTGTTGTTGTTGTTGTTGTTACACACAGGCAAAACTTGGATATACAGAAGTGCAGTGCAGACTTGGCGTTTTGGGGCAGGATTTTAGATTCTCTCCCTTCTAATCATCTCATTAGTTTTATGACCGAATCATAACTAATAATCTAACTATACAGGGGGAAGATGAGTGTCTGCAGCCAGTCTGTGGGGAGAAGAAAAGAAACTGCAGGGGCCAAAAACTGAAACAAGGCAAAACATGAGCTGTGGAAGGAGGTAAAATGTGCTGGGAGAGAAGGAAGGAGCAGGGACAGCAGCTCCTCACTATTCTAGAGGAGGAGGCAGCAGCAGCACAATCCTGCATTTCCAAGAATGAGAACCTTAGAAAACATAACGATGCGAGCGCTGTATGGGATGAATTCAGAAGGAATAATAATAATAGAAAACAAAGCAATGAATAACTCAGCTTTTTTTCTAGCTCTGCTGAATCTTTCCATCTAAGGAGAAGGTGATTGGAAGCAATCGTTCTATGAGCCATCCCTCCCATCATCAGCCCTGCTGGGACACAGGGGGTGAGGCTGGAGCTTTCAGGTTTCTTTATATTTGTTTCCATGATCTTTATACACAAAGAAGAGACCAACGTGAAAAAGTTGTGTATCCACTAGAGAATAACACCTACAAACATGACACACAACTAAAGATTGTATATAATTAGTTATTAATTAAATTAAAAAACATGATTTATACATAATTAATTCAAATCAGGGGAAGGACAAAAATCGCACCTGCCTGACGCGCGTTTCGCCTAAGCTTTCACCAGGGAATGGAAAGCTCTGGCGAAACGCGCATCGGGCAGGTGCGGACTGCTGCGGGGCCTTAGGCTGTCATTATCCTCTCTTATTGGCTCTTTCTTATACACTGGCACTTTACATTGAACAAACTATTGCTCTTTTTTGTCCCATGTTACCTGGACTACTACCATTGGGTTTTAATTTTTAACATTCAAGTCTATGTTTGTTCTATTTTATTATCGGAGGATATTATTTGGTGTTTATTTTATGCAGTTACTGCCCTGGCTATTACTATATCCTTAGGGTGTGTGCGCACAGTGCAGAATCATCTGCGGATTTTTCCATGCGGATTTGCAGGTAAAACTGCAGGTAAAGTGACCTGTGGATTAGCCTGCGGTTTGCCCCTGTGGTTTGACACCTGGACAATGGAACAGGTGTCAAATTGCTGCGGAATCCACAGAAAGAATGGACATGCTGCAGATTTAAAACCACGGAAAAAATCCGCAGCGTGTGCACTGCACTTTTGAAATCCCATTGGCTAACATGGTACTGTACAATGCCTGCAGATTCTGCTGCGGGTCTGCAGCAGTTTCAGCTGCGGTGTACAGTACCATTATACCCTACGGGAATAAAAAAACGCAGTGCACACGCTGCGGATTGCTCTGAGGATTTGTCCGCACGGATTTAGTAAAATCTGCAGGTAAATCCGCAGATCAGAAGGCCTACGGTTTATCATCTCTACAATGGAGGAGAAAGGAAACCGCAGCGGAAAAATCCGCACCGTCTGCACTGGGGTTTTTGTTTTCCATAAGTTATAATGCTACTGTACACCGCAGCAGAATCCGCAGCGTGTGCACACAGCCTAAGTGTAAGTGGAGCACAACCCCCACTGGATCACCGGCAGATCCCGCATTTATGGGGCACTTACAGGGCTCCTGATGGGAAATGATCACTTGTGACAGATACAGATCCATGGCATTCTCTGAATCCAGACACCGGCTCAGGCCTCGTTCACACGGTCAGTATTCGGTCAGTATTTCACATCAGTGTTTCTAGCCAAAACCAGGAGAGGAGAAATCAGAGGAAAAGTCCAATAGAGACCCATCACCACTTCTGCATTTATCACCCACTCCTGGTCTTGACTTACAAATACTGATGTAAAGCACTGACCAAATACTGAACGTGTGAACGTGGCCTTACAGACAGCAATGCTGCTCCACATCAGTAACGCTGCCCCGTGTCAGTAACGCTGCCCCGCATCAGTAACGCTGCCCCGCGTCAGTAACGCTGCCCCTCGGCAGTAACGCTGCCCCGCATCAGTAACGCTGCCCCGCGTCAGTAACGCTGCCCCGCATCAGTAATGCTGCTCCACATCAGTAACTCTGCCCCGCGTCAGTAACGCTGCCCCGCATCAGTAACGCTGCCCCGCGTCAGTAACGCTGCCCCGCATCAGTAACGCTGCCCCGCGTCAGTAACGCTGCCCCTCGGCAGTAACGCTGCCCCGCATCAGTAACGCTGCCCCGCGTCAGTAACGCTGCCCCGCGTCAGTAACGCTGCCCCTCGGCAGTAACGCTGCCCCGAGTCAGTAACGCTGCCCCTCATCAGTAACGCTGCACCTCATCAGTAACGCTGCTCCACATCAGTAACGCTGCCCCGCGTCAGTAACGCTGCCCCGCGTCAGTAACGCTGCCCCTCGGCAGTAACGCTGCCCCGAGTCAGTAACGCTGCCCCTCATCAGTAACACTGCACCTCATCAGTAACGCTGCCCCTCGGCAGTAACGCTGCCCATCATCAGTAACGCTGCCCCTCATCAGTAACTCTGCGCCTCATCAGTAACGCTGCCCCGCGTCAGTAACGCTGCCCCTCGGCAGTAACGCTGCCCCGAGTCAGTAACGCTGCCCCTCATCAGTAACTCTGCGCCTCATCAGTAACGCTGCCCCGCATCAGTAACGCTGCACCTCATCAGTAACGCTGCCCCTCATCAGTAACGCTGCCCCTCGGCAGTAACGCTGCCCCTCATCAGTAACGCTGCCCCGCGTCAGTAACGCTGCCCCGCGTCAGTAACTCTGCCCCGCATCAGTAACGCTGCCCCTCATCAGTAACGCTGCACCTCATCAGTAACGCTGCCCCTCATCAGTAACGCTGCCCCTCGGCAGTAACGCTGCCCCTCATCAGTAACGCTGCCCCGCGTCAGTAACGCTGCCCCGCGTCAGTAACGCTGCCCCGCATCAGTAACGCTGCCCCGCCTCAGTAACGCTGCCCCGAGTCAATAACGCTGCCCCTCATCAGTAACTCTGCGCCTCATCAGTAACGCTGCCCCGCATCAGTAACGCTGCCCCTCATCAGTAACTCTGCGCCTCATCAGTAACGCTGCCCCGCATCAGTAACGCTGCCCCTCATCAGTAACGCTGCCCCTCGTCAGTAACGCTGCCCCTCATCAGAAACTCTGCCCCTCATCAGAAACTCTGCCCCTCGTCAGTAACGCTGCCCCTCATCAGTAACGCTGCCCCTCATCAGAAACTCTGCCCCTCATCAGTAACGCTGCGCCTCATCAGTAACGCTGCCCCGCATCAGTAACGCTGCCCCTCATCAGAAACTCTGCCCCTCGTCAGTAACGCTGCCCCTCATCAGTAACGCTGCCCCTCATCAGTAACGCTGCCCCTCATCAGTAACGCTGCGCCTCATCAGTAATGCTGCCCCTCATCAGTAACGCCGCCCTTCGTCAGTAACGCTGCCCCGCGTCAGTAATGCTGCCCCTCCTCAGTAACGCTGCCCCTCCTCAGTAACTCTGCGCCTCATCAGTAACGCTGCCCCGCGTCAGTAACACTGCCCCTCGTCAGTAACGCTGCCCCACGTCAGTAACGCTGCCCCTCCTCAGTAACGCTGCCCCTCCTCAGTAACGCTGCCCCGCGTCAGTAACGCTGCCCCTCATCAGTAACTCTGCGCCTCATCAGTAACTCTGCGCCTCATCAGTAACGCTGCCCCGCGTCAGTAACGCTGACCCTCGTCAGTAACGCTGACCCTCGTCAGTAACGCTGCCCCACGTCAGTAACGCTGCCCCTCCTCAGTAACGCTGCCCCGCGTCAGTAACGCTGCCCCTCCTCAGTAACGCTGCCCCGCGTCAGTAACGCTGCCCCTCATCAGTAACTCTGCGCCTCATCAGTAACTCTGCGCCTCATCAGTAACGCTGCCCCGCGTCAGTAACGCTGCCCCTCGTCAGTAACGCTGCCCCACGTCAGTAACGCTGCCCCTCATCAGTAACTCTGCCCCTCATCAGTAACGCTGCCCCGCATCAGTAACGCTGCCCCACATCAGTAACGCTGCCCCGCGTCAGTAATGCTGCTCCTCATGAGTAACGCTGCCCCTCATCAGTAATGCTGCACCTCATCAGTAACGCTGCCCCGCGTCAGTAACGCTGCCCCTCGTCAGTAACGCTGCCCCACGTCAGTAACGCTGCCCCACGTCAGTAACGCTGCCCCTCATCAGTAACTCTGCCCCTCATCAGTAACGCTGCCCCGCATCAGTAACGCTGCCCCGCGTCAGTAACGCTGCCCCTCGTCAGTAATGCTGCTCCTCGTCAGTAATGCTGCTCCTCATGAGTAACGCTGCCCCTCATGAGTAACGCTGCCCCTCATCAGTAACGCTGCACCTCATCAGTAACGCTGCCCCTCGTCAGTAACGCTGCCCCTCGTCAGTAACGCTGCCCCTCATGAGTAACGCTGCACCTCATCAGTAACACTGCCCCTCGTCAGTAACGCTGCCCCTCATCAGTAACGCTGCCCCGCATCAGTAACGCTGCCCCGCATCAGTAACGCTGCCCCGCGTCAGTAACGCTGCCCCTCGTCAGTAATGCTGCTCCTCATGAGTAACGCTGCCCCTCATGAGTAACGCTGCCCCTCATCAGTAACGCTGCACCTCATCAGTAACGCTGCCCCTCGTCAGTAACGCTGCCCCTCGTCAGTAACGCTGCCCCTCATGAGTAATGCTGCACCTCATCAGTAACGCTGCCCCACGTCAGTAACGCTGCCCCTCATCAGTAACTCTGCCCCTCATCAGTAACGCTGCCCCTCATCAGTAACGCTGCCCCGCGTCAGTAACGCTGCCCCTCGTCAGTAATGCTGCTCCTCATGAGTAACGCTGCCCCTCATGAGTAACGCTGCCCCTCATCAGTAACGCTGCACCTCATCAGTAACGCTGCCCCTCGTCAGTAACGCTGCCCCTCGTCAGTAACGCTGCCCCTCATGAGTAATGCTGCACCTCATCAGTAACGCTGCCCCACGTCAGTAACGCTGCCCCTCATCAGTAACTCTGCCCCTCATCAGTAACGCTGCCCCTCGTCAGTAACGCTGCCCCTCATCAGTAACGCTGCCCCGCATCAGTAACGCTGCCCCGCGTCAGTAACGCTGCCCCTCGTCAGTAATGCTGCTCCTCATGAGTAACGCTGCCCCTCATGAGTAACGCTGCCCCTCATCAGTAACGCTGCACCTCATCAGTAACGCTGCCCCTCGTCAGTAACGCTGCCCCTCGTCAGTAACGCTGCCCCTCGTCAGTAATGCTGCTCCTCATGAGTAACGCTGCCCCTCATCAGTAACGCTGCCCCTCGTCAGTAACGCTGCCCCTCATGAGTAATGCTGCACCTCATCAGTAACGCTGCCCCACGTCAGTAACGCTGCCCCTCATCAGTAACTCTGCCCCTCATCAGTAACGCTGCCCCTCATCAGTAACGCTGCCCCGCGTCAGTAACGCTGCCCCTCGTCAGTAATGCTGCTCCTCATGAGTAACGCTGCTCCTCATGAGTAACGCTGCCCCTCATGAGTAACGCTGCCCCTCATCAGTAACGCTGCACCTCATCAGTAACGCTGCCCCTCGTCAGTAACGCTGCCCCTCGTCAGTAACGCTGCCCCTCATCAGTAACGCTGCCCCTCATCAGTAACGCTGCCCCTCATCAGTAATGCTGCACCTCATCAGTAACGCTGCCCCTCGTCAGTAACGCTGCCCCTCGTCAGTAACGCTGCCCCTCATCAGTAACGCTGCCCCTCATCAGTAACGCTGCGCCAGAACTTTTCTTCAAAAAGGTAAAACTTTGACAAACAGTTGATTCTTGAAGAGCAAATTAACCCCTTAGTGACCCGGCCAATTTGTTTTTTTCCAGTATATCTGACCACTGTCCATTTATGTGGTGATAAGTCTTGAACGCTTCAACGGATCCCAGTGGTTTTCTTAGATATTTCTTTCGTGGCACATTATACTTTATGGTAATGGTAAGTTTATGTTTTATATGTTTTGTGCTTATTTAGAAAAAATATCAGAAATTTGACAAAAAAGTAAAAAAAATCAGCAATTTTCAAGCTTTGAATGATTGTCCCTTTAATCCAGAGAGTCACAAGCAACAAAAATATCACTAACATTTCCCACCCGTCTCCTTTACATCAGCGCCATCTGTAACAGGAGCTTTAATGAAGGAGCAGGAATTTGTCATTTTTTTCAAGGAAATTTTCAAAAGTTATTTTTTTTAGGGACCTGTCCAGGTCTGAAGTGACTGTAGGGGTCCTAGATATTGGAACCCCCCAAAAGTGATACAATTTTAAAACCAGCACCCCCCACATACTGAAAACTGCTGTCAGTTCATTAACCCTTCAGGTGCTTTTCAGGAATTAATACAAAGTGGCATGTCAGGAATGAGAAAGTGTATGTTCACCACCTAAATGTCGCTGACTTCTGAGCAGGTTACAACAGCCAGCAGACTCTAAGGCCGCTATTTCGCCGTGAATTGCCATGGCAAACATCAGGAGCACACAATCATGATCTCAGGGCGTTGATGGGGATAAAGTGGAAGTCACCACACTCTGTTAACCATTTATATGATGTAGTCACTATTGACAGCAGCATTTAAGGGGTTAAACAGATATGGACGGTGCAAACACTGATAGTGGCTGATGCAGCAAGTTGTCAGCTATAGTGGACAGCCGACAGCTGCTGGATCGTCACCTGTATTGGTGGTCATTAAGGGGTTAAGGAGCCCAAACACCTGACATAGTTGCCCCAACACTATTTATCCCCCCAGCTGCACCATACACATGCACGCTCCATTCTGCTGAACCTGCTTGTGGTCTGCGTGGACAGAGGGGAATAAGTTGTTGCCAGACTCCTCTGTCCCCTCCAGACTCCTCTAGTCTGATCTGTGCCCTCCAGACCTCCATGTTCCCCCCAGATTTCTCTGTCCCCTCCAGATAGCTTTATGGGGCTTATCTCTTGCAACAACCCCCACCACTCCGGATCCTCCGCTCCCCCAACATCTGCAGCCAGGGAAGGTTGGGGGCACCATACACAAGATGATGGACGGATCCTACAGACTTTGCAGAATGCCTGAAATCTGCCCTAAAATCCATGTGTAGGGGACATTCTCCAGGTGTAAGGCTGTGTGCACACACTGCGGTTGACCTGCGGATTGCTCTGCGGTTTATCACCTCTACAATGGAGGAGATAGGAAACCGCTGCGGAATCCACAGAAAGTGACATGTCAATTCTTTCTGCGGATTACAAACCACAGATAATCCGCGCTGAACATTCCGCAGCGTCTGCACAGCGGTTTCCGCTTCCCCTCGGGTATTACGGTACTGTACGCCGCAGCAGAATCCGCAGCGTGTGCACACGGCCTCACAATGCATCACACGGACTAGTGCACACGGCCTCACAATGCATCACACGGACTAGTGCACACGGCCTCACAATGCCTCAAACGGACCAGTGCACACGGCCTCACAATGCCTCAAACGGACCAGTGCACACGTCCTCACAATGTATCACACGGACTAGTGCACACGGCCTCACAATGTATCACACGGACTAGTGCACACGGCCTCACAATGTATCACACGGACTAGTGCACACGGCCTCACAATGTATCACACGGACTAGTGCACACGGCCTCACAATGCCTCAAACGGACCAGTGCACACGTCCTCACAATGCATCACACGGACTAGTGCACACGGCCTCACAATGTATCACACGGACTAGTGCACACGGCCTCACAATGTATCACACGGACTAGTGCACACGGCCTCACAATGTATCACACGGACTAGTGCACACGGCCTCACAATGCCTCAAACGGACCAGTGCACACGTCCTCACAATGCCTCAAACGGACCAGTGCACACGTCCTCACAATGTATCACACGGACTAGTGCACACGGCCTCACAATGTATCACACGGACTAGTGCACACGGCCTCACAATGCCTCAAACGGACCAGTGCACACGTCCTCACAATGCCTCAAACGGACCAGTGCACACGTCCTCACAATGTATCACACGGACTAGTGCACACGGCCTCACAATGTATCACACGGACTAGTGCACACGGCCTCACAATGTATCACACGGACTAGTGCACACGGCCTCACAATGTATCACACGGACTAGTGCACACGGCCTCACAATGTATCACACGGACTAGTGCACACGGCCTCACAATGCATCACACGGACTAGTGCACACGGCCTCACAATGCCTCAAACGGACCAGTGCACACGTCCTCACAATGCCTCAAACGGACCAGTGCACACGTCCTCACAATGTATCACACGGACTAGTGCACACGGCCTCACAATGTATCACACGGACTAGTGCACACGGCCTCACAATGTATCACACGGACTAGTGCACACGGCCTCACAATGTATCACACGGACTAGTGCACACGGCCTCACAATGCCTCAAACGGACCAGTGCACACGTCCTCACAATGCATCACACGGACTAGTGCACACGGCCTCACAATGTATCACACGGACTAGTGCACACGGCCTCACAATGCATCACACGGACTAGTGCACACGGCCTCACAATGTATCACACGGACTAGTGCACACGGCCTCACAATGTATCACACGGACTAGTGCACACGGCCTCACAATGTATCACACGGACTAGTGCACACGGCCTCACAATGCATCACACGGACTAGTGCACACGGCCTCACAATGTATCACACGGACTAGTGCACACGGCCTCACAATGTATCACACGGACTAGTGCACACGGCCTCACAATGCCTCAAACGGACCAGTGCACACGTCCTCACAATGCCTCAAACGGACCAGTGCACACGTCCTCACAATGTATCACACGGACTAGTGCACACGGCCTCACAATGTATCACACGGACTAGTGCACACGGCCTCACAATGTATCACACGGACTAGTGCACACGGCCTCACAATGTATCACACGGACTAGTGCACACGGCCTCACAATGCCTCAAACGGACCAGTGCACACGTCCTCACAATGCATCACACGGACTAGTGCACACGGCCTCACAATGTATCACACGGACTAGTGCACACGGCCTCACAATGTATCACACGGACTAGTGCACACATCCTCACAATGTATCACACGGACTAGTGCACACGGCCTCACAATGTATCACACGGACTAGTGCACACGGCCTCACAATGTATCACACGGACTAGTGCACACGGCCTCACAATGTATCACACGGACTAGTGCACACGGCCTCACAATGTATCACACGGACTAGTGCACACGGCCTCACAATGCCTCAAACGGACTAGTGCACACGGCCTCACAATGTATCACACGGACTAGTGCACACGGCCTCACAATGTATCACACGGACTAGTGCACACGGCCTCACAATGTATCACACGGACTAGTGCACACGGCCTCACAATGTATCACACGGACTAGTGCACACGGCCTCACAATGTATCACACGGACTAGTGCACACGGCCTCACAATGTATCACACGGACTAGTGCACACGGCCTCACAATGTATCACACGGACTAGTGCACACGGCCTCACAATGCCTCAAACGGACTAGTGCACACGGCCTCACAATGTATCACACGGACTAGTGCACACGGCCTCACAATGTATCACACGGACTAGTGCACACGGCCTCACAATGTATCACACGGACTAGTGCACACGGCCTCACAATGTATCACACGGACTAGTGCACACGGCCTCACAATGTATCACACGGACTAGTGCACACGGCCTCACAATGTATCACACGGACTAGTGCACACGGCCTCACAATGTATCACACGGACTAGTGCACACGGCCTCACAATGTATCACACGGACTAGTGCACACGGCCTCACAATGTATCACACGGACTAGTGCACACGGCCTCACAATGTATCACACGGACTAGTGCACACGGCCTCACAATGCATCACACGGACTAGTGCACACGGCCTCACAATGTATCACACGGACTAGTGCACACGGCCTCACAATGTATCACACGGACTAGTGCACACGGCCTCACAATGTATCACACGGACTAGTGCACACGGCCTCACAATGTATCACACGGACTAGTGCACACGGCCTCACAATGTATCACACGGACTAGTGCACACGGCCTCACAATGTATCACACGGACTAGTGCACACGGCCTCACAATGCATCACACGGACTAGTGCACACGGCCTCACAATGCATCACACGGACTAGTGCACACGGCCTCACAATGCATCACACGGACTAGTGCACACGGCCTCACAATGTATCACACGGACTAGTGCACACGGCCTCACAATGTATCACACGGACTAGTGCACACGGCCTCACAATGTATCACACGGACTAGTGCACACGGCCTCACAATGTATCACACGGACTAGTGCACACGGCCTCACAATGTATCACACGGACTAGTGCACACGGCCTCACAATGCATCACACGGACTAGTGCACACGGCCTCACAATGCATCACACGGACTAGTGCACACGGCCTCACAATGCATCACACGGACTAGTGCACACGGCCTCACAATGTATCACACGGACTAGTGCACACGGCCTCACAATGTATCACACGGACTAGTGCACACGGCCTCACAATGTATCACACGGACTAGTGCACACGGCCTCACAATGCATCACACGGACTAGTGCACACGGCCTCACAATGCATCACACGGACTAGTGCATACGGCCTAACAATGCATCACACGGACTAGTGCACACGGCCTCACAATGCATCACACGGACTAGTGCACACGGCCTCACAATGCATCACACGGACTAGTGCACACGGCCTCACAATGCATCACACGGACTAGTGCACACGGCCTCACAATGCATCACACGGACTAGTGCACACGGCCTCACAATGTTTCACACGGACTAGTGCACACGGCCTCACAATGTTTCACACGGACTAGTGCACACGGCCTCACAATGTATCACACGGACTAGTGCACACGGCCTCACAATGCATCACACGGACTAGTGCACACGGCCTCACAATGCATCACACGGACTAGTGCATACGGCCTCACAATGCATCACACGGACTAGTGCACACGGCCTCACAATGCATCACACGGACTAGTGCACACGGCCTCACAATGCATCACACGGACTAGTGCACACGGCCTCACAATGCATCACACGGACTAGTGCACACGGCCTCACAATGCATCACACGGACTAGTGCACACGGCCTCACAATGCATCACACGGACTAGTGCACACGGCCTCACAATGCATCACACGGACTAGTGCACACGGCCTCGCAATGTATCACACGGACTAGTGCACACGGCCTCACAATGTATCACACGGACTAGTGCACACGGCCTCACAATGTATCACACGGACTAGTGCACACGGCCTCACAATGTATCACACGGACTAGTGCACACGGCCTCACAATGTATCACACGGACTAGTGCACACGGCCTCACAATGTATCACACGGACTAGTGCACACGGCCTCACAATGTATCACACGGACTAGTGCACACGGCCTCGCAATGTATCACACGGACCAGTGCACACGGCCTCACAATGTATCACACGGACTAGTGCACACGGCCTCACAATGCCTCAAACGGACCAGTGCACACGTCCTCACAATGCCTCAAACGGACCAGTGCACACGTCCTCACAATGTATCACACGGACTAGTGCACACGGCCTCACAATGTATCACACGGACTAGTGCACACGGCCTCACAATGTATCACACGGACTAGTGCACACGGCCTCACAATGTATCACACGGACTAGTGCACACGGCCTCACAATGTATCACACGGACTAGTGCACACGGCCTCACAATGCATCACACGGACTAGTGCACACGGCCTCACAATGCCTCAAACGGACCAGTGCACACGTCCTCACAATGCCTCAAACGGACCAGTGCACACGTCCTCACAATGTATCACACGGACTAGTGCACACGGCCTCACAATGTATCACACGGACTAGTGCACACGGCCTCACAATGTATCACACGGACTAGTGCACACGGCCTCACAATGTATCACACGGACTAGTGCACACGGCCTCACAATGCCTCAAACGGACCAGTGCACACGTCCTCACAATGCATCACACGGACTAGTGCACACGGCCTCACAATGTATCACACGGACTAGTGCACACGGCCTCACAATGTATCACACGGACTAGTGCACACGGCCTCACAATGCATCACACGGACTAGTGCACACGGCCTCACAATGTATCACACGGACTAGTGCACACGGCCTCACAATGTATCACACGGACTAGTGCACACGGCCTCACAATGCCTCAAACGGACCAGTGCACACGTCCTCACAATGCCTCAAACGGACCAGTGCACACGTCCTCACAATGTATCACACGGACTAGTGCACACGGCCTCACAATGTATCACACGGACTAGTGCACACGGCCTCACAATGTATCACACGGACTAGTGCACACGGCCTCACAATGTATCACACGGACTAGTGCACACGGCCTCACAATGCCTCAAACGGACCAGTGCACACGTCCTCACAATGCATCACACGGACTAGTGCACACGGCCTCACAATGTATCACACGGACTAGTGCACACGGCCTCACAATGTATCACACGGACTAGTGCACACATCCTCACAATGTATCACACGGACTAGTGCACACGGCCTCACAATGTATCACACGGACTAGTGCACACGGCCTCACAATGTATCACACGGACTAGTGCACACGGCCTCACAATGTATCACACGGACTAGTGCACACGGCCTCACAATGTATCACACGGACTAGTGCACACGGCCTCACAATGCCTCAAACGGACTAGTGCACACGGCCTCACAATGTATCACACGGACTAGTGCACACGGCCTCACAATGTATCACACGGACTAGTGCACACGGCCTCACAATGTATCACACGGACTAGTGCACACGGCCTCACAATGTATCACACGGACTAGTGCACACGGCCTCACAATGTATCACACGGACTAGTGCACACGGCCTCACAATGTATCACACGGACTAGTGCACACGGCCTCACAATGTATCACACGGACTAGTGCACACGGCCTCACAATGCCTCAAACGGACTAGTGCACACGGCCTCACAATGTATCACACGGACTAGTGCACACGGCCTCACAATGTATCACACGGACTAGTGCACACGGCCTCACAATGTATCACACGGACTAGTGCACACGGCCTCACAATGTATCACACGGACTAGTGCACACGGCCTCACAATGTATCACACGGACTAGTGCACACGGCCTCACAATGTATCACACGGACTAGTGCACACGGCCTCACAATGTATCACACGGACTAGTGCACACGGCCTCACAATGTATCACACGGACTAGTGCACACGGCCTCACAATGTATCACACGGACTAGTGCACACGGCCTCACAATGTATCACACGGACTAGTGCACACGGCCTCACAATGCATCACACGGACTAGTGCACACGGCCTCACAATGTATCACACGGACTAGTGCACACGGCCTCACAATGTATCACACGGACTAGTGCACACGGCCTCACAATGTATCACACGGACTAGTGCACACGGCCTCACAATGTATCACACGGACTAGTGCACACGGCCTCACAATGTATCACACGGACTAGTGCACACGGCCTCACAATGTATCACACGGACTAGTGCACACGGCCTCACAATGCATCACACGGACTAGTGCACACGGCCTCACAATGCATCACACGGACTAGTGCACACGGCCTCACAATGCATCACACGGACTAGTGCACACGGCCTCACAATGTATCACACGGACTAGTGCACACGGCCTCACAATGTATCACACGGACTAGTGCACACGGCCTCACAATGTATCACACGGACTAGTGCACACGGCCTCACAATGTATCACACGGACTAGTGCACACGGCCTCACAATGTATCACACGGACTAGTGCACACGGCCTCACAATGCATCACACGGACTAGTGCACACGGCCTCACAATGCATCACACGGACTAGTGCACACGGCCTCACAATGCATCACACGGACTAGTGCACACGGCCTCACAATGTATCACACGGACTAGTGCACACGGCCTCACAATGTATCACACGGACTAGTGCACACGGCCTCACAATGTATCACACGGACTAGTGCACACGGCCTCACAATGCATCACACGGACTAGTGCACACGGCCTCACAATGCATCACACGGACTAGTGCATACGGCCTAACAATGCATCACACGGACTAGTGCACACGGCCTCACAATGCATCACACGGACTAGTGCACACGGCCTCACAATGCATCACACGGACTAGTGCACACGGCCTCACAATGCATCACACGGACTAGTGCACACGGCCTCACAATGCATCACACGGACTAGTGCACACGGCCTCACAATGTTTCACACGGACTAGTGCACACGGCCTCACAATGTTTCACACGGACTAGTGCACACGGCCTCACAATGTATCACACGGACTAGTGCACACGGCCTCACAATGCATCACACGGACTAGTGCACACGGCCTCACAATGCATCACACGGACTAGTGCATACGGCCTCACAATGCATCACACGGACTAGTGCACACGGCCTCACAATGCATCACACGGACTAGTGCACACGGCCTCACAATGCATCACACGGACTAGTGCACACGGCCTCACAATGCATCACACGGACTAGTGCACACGGCCTCACAATGCATCACACGGACTAGTGCACACGGCCTCACAATGCATCACACGGACTAGTGCACACGGCCTCACAATGCATCACACGGACTAGTGCACACGGCCTCGCAATGTATCACACGGACTAGTGCACACGGCCTCACAATGTATCACACGGACTAGTGCACACGGCCTCACAATGTATCACACGGACTAGTGCACACGGCCTCACAATGTATCACACGGACTAGTGCACACGGCCTCACAATGTATCACACGGACTAGTGCACACGGCCTCACAATGTATCACACGGACTAGTGCACACGGCCTCACAATGTATCACACGGACTAGTGCACACGGCCTCGCAATGTATCACACGGACTAGTGCACACGGCCTCACAATGTATCACACGGACTAGTGCACACGGCCTCACAATGTATCACACGGACTAGTGCACACGGCCTCACAATGTATCACACGGACTAGTGCACACGGCCTCACAATGTATCACACGGACTAGTGCACACGGCCTCACAATGTATCACACGGACTAGTGCACACGGCCTCACAATGTATCACACGGACCAGTGCACACGGCCTCACAATGTATCACACGGACTAGTGCACACGGCCTCACAATGCATCACACGGACTAGTGCACACGGCCTCACAATGTATCACACGGACTAGTGCACACGGCCTCGCAATGTATCACACGGACTAGTACACACGGCCTCACAATGCATCACACGGACTAGTGCACACGGCCTCGCAATGTATCACACGGATTAGTGCACACGGCCTCGCAATGTATCACACGGACTAGCTGCAGCTTACTGGGTTTAATCTTGGACACTTGTTTTTCAATCATTTTGCAGATGGTGAAAGTAAGAATGGTGTCTATGGGGAATGTATTCACTGATGCACAACAACTTCCTGTCTGCCCTCAGTCAGTGTGATAACAGAGAACAATGCCTCGCTTCCATTGTCTTTTTGTTCCTATTGATGAGTGAATCCAGAATCAGCAAATATTCACAAATTTCCCTAAAATTTGGGGATTTCATTTGTAGATTTCCAGCAGGATGGCGGCCAGTGAAATGCGCCCCCCACCTACCATTGCGAGGCCTGGGTGACTGCGGGGGCTCAGGACAGGCGGTAGATTTATCATATATATTAACCCCTTCCCTGCTGTCCGGTATATACACTTTGGGGTCCGGGACTCTTGGATTTGATGTTTTGATTCTGCCGGAAAGTAATTTTGGGGGAATTTCTCATCTTTGGTCTTCTCTCTGTGTGGAGGGCCAGCACTATGGACCATCTGACAGGGGCCCAACACCCAGCCCATTTCATTGCTGGCTGCAGCCCTGCCTATAGTGCTGGTGCCCCCGAGAGCGACCCACAGTGGGGTCAGGCCTGTGGGACCCGAGCGGTGGGAGACACTTTGCTCCCGATATCCTGAGGATATTCTAGATAGAGGAAGTCTGGCTGCGCGGTGGGCCGGGACCCTCGTCATCTCACACGCACGCATCTCCACCATTGTCCTCCTGTCTCAAGTGTCCGCAGATGCACAAACAATGGAGACGTATTTATAACATCAGCGGGAACCGCTTCACTTCTTGGAGGATTTCATTTAACCTTTTAAAAAAATCCCCTCTAATATGTCCGCAACCCAGAAAGTTGGGTAACAACCAATATGGATGCTCAGTGCTCATCACCCAACTTTACGAGAATCCTGAACGGCCTATCAGATGTCCCATAACAATTTGCTGCTCCCACCTCACTGATCACATGGAGGAGGAGGTGAAGCACATGAACCAGGAGGCCCAGGATGAGCCATAGATCCAGGGGATGGTGGGACATTAAGGGACTATAAATTCACAGGTGCAATGTCTCAGTGACGTAGAACCAGGTTGTAGAATTTGGGGGGCACAGATCTAGGGGTGGTAGACCCTGGGGTATTGGTGGCAGATCCTGTATCACTACGGGACGTTCTCACCATTCTGCTGCTCCCAGGACATTGATCCAGAAACTCACCTGTCATATATACTATATAATGGGGAACAGCGCCCTCTAGTGCCAGCTCTATGGTCTCACATACATAGCAGGATCTGTATCTAGTGCCGCCATATGGTGCCTCAGCAATACTGCAAGCCATGTTCTGCAGGTCACTAGAGAGGCAGGGGGTGTACTAATCTGCAGGATATATCACGGTGTATCTGTCAGGAGGTGGAGGAGCGATGCTCTGCAGAGAGGTCAGTGGTGTACTAATCTGCAGGATATATCACGGTGTATCTGTCAGGAGGTGGAGGAGCGATGCTCTGCAGAGAGGTCAGTGGTGTAATAATCTGCAGGATATATCACTGTGTATCTGTCAGGAGGTGGAGGAGCGATGCTCTGCAGAGAGGTCAGTGTTGTAATAATCTGCAGGATATATCACTGTGTATCTGTCAGGAGATGGAGGAGCGATGCTCTGCAGAGAGGTCAGTGGTGTAATAATCTGCAGAATATATCACTGTGTATCTGTCAGTAGGTGGAGGAGCGATGCTCTGCAGAGAGGTCAGTGGTGTAATAATCTGCAGGACATATCACTATGTATCTGTCAGGAGGTGGAGGAGCAATGCTCTGCAGAGAGGGCAGTGGTGTAATAATCTGCAGGATATATCACTGTGTATCTGTCAGGCGGTGGAGGAGCGATGCTCTGCAGAGGTCAGTGGTGTAATAATCTGCAGGATATATCACTATGTATCTGTCAGGAGGTGGAGGAGCGATGCTCTGCAGAGAGGTCAGTGGTGTAATAATCTGCAGGATATATCACTGTATCTGTCAGGAGGTGGAGGAGCGATGCTCTGCAGAGGTCAGTGGTGTAATAATCTGCAGGATATATCACTATGTAGCTGTCAGGAGGTGGAGCGATGCTCTGCAGAGAGGTCAGTGGTGTAATAATCTGCAGGATATATCACTATGTATCTGTCAGGAGATGGAGGAGCGATGCTCTGCAGAGAAGTCAGTGGTGTAATAATCTGCAGGATATATCACTATGTATCTGTCAGGAGGTGGAGGAGCGATGCTCTGCAGAGAGGTCAGTGGTGTAATAATCTGCAGGATATATCACTATGTATCTGTCAGGAGATGGAGGAGCGATGCTCTGCAGAGAAGTCAGTGGTGTAATAATCTGCAGGATATATCACTATGTATCTGTTAGGAGGTGGAGGAGCGATGCTCTGCAGAGAGGTCAGTGGTGTAATAATCTGCAGCATATATCACTATGTATCTGACAGGAGGTGGAGGAGCGATGCTCTGCAGAGAGGTCAGTGGTGTAATAATCTGCAGGATATATCACTATGTATCTGTCAGGAGGTGGAGGAGCGATGCTCTGCAGAGAGGTCAGTGGTGTAATAATCTGCAGGATATATCACTGTGTATCTGACAGGAGGTGGAGGAGCGATGCTCTGCAGAGAGGCCAGTGGTGTAATAATCTGCAGGATATATCACTATGTATCTGTCAGGAGGTGGAGGAGCGATGCTCTCCAGAGAGGTCAGTGGTGTAATAATCTGCAGGATATATCACTATGTATCTGTCAGGAGGTGGAGGAGCGATGCTCTGCAGAGAGGCCAGTGGTGTAATAATCTGCAGGATATATCACTATGTATCTGTCAGGAGGTGGAGGAGCGATGCTCTGCAGAGAGGTCAGTGGTGAAATAATCTGCAGGATATATCACTGTGTATCTGTCAGGAGGTGGAGGAGCGATGCTCTGCAGAGGTCAGTGGTGTAATAATCTGCAGGATATATCACTATGTATCTGTCAGGAGGTGGAGGAGCGATGCTCTGCAGAGAGGTCAGTGGTGTAATAATCTGCAGGATATATCACTGTATCTGTCAGGAGGTGGAGGAGCGATGCTCTGCAGAGGTCAGTGGTGTAATAATCTGCAGGATATATCACTATGTATCTGTCAGGAGATGGAGGAGCGATGCTCTGCAGAGAAGTCAGTGGTGTAATAATCTGCAGGATATATCACTATGTATCTGTTAGGAGGTGGAGGAGCGATGCTCTGCAGAGAGGTCAGAGGTGTAATAATCTGCAGGATATAACACTATGTATCCGTCAGGAGATGGAGGAGCGATGCTCTGCAGAGAGGTCAGTGGTGTAATAATCTGCAGCATATATCACTATGTATCTGACAGGAGGTGGAGGAGCGATGCTCTGCAGAGAGGCCAGTGGTGTAATAATCTGCAGGATATATCACTATGTATCTGTCAGGAGGTGGAGGAGCGATGCTCTGCAGAGAGGTCAGTGGTGTAATAATCTGCAGGATATATCACTGTGTATCTGACAGGAGGTGGAGGAGCGATGCTGTGCAGAGAGGCCAGTGGTGTAATAATCTGCAGGATATATCACTATGTATCTGTCAGGAGGTGGAGGAGCGATGTTCTGCAGAGAGGTCAGTGGTGTAATAATCTGCAGGATATATCACTATGTATCTGTCAGGAGGTGGCGGAGCGATGCTCTGCGGAGAGGTCCGTGGTGTAATAATCTGCAGGATATATCACTATGTATCTGTCAGGAGGTGGGCGAGCGATGCTCTGCGGAGAGGTCAGTAGTGTAATAATCTGCAGGATATATTACTGTGTATCTGTCAGGAGGTGGAGGAGCGATGCTCTGCAGAGAGGTCAGTGGTGTAATAATCTGCAGGATATATCACTATGTATGTGTCAGGAGGTGGAGGAGTGATGCTCTGCAGAGAGGTCAGTGGTGTAATAATCTGCAAGATATAGCACTGTGTATCTGTCAGGAGGTGGAGGAGCGATGCTCTGCAGAGAGGGCAGTGGTGTAATAATCTGCAGGATATATCACTATGTATCTGTCAGGAGGTGGAGGAGCGATGCTCTGCAGAGAGGTCAGTGGTGTAATAATCTGCAGGCTATATCAGTGTGTATCTGTCAGGAGGTGGAGGAGCGATGCTCTACAGAGAGGTCAGTGGTGTAATAATCTGCAGGATATATCATTATGTATCTGTCAGGTGGAGGAGCGATGCTCTGCAGAGAGGTCAGTGGTGTAATAATCTGCAGGATATATCACTGTGTGTCTGTCAGGAGGTGGAGGAGCGATGCTCTGCAGAGAGGTCAGTGGTGTAATAATCTGCAGGCTATATCAGTGTGTATCTGTCAGGAGGTGGAGGAGCGATGCTCTGCGAAGAGGTCAGTGGTGTAATAATCTGCAGGATATATCACTGTGTATCTGTCAGGAGGTGGAGGAGCGATGCTCTGCAGAGAGAGCAGTGGTGTAATAATCTGCAGGATATATCACTGTGTATTTGTCAGGAGGTGGGGGAGCGATGCTCTGCAGAGAGGTCAGTGGTGTAATAATCTGCAGGATATATCATTATGTATCTGCCAGGTGGAGGAGCGATGCTCTGCAGAGAGGTCAGTGGTGTAATAATCTGCAGGATATATCACTATGTATCTGTCAGGAGGTGGAGGAGCGATGCTCTGCAGAGAGGGCAGTGGTGTAATAATCTGCAGGATATATCACTGTGTATCTGTCAGGAGGTGGAGGAGCGATGTTCTGCAGAGAGGGCAGTGGTGTAATAATCTGCAGGATATATCACTATGTATCTGTCAGGAGGTGGAGGAGCAATGCTCTGTAGAGAGGGCAGTGGTGTAATAATCTGCAGGATATATCACTATGTATCTGTCAGGAGGTGGAGGAGCGATGCTCTGCAGAGAGGGCAGTGGTGTAATAATGTGCAGGATATATCGCTATGTATCTGTCAGGAGGTGGAGGAGCGATGCTCTGCAGAGGTCAGTGGTGTAATAATCTGCAGGATATATCACTGTGTATCTGTCAGGAGGTGGAGGAGCGATGCTCTGCAGAGAGGTCAGTGGTGTAATAATCTGCAGGCTATATCAGTGTGTATCTGTCAGGAGGTGGAGGAGCGATGCTCTGCAGAGAGGTCAGTGGTGTAATAATCTGCAGGATATATCACTGTGTATCTGTCAGGAGGTGGAGGAGCGATGCTCTGCAGAGAGGTCAGTGGTGTAATAATCTGCAGGATATATCACTGTGTATCTGTCAGGAGATGGAGGAGCGTTGCTCTGCAGAGAGGTCAGTGGTGTAATAATCTGCAGGATATATCACTGTGTATCTGTCAGGAGGTGGAGGAGCGATGCTCTGCAGAAAGGTCAGTGGTGTAATAATCTGCAGGATATATCACTGTGTATGTCAGGAGGTGGAGGATCGATGCTCCGCAGAGAGGTCAGTGGTGTAATAATCTGCAGGATATATCACTATGTATCTGTCAGGAGGTGGAGGAGCGATGTTCTGCAGAGAGGTCAGTGGTGTAATAATCTGCAGCATATATCACTATGTATCTGTCAGGAGGTGGAGGAGCGATGCTCTGCAGGAAGGTCAGTGGTGTAATAATCTGAAGGATATATCACTATGTATCTGTCAGGAGGTGGAGGAGCGATACTCTGCAAAGGGCAGTAGTGTAATAATCTGCAGGATATATCACTATGTATCTGTCAGGAGGTGGAGGAGTGATGCTCTGCAGAGAGGTCAGTGGTGTAATAATCTGCAGGATATATCACTATGTATCTGTCAGGAGGTGGAGGAGCGATGCTCTGCAGAGAGGGCAGTGGTGTAATAATCTGCAGGATATATCACTGTGTATCTGTCAGGTGGAGGAGCGATGTTCTGCAGAGATGTCAGTGGTGTAATAATATGCAGGATATATCACTGTGTATCTGTCAGGAGGTGGAGGAGCGATGTTCTGCAGAGAGGGCAGTGGTGTAATAATCTGCAGGATATATCACTATGTATCTGTCAGGAGGTGGAGGAGCAATGCTCTGCAGAGAGGGCAGTAGTGTAATAATCTGCAGGATATATCACTATGTATCTGTCAGGAGGTGGAGGAGCGATGCTCTGCAGAGACGGCAGTGGTGTAATAATGTGCAGGATATATCGCGATGTATCTGTCAGGAGGTGGAGGAGCGATGCTCTGCGGAGAGGTCAGTGGTGTAATAATCTGCAGGCTATATCAGTGTGTATCTGTCAGGAGGTGGAGGAGAGATGCTCTGCAGAGAGGTCAGTGGTGTAATAATCTGCAGGATATATCACTGTGTATCTGTCAGGAGGTGGAGGAGCGATGCTCTGCAGAGAGGTCAGTGGTGTAATAATCTGCAGGCTATATCAGTGTGTATCTGTCAGGAGGTGGAGGAGAGATGCTCTGCAGAGAGGTCAGTGGTGTAATAATCTGCAGGATATATCACTGTGTATCTGTCAGGAGGTGGAGGAGCGATGCTCTGCAGAGAGGTCAGTGGTGTAATAATCTGCAGGATATATCACTGTGTATCTGTCAGGAGGTGGAGGAGCGATGCTCTGCAGAAAGGTCAGTGGTGTAATAATCTGCAGGATATATCACTGTGTATGTCAGGAGGTGGAGGATCGATGCTCTGCAGAGAGGTCAGTGGTGTAATAATCTGCAGGATATATCACTATGTATCTGTCAGCAGGTGGAGGAGCGATGTTCTGCAGAGAGGTCAGTGGTGTAATAATCTGCAGCATATATCACTATGTATCTGTCAGGAGGTGGAGGAGCGATGCTCTGCAGGAAGGTCAGTGGTGTAATAATCTGCAGGATATATCACTATGTATCTGTCAGGAGTTGGAGGAGCGAAGCTTTGCAGAGAGGTCAGTGGTGTAATAATCTGCAGGATATATCACTGTGTATCTGTCAGGCGGTGGAGGAGCGATGCTCTGCAGCAGGGCAGTGGTGTAATAATCTGCAGGATATATCACTTTGTATCTGTGAGGAGGTGGAGGAGCGATGCTCTGCAGAGAGGTCAGTGGTGTAATAATCTGCAGGATATATCACTATGTATCTGTCAGGATGTGGAGGAGCGATGTTCTGCAGAGAGGTCAGTGGTGTAATAATCTGCAGGATATATCAGTGTGTATCTGTCAGGAGATGGAGGAGAGATGCTCTGCAGAGAGGTCAGTGGTGTAATAATCTGCAGGATATATCACTGTATCTGTCAGTAGGTGGAGGAGCGATGCTCTGCAGAGAGGTCAGTGGTGTAACAATCTGCAGGATATATCACTGTGTATCTGTCAGGAGGTGGAGGAGCGATGCTCTGCAGAGAGGTCAGTGGTGTAATAATCTGCAGGATATATCACTGTGTATCTGTCAGGAGGTGGAGGAGCGATGCTCTGCAGAAAGGTCAGTGGTGTAATAATCTGCAGGATATATCACTGTGTATGTCAGGAGGTGGAGGATCGATGCTCTGCAGAGAGGTCAGTGGTGTAATAATCTGCAGGATATATCACTGTGTATCTGTCAGGAGGTGGAGGAGCGATGTTCTGCAGAGAGGTCAGTGGTGTAATAATCTGCAGCATATATCACTATGTATCTGTCAGGAGGTGGAGGAGCGATGCTCTGCAGGAAGGTCAGTGGTGTAATAATCTGCAGGATATATCACTATGTATCTGTCAGGAGGTGGAGGAGCGATACTCTGCAGAGGGCAGTAGTGTAATAATCTGCAGGATATATCACTATGTATCTGTCAGGAGGTGGAGGAGTGATGCTCTGCAGAGAGGTCAGTGGTGTAATAATCTGCAGGATATATCACTATGTATCTGTCAGGAGGTGGAGGAGCGATGCTCTGCAGAGAGGGCAGTGGTGTAATAATCTGCAGGATATATCACTGTGTATGTCAGGTGGAGGAGCGATGTTCTGCAGAGAGGTCAGTGGTGTAATGATATGCAGGATATATCACTGTGTATCTGTCAGGAGGTGGAGGAGCGATGTTCTGCAGAGAGGGCAGTGGTGTAATAATCTGCAGGATATATCACTATGTATCTGTCAGGAGGTGGAGGAGCAATGCTCTGCAGAGAGGGCAGTGGTGTAATAATCTGCAGGATATATCACTATGTATCTGTCAGGAGGTGGAGGAGCGATGCTCTGCAGAGAGGTCAGTGGTGTAATAATGTGCAGGATATATCGCTATGTATCTGTCAGGAGGTGGAGGAGCGATGCTCTGCAGAGGTCAGTGGTGTAATAATCTGCAGGATATATCAGTGTGTATCTGTCAGGAGATGGAGGAGAGATGCTCTGCAGAGAGGTCAGTGGTGTAATAATCTGCAGGATATATCACTGTATCTGTCAGTAGGTGGAGGAGCGATGCTCTGCAGAGAGGTCAGTGGTGTAACAATCTGCAGGATATATCACTGTGTATCTGTCAGGAGGTGGAGGAGCGATGCTCTGCAGAGAGGTCAGTGGTGTAATAATCTGCAGGATATATCACTGTGTATCTGTCAGGAGGTGGAGGAGCGATGCTCTGCAGAAAGGTCAGTGGTGTAATAATCTGCAGGATATATCACTGTGTATGTCAGGAGGTGGAGGATCGATGCTCTGCAGAGAGGTCAGTGGTGTAATAATCTGCAGGATATATCACTGTGTATCTGTCAGGAGGTGGAGGAGCGATGTTCTGCAGAGAGGTCAGTGGTGTAATAATCTGCAGCATATATCACTATGTATCTGTCAGGAGGTGGAGGAGCGATGCTCTGCAGGAAGGTCAGTGGTGTAATAATCTGCAGGATATATCACTATGTATCTGTCAGGAGGTGGAGGAGCGATACTCTGCAGAGGGCAGTAGTGTAATAATCTGCAGGATATATCACTATGTATCTGTCAGGAGGTGGAGGAGTGATGCTCTGCAGAGAGGTCAGTGGTGTAATAATCTGCAGGATATATCACTATGTATCTGTCAGGAGGTGGAGGAGCGATGCTCTGCAGAGAGGGCAGTGGTGTAATAATCTGCAGGATATATCACTGTGTATGTCAGGTGGAGGAGCGATGTTCTGCAGAGAGGTCAGTGGTGTAATGATATGCAGGATATATCACTGTGTATCTGTCAGGAGGTGGAGGAGCGATGTTCTGCAGAGAGGGCAGTGGTGTAATAATCTGCAGGATATATCACTATGTATCTGTCAGGAGGTGGAGGAGCAATGCTCTGCAGAGAGGGCAGTGGTGTAATAATCTGCAGGATATATCACTATGTATCTGTCAGGAGGTGGAGGAGCGATGCTCTGCAGAGAGGTCAGTGGTGTAATAATGTGCAGGATATATCGCTATGTATCTGTCAGGAGGTGGAGGAGCGATGCTCTGCAGAGGTCAGTGGTGTAATAATCTGCAGGATATATCACTGTGTATCTGTCAGGAGGTGGAGGAGCGATGCTCTGCAGAGAGGTCAGTGGTGTAATAATCTGCAGGCTATATCAGTGTGTATCTGTCAGGAGGTGGAGGAGCGATGCTCTGCAGAGAGGTCAGTGGTGTAATAATCTGCAGGATATATCACTGTGTATCTGTCAGGAGGTGGAGGAGCGATGCTCTGCAGAGAGGTCAGTGGTGTAATAATCTGCAGGATATATCACTGTGTATCTGTCAGGAGGTGGAGGAGCGATTCTCTGCAGAGACGTCAGTGGTGTAATAATCTGCAGGCTATATCAGTGTGTATCTGTCAGGAGGTGGAGGAGCGATGCTCTGCGAAGAGGTCAGTGGTGTAATAATCTGCAGGATATATCACTGTGTATCTGTCAGGAGGTGGAGGAGCGATGCTCTACAGAGAAGTCAGTGGTGTAATAATCTGCAGGATATATCACTATGTATCTGTCAGGAGGAGCGATGCTCTGCAGAGAGGTCAGTGGTGTAATAATCTGCAGGATATATCACTGTGTATCTGTCAGGAGTTGGAGGAGCGATGCTCTGCAGAGAGGTAAGTGGTGTAATAATCTGCAGGATATATCATTATGTATCTGTCAGGTGGAGGAGCGATGCTCTGCAGAGAGGTCAGTGGTGTAATAATCTGCAGGATATATCACTATGTATCTGTCAGGAGGTGGAGGAGCGATGCTCTGCAGAGAGGTCAGTGGTGTAATAATCTGCAGGATATATCACTGTGTATCTGTCAGGAGGTGGAGGAGCGATGCTCTGCAGAGAGGTCAGTGGTGTAATAATCTGCAGGATATATCACTGTGTATCTGTCAGGAGGTGGAGGAGCGATGCTCTGCAGAGAGGTCAGTGGTGTAATAATCTGCAGGATATATCAGTGTGTATGTCAGGAGGTGGAGGATCGATGCTCTGCAGAGAGGTCAGTGGTGTAATAATCTGCAGGATATATCACTATGTATCTTTCAGGAGGTGGAGGAGTGATGTTCTGCAGAGAGGGCAGTGGTGTAATAATCTGCAGGATATATCACTATGTATCTGTCAGGAGGTGGAGGAGTGATGCTCTGCAGAGAGGTCAGTGGTGTAATAATCTGCAGGATATATCACTGTGTATCTGTCAGGAGGTGGAGGAGCGATGCTCTGCAGAGAGGGCAGTGGTGTAATAATCTGTAGGATATATCACTATGTATCTGTCAGGAGGTGGAGGAGCGATGCTCTGCAGAGAGGTCAGTGGTGTAATAATCTGCAGGATATATCACTGTGTATCTGTCAGGAGGTGGAGGAGCGATGCTCTGCAGAGAGGTCAGTGGTGTAATAATCTGCAGGATATATCATTATGTATCTGTCAGGTGGAGGAGCGATGCTCTGCAGAGAGGTCAGTGGTGTAATAATCTGCAGGATATATCACTATGTATCTGTCAGGAGGTGGAGGAGCGATGCTCTGCAGAGAGGTCAGTGGTGTAATAATCTGCAGGATATATCACTGTGTATCTGTCAGGAGGTGGAGGAGCGATGCTCTGCAGAGAGGGCAGTGGTGTAATAATCTGCAGGATATATCACTATGTAACTGTCAGGAGGAGAGAAGCTCTGCAGAGAGGTCAGTGGAGTAATAATCTGCAGGATATATCACTGTGTATCTGTCAGGAGGTGGAGGAGCGATGCTCTGCAGAGAGGTCAGTGGTGTAATAATCTGCAGGATATATCATTATGTATCTGTCAGGTGGAGGAGCGATGCTCTGCAGAGAGGTCAGTGGTGTAATAATCTGCAGGATATATCACTATGTATCTGTCAGGAGGTGGAGGAGCGATGCTCTGCAGAGAGGTCAGTGGTGTAATAATCTGCAGGATATATCACTGTGTATCTGTCAGGAGGTGGAGGATCGATGCTCTGCAGAGAGGTCAGTGGTGTAATAATCTGCAGGATATATCACTATGTATCTGTCAGGAGGTGGAGGAGCGATGCTCTGCAGAGAGGTCAGTGGTGTAATAATCTGCAGGATATATCACTGTGTATCTGTCAGGCGGTGGAGGAGCGATGCTCTGAAGCAGGGCAGTGGTGTAATAATCTGCAGGATATATTACTATGTATCTGTGAGGAGGTGGAGGAGCGATGCTCTGCAGAGAGGTCAGTGGTGTAATAATCTGCAGGATATATCACTATGTATCTGTCAGGATGTGGAGGAGCGATGCTCTGCAGAGAGGTCAGTGGTGTAATAATCTGCAGGATATATCACTGTGTATCTGTCAGGAGGTGGAGGAGCGATGCTCTGCAGAGAGGTCAGTGGTGTAATAATCTGCAGGATATATCACTGTGTATCTGTCAGGTAGAGGAGTGATGCTCTGCAGAGAGGTCAGTGGTGTAATAATCTGCAGGATATATCACTGTGTATCTGTCAGGAGGTGGAGGAGCGATGCTCTGCAGAGAGGTCAGTGGTGTAATAATCTGCAGGATATATCACTGTGTATGTCAGGAGATGGAGGAGCGATGCTCTGCAGAGAGGTCAGTGGTGTAATAATCTGCAGGATATATCACTGTGTATCTGTCAGGAGGTGGAGGATCGATGCTCTGCAGAGAGGTCAGTGGTGTAATAATCTGCAGGATATATCACTGTGTATCTGTCAGGAGGTGGAGGAGCGATGTTCTGCAGAGAGGGCAGTGGTGTAATAATCTGCAGGATATATCACTATGTATCTGTCAGGAGGTGGAGGAGCGATGCTCTGCAGAGAGGTCAGTGGTGTAATAATCTGCATGATATATCACTATGTATCTGTCAGGAGGTGGAGGAGCGATGCTCTGCAGAGAGGGCAGTCGTGTAATAATCTGCAGGATATATCACTATGTATCTGTCAGGAGGTGGAGGAGCGATGCTCTGCAGAGAGGTCAGTGGTGTAATAATCTGCAGGATATATCACTATGTATCTGTCAGGAGGTAGAGGAGCGATGCTCTGCAGAGAGGGCAGTGGTGTAATAATCTGCAGGATATATCACTATGTATCTGTCAGGAGGTGGAGGAGCGATGCTCTGCAGAGAGGGCAGTCGTGTAATAATCTGCAGGATATATCACTATGTATCTGTCAGGAGGTGGAGGAGCGATGCTCTGCAGAGAGGTCAGTGGTGTAATAATCTGCAGGATATATCACTATGTATCTGTCAGGAGGTGGAGGAGCGATGCTCTGCAGAGAGGGCAGTGGTGTAATAATCTGCAGGATATATCACTGTGTATCTGTCAGGCGGTGGAGGAGCGATGCTCTGCAGCAGGGCAGTGGTGTAATAATCTGCAGGATATATCACTATGTATCTGTGAGGAGGTGGAGGAGCGATGCTCTGCAGAGAGGTCAGTGGTGTAATAATCTGCAGGATATATCACTATGTATCTGTCAGGATGTGGAGGAGCGATGCTCTGCAGAGAGGTCAGTGGTGTAATAATCTGCAGGATATATCACTGTGTATCTGTCAGGAGGTGGAGGAGCGATGCTCTGCAGAGAGGTCAGTGGTGTAATAATCTGCAGGATATATCACTGTGTATCTGTCAGGTGGAGGAGTGATGCTCTGCAGAGAGGTCAGTGGTGTAATAATCTGCAGGATATATCACTGTGTATCTGTCAGGAGGTGGAGGAGCGATGCTCTGCAGAGAGGTCAGTGGTGTAATAATCTGCAGGATATATCACTGTGTATGTCAGGAGATGGAGGCGCGATGCTCTGCAGAGAGGTCAGTGGTGTAATAATCTGCAGGATATATCACTGTGTATCTGTCAGGAGGTGGAGGATCGATGCTCTGCAGAGAGGTCAGTGGTGTAATAATCTGCAGGATATATCACTATGTATCTGTCAGGAGGTGGAGGAGCGATGCTCTGCAGAGAGGTCAGTGGTGTAATAATCTGCAGGATATATCACTGTGTATCTGTCAGGAGGTGGAGGAGCGATGTTCTGCAGAGAGGGCAGTGGTGTAATAATCTGCAGGATATATCACTATGTATCTGTCAGGAGGTGGAGGATCGATGCTCTGCAGAGAGGTCAGTGGTGTAATAATCTGCAGGATATATCACTGTGTATCTGTCAGGAGGTGGAGGATCGATGCTCTGCAGAGAGGTCAGTGGTGTAATAATCTGCAGGATATATCACTGTGTATCTGTCAGGAGGTGGAGGAGCGATGTTCTGCAGAGAGGGCAGTGGTGTAATAATCTGCAGGATATATCACTGTGTATCTGTCAGGAGGTGGAGGATCGATGCTCTGCAGAGAGGTCAGTGGTGTAATAATCTGCAGGATATATCACTGTGTATCTGTCAGGAGGTGGAGGATCGATGCTCTGCAGAGAGGTCAGTGGTGTAATAATCTGCAGGATATATCACTGTGTATCTGTCAGGAGGTGGAGGAGCGATGTTCTGCAGAGAGGGCAGTGGTGTAATAATCTGCAGGATATATCACTATGTATCTGTCAGGAGGTGGAGGAGCGATGCTCTGCAGAGAGGTCAGTGGTGTAATAATCTGCAGGATATATCACTATGTATCTGTCAGGAGGTGGAGGAGCGATGCTCTGCAGAGAGGGCAGTCGTGTAATAATCTGCAGGATATATCACTATGTATCTGTCAGGAGGTGGAGGAGCGATGCTCTGCAGAGAGGTCAGTGGTGTAATAATCTGCAGGACATATCACTATGTATCTGTCAGGAGGTGGAGGAGCGATGCTCTGCAGAGAGGGCAGTGGTGTAATAATCTGCAGGATATATCACTGTGTATCTGTCAGGTGGAGGAGTGATGCTCTGCAGAGAGGTCAGTGGTGTAATAATCTGCAGGATATATCACTGTGTATCTGTCAGGAGGTGGAGGAGCGATGCTCTGCAGAGAGGTCAGTGGTGTAATAATCTGCAGGATATATCACTGTGTATGTCAGGAGATGGAGGAGCGATGCTCTGCAGAGAGGTCAGTGGTGTAATAATCTGCAGGATATATCACTGTGTATCTGTCAGGAGGTGGAGGATCGATGCTCTGCAGAGAGGTCAGTGGTGTAATAATCTGCAGGATATATCACTGTGTATCTGTCAGGAGGTGGAGGAGCGATGTTCTGCAGAGAGGGCAGTGGTGTAATAATCTGCAGGATATATCACTATGTATCTGTCAGGAGGTGGAGGAGCAATGCTCTGCAGAGAGGTCAGTGGTGTAATAATCTGCAGGATATAGCACTATGTATCTGTCGGGAGGTGGAGCAGGGATGCTCTGCAGAGAGGGCAGTCGTGTAATAATCTGCAGGATATATCACTATGTATCTGTCAGGAGGTGGAGGAGCGATGCTCTGCAGAGAGGTCAGTGGTGTAATTATCTGCAGGATATATCACTATGTATCTGTCAGGAGGTGGAGGAGCGATGCTCTGCAGAGAGGGCAGTGGTGTAATAATCTGCAGGATATATCACTATGTATCTGTCAGGAGGTGGAGGAGCGATGCTCTGCAGAGACGGCAGTCGTGTAATAATCTGCAGGATATATCACTATGTATCTGTAAGGAGGTGGAGGAGCGATGCTCTGCAGAGAGGTCAGTGGTGTAATAATCTGCAGGATATATCACTATGTATCTGTCAGGAAGTGGAGGAGCGATGCTCTGCAGAGAGGGCAGTGGTGTAATAATCTGCAGGATATATCACTGTGTATCTGTCAGGAGGTGGAGGAGCGATGTTCTGCAGAGAGGTCAGTGGTGTAATAATCTGCAGGATATATCACTGTGTATCTGTCAGGAGGTGGAGGAGCGATGCTCTGCAGAGAGGGCAGTCGTGTAATAATCTGCAGGATATATCACTATGTATCTGTCAGGAGGTGGAGAAGCGATGCTCTGCAGAGAGGTCAGTGGTGTAATAATCTGCAGGATATATCACTATGTATCTGTCAGGAGGTGGAGGAGCGATGCTCTGCAGAGAGGGCAGTGGTGTAATAATCTGCAGGATATATCACTGTGTATCTGTCAGGAGGTGGAGGAGTGATGCTCTGCAGAGAGGGCAGTGGTGTAATATCCTGTAGGATATATCACTATGTATCTGTCAGGAGGTGGAGGAGCGATGCTCTGCAGAGAGGTCAGTGGTGGAATTAACTGCAGGATATATCACTATGTATGTCAGGAGGTGGAGGAGCGATGCTCTGCAGAGAAGTCAGTGGTGTAATAATCTGCAGGATATATCACTATGTATGTCAGGAGGTGGAGGAGCGATGCTCTGCAGAGAGGTCAGTGGTGTAATAATCTGCAGGATATATCACTATGTATGTCAGGAGGTGGAGGAGCAATGCTCTGCAGAGAAGTCAGTGGTGTAGTAATCTGCAGGATATATCACTGTGTATCTGTCAGGCGGTGGAGGAGCGATGCTCTCAGAGAGGTCAGTGGTGTAATAATCTGCAGGATATATCACTATGTATCTGTCAGGAGGTGGAGGAGCGATGCTCTGCAGAGAGGGCAGTGGTGTAATAATCTGCAGGATATATCACTATGTATCTGTCAGGAGGTGGAGGAGCGATGCTCTGCAGAGAGGTCAGTGGTGTAATAATCTGCAGGATATATCACTGTGTATCTGTCAGGAGGTGGAGGAGCGATGCTCTGCAGAGAGGGCAGTGGTGTAATATCTTGCAGGACATATCACTATGTATCTGTCAGGAGGTGGAGGAGCGATGCTCTGCAGAGAGGTCAGTGGTGTAATAATCTGCAGGATATATCACTATGTATGTCAGGAGGTGGAGGAGCGATGCTCTGCAGAGAGGTCAGTGGTGTAATAATCTGCAGGATATATCACTATGTATCTGTCAGGAGGTGGAGGAGCGATGCTCTGCAGAGAGGGCAGTGGTGTAATAATCTGCAGGATATATATCTCTGTGTATCTGTCAGGAGGTGGAGGAGCGATGTTCTGCAGAGAGGTCAGTGGTGTAATAATCTGCAGGATATATCACTGTGTATCTGTCAGGAGGTGGAGGAGCGATGTTCTGCAGAGAGTGCAGTGGTGTAATAATCTGCAGAATATATCACTATGTATCTGTCAGGAGGTGGAGGAGCGATGCTCTGCAGAGAGGGCAGTGGTGTAATAATCTTCAGAATATATCACTATGTATCTGTCAGGAGGTGGAGGAGCGATGCTCTGCAGAGAGGTCAGTGGTGTAATAATCTGCAGGATATATCACTATGTATCTGTCAGGAGGTGGAGGAGCGATGCTCTGCAGAGAGGTCAGTGGTGTAATAATCTGCAGGATATATCACTATGTATCTGTCAGGAGGTGGAGGAGCGATGCTCTGCAGAGAGGTCAGTGGTGTAGTAATCTGCAGGATATATCACTGTGTATCTGTCAGGAGGTGGAGGAGCGATGCTCTGCAGAGAGGTCAGTGGTGTAGTAATCTGCAGGATATATCACTATGTATCTGTCAGGAGGTGGAGGAGCGATGCTCTGCGGAGAGGTCAGTGGTGTAATAATCTGCAGGATATATCACTGTGTATCTGTCAGGAGGTGGAGGAGCGATGTTCTGCAGAGAGGTCAGTGGTGTAATAATCTGCAGGATATATCACTATGTATCTGTCAGGAGGTGGAGGAGCGATGCTTTGCAGAGAGGTCAGTGGTGTAATAATCTGCAGGATATATCACTATGTATCTGTCAGGAGGTGGAGGAGCGATGCTCTGCAGAGAGGTCAGTGGTGTAATAATCTGAAGGATATATCACTATGTATCTGTCAGGAGGTGGAGGAGCGATGCTCTGCAGAGAGGGCAGTGGTGTAATAATCTGCAGGATATATCACTATGTATTTGTCAGGAGGTGGAGGAGCGATGCTCTGCAGAGAGGTCAGTGGTGTAATAATCTGCAGGATATATCACTATGTATCTGTCAGGAGGTGGAGGACCGATGCTCTGCAGAGAGGGCAGTGGTGTAATAATCTGCAGGATATATATCTCTGTGTATCTGTCAGGAGGTGGAGGAGCGATGTTCTGCAGAGAGGTCAGTGGTGTAATAATCTGCAGGATATATCACTGTGTATCTGTCAGGAGGTGGAGGAGCGATGTTCTGCAGAGAGTGCAGTGGTGTAATAATCTGCAGAATATATCACTATGTATCTGTCAGGAGGTGGAGGAGCGATGCTCTGCAGAGAGGGCAGTGGTGTAATAATCTTCAGAATATATCACTATGTATCTGTCAGGAGGTGGAGGAGCGATGCTCTGCAGAGAGGTCAGTGGTGTAATAATCTGCAGGATATATCACTATGTATCTGTCAGGAGGTGGAGGAGCGATGCTCTGCAGAGAGGTCAGTGGTGTAATAATCTGCAGGATATATCACTATGTATCTGTCAGGAGGTGGAGGAGCGATGCTCTGCAGAGAGGTCAGTGGTGTAATAATCTGCAGGATATATCACTATGTATGTCAGGAGGTGGAGGAGCGATGCTCTGCAGAGAAGTCAGTGGTGTAGTAATCTGCAGGATATATCACTGTGTATCTGTCAGGCGGTGGAGGAGCGATGCTCTCAGAGAGGTCAGTGGTGTAATAATCTGCAGGATATATCACTATGTATCTGTCAGGAGGTGGAGGAGCAAGGCTCTGCAGAGAGGGCAGTGGTGTAATAATCTGCAGGATAAATCACTATGTATCTGTCAGGAGGTGGAGGAGCGATGCTCTGCAGAGAGGTCAGTGGTGTAATAATCTGCAGGATATATCACTGTGTATCTGTCAGGAGGTGGAGGAGCGATGCTCTGCAGAGAGGGCAGTGGTTTAATATCTTGCAGGACATATCACTATTTATCTGTCAGGAGGTGGAGGAGCGATGCTCTGCAGAGAGGTCAGTGGTGTAATAATCTGCAGGATATATCACTATGTATGTCAGGAGGTGGAGGAGCGATGCTCTGCAGAGAGGTCAGTGGTGTAATAATCTGCAGGATATATCACTATGTATGTCAGGAGGTGGAGGAGCGATGCTCTGCAGAGAGGTCAGTGGTGTAGTAATCTGCAGGATATATCACTGTGTATCTGTCAGGAGGTGGAGGAGCGATGCTCTGCAGAGAGGTCAGTGGTGTAGTAATCTGCAGGATATATCACTATGTATCTGTCAGGAGGTGGAGGAGCGATGCTCTGCGGAGAGGTCAGTGGTGTAATAATCTGCAGGATATATCACTGTGTATCTGTCAGGAGGTGGAGGAGCGATGTTCTGCAGAGAGGGCAGTGGTGTAATAATCTGCAGGATATATCACTATGTATCTGTCAGGAGGTGGAGGAGCGATGCTTTGCAGAGAGGTCAGTGGTGTAATAATCTGCAGGATATATCACTATGTATCTGTCAGGAGGTGGAGGAGCGATGCTCTGCAGAGAGGTCAGTGGTGTAATAATCTGAAGGGTATATCACTATGTATCTGTCAGGAGGTGGAGGAGCGATGCTCTGCAGAGAGGGCAGTCGTGTAATAATCTGCAGGATATATCACTATGTATTTGTCAGGAGGTGGAGGAGCGATGCTCTGCAGAGAGGTCAGTGGTGTAATAATCTGCAGGATATATCACTATGTATCTGTCAGGAGGTGGAGGAGCGATGCTCTGCAGAGAGGGCAGTGGTGTAATAATCTGCAGGATATATCACTGTGTATCTGTCAGGAGGTGGAGGAGCGATGTTCTGCAGAGAGGTCAGTGGTGTAATAATCTGCAGGATATATCACTGTGTATCTGTCAGGAGGTGGAGGAGCGATGTTCTGCAGAGAGTGCAGTGGTGTAATAATCTGCAGAATATATCACTATGTATCTGTCAGGAGGTGGAGGAGCGATGCTCTGCAGAGAGGGCAGTGGTGTAATAATCTTCAGGATATATCACTATGTATCTGTCAGGAGGTGGAGGAGCGATGCTCTGCAGAGAGGTCAGTGGTGTAATAATCTGCAGGATATATCACTATGTATCTGTCAGGAGGTGGAGGAGCGATGCTCTGCAAAGAGGTCAGTGGTGTAATAATCTGCAGGATATATCACTATGTATCTGTCAGGAGGTGGAGGAGCGATGCTCTGCAGAGAGGTCAGTGGTGTAATAATCTGCAGGATATATCACTGTATCTGTCAGGAGGTGGAGGAGCGATGCTCTGCAGAGAGGTCAGTGGTGTAATAATCTGCAGGATAGATCACTATGTATCTGTCAGGAGGTGGAGGAGCGATGCTCTGCAGAGAGGTCAGTGGTGTAATAATCTGCAGGATATATAACTATGTATGTCAGGAGGTGGAGGAGCGATGCTCTGCAGAGAGGGCAGTCGTGTAATAATCTGCAGGATATATCACTATGTATTTGTCAGGAGGTGGAGGAGCGATGCTCTGCAGAGAGGTCAGTCGTGTAATAATCTGCAGGATATATCACTATGTATCTGTCAGGAGGTGGAGGAGCGATGCTCTGCAGAGAGGGCAGTGGTGTAATAATCTGCAGGATATATCACTGTGTATCTGTCAGGAGGTGGAGGAGCGATGTTCTGCAGAGAGGTCAGTGGTGTAATAATCTGCAGGATATATCACTGTGTATCTGTCAGGAGGTGGAGGAGCGATGTTCTGCAGAGAGTGCAGTGGTGTAATAATCTGCAGAATATATCACTATGTATCTGTCAGGAGGTGGAGGAGCGATGCTCTGCAGAGAGGGCAGTGGTGTAATAATCTTCAGGATATATCACTATGTATCTGTCAGGAGGTGGAGGATCGATGCTCTGCAGAGAGGTCAGTGGTGTAATAATCTGCAGGATATATCACTATGTATCTGTCAGGAGGTGGAGGAGCGATGCTCTGCAAAGAGGTCAGTGGTGTAATAATCTGCAGGATATATCACTATGTATCTGTCAGGAGGTGGAGGAGCGATGCTCTGCAGAGAGGTCAGTGGTGTAATAATCTGCAGGATATATCACTGTGTATCTGTCAGGAGGTGGAGGAGCGATGCTCTGCAGAGAGGTCAGTGGTGTAATAATCTGCAGGATAGATCACTATGTATCTGTCAGGAGGTGGAGGAGCGATGCTCTGCAGAGAGGTCAGTGGTGTAATAATCTGCAGGATATATCACTGTGTATCTGTCAGGAGGTGGAGGAGCGATGCTCTGCAGAGAGGTCAGTGGTGTAATAATCTGAAGGATATATCACTATGTATCTGTCAGGAGGTGGAGGAGCGATGCTCTGCAGAGAGGGCAGTCGTGTAATAATCTGCAGGATATATCACTATGTATTTGTCAGGAGGTGGAGGAGCGATGCTCTGCAGAGAGGTCAGTGGTGTAATAATCTGCAGGATATATCACTATGTATCTGTCAGGAGGTGGAGGAGCGATGCTCTGCAGAGAGGTCAGTGGTGTAATAATCTGCAGGATATATCACTATGTATGTCAGGAGGTGGAGGAGCGATGCTCTGCAGAGAGGTCAGTGGTGTGATAATCTGCAGGATATATCACTATGTATCTGTCAGGAGGTGGAGGAGTGATGCTCTGCAGAGAGGTCAGTGGTGTAATAATCTGCAGGATATATCACTATGTATGTCAGGAGGTGGAGGAGCGATGCTCTGCAGAGAGGTCAGTGGTGTAGTAATCTGCAGGATATATCACTGTATATCTGTCAGGAGGTGGAGGAGCGATGCTCTGCAGAGAGGTCAGTGGTGTAATAATCTGCAGGATAGATCACTATGTATCTGTCAGGAGGTGGAGGAGCGATGCCCTGCAGAGAGGTCAGTGGTGTAATAATCTGCAGGATATATCACTATGTATCTGTCAGGAGGTGGAGGAGTGATGCTCTGCAGAGAGGTCAGTGGTGTAATAACCTGCAGGATATATCACTATGTATGTCAGGAGGTGGAGGAGCGATGCTCTGCAGAGAGGTCAGTGGTGTAGTAATCTGCAGGATATATCACTGTGTATCTGACAGGAGGTGGAGGAGTGATGCTCTGCAGAGAGGTCAGTGGTGTAATAATCTGCAGGATATATCACTGTGTATCTGTCAGGAGGTGGAGGAGCGATGCTCTGCAGAGAGGACAGTGGTGTAATAATCTGCAGGATATATCACTATGTATCTGTCAGGAGGTGGAGCAGCGATGCTCTGCAGAGAGGGCAGTGGTGTAATAATCTGCAGGATATATCACTATGTATGTCAGGAGGTGGAGGAGCGATGCTCTGCAGAGAGGTCAGTGGTGTAATAATCTGCAGGATATATCACTGTGTATCTGTCAGGAGGTGGAGGAGCGATGCTCTGCAGAGAGGGCAGTGGTGTAATATCCTGCAGGATATATCACTATGTATCTGTCATGAGGTGGAGGAGCGATGCTCTGCAGAGAGGTCAGTGGTGTAATAATCTGCAGGATATATCACTATGTATGTCAGGAGGTGGAGGAGCGATGCTCTGCAGAGAGGTCAATGGTGTAGTAATCTGCAGGATCTATCACTATGTATCTGTCAGGAGGTGGAGGAGTGATGCTCTGCAGAGAGGTCAGTGGTGTAATAATCTGCAGGATATATCACTGTGTATCTGTCAGGAGGTGGAGGAGTGATGCTCTGCAGAGAGGTCAGTGATGTAATAATCTGCAGGATATATCACCGTGTATCTGTCAGGAGGTGGAGGAGCGATGCTCTGCAGAGAGGACAGTGGTGTAATAATCTGCAGGATATATCAATATGTATCTGTCAGGAGGTGGAGGAGCGATGCTCTGCAGAGAGGTCAGTGGTGTAATAATCTGCAGGATATATCACTATGTATCTGTCAGGAGGTGGAGGAGCGATGCTCTGCGGAGAGGGCAGTCGTGTAATAATCTGCAGGATATATCACTATGTATCTGTCAGGAGGTGGAGGAGCGATGCTCTGCAGAGGTCAGTGGTGTAATAATCTGCAGGATATATCACTATGTATCTGTCAGGAGGTGGAGGAGCGATGCTCTGCAGACAGGGCAGTCGTTTAATAATCTGCAGGATATATCACTATGTATCTGTCAGGAGGTGGAGGAGCGATGCTCTGCAGAGGTCAGTGGTGTAATAATCTGCAGGATATATCACTATGTATCTGTCAGGAGGTGGAGGAGCGATGCTCTGCAGACAGGGCAGTCGTTTAATAATCTGCAGGATATATCACTATGTATCTGTCAGGAGGTGGAGGAGTGATGCTCTGCAGAGAGGTCAGTGGTGTAATAATCTGCAGGATATATCACTATGTATCTGTCAGGAGATGGAGGAGCGATGTTCTGCAGAGAGGTCAGTGGTCTAATAATCTGTAGGATATATCACTGTGTATCTGTCAGGAGGTGGAGGAGCGATGTGCTGCAGAGAGGGCAGTGGTGTAATAATCTGCAGGATATATCACTGTGTATCTGTCAGGAGGTGGAGGAGCGATGCTCTGCAGAGAGGGCAGTGGTGTAATAATCTGCAGGATATATCACTATGTATCTGTCAGGAGGTGGAGGAGCGATGCTCTGCAGAGAGGGCAGTGGTGTAATAATCTGCAGGATATATCACTATGTATGTCAGGAGGTGGAGGAGCGATGCTCTGCAGAGAGGTCAGTGGTGTAATAATCTGCAGGATATATCACTATGTATCTGTCAGGAGGTGGAGGAGTGATGCTCTGCAGAGAGGTCAGTGGTGTAATAATCTGCAGGATATATCACTGTGTATCTGTCAGGAGGTGGAGGAGCGATGCTCTGCAGAGAGGTCAGTGGTGTATAATCTGCAGGATATATCACTGTGTATCTGTCAGTAGGTGGAGGAGCGATGCTCTGCAGAGAGGTCAGTGGTGTAATAATCTGCAGGATAGATAACTATGTATCTGTCAGGAGGTGGAGAAGCGATGCCCTGCAGAGGTCAGTGGTGTAATAATCTGCAGGATATATAACTATGTATGTCAGGAGGTGGAGGAGCGATGCTCTGCAGAGGTCAGTGGTGTGATAATCTGCAGGATATATCACTATGTATCTGTCAGGAGGTGGAGGAGTGATGCTCTGCAGAGAGGTCAGTGGTGTATTAATCTGCAGGATATATCACTATGTATCTGTCAGGAGGTGGAGGAGCGATGCTCTGCAGAGAGGTCAGTGGTGTAATAATCTACAGGATATATCACTATGTATCTGTCAGGAGGTGGAGGAGCGATGCTCTGCAGAGAGGTCAGTGGTGTAATAATCTGCAGGATATATCACTATGTATCTGTCAGGAGGTGGAGGAGCGATGCTCTGCAAAGAGGTCAGTGGTGTAATAATCTGCAGGATATATCACTATGTATCTGTCAGGAGGTGGAGGAGCGATGCTCTGCAGAGAGGTCAGTGGTGTAATAATCTGCAGGATATATCACTGTGTATCTGTCAGGAGGTGGAGGAGCGATGCTCTGCAGAGAGGTCAGTGGTGTAATAATCTGCAGGATAGATCACTATGTATCTGTCAGGAGGTGGAGGAGCGATGCTCTGCAGAGAGGTCAGTGGTGTAATAATCTGCAGGATATATAACTATGTATGTCAGGAGGTGGAGCAGCGAAGCTCTGCAGAGGTCAGTGGTGTGATAATCTGCAGGATATATCACTATGTATCTGTCAGGAGGTGGAGGAGTGATGCTCTGCAGAGAGGTCAGTGGTGTAATAATCTGCAGGATATATCACTGTGTATCTGTCAGTAGGTGGAGGAGCGATGCTCTGCAGAGAGGTCAGTGGTGTAATAATCTGCAGGATAGATAACTATGTATCTGTCAGGAGGTGGAGAAGCGATGCCCTGCAGAGGTCAGTGGTGTAATAATCTGCAGGATATATAACTATGTATGTCAGGAGGTGGAGGAGCGATGCTCTGCAGAGGTCAGTGGTGTGATAATCTGCAGGATATATCACTATGTATCTGTCAGGAGGTGGAGGAGTGATGCTCTGCAGAGAGGTCAGTGGTGTATTAATCTGCAGGATATATCACTATGTATCTGTCAGGAGGTGGAGGAGCGATGCTCTGCAGAGAGGTCAGTGGTGTAATAATCTACAGGATATATCACTATGTATCTGTCAGGAGGTGGAGGAGCGATGCTCTGCAGAGAGGTCAGTGGTGTAATAATCTGCAGGATATATCACTATGTATCTGTCAGGAGGTGGAGGAGCGATGCTCTGCAAAGAGGTCAGTGGTGTAATAATCTGCAGGATATATCACTATGTATCTGTCAGGAGGTGGAGGAGCGATGCTCTGCAGAGAGGTCAGTGGTGTAATAATCTGCAGGATATATCACTGTGTATCTGTCAGGAGGTGGAGGAGCGATGCTCTGCAGAGAGGTCAGTGGTGTAATAATCTGCAGGATAGATCACTATGTATCTGTCAGGAGGTGGAGGAGCGATGCTCTGCAGAGAGGTCAGTGGTGTAATAATCTGCAGGATATATAACTATGTATGTCAGGAGGTGGAGCAGCGAAGCTCTGCAGAGGTCAGTGGTGTGATAATCTGCAGGATATATCACTATGTATCTGTCAGGAGGTGGAGGAGTGATGCTCTGCAGAGAGGTCAGTGGTGTAATAATCTGCAGGATATATCACTATGTATGTCAGGAGGTGGAGGAGCGATGCTCTGCAGAGAGGTCAGTGGTGTAATAATCTGCAGGATAGATCACTATGTATCTGTCAGGAGGTGGAGGAGCGATGCCCTGCAGAGAGGTCAGTGGTGTAATAATCTGCAGGATATATCACTATGTATCTGTCAGGAGGTGGAGGAGTGATGCTCTGCAGAGAGGTCAGTGGTGTAATAATCTGCAGGATATATCACTATGTATGTCAGGAGGTGGAGGAGCGATGCTCTGCAGAGAGGTCAGTGGTGTAGTAATCTGCAGGATATATCACTGTGTATCTGACAGGAGGTGGAGGAGTGATGCTCTGCAGAGAGGTCAGTGGTGTAATAATCTGCAGGATATATCACTGTGTATCTGTCAGGAGGTGGAGGAGCGATGCTCTGCAGAGAGGACAGTGGTGTAATAATCTGCAGGATATATCACTATGTATCTGTCAGGAGGTGGAGCAGCGATGCTCTGCAGAGAGGGCAGTGGTGTAATAATCTGCAGGATATATCACTATGTATGTCAGGAGGTGGAGGAGCGATGCTCTGCAGAGAGGTCAGTGGTGTAATAATCTGCAGGATATATCACTGTGTATCTGTCAGGAGGTGGAGGAGCGATGCTCTGCAGAGAGGGCAGTGGTGTAATATCCTGCAGGATATATCACTATGTATCTGTCATGAGGTGGAGGAGCGATGCTCTGCAGAGAGGTCAGTGGTGTAATAATCTGCAGGATATATCACTATGTATGTCAGGAGGTGGAGGAGCGATGCTCTGCAGAGAGGTCAATGGTGTAGTAATCTGCAGGATCTATCACTATGTATCTGTCAGGAGGTGGAGGAGTGATGCTCTGCAGAGAGGTCAGTGGTGTAATAATCTGCAGGATATATCACTGTGTATCTGTCAGGAGGTGGAGGAGTGATGCTCTGCAGAGAGGTCAGTGATGTAATAATCTGCAGGATATATCACCGTGTATCTGTCAGGAGGTGGAGGAGCGATGCTCTGCAGAGAGGACAGTGGTGTAATAATCTGCAGGATATATCACTATGTATCTGTCAGGAGGTGGAGGAGCGATGCTCTGCAGAGAGGTCAGTGGTGTAATAATCTGCAGGATATATCACTATGTATCTGTCAGGAGGTGGAGGAGCGATGCTCTGCGGAGAGGGCAGTCGTGTAATAATCTGCAGGATATATCACTATGTATCTGTCAGGAGGTGGAGGAGCGATGCTCTGCAGAGGTCAGTGGTGTAATAATCTGCAGGATATATCACTATGTATCTGTCAGGAGGTGGAGGAGCGATGCTCTGCAGACAGGGCAGTCGTTTAATAATCTGCAGGATATATCACTATGTATCTGTCAGGAGGTGGAGGAGCGATGCTCTGCAGAGGTCAGTGGTGTAATAATCTGCAGGATATATCACTATGTATCTGTCAGGAGGTGGAGGAGCGATGCTCTGCAGACAGGGCAGTCGTTTAATAATCTGCAGGATATATCACTATGTATCTGTCAGGAGGTGGAGGAGTGATGCTCTGCAGAGAGGTCAGTGGTGTAATAATCTGCAGGATATATCACTATGTATCTGTCAGGAGGTGGAGGAGCGATGCTCTGCGGAGAGGGCAGTCGTGTAATAATCTGCAGGATATATCACTATGTATCTGTCAGGAGGTGGAGGAGCGATGCTCTGCAGAGGTCAGTGGTGTAATAATCTGCAGGATATATCACTATGTATCTGTCAGGAGGTGGAGGAGCGATGCTCTGCAGACAGGGCAGTCGTTTAATAATCTACAGGATATATCACTATGTATCTGTCAGGAGGTGGAGGAGCGATGCTCTGCAGAGGTCAGTGGTGTAATAATCTGCAGGATATATCACTATGTATCTGTCAGGAGGTGGAGGAGCGATGCTCTGCAGACAGGGCAGTCGTTTAATAATCTGCAGGATATATCACTATGTATCTGTCAGGAGGTGGAGGAGTGATGCTCTGCAGAGAGGTCAGTGGTGTAATAATCTGCAGGATATATCACTATGTATCTGTCAGGAGATGGAGGAGCGATGCTCTGCAGAGAGGTCAGTGGTTTAATAATCTGCAGGATATATCACTGTGTATCTGTCAGGAGGTGGAGGAGCGATGTGCTGCAGAGAGGGCAGTGGTGTAATAATCTGCAGGATATATCACTGTGTATCTGTCAGGAGGTGGAGGAGCGATGCTCTGCAGAGAGGGCAGTGGTGTAATAATCTGCAGGATATATCACTATGTATCTGTCAGGAGGTGGAGGAGCGATGCTCTGCAGAGAGGGCAGTGGTGTAATAATCTGCAGGATATATCACTATGTATGTCAGGAGGTGGAGGAGCGATGCTCTGCAGAGAGGTCAGTGGTGTAATAATCTGCAGGATATATCACTATGTATCTGTCAGGAGGTGGAGGAGTGATGCTCTGCAGAGAGGTCAGTGGTGTAATAATCTGCAGGATATATCACTGTGTATCTGTCAGGAGGTGGAGGAGCGATGCTCTGCAGAGAGGTCAGTGGTGTAATAATCTGCAGGATATATCACTGTGTATCTGTCAGTAGGTGGAGGAGCGATGCTCTGCAGAGAGGTCAGTGGTGTAATAATCTGCAGGATAGATAACTATGTATCTGTCAGGAGGTGGAGAAGCGATGCCCTGCAGAGGTCAGTGGTGTAATAATCTGCAGGATATATAACTATGTATGTCAGGAGGTGGAGGAGCGATGCTCTGCAGAGGTCAGTGGTGTGATAATCTGCAGGATATATCACTATGTATCTGTCAGGAGGTGGAGGAGTGATGCTCTGCAGAGAGGTCAGTGGTGTATTAATCTGCAGGATATATCACTATGTATCTGTCAGGAGGTGGAGGAGCGATGCTCTGCAGAGAGGTCAGTGGTGTAATAATCTACAGGATATATCACTATGTATCTGTCAGGAGGTGGAGGAGCGATGCTCTGCAGAGAGGTCAGTGGTGTAGTAATCTGAAGGATATATCGCTGTGTATCTGTCAGGAGGTGGAGGAGCGATGCTCTGCAGAGAGGGCAGTGGTGTAATAATCTGCAGGATATATCACTATGTATGTCAGGAGGTGGAGGAGCGATGCTCTACAGAGAGGTCAGTGGTGTAATAATCTGCAGGATATATCACTATGTATCTGTCAGGAGGTGGAGGAGCGATGCTCTGCAGAGAGGTCAGTGGTGTAATAATCTGCAGGATATATCACTGTGTATCTGTCAGGAGGTGGAGGAGCGATGCTCTGCAGAGAGGTCAGTGGTGTAATAATCTGCAGGATATATCACTGTGTATCTGTCAGGAGGTGGAGGAGCGATGCTCTGCAGAGAGGTCAGTGGTGTAATAATCTGCAGGATATATCACTATGTATGTCAGGAGGTGGAGGAGCGATGCTCTGCAGAGAGGTCAGTGGAGTAATAATCTGCAGGATATATCACTATGTATGTCAGGAGGTGGAGGAGCGATGCTCTGCAGAGAGGTCAGTGGTGTAATAATCTGCAGGATATATCACTATGTATGTCAGGAGGTGGAGGAGCGATGCTCTGCAGAGAGGTCAGTGGTGTAGTAATCTGCAGGATATATCACTGTGTATCTGTCAGGAGGTGGAGGAGCGATGCTCTGCAGAGAGGGCAGTGGTGTAATAATCTGCAGGATATATCACTATGTATGTCAGGAGGTGGAGGAGCGATGCTCTGCAGAGAGGTCAGTGGTGTAATAATCTGCAGGATATATCACTATGTATGTCAGGAGGTGGAGGAGCGATGCTCTCAGAGAGGTCAGTGGTGTAATAATCTGCAGGATATATCACTATGTATCTGTCAGGAGGTGGAGGAGCGATGCTCTGCAGAGAGGGCAGTGGTGTAATAATCTGCAGGATATATCACTATGTATCTGTCAGGAGGTGGAGGAGCGATGCTCTGCAGAGAGGTCAGTGGTGTAATAATCTGCAGGATATATCACTGTGTATCTGTCAGGAGGTGGAGGAGCGATGCTCTGCAGAGAGGGCAGTGGTGTAATATCTTGCAGGATATATCATTATGTATCTGTCAGGAGGTGGAGGAGCGATGTTCTGCAGAGAGGTCAGTGGTGTAATAATCTGCAGGATATATCACTATGTATGTCAGGAGGTGGTGGAGCGATGCTCTGCAGAGAGGTCAGTGGTGTAATAATCTGCAAGATATATCACTATGTATGTCAGGAGGTGGAGGAGCGATGCTCTACAGAGAGGTCAGTGGTGTAGTAATCTGCAGGATATATCACTGTGTATCTGTCAGGAGGTGGAGGAGCGATGCTCTGCAGAGAGGTCAGTGGTGTAGTAATCTGCAGGATATATCACTATGTATCTGTCAGGAGGTGGAGGAGCGATGCTCTGCGGAGAGGTCAGTGGTGTAATAATCTGCAGGATATATCACTGTGTATCTGTCAGGAGGTGGAGGAGCGATGTTCTGCAGAGAGGGCAGTGGTGTAATAATCTGCAGGATATATCACTATGTATCTGTCAGGAGGTGGAGGAGCGATGCTTTGCAGAGAGGTCAGTGGTGTAATAATCTGCAGGATATATCACTATGTATCTGTCAGGAGGTGGAGGAGCGATGCTCTGCAGAGAGGTCAGTGGTGTAATAATCTGAAGGATATATCACTATGTATCTGTCAGGAGGTGGAGGAGCGATGCTCTGCAGAGAGGGCAGTCGTGTAATAATCTGCAGGATATATCACTATGTATTTGTCAGGAGGTGGAGGAGCGATGCTCTGCAGAGAGGTCAGTGGTGTAATAATCTGCAGGATATATCACTATGTATCTGTCAGGAGGTGGAGGAGCGATGCTCTGCAGAGAGGGCAGTGGTGTAATAATCTGCAGGATATATCACTGTGTATCTGTCAAGAGGTGGAGGAGCGATGTTCTGCAGAGAGGTCAGTGGTGTAATAATCTGCAGGATATATCACTGTGTATCTGTCAGGAGGTGGAGGAGCGATGTTCTGCAGAGAGTGCAGTGGTGTAATAATCTGCAGAATATATCACTATGTATCTGTCAGGAGGTGGAGGAGCGATGCTCTGCAGAGAGGGCAGTGGTGTAATAATCTTCAGGATATATCACTATGTATCTGTCAGGAGGTGGAGGAGCGATGCTCTGCAGAGAGGTCAGTGGTGTAATAATCTGCAGGATATATCACTATGTATCTGTCAGGAGGTGGAGGAGCGATGCTCTGCAAAGAGGTCAGTGGTGTATTAATCTGCAGGATATATCACTATGTATCTGTCAGGAGGTGGAGGAGCGATGCTCTGCAGAGAGGTCAGTGGTGTAATAATCTGCAGGATATATCACTGTGTATCTGTCAGGAGGTGGAGGAGCGATGCTCTGCAGAGAGGTCAGTGGTGTAATAATCTGCAGGATATATCACTGTGTATCTGTCAGGAGGTGGAGGAGCGATGCTCTGCAGAAAGGTCAGTGGTGTAATAATCTGCAGGATATATCACTGTGTATGTCAGGAGGTGGAGGATCGATGCTCTGCAGAGAGGTCAGTGGTGTAATAATCTGCAGGATATATCACTATGTATCTGTCAGGAGGTGGAGGAGCGATGTTCTGCAGAGAGGTCAGTGGTGTAATAATCTGCAGCATATATCACTATGTATCTGTCAGGAGGTGGAGGAGCGATGCTCTGCAGGAAGGTCAGTGGTGTAATAATCTGAAGGATATATCACTATGTATCTGTCAGGAGGTGGAGGAGCGATACTCTGCAAAGGGCAGTAGTGTAATAATCTGCAGGATATATCACTATGTAATTGTCAGGAGGTGGAGGAGTGATGCTCTGCAGAGAGGTCAGTGGTGTAATAATCTGCAGGATATATCACTATGTATCTGTCAGGAGGTGGAGGAGCGATGCTCTGCAGAGAGGGCAGTGGTGTAATAATCTGCAGGATATATCACTGTGTATCTGTCAGGTGGAGGAGCGATGTTCTGCAGAGATGTCAGTGGTGTAATAATATGCAGGATATATCACTGTGTATCTGTCAGGAGGTGGAGGAGCGATGTTCTGCAGAGAGGGCAGTGGTGTAATAATCTGCAGGATATATCACTATGTATCTGTCAGGAGGTGGAGGAGCAATGCTCTGCAGAGAGGGCAGTAGTGTAATAATCTGCAGGATATATCACTATGTATCTGTCAGGAGGTGGAGGAGCGATGCTCTGCAGAGACGGCAGTGGTGTAATAATGTGCAGGATATATCGCTATGTATCTGTCAGGAGGTGGAGGAGCGATGCTCTGCGGAGAGGTCAGTGGTGTAATAATCTGCAGGCTATATCAGTGTGTATCTGTCAGGAGGTGGAGGAGAGATGCTCTGCAGAGAGGTCAGTGGTGTAATAATCTGCAGGATATATCACTGTGTATCTGTCAGGAGGTGGAGGAGCGATGCTCTGCAGAGAGGTCAGTGGTGTAATAATCTGCAGGCTATATCAGTGTGTATCTGTCAGGAGGTGGAGGAGAGATGCTCTGCAGAGAGGTCAGTGGTGTAATAATCTGCAGGATATATCACTGTGTATCTGGCAGGAGGTGGAGGAGCGATGCTCTGCAGAGAGGTCAGTGGTGTAATAATCTGCAGGATATATCACTGTGTATCTGTCAGGAGGTGGAGGAGCGATGCTCTGCAGGAAGGTCAGTGGTGTAATAATCTGCAGGATATATCACTGTGTATGTCAGGAGGTGGAGGATCGATGCTCTGCAGAGAGGTCAGTGGTGTTATAATCTGCAGGATATATCACTATGTATCTGTCAGCAGGTGGAGGAGCGATGTTCTGCAGAGAGGTCAGTGGTGTAATAATCTGCAGCATATATCACTATGTATCTGTCAGGAGGTGGAGGAGCGATGCTCTGCAGGAAGGTCAGTGGTGTAATAATCTGCAGGATATATCACTATTTATCTGTCAGGAGTTGGAGGAGCGAAGCTTTGCAGAGAGGTCAGTGGTGTAATAATCTGCAGGATATATCACTGTGTATCTGTCAGGCGGTGGAGGAGCGATGCTCTGCAGCAGGGCAGTGGTGTAATAATCTGCAGGATATATCACTATGTATCTGTGAGGAGGTGGAGGAGCGATGCTCTGCAGAGAGGTCAGTGGTGTAATAATCTGCAGGATATATCACTATGTATCTGTCAGGATGTGGAGGAGCGATGTTCTGCAGAGAGGTCAGTGGTGTAATAATCTGCAGGATATATCAGTGTGTATCTGTCAGGAGATGGAGGAGCGATGCTCTGCAGAGAGGTCAGTGGTGTAATAATCTGCAGGATATATCACTGTATCTGTCAGTAGGTGGAGGAGCGATGCTCTGCAGAGAGGTCAGTGGTGTAACAATCTGCAGGATATATCACTGTGTATCTGTCAGGAGGTGGAGGAGCGATGCTCTGCAGAGAGGTCAGTGGTGTAATAATCTGCAGGATATATCACTGTGTATCTGTCAGGAGGTGGAGGAGCGATGCTCTGCAGAAAGGTCAGTGGTGTAATAATCTGCAGGATATATCACTGTGTATGTCAGGAGGTGGAGGATCGATGCTCTGCAGAGAGGTCAGTGGTGTAATAATCTGCAGGATATATCACTGTGTATCTGTCAGGAGGTGGAGGAGCGATGTTCTGCAGAGAGGTCAGTGGTGTAATAATCTGCAGCATATATCACTATGTATCTGTCAGGAGGTGGAGGAGCGATGCTCTGCAGGAAGGTCAGTGGTGTAATAATCTGCAGGATATATCACTATGTATCTGTCAGGAGGTGGAGGAGCGATACTCTGCAGAGGGCAGTAGTGTAATAATCTGCAGGATATATCACTATGTATCTGTCAGGAGGTGGAGGAGTGATGCTCTGCAGAGAGGTCAGTGGTGTAATAATCTGCAGGATATATCACTATGTATCTGTCAGGAGGTGGAGGAGCGATGCTCTGCAGAGAGGGCAGTGGTGTAATAATCTGCAGGATATATCACTGTGTATGTCAGGTGGAGGAGCGATGTTCTGCAGAGAGGTCAGTGGTGTAATGATATGCAGGATATATCACTGTGTATCTGTCAGGAGGTGGAGGAGCGATGTTCTGCAGAGAGGGCAGTGGTGTAATAATCTGCAGGATATATCACTATGTATCTGTCAGGAGGTGGAGGAGCAATGCTCTGCAGAGAGGGCAGTGGTGTAATAATCTGCAGGATATATCACTATGTATCTGTCAGGAGGTGGAGGAGCGATGCTCTGCAGAGAGGGCAGTGGTGTAATAATGTGCAGGATATATCGCTATGTATCTGTCAGGAGGTGGAGGAGCGATGCTCTGCAGAGGTCAGTGGTGTAATAATCTGCAGGATATATCACTGTGTATCTGTCAGGAGGTGGAGGAGCGATGCTCTGCAGAGAGGTCAGTGGTGTAATAATCTGCAGGCTATATCAGTGTGTATCTGTCAGGAGGTGGAGGAGCGATGCTCTGCAGAGAGGTCAGTGGTGTAATAATCTGCAGGATATATCACTGTGTATCTGTCAGGAGGTGGAGGAGCGATGCTCTGCAGAGAGGTCAGTGGTGTAATAATCTGCAGGATATATCACTGTGTATCTGTCAGGAGGTGGAGGAGCGATTCTCTGCAGAGAGGTCAGTGGTGTAATAATCTGCAGGCTATATCAGTGTGTATCTGTCAGGAGGTGGAGGAGCGATGCTCTGCGAAGAGGTCAGTGGTGTAATAATCTGCAGGATATATCACTGTGTATCTGTCAGGAGGTGGAGGAGCGATGCTCTACAGAGAAGTCAGTGGTGTAATAATCTGCAGGATATATCACTATGTATCTGTCAGGAGGAGCGATGCTCTGCAGAGAGGTCAGTGGTGTAATAATCTGCAGGATATATCACTGTGTATCTGTCAGGAGGTGGAGGAGCGATGCTCTGCAGAGAGGTAAGTGGTGTAATAATCTGCAGGATATATCATTATGTATCTGTCAGGTGGAGGAGCGATGCTCTGCAGAGAGGTCAGTGGTGTAATAATCTGCAGGATATATCACTATGTATCTGTCAGGAGGTGGAGGAGCGATGCTCTGCAGAGAGGTCAGTGGTGTAATAATCTGCAGGATATATCACTGTGTATCTGTCAGGAGGTGGAGGAGCGATGCTCTGCAGAGAGGTCAGTGGTGTAATAATCTGCAGGATATATCACTGTGTATCTGTCAGGAGGTGGAGGAGCGATGCTCTGCAGAGAGGTCAGTGGTGTAATAATCTGCAGGATATATCAGTGTGTATGTCAGGAGGTGGAGGATCGATGCTCTGCAGAGAGGTCAGTGGTGTAATAATCTGCAGGATATATCACTATGTATCTTTCAGGAGGTGGAGGAGTGATGTTCTGCAGAGAGGGCAGTGGTGTAATAATCTGCAGGATATATCACTATGTATCTATCAGGAGGTGGAGGAGCGATGCTCTGCAGAGAGGTCAGTGGTGTAATAATCTGCAGGATATATCACTATGTATCTGTCAGGAGGTGGAGGAGTGATGCTCTGCAGAGAGGTCAGTGGTGTAATAATCTGCAGGATATATCACTGTGTATCTGTCAGGAGGTGGAGGAGCGATGCTCTGCAGAGAGGGCAGTGGTGTAATAATCTGTAGGATATATCACTATGTATCTGTCAGGAGGTGGAGGAGCGATGCTCTGCAGAGAGGTCAGTGGTGTAATAATCTGCAGGATATATCACTGTGTATCTGTCAGGAGGTGGAGGAGCGATGCTCTGCAGAGAGGTCAGTGGTGTAATAATCTGCAGGATATATCATTATGTATCTGTCAGGTGGAGGAGCGATGCTCTGCAGAGAGGTCAGTGGTGTAATAATCTGCAGGATATATCACTATGTATCTGTCAGTAGGTGGAGGAGCGATGCTCTGCAGAGAGGTCAGTGGTGTAATAATCTGCAGGATATATCATTATGTATCTGTCAAGTGGAGGAGCGATGCTCTGCAGAGAGGTCAGTGGTGTAATAATCTGCAGGATATATCACTATGTATCTGTCAGGAGGTGGAGGAGCGATGCTCTGCAGAGAGGTCAGTGGTGTAATAATCTGCAGGATATATCACTGTGTATCTGTCAGGAGGTGGAGGAGCGATGCTCTGCAGAGAGGGCAGTGGTGTAATAATCTGCAGGATATATCACTATGTAACTGTCAGGAGGAGAGAAGCTCTGCAGAGAGGTCAGTGGAGTAATAATCTGCAGGATATATCACTGTGTATCTGTCAGGAGGTGGAGGAGCGATGCTCTGCAGAGAGGTCAGTGGTGTAATAATCTGCAGGATATATCATTATGTATCTGACAGGTGGAGGAGCGATGCTCTGCAGAGAGGTCAGTGGTGTAATAATCTGCAGGATATATCACTATGTATCTGTCAGGAGGTGGAGCAGCGATGCTCTGCAGAGAGGTCAGTGGTGTAATAATCTGCAGGATATATCACTGTGTATCTGTCAGGAGGTGGAGGATCGATGCTCTGCAGAGAGGTCAGTGGTGTAATAATCTGCAGGATATATCACTATGTATCTGTCAGGAGGTGGAGGAGCGATGCTCTGCAGAGAGGTCAGTGGTGTAATAATCTGCAGGATATATCACTGTGTATCTGTCAGGCGGTGGAGGAGCGATGCTCTGAAGCAGGGCAGTGGTGTAATAATCTGCAGGATATATTACTATGTATCTGTGAGGAGGTGGAGGAGCGATGCTCTGCAGAGAGGTCAGTGGTGTAATAATCTGCAGGATATATCACTATGTATCTGTCAGGAGGTGGAGGAGCGATGCTCTGCAGAGAGGTCAGTGGTGTAATAATCTGCAGGATATATCACTGTGTATCTGTCAGGAGGTGGAGGAGCGATGCTCTGCAGAGAGGTCAGTGGTGTAATAATCTGCAGGATATATCACTGTGTATCTGTCAGGTAGAGGAGTGATGCTCTGCAGAGAGGTCAGTGGTGTAATAATCTGCAGGATATATCACTGTGTATCTGTCAGGAGGTGGAGGAGCGATGCTCTGCAGAGAGGTCAGTGGTGTAATAATCTGCAGGATATATCACTGTGTATGTCAGGAGATGGAGGAGCGATGCTCTGCAGAGAGGTCAGTGGTGTAATAATCTGCAGGATATATCACTGTGTATCTGTCAGGAGGTGGAGGATCGATGCTCTGCAGAGAGGTCAGTGGTGTAATAATCTGCAGGATATATCACTGTGTATCTGTCAGGAGGTGGAGGAGCGATGTTCTGCAGAGAGGGCAGTGGTGTAATAATCTGCAGGATATATCACTATGTATCTGTCAGGAGGTGGAGGAGCGATGCTCTGCAGAGAGGTCAGTGGTGTAATAATCTGCAGGATATATCACTATGTATCTGTCAGGAGGTGGAGGAGCGATGCTCTGCAGAGAGGGCAGTCGTGTAATAATCTGCAGGATATATCACTATGTATCTGTCAGGAGGTGGAGGAGCGATGCTCTGCAGAGAGGTCAGTGGTGTAATAATCTGCAGGATATATCACTATGTATCTGTCAGGAGGTAGAGGAGCGATGCTCTGCAGAGAGGGCAGTGGTGTAATAATCTGCAGGATATATCACTATGTATCTGTCAGGAGGTGGAGGAGCGATGCTCTGCAGAGAGGGCAGTCGTGTAATAATCTGCAGGATATATCACTATGTATCTGTCAGGAGGTGGAGGAGCGATGCTCTGCAGAGAGGTCAGTGGTGTAATAATCTGCAGGATATATCACTATGTATCTGTCAGGAGGTGGAGGAGCGATGCTCTGCAGAGAGGGCAGTGGTGTAATAATCTGCAGGATATATCACTGTGTATCTGTCAGGCGGTGGAGGAGCGATGCTCTGCAGCAGGGCAGTGGTGTAATAATCTGCAGGATATATCACTATGTATCTGTGAGGAGGTGGAGGAGCGATGCTCTGCAGAGAGGACAGTGGTGTAATAATCTGCAGGATATATCACTATGTATCTGTCAGGATGTGGAGGAGCGATGCTCTGCAGAGAGGTCAGTGGTGTAATAATCTGCAGGATATATCACTGTGTATCTGTCAGGAGGTGGAGGAGCGATGCTCTGCAGAGAGGTCAGTGGTGTAATAATCTGCAGGATATATCACTGTGTATCTGTCAGGTGGAGGAGTGATGCTCTGCAGAGAGGTCAGTGGTGTAATAATCTGCAGGATATATCACTGTGTATCTGTCAGGAGGTGGAGGAGCGATGCTCTGCAGAGAGGTCAGTGGTGTAATAATCTGCAGGATATATCACTGTGTATGTCAGGAGATGGAGGCGCGATGCTCTGCAGAGAGGTCAGTGGTGTAATAATCTGCAGGATATATCACTGTGTATCTGTCAGGAGGTGGAGGATCGATGCTCTGCAGAGAGGTCAGTGGTGTAATAATCTGCAGGATATATCACTGTGTATCTGTCAGGAGGTGGAGGAGCGATGTTCTGCAGAGAGGGCAGTGGTGTAATATTCTGCAGGATATATCACTATGTATCTGTCAGGAGGTGGAGGAGCGATGCTCTGCAGAGAGGTCAGTGGTGTAATAATCTGCAGGATATATCACTATGTATCTGTCAGGAGGTGGAGGAGCGATGCTCTGCAGAGAGGGCAGTCGTGTAATAATCTGCAGGATATATCACTATGTATCTGTCAGGAGGTGGAGGAGCGATGCTCTGCAGAGAGGTCAGTGGTGTAATAATCTGCAGGATATATCACTGTGTATCTGTCAGGAGGTGGAGGAGCGATGCTCTGCAGAGAGGTAAGTGGTGTAATAATCTGCAGGATATATCACTGTGTATCTGTCAGGTAGAGGAGTGATGCTCTGCAGAGAGGTCAGTGGTGTAATAATCTGCAGGATATATCACTGTGTATTTGTCAGGCGGTGGAGGAGCGATTTTCTGCAGAGAGGTCAGTGGTGTAATAATCTGCAGGATATATCACTGTGTATCTGTCAGGAGGTGGAGGATCGATGCTCTGCAGAGAGGTCAGTGGTGTAATAATCTGCAGGATATATCACTGTGTATCTGTCAGGAGGTGGAGGAGCGATGTTCTGCAGAGAGGGCAGTGGTGTAATAATCTGCAGGATATATCACTATGTATCTGTCAGGAGGTGGAGGAGCGATGCTCTGCAGAGAGGTCAGTGGTGTAATAATCTGCAGGATATATCACTATGTATCTGTCAGGAGGTGGAGGAGCGATGCTCTGCAGAGAGGTCAGTGGTGTAATAATCTGCAGGATATATCACTATGTATCTGTCAGGAGGTAGAGGAGCGATGCTCTGCAGAGAGGGCAGTGGTGTAATAATCTGCAGGATATATCACTATGTATCTGTCAGGAGGTGGAGGAGCGATGCTCTGCAGAGAGGGCAGTCGTGTAATAATCTGCAGGATATATCACTATGTATCTGTCAGGAGGTGGAGGAGCGATGCTCTGCAGAGAGGTCAGTGGTGTAATAATCTGCAGGATATATCACTATGTATCTGTCAGGAGGTGGAGGAGCGATGCTCTGCAGAGAGGGCAGTGGTGTAATAATCTGCAGGATATATCACTGTGTATCTGTCAGGCGGTGGAGGAGCGATGCTCTGCAGCAGGGCAGTGGTGTAATAATCTGCAGGATATATCACTATGTATCTGTGAGGAGGTGGAGGAGCGATGCTCTGCAGAGAGGTCAGTGGTGTAATAATCTGCAGGATATATCACTATGTATCTGTCAGGATGTGGAGGAGCGATGCTCTGCAGAGAGGTCAGTGGTGTAATAATCTGCAGGATATATCACTGTGTATCTGTCAGGAGGTGGAGGAGCGATGCTCTGCAGAGAGGTCAGTGGTGTAATAATCTGCAGGATATATCACTGTGTATCTGTCAGGTGGAGGAGTGATGCTCTGCAGAGAGGTCAGTGGTGTAATAATCTGCAGGATATATCACTGTGTATCTGTCAGGAGGTGGAGGAGCGATGCTCTGCAGAGAGGTCAGTGGTGTAATAATCTGCAGGATATATCACTGTGTATGTCAGGAGATGGAGGCGCGATGCTCTGCAGAGAGGTCAGTGGTGTAATAATCTGCAGGATATATCACTGTGTATCTGTCAGGAGGTGGAGGATCGATGCTCTGCAGAGAGGTCAGTGGTGTAATAATCTGCAGGATATATCACTGTGTATCTGTCAGGAGGTGGAGGAGCGATGTTCTGCAGAGAGGGCAGTGGTGTAATAATCTGCAGGATATATCACTATGTATCTGTCAGGAGGTGGAGGAGCGATGCTCTGCAGAGAGGTCAGTGGTGTAATAATCTGCAGGATATATCACTATGTATCTGTCAGGAGGTGGAGGAGCGATGCTCTGCAGAGAGGGCAGTCGTGTAATAATCTGCAGGATATATCACTATGTATCTGTCAGGAGGTGGAGGAGCGATGCTCTGCAGAGAGGTCAGTGGTGTAATAATCTGCAGGATATATCACTATGTATCTGTCAGGAGGTGGAGGAGCGATGCTCTGCAGAGAGGGCAGTGGTGTAATAATCTGCAGGATATATCACTGTGTATCTGTCAGGTGGAGGAGTGATGCTCTGCAGAGAGGTCAGTGGTGTAATAATCTGCAGGATATATCACTGTGTATCTGTCAGGAGGTGGAGGAGCGATGCTCTGCAGAGAGGTCAGTGGTGTAATAATCTGCAGGATATATCACTGTGTATGTCAGGAGATGGAGGAGCGATGCTCTGCAGAGAGGTCAGTGGTGTAATAATCTGCAGGATATATCACTGTGTATCTGTCAGGAGGTGGAGGATCGATGCTCTGCAGAGAGGTCAGTGGTGTAATAATCTGCAGGATATATCACTGTGTATCTGTCAGGAGGTGGAGGAGCGATGTTCTGCAGAGAGGGCAGTGGTGTAATAATCTGCAGGATATATCACTATGTATCTGTCAGGAGGTGGAGGAGCGATGCTCTGCAGAGAGGTCAGTGGTGTAATAATCTGCAGGATATATCACTATGTATCTGTCAGGAGGTGGAGCAGCGATGCTCTGCAGAGAGGGCAGTCGTGTAATAATCTGCAGGATATATCACTATGTATCTGTCAGGAGGTGGAGGAGCGATGCTCTGCAGAGAGGTCAGTGGTGTAATAATCTGCAGGATATATCACTATGTATCTGTCAGGAGGTGGAGGAGCGATGCTCTGCAGAGAGGGCAGTGGTGTAATAATCTGCAGGATATATCACTATGTATCTGTCAGGAGGTGGAGGAGCGATGCTCTGCAGAGAGGGCAGTCGTGTAATAATCTGCAGGATATATCACTATGTATCTGTAAGGAGGTGGAGGAGCGATGCTCTGCAGAGAGGTCAGTGGTGTAATAATCTGCAGGATATATCACTATGTATCTGTCAGGAGGTGGAGGAGCGATGCTCTGCAGAGAGGGCAGTGGTGTAATAATCTGCAGGATATATCACTGTGTATCTGTCAGGAGGTGGAGGAGCGATGTTCTGCAGAGAGGTCAGTGGTGTAATAATCTGCAGGATATATCACTGTGTATCTGTCAGGAGGTGGAGGAGCGATGCTCTGCAGAGAGGGCAGTCGTGTAATAATCTGCAGGATATATCACTATGTATCTGTCAGGAGGTGGAGAAGCGATGCTCTGCAGAGAGGTCAGTGGTGTAATAATCTGCAGGATATATCACTATGTATCTGTCAGGAGGTGGAGGAGCGATGCTCTGCAGAGAGGGCAGTGGTGTAATAATCTGCAGGATATATCACTGTGTATCTGTCAGGAGGTGGAGGAGCGATGCTCTGCAGAGAGGGCAGTGGTGTAATATCCTGTAGGATATATCACTATGTATCTGTCAGGAGGTGGAGGAGCGATGCTCTGCAGAGAGGTCAGTGGTGGAATTAACTGCAGGATATATCACTATGTATGTCAGGAGGTGGAGGAGCGATGCTCTGCAGAGAAGTCAGTGGTGTAATAATCTGCAGGATATATCACTATGTATGTCAGGAGGTGGAGGAGCGATGCTCTGCAGAGAGGTCAGTGGTGTAATAATCTGCAGGATATATCACTATGTATGTCAGGAGGTGGAGGAGCAATGCTCTGCAGAGAAGTCAGTGGTGTAGTAATCTGCAGGATATATCACTGTGTATCTGTCAGGCGGTGGAGGAGCGATGCTCTCAGAGAGGTCAGTGGTGTAATAATCTGCAGGATATATCACTATGTATCTGTCAGGAGGTGGAGGAGCGATGCTCTGCAGAGAGGGCAGTGGTGTAATAATCTGCAGGATATATCACTATGTATCTGTCAGGAGGTGGAGGAGCGATGCTCTGCAGAGAGGTCAGTGGTGTAATAATCTGCAGGATATATCACTGTGTATCTGTCAGGAGGTGGAGGAGCGATGCTCTGCAGAGAGGGCAGTGGTGTAATATCTTGCAGGACATATCACTATGTATCTGTCAGGAGGTGGAGGAGCGATGCTCTGCAGAGAGGTCAGTGGTGTAATAATCTGCAGGATATATCACTATGTATGTCAGGAGGTGGAGGAGCGATGTTCTGCAGAGAGGTCAGTGGTGTAATAATCTGCAGGATATATCACTATGTATGTCAGGAGGTGGAGGAGCGATGCTCTGCAGAGAGGTCAGTGGTGTAGTAATCTGCAGGATATATCACTGTGTATCTGTCAGGAGGTGGAGGAGCGATGCTCTGCAGAGAGGTCAGTGGTGTAGTAATCTGCAGGATATATAACTATGTATCTGTCAGGAGGTGGAAGAGCGATGCTCTGCGGAGAGGTCAGTGGTGTAATAATCTGCAGGATATATCACTGTGTATCTGTCAGGAGGTGGAGGAGCGATGTTCTGCAGAGAGGTCAGTGGTGTAATAATCTGCAGGATATATCACTATGTATCTGTCAGGAGGTGGAGGAGCGATGCTTTGCAGAGAGGTCAGTGGTGTAATAATCTGCAGGATATATCACTATGTATCTGTCAGGAGGTGGAGGAGCGATGCTCTGCAGAGAGGTCAGTGGTGTAATAATCTGAAGGATATATCACTATGTATCTGTCAGGAGGTGGAGGAGCGATGCTCTGCAGAGAGGGCAGTCGTGTAATAATCTGCAGGATATATCACTATGTATTTGTCAGGAGGTGGAGGAGCGATGCACTGCAGAGAGGTCAGTGGTGTAATAATCTGCAGGATATATCACTATGTATCTGTCAGGAGGTGGAGGAGCGATGCTCTGCAGAGAGGGCAGTGGTGTAATAATCTGCAGGATATATCACTGTGTATCTGTCAGGAGGTGGAGGAGCGATGTTCTGCAGAGAGGTCAGTGGTGTAATAATCTGCAGGATATATCACTGTGTATCTTTCAGGAGGTGGAGGAGCGATGTTCTGCAGAGAGTGCAGTGGTGTAATAATCTGCAGAATATATCACTATGTATCTGTCAGGAGTTGGAGGAGCGATGCTCTGCAGAGAGGGCAGTGGTGTAATAATCTTCAGGATATATCACTATGTATCTGTCAGGAGGTGGAGGAGCGATGCTCTGCAGAGAGGTCAGTGGTGTAATAATCTGCAGGATATATCACTATGTATCTGTCAGGAGGTGGAGGAGCGATGCTCTGCAGAGAGGTCAGTGGTGTAATAATCTGCAGGATATATCACTATGTATGTCAGGAGGTGGAGGAGCGATGCTCTGCAGAGAGGTCAGTGGTGTAATAATCTGCAGGATATATCACTATGTATGTCAGGAGGTGGAGGAGCGATGCTCTGCAGAGAAGTCAGTGGTGTAGTAATCTGCAGGATATATCACTGTGTATCTGTCAGGCGGTGGAGGAGCGATGCTCTCAGAGAGGTCAGTGGTGTAATAATCTGCAGGATATATCACTATGTATCTGTCAGGAGGTGGAGGAGCGATGCTCTGCAGAGAGGGCAGTGGTGTAATAATCTGCAGGATATATCACTATGTATCTGTCAGGAGGTGGAGGAGCGATGCTCTGCAGAGAGGTCAGTGGTGTAATAATCTGCAGGATATATCACTGTGTATCTGTCAGGAGGTGGAGGAGCGATGCTCTGCAGAGAGGTCAGTGGTGTAATAATCTGCAGGATATATCACTGTGTATCTGTCAGGAGGTGGAGGAGCGATGCTCTGCAGAAAGGTCAGTGGTGTAATAATCTGCAGGATATATCACTGTGTATGTCAGGAGGTGGAGGATCGATGCTCTGCAGAGAGGTCAGTGGTGTAATAATCTGCAGGATATATCACTATGTATCTGTCAGGAGGTGGAGGAGCGATGTTCTGCAGAGAGGTCAGTGGTGTAATAATCTGCAGCATATATCACTATGTATCTGTCAGGAGGTGGAGGAGCGATGCTCTGCAGGAAGGTCAGTGGTGTAATAATCTGAAGGATATATCACTATGTATCTGTCAGGAGGTGGAGGAGCGATACTCTGCAAAGGGCAGTAGTGTAATAATCTGCAGGATATATCACTATGTAATTGTCAGGAGGTGGAGGAGTGATGCTCTGCAGAGAGGTCAGTGGTGTAATAATCTGCAGGATATATCACTATGTATCTGTCAGGAGGTGGAGGAGCGATGCTCTGCAGAGAGGGCAGTGGTGTAATAATCTGCAGGATATATCACTGTGTATCTGTCAGGTGGAGGAGCGATGTTCTGCAGAGATGTCAGTGGTGTAATAATATGCAGGATATATCACTGTGTATCTGTCAGGAGGTGGAGGAGCGATGTTCTGCAGAGAGGGCAGTGGTGTAATAATCTGCAGGATATATCACTATGTATCTGTCAGGAGGTGGAGGAGCAATGCTCTGCAGAGAGGGCAGTAGTGTAATAATCTGCAGGATATATCACTATGTATCTGTCAGGAGGTGGAGGAGCGATGCTCTGCAGAGACGGCAGTGGTGTAATAATGTGCAGGATATATCGCTATGTATCTGTCAGGAGGTGGAGGAGCGATGCTCTGCGGAGAGGTCAGTGGTGTAATAATCTGCAGGCTATATCAGTGTGTATCTGTCAGGAGGTGGAGGAGAGATGCTCTGCAGAGAGGTCAGTGGTGTAATAATCTGCAGGATATATCACTGTGTATCTGTCAGGAGGTGGAGGAGCGATGCTCTGCAGAGAGGTCAGTGGTGTAATAATCTGCAGGCTATATCAGTGTGTATCTGTCAGGAGGTGGAGGAGAGATGCTCTGCAGAGAGGTCAGTGGTGTAATAATCTGCAGGATATATCACTGTGTATCTGGCAGGAGGTGGAGGAGCGATGCTCTGCAGAGAGGTCAGTGGTGTAATAATCTGCAGGATATATCACTGTGTATCTGTCAGGAGGTGGAGGAGCGATGCTCTGCAGGAAGGTCAGTGGTGTAATAATCTGCAGGATATATCACTGTGTATGTCAGGAGGTGGAGGATCGATGCTCTGCAGAGAGGTCAGTGGTGTTATAATCTGCAGGATATATCACTATGTATCTGTCAGCAGGTGGAGGAGCGATGTTCTGCAGAGAGGTCAGTGGTGTAATAATCTGCAGCATATATCACTATGTATCTGTCAGGAGGTGGAGGAGCGATGCTCTGCAGGAAGGTCAGTGGTGTAATAATCTGCAGGATATATCACTATTTATCTGTCAGGAGTTGGAGGAGCGAAGCTTTGCAGAGAGGTCAGTGGTGTAATAATCTGCAGGATATATCACTGTGTATCTGTCAGGCGGTGGAGGAGCGATGCTCTGCAGCAGGGCAGTGGTGTAATAATCTGCAGGATATATCACTATGTATCTGTGAGGAGGTGGAGGAGCGATGCTCTGCAGAGAGGTCAGTGGTGTAATAATCTGCAGGATATATCACTATGTATCTGTCAGGATGTGGAGGAGCGATGTTCTGCAGAGAGGTCAGTGGTGTAATAATCTGCAGGATATATCAGTGTGTATCTGTCAGGAGATGGAGGAGCGATGCTCTGCAGAGAGGTCAGTGGTGTAATAATCTGCAGGATATATCACTGTATCTGTCAGTAGGTGGAGGAGCGATGCTCTGCAGAGAGGTCAGTGGTGTAACAATCTGCAGGATATATCACTGTGTATCTGTCAGGAGGTGGAGGAGCGATGCTCTGCAGAGAGGTCAGTGGTGTAATAATCTGCAGGATATATCACTGTGTATCTGTCAGGAGGTGGAGGAGCGATGCTCTGCAGAAAGGTCAGTGGTGTAATAATCTGCAGGATATATCACTGTGTATGTCAGGAGGTGGAGGATCGATGCTCTGCAGAGAGGTCAGTGGTGTAATAATCTGCAGGATATATCACTGTGTATCTGTCAGGAGGTGGAGGAGCGATGTTCTGCAGAGAGGTCAGTGGTGTAATAATCTGCAGCATATATCACTATGTATCTGTCAGGAGGTGGAGGAGCGATGCTCTGCAGGAAGGTCAGTGGTGTAATAATCTGCAGGATATATCACTATGTATCTGTCAGGAGGTGGAGGAGCGATACTCTGCAGAGGGCAGTAGTGTAATAATCTGCAGGATATATCACTATGTATCTGTCAGGAGGTGGAGGAGTGATGCTCTGCAGAGAGGTCAGTGGTGTAATAATCTGCAGGATATATCACTATGTATCTGTCAGGAGGTGGAGGAGCGATGCTCTGCAGAGAGGGCAGTGGTGTAATAATCTGCAGGATATATCACTGTGTATGTCAGGTGGAGGAGCGATGTTCTGCAGAGAGGTCAGTGGTGTAATGATATGCAGGATATATCACTGTGTATCTGTCAGGAGGTGGAGGAGCGATGTTCTGCAGAGAGGGCAGTGGTGTAATAATCTGCAGGATATATCACTATGTATCTGTCAGGAGGTGGAGGAGCAATGCTCTGCAGAGAGGGCAGTGGTGTAATAATCTGCAGGATATATCACTATGTATCTGTCAGGAGGTGGAGGAGCGATGCTCTGCAGAGAGGGCAGTGGTGTAATAATGTGCAGGATATATCGCTATGTATCTGTCAGGAGGTGGAGGAGCGATGCTCTGCAGAGGTCAGTGGTGTAATAATCTGCAGGATATATCACTGTGTATCTGTCAGGAGGTGGAGGAGCGATGCTCTGCAGAGAGGTCAGTGGTGTAATAATCTGCAGGCTATATCAGTGTGTATCTGTCAGGAGGTGGAGGAGCGATGCTCTGCAGAGAGGTCAGTGGTGTAATAATCTGCAGGATATATCACTGTGTATCTGTCAGGAGGTGGAGGAGCGATGCTCTGCAGAGAGGTCAGTGGTGTAATAATCTGCAGGATATATCACTGTGTATCTGTCAGGAGGTGGAGGAGCGATTCTCTGCAGAGAGGTCAGTGGTGTAATAATCTGCAGGCTATATCAGTGTGTATCTGTCAGGAGGTGGAGGAGCGATGCTCTGCGAAGAGGTCAGTGGTGTAATAATCTGCAGGATATATCACTGTGTATCTGTCAGGAGGTGGAGGAGCGATGCTCTACAGAGAAGTCAGTGGTGTAATAATCTGCAGGATATATCACTATGTATCTGTCAGGAGGAGCGATGCTCTGCAGAGAGGTCAGTGGTGTAATAATCTGCAGGATATATCACTGTGTATCTGTCAGGAGGTGGAGGAGCGATGCTCTGCAGAGAGGTAAGTGGTGTAATAATCTGCAGGATATATCATTATGTATCTGTCAGGTGGAGGAGCGATGCTCTGCAGAGAGGTCAGTGGTGTAATAATCTGCAGGATATATCACTATGTATCTGTCAGGAGGTGGAGGAGCGATGCTCTGCAGAGAGGTCAGTGGTGTAATAATCTGCAGGATATATCACTGTGTATCTGTCAGGAGGTGGAGGAGCGATGCTCTGCAGAGAGGTCAGTGGTGTAATAATCTGCAGGATATATCACTGTGTATCTGTCAGGAGGTGGAGGAGCGATGCTCTGCAGAGAGGTCAGTGGTGTAATAATCTGCAGGATATATCACTATGTATCTGTCAGGAGGTGGAGGAGTGATGCTCTGCAGAGAGGTCAGTGGTGTAATAATCTGCAGGATATATCACTGTGTATCTGTCAGGAGGTGGAGGAGCGATGCTCTGCAGAGAGGGCAGTGGTGTAATAATCTGTAGGATATATCACTATGTATCTGTCAGGAGGTGGAGGAGCGATGCTCTGCAGAGAGGTCAGTGGTGTAATAATCTGCAGGATATATCACTGTGTATCTGTCAGGAGGTGGAGGAGCGATGCTCTGCAGAGAGGTCAGTGGTGTAATAATCTGCAGGATATATCATTATGTATCTGTCAGGTGGAGGAGCGATGCTCTGCAGAGAGGTCAGTGGTGTAATAATCTGCAGGATATATCACTATGTATCTGTCAGTAGGTGGAGGAGCGATGCTCTGCAGAGAGGTCAGTGGTGTAATAATCTGCAGGATATATCATTATGTATCTGTCAGGTGGAGGAGCGATGCTCTGCAGAGAGGTCAGTGGTGTAATAATCTGCAGGATATATCACTATGTATCTGTCAGGAGGTGGAGGAGCGATGCTCTGCAGAGAGGTCAGTGGTGTAATAATCTGCAGGATATATCACTGTGTATCTGTCAGGAGGTGGAGGAGCGATGCTCTGCAGAGAGGGCAGTGGTGTAATAATCTGCAGGATATATCACTATGTAACTGTCAGGAGGAGAGAAGCTCTGCAGAGAGGTCAGTGGAGTAATAATCTGCAGGATATATCACTGTGTATCTGTCAGGAGGTGGAGGAGCGATGCTCTGCAGAGAGGTCAGTGGTGTAATAATCTGCAGGATATATCATTATGTATCTGACAGGTGGAGGAGCGATGCTCTGCAGAGAGGTCAGTGGTGTAATAATCTGCAGGATATATCACTATGTATCTGTCAGGAGGTGGAGCAGCGATGCTCTGCAGAGAGGTCAGTGGTGTAATAATCTGCAGGATATATCACTGTGTATCTGTCAGGAGGTGGAGGATCGATGCTCTGCAGAGAGGTCAGTGGTGTAATAATCTGCAGGATATATCACTATGTATCTGTCAGGAGGTGGAGGAGCGATGCTCTGCAGAGAGGTCAGTGGTGTAATAATCTGCAGGATATATCACTGTGTATCTGTCAGGCGGTGGAGGAGCGATGCTCTGAAGCAGGGCAGTGGTGTAATAATCTGCAGGATATATTACTATGTATCTGTGAGGAGGTGGAGGAGCGATGCTCTGCAGAGAGGTCAGTGGTGTAATAATCTGCAGGATATATCACTATGTATCTGTCAGGAGGTGGAGGAGCGATGCTCTGCAGAGAGGTCAGTGGTGTAATAATCTGCAGGATATATCACTGTGTATCTGTCAGGAGGTGGAGGAGCGATGCTCTGCAGAGAGGTCAGTGGTGTAATAATCTGCAGGATATATCACTGTGTATCTGTCAGGTAGAGGAGTGATGCTCTGCAGAGAGGTCAGTGGTGTAATAATCTGCAGGATATATCACTGTGTATCTGTCAGGAGGTGGAGGAGCGATGCTCTGCAGAGAGGTCAGTGGTGTAATAATCTGCAGGATATATCACTGTGTATGTCAGGAGATGGAGGAGCGATGCTCTGCAGAGAGGTCAGTGGTGTAATAATCTGCAGGATATATCACTGTGTATCTGTCAGGAGGTGGAGGATCGATGCTCTGCAGAGAGGTCAGTGGTGTAATAATCTGCAGGATATATCACTGTGTATCTGTCAGGAGGTGGAGGAGCGATGTTCTGCAGAGAGGGCAGTGGTGTAATAATCTGCAGGATATATCACTATGTATCTGTCAGGAGGTGGAGGAGCGATGCTCTGCAGAGAGGTCAGTGGTGTAATAATCTGCAGGATATATCACTATGTATCTGTCAGGAGGTGGAGGAGCGATGCTCTGCAGAGAGGGCAGTCGTGTAATAATCTGCAGGATATATCACTATGTATCTGTCAGGAGGTGGAGGAGCGATGCTCTGCAGAGAGGTCAGTGGTGTAATAATCTGCAGGATATATCACTATGTATCTGTCAGGAGGTAGAGGAGCGATGCTCTGCAGAGAGGGCAGTGGTGTAATAATCTGCAGGATATATCACTATGTATCTGTCAGGAGGTGGAGGAGCGATGCTCTGCAGAGAGGGCAGTCGTGTAATAATCTGCAGGATATATCACTATGTATCTGTCAGGAGGTGGAGGAGCGATGCTCTGCAGAGAGGTCAGTGGTGTAATAATCTGCAGGATATATCACTATGTATCTGTCAGGAGGTGGAGGAGCGATGCTCTGCAGAGAGGGCAGTGGTGTAATAATCTGCAGGATATATCACTGTGTATCTGTCAGGCGGTGGAGGAGCGATGCTCTGCAGCAGGGCAGTGGTGTAATAATCTGCAGGATATATCACTATGTATCTGTGAGGAGGTGGAGGAGCGATGCTCTGCAGAGAGGACAGTGGTGTAATAATCTGCAGGATATATCACTATGTATCTGTCAGGATGTGGAGGAGCGATGCTCTGCAGAGAGGTCAGTGGTGTAATAATCTGCAGGATATATCACTGTGTATCTGTCAGGAGGTGGAGGAGCGATGCTCTGCAGAGAGGTCAGTGGTGTAATAATCTGCAGGATATATCACTGTGTATCTGTCAGGTGGAGGAGTGATGCTCTGCAGAGAGGTCAGTGGTGTAATAATCTGCAGGATATATCACTGTGTATCTGTCAGGAGGTGGAGGAGCGATGCTCTGCAGAGAGGTCAGTGGTGTAATAATCTGCAGGATATATCACTGTGTATGTCAGGAGATGGAGGCGCGATGCTCTGCAGAGAGGTCAGTGGTGTAATAATCTGCAGGATATATCACTGTGTATCTGTCAGGAGGTGGAGGATCGATGCTCTGCAGAGAGGTCAGTGGTGTAATAATCTGCAGGATATATCACTGTGTATCTGTCAGGAGGTGGAGGAGCGATGTTCTGCAGAGAGGGCAGTGGTGTAATAATCTGCAGGATATATCACTATGTATCTGTCAGGAGGTGGAGGAGCGATGCTCTGCAGAGAGGTCAGTGGTGTAATAATCTGCAGGATATATCACTATGTATCTGTCAGGAGGTGGAGGAGCGATGCTCTGCAGAGAGGGCAGTCGTGTAATAATCTGCAGGATATATCACTATGTATCTGTCAGGAGGTGGAGGAGCGATGCTCTGCAGAGAGGTCAGTGGTGTAATAATCTGCAGGATATATCACTGTGTATCTGTCAGGAGGTGGAGGAGCGATGCTCTGCAGAGAGGTAAGTGGTGTAATAATCTGCAGGATATATCACTGTGTATCTGTCAGGTAGAGGAGTGATGCTCTGCAGAGAGGTCAGTGGTGTAATAATCTGCAGGATATATCACTGTGTATTTGTCAGGCGGTGGAGGAGCGATTTTCTGCAGAGAGGTCAGTGGTGTAATAATCTGCAGGATATATCACTGTGTATCTGTCAGGAGGTGGAGGATCGATGCTCTGCAGAGAGGTCAGTGGTGTAATAATCTGCAGGATATATCACTGTGTATCTGTCAGGAGGTGGAGGAGCGATGTTCTGCAGAGAGGGCAGTGGTGTAATAATCTGCAGGATATATCACTATGTATCTGTCAGGAGGTGGAGGAGCGATGCTCTGCAGAGAGGTCAGTGGTGTAATAATCTGCAGGATATATCACTATGTATCTGTCAGGAGGTGGAGGAGCGATGCTCTGCAGAGAGGTCAGTGGTGTAATAATCTGCAGGATATATCACTATGTATCTGTCAGGAGGTAGAGGAGCGATGCTCTGCAGAGAGGGCAGTGGTGTAATAATCTGCAGGATATATCACTATGTATCTGTCAGGAGGTGGAGGAGCGATGCTCTGCAGAGAGGGCAGTCGTGTAATAATCTGCAGGATATATCACTATGTATCTGTCAGGAGGTGGAGGAGCGATGCTCTGCAGAGAGGTCAGTGGTGTAATAATCTGCAGGATATATCACTATGTATCTGTCAGGAGGTGGAGGAGCGATGCTCTGCAGAGAGGGCAGTGGTGTAATAATCTGCAGGATATATCACTGTGTATCTGTCAGGCGGTGGAGGAGCGATGCTCTGCAGCAGGGCAGTGGTGTAATAATCTGCAGGATATATCACTATGTATCTGTGAGGAGGTGGAGGAGCGATGCTCTGCAGAGAGGTCAGTGGTGTAATAATCTGCAGGATATATCACTATGTATCTGTCAGGATGTGGAGGAGCGATGCTCTGCAGAGAGGTCAGTGGTGTAATAATCTGCAGGATATATCACTGTGTATCTGTCAGGAGGTGGAGGAGCGATGCTCTGCAGAGAGGTCAGTGGTGTAATAATCTGCAGGATATATCACTGTGTATCTGTCAGGTGGAGGAGTGATGCTCTGCAGAGAGGTCAGTGGTGTAATAATCTGCAGGATATATCACTGTGTATCTGTCAGGAGGTGGAGGAGCGATGCTCTGCAGAGAGGTCAGTGGTGTAATAATCTGCAGGATATATCACTGTGTATGTCAGGAGATGGAGGCGCGATGCTCTGCAGAGAGGTCAGTGGTGTAATAATCTGCAGGATATATCACTGTGTATCTGTCAGGAGGTGGAGGATCGATGCTCTGCAGAGAGGTCAGTGGTGTAATAATCTGCAGGATATATCACTGTGTATCTGTCAGGAGGTGGAGGAGCGATGTTCTGCAGAGAGGGCAGTGGTGTAATAATCTGCAGGATATATCACTATGTATCTGTCAGGAGGTGGAGGAGCGATGCTCTGCAGAGAGGTCAGTGGTGTAATAATCTGCAGGATATATCACTATGTATCTGTCAGGAGGTGGAGGAGCGATGCTCTGCAGAGAGGGCAGTCGTGTAATAATCTGCAGGATATATCACTATGTATCTGTCAGGAGGTGGAGGAGCGATGCTCTGCAGAGAGGTCAGTGGTGTAATAATCTGCAGGATATATCACTATGTATCTGTCAGGAGGTGGAGGAGCGATGCTCTGCAGAGAGGGCAGTGGTGTAATAATCTGCAGGATATATCACTGTGTATCTGTCAGGTGGAGGAGTGATGCTCTGCAGAGAGGTCAGTGGTGTAATAATCTGCAGGATATATCACTGTGTATCTGTCAGGAGGTGGAGGAGCGATGCTCTGCAGAGAGGTCAGTGGTGTAATAATCTGCAGGATATATCACTGTGTATGTCAGGAGATGGAGGAGCGATGCTCTGCAGAGAGGTCAGTGGTGTAATAATCTGCAGGATATATCACTGTGTATCTGTCAGGAGGTGGAGGATCGATGCTCTGCAGAGAGGTCAGTGGTGTAATAATCTGCAGGATATATCACTGTGTATCTGTCAGGAGGTGGAGGAGCGATGTTCTGCAGAGAGGGCAGTGGTGTAATAATCTGCAGGATATATCACTATGTATCTGTCAGGAGGTGGAGGAGCGATGCTCTGCAGAGAGGTCAGTGGTGTAATAATCTGCAGGATATATCACTATGTATCTGTCAGGAGGTGGAGCAGCGATGCTCTGCAGAGAGGGCAGTCGTGTAATAATCTGCAGGATATATCACTATGTATCTGTCAGGAGGTGGAGGAGCGATGCTCTGCAGAGAGGTCAGTGGTGTAATAATCTGCAGGATATATCACTATGTATCTGTCAGGAGGTGGAGGAGCGATGCTCTGCAGAGAGGGCAGTGGTGTAATAATCTGCAGGATATATCACTATGTATCTGTCAGGAGGTGGAGGAGCGATGCTCTGCAGAGAGGGCAGTCGTGTAATAATCTGCAGGATATATCACTATGTATCTGTAAGGAGGTGGAGGAGCGATGCTCTGCAGAGAGGTCAGTGGTGTAATAATCTGCAGGATATATCACTATGTATCTGTCAGGAGGTGGAGGAGCGATGCTCTGCAGAGAGGGCAGTGGTGTAATAATCTGCAGGATATATCACTGTGTATCTGTCAGGAGGTGGAGGAGCGATGTTCTGCAGAGAGGTCAGTGGTGTAATAATCTGCAGGATATATCACTGTGTATCTGTCAGGAGGTGGAGGAGCGATGCTCTGCAGAGAGGGCAGTCGTGTAATAATCTGCAGGATATATCACTATGTATCTGTCAGGAGGTGGAGAAGCGATGCTCTGCAGAGAGGTCAGTGGTGTAATAATCTGCAGGATATATCACTATGTATCTGTCAGGAGGTGGAGGAGCGATGCTCTGCAGAGAGGGCAGTGGTGTAATAATCTGCAGGATATATCACTGTGTATCTGTCAGGAGGTGGAGGAGCGATGCTCTGCAGAGAGGGCAGTGGTGTAATATCCTGTAGGATATATCACTATGTATCTGTCAGGAGGTGGAGGAGCGATGCTCTGCAGAGAGGTCAGTGGTGGAATTAACTGCAGGATATATCACTATGTATGTCAGGAGGTGGAGGAGCGATGCTCTGCAGAGAAGTCAGTGGTGTAATAATCTGCAGGATATATCACTATGTATGTCAGGAGGTGGAGGAGCGATGCTCTGCAGAGAGGTCAGTGGTGTAATAATCTGCAGGATATATCACTATGTATGTCAGGAGGTGGAGGAGCAATGCTCTGCAGAGAAGTCAGTGGTGTAGTAATCTGCAGGATATATCACTGTGTATCTGTCAGGCGGTGGAGGAGCGATGCTCTCAGAGAGGTCAGTGGTGTAATAATCTGCAGGATATATCACTATGTATCTGTCAGGAGGTGGAGGAGCGATGCTCTGCAGAGAGGGCAGTGGTGTAATAATCTGCAGGATATATCACTATGTATCTGTCAGGAGGTGGAGGAGCGATGCTCTGCAGAGAGGTCAGTGGTGTAATAATCTGCAGGATATATCACTGTGTATCTGTCAGGAGGTGGAGGAGCGATGCTCTGCAGAGAGGGCAGTGGTGTAATATCTTGCAGGACATATCACTATGTATCTGTCAGGAGGTGGAGGAGCGATGCTCTGCAGAGAGGTCAGTGGTGTAATAATCTGCAGGATATATCACTATGTATGTCAGGAGGTGGAGGAGCGATGTTCTGCAGAGAGGTCAGTGGTGTAATAATCTGCAGGATATATCACTATGTATGTCAGGAGGTGGAGGAGCGATGCTCTGCAGAGAGGTCAGTGGTGTAGTAATCTGCAGGATATATCACTGTGTATCTGTCAGGAGGTGGAGGAGCGATGCTCTGCAGAGAGGTCAGTGGTGTAGTAATCTGCAGGATATATAACTATGTATCTGTCAGGAGGTGGAAGAGCGATGCTCTGCGGAGAGGTCAGTGGTGTAATAATCTGCAGGATATATCACTGTGTATCTGTCAGGAGGTGGAGGAGCGATGTTCTGCAGAGAGGTCAGTGGTGTAATAATCTGCAGGATATATCACTATGTATCTGTCAGGAGGTGGAGGAGCGATGCTTTGCAGAGAGGTCAGTGGTGTAATAATCTGCAGGATATATCACTATGTATCTGTCAGGAGGTGGAGGAGCGATGCTCTGCAGAGAGGTCAGTGGTGTAATAATCTGAAGGATATATCACTATGTATCTGTCAGGAGGTGGAGGAGCGATGCTCTGCAGAGAGGGCAGTCGTGTAATAATCTGCAGGATATATCACTATGTATTTGTCAGGAGGTGGAGGAGCGATGCACTGCAGAGAGGTCAGTGGTGTAATAATCTGCAGGATATATCACTATGTATCTGTCAGGAGGTGGAGGAGCGATGCTCTGCAGAGAGGGCAGTGGTGTAATAATCTGCAGGATATATCACTGTGTATCTGTCAGGAGGTGGAGGAGCGATGTTCTGCAGAGAGGTCAGTGGTGTAATAATCTGCAGGATATATCACTGTGTATCTTTCAGGAGGTGGAGGAGCGATGTTCTGCAGAGAGTGCAGTGGTGTAATAATCTGCAGAATATATCACTATGTATCTGTCAGGAGTTGGAGGAGCGATGCTCTGCAGAGAGGGCAGTGGTGTAATAATCTTCAGGATATATCACTATGTATCTGTCAGGAGGTGGAGGAGCGATGCTCTGCAGAGAGGTCAGTGGTGTAATAATCTGCAGGATATATCACTATGTATCTGTCAGGAGGTGGAGGAGCGATGCTCTGCAGAGAGGTCAGTGGTGTAATAATCTGCAGGATATATCACTATGTATGTCAGGAGGTGGAGGAGCGATGCTCTGCAGAGAGGTCAGTGGTGTAATAATCTGCAGGATATATCACTATGTATGTCAGGAGGTGGAGGAGCGATGCTCTGCAGAGAAGTCAGTGGTGTAGTAATCTGCAGGATATATCACTGTGTATCTGTCAGGCGGTGGAGGAGCGATGCTCTCAGAGAGGTCAGTGGTGTAATAATCTGCAGGATATATCACTATGTATCTGTCAGGAGGTGGAGGAGCGATGCTCTGCAGAGAGGGCAGTGGTGTAATAATCTGCAGGATATATCACTATGTATCTGTCAGGAGGTGGAGGAGCGATGCTCTGCAGAGAGGTCAGTGGTGTAATAATCTGCAGGATATATCACTGTGTATCTGTCAGGAGGTGGAGGAGCGATGCTCTGCAGAGAGGGCAGTGGTGTAATATCTTGCAGGACATATCACTATTTATCTGTCAGGAGGTGGAGGAGCGATGCTCTGCAGAGAGGTCAGTGGTGTAATAATCTGCAGGATATATCACTATGTATGTCAGGAGGTGGAGGAGCGATGCTCTGCAGAGAGGTCAGTGGTGTAATAATCTGCAGGATATATCACTATGTATGTCAGGAGGTGGAGGAGCGATGCTCTGCAGAGAGGTCAGTGGTGTAGTAATCTGCAGGATATATCACTGTGTATCTGTCAGGAGGTGGAGGAGCGATGCTCTGCAGAGAGGTCAGTGGTGTAGTAATCTGCAGGATATATCACTATGTATCTGTCAGGAGGTGGAGGAGCGATGCTCTGCGGAGAGGTCAGTGGTGTAATAATCTGCAGGATATATCACTGTGTATCTGTCAGGAGGTGGAGGAGCGATGTTCTGCAGAGAGGGCAGTGGTGTAATAATCTGCAGGGTATATCACTATGTATCTGTCAGGAGGTGGAGGAGCGATGCTTTGCAGAGAGGTCAGTGGTGTAATAATCTGCAGGATATATCACTATGTATCTGTCAGGAGGTGGAGGAGCGATGCTCTGCAGAGAGGTCAGTGGTGTAATAATCTGAAGGATATATCACTATGTATCTGTCAGGAGGTGGAGGAGCGATGCTCTGCAGAGAGGGCAGTCGTGTAATAATCTGCAGGATATATCACTATGTATTTGTCAGGAGGTGGAGGAGCGATGCTCTGCAGAGAGGTCAGTGGTGTAATAATCTGCAGGATATATCACTATGTATCTGTCAGGAGGAGCGATGCTCTGCAGAGAGGTCAGTGGTGTAATAATCTGCAGGATATATCACTGTGTATCTGTCAGGAGGTGGAGGAGCGATGCTCTGCAGAGAGGTAAGTGGTGTAATAATCTGCAGGATATATCATTATGTATCTGTCAGGTGGAGGAGCGATGCTCTGCAGAGAGGTCAGTGGTGTAATAATCTGCAGGATATATCACTATGTATCTGTCAGGAGGTGGAGGAGCGATGCTCTGCAGAGAGGTCAGTGGTGTAATAATCTGCAGGATATATCACTGTGTATCTGTCAGGAGGTGGAGGAGCGATGCTCTGCAGAGAGGTCAGTGGTGTAAAAATCTGCAGGATATATCACTGTGTATCTGTCAGGAGGTGGAGGAGCGATGCTCTGCAGAGAGGTCAGTGGTGTAATAATCTGCAGGATATATCAGTGTGTATGTCAGGAGGTGGAGGATCGATGCTCTGCAGAGAGGTCAGTGGTGTAATAATCTGCAGGATATATCACTATGTATCTTTCAGGAGGTGGAGGAGTGATGTTCTGCAGAGAGGGCAGTGGTGTAATAATCTGCAGGATATATCACTATGTATCTATCAGGAGGTGGAGGAGCGATGCTCTGCAGAGAGGTCACTGGTGTAATAATCTGCAGTATATATCACTATGTATCTGTCAGGAGGTGGAGGAGTGATGCTCTGCAGAGAGGTCAGTGGTGTAATAATCTGCAGGATATATCACTGTGTATCTGTCAGGAGGTGGAGGAGCGATGCTCTGCAGAGAGGGCAGTGGTGTAATAATCTGTAGGATATATCACTATGTATCTGTCAGGAGGTGGAGGAGCGATGCTCTGCAGAGAGGTCAGTGGTGTAATAATCTGCAGGATATATCACTGTGTATCTGTCAGGAGGTGGAGGAGCGATGCTCTGCAGAGAGGTCAGTGGTGTAATAATCTGCAGGATATATCATTATGTATCTGTCAGGTGGAGGAGCGATGCTCTGCAGAGAGGTCAGTGGTGTAATAATCTGCAGGATATATCACTATGTATCTGTCAGGAGGTGGAGGAGCGATGCTCTGCAGAGAGGTCAGTGGTGTAATAATCTGCAGGATATATCACTGTGTATCTGTCAGGAGGTGGAGGAGCGATGCTCTGCAGAGAGGGCAGTGGTGTAATAATCTGCAGGATATATCACTATGTAACTGTCAGGAGGAGAGAAGCTCTGCAGAGAGGTCAGTGGTGTAATAATCTGCAGGATATATCAATATGTATCTGTCAGGAGGTGGAGGAGCGATGCTCTGCAGAGAGGTCAGTGGTGTAATAATCTGCAGGATATATCACTATGTATCTGTCAGGAGGTGGAGGAGCGATGCTCTGCAGAGAGGGCAGTGGTGTAATAATCTGCAGGATATATCACTATGTATCTGTCAGGAGGTGGAGGAGCGATGCTCTGCAGAGAGGTCAGTGGTGTAATAATCTGCAGGATATATCACTGTGTATCTGTCAGGAGGTGGAGGAGCGATGCTCTGCAGAGAGGGCAGTGGTGTAATAATCTGCAGGATATATCACTATGTATCTGTCAGGAGGTGGAGGAGCGATGCTCTGCAGAGAGGTCAGTGGTGTAATAATCTGCAGGATATATCACTGTGTATCTGTCAGGAGGTGGAGGAGCGATGCTCTGCAGAGAGGGCAGTGGTGTAATAATCTGCAGGATATATCACTATGTAACTGTCAGGAGGAGAGAAGCTCTGCAGAGAGGTCAGTGGTGTAATAATCTGCAGGATATATCAATATGTATCTGTCAGGAGGTGGAGGAGCGATGCTCTGCAGAGAGGTCAGTGGTGTAATAATCTGCAGGATATATCACTATGTATCTGTCAGGAGGTGGAGGAGCGATGCTCTGCAGAGAGGGCAGTGGTGTAATAATCTGCAGGATATATCACTATGTAACTGTCAGGAGGAGAGAAGCTCTGCAGAGAGGTCAGTGGTGTAATAATCTGCAGGATATATCAATATGTATCTGTCAGGAGGTGGAGGAGCGATGCTCTGCAGAGAGGTCAGTGGTGTAATAATCTGCAGGATATATCACTATGTATCTGTCAGGAGGTGGAGGAGCGATGCTCTGCAGAGAGGGCAGTGGTGTAATAATCTGCAGGATATATCACTATGTATCTGTCAGGAGGTGGAGGAGCGATGCTCTGCAGAGAGGTCAGTGGTGTAATAATCTGCAGGATATATCACTGTGTATCTGTCAGGAGGTGGAGGAGCGATGCTCTGCAGAGAGGGCAGTGGTGTAATATCTTGCAGGACATATCACTATTTATCTGTCAGGAGGTGGAGGAGCGATGCTCTGCAGAGAGGTCAGTGGTGTAATAATCTGCAGGATATATCACCATGTATGTCAGGAGGTGGAGGAGCGATGCTCTGCAGAGAGGTCAGTGGTGTAATAATCTGCAGGATATATCACTATGTATGTCAGGAGGTGGAGGAGAGATGCTCTGCAGAGAGGTCAGTGGTGTAGTAATCTGCAGGATATATCACTGTGTATCTGTCAGGAGGTGGAGGAGCGATGCTCTGCAGAGAGGTCAGTGGTGTAGTAATCTGCAGGATATATCACTATGTATCTGTCAGGAGGTGGAGGAGCGATGCTCTGCGGAGAGGTCAGTGGTGTAATAATCTGCAGGATATATCACTGTGTATCTGTCAGGAGGTGGAGGAGCGATGTTCTGCAGAGAGGGCAGTGGTGTAATAATCTGCAGGATATATCACTATGTATCTGTCAGGAGGTGGAGGAGCGATGCTTTGCAGAGAGGTCAGTGGTGTAATAATCTGCAGGATATATCACTATGTATCTGTCAGGAGGTGGAGGAGCGATGCTCTGCAGAGAGGTCAGTGGTGTAATAATCTGAAGGATATATCACTATGTATCTGTCAGGAGGTGGAGGAGCGATGCTCTGCAGAGAGGGCAGTCGTGTAATAATCTGCAGGATATATCACTATGTATTTGTCAGGAGGTGGAGGAGCGATGCTCTGCAGAGAGGTCAGTGGTGTAATAATCTGCAGGATATATCACTATGTATCTGTCAGGAGGTGGAGGAGCGATGCTCTGCAGAGAGGGCAGTGGTGTAATAATCTGCAGGATATATCACTGTGTATCTGTCAGGAGGTGGAGGAGCGATGTTCTGCAGAGAGGTCAGTGGTGTAATAATCTGCAGGATATATCACTGTGTATCTGTCAGGAGGTGGAGGAGCGATGTTCTGCAGAGAGTGCAGTGGTGTAATAATCTGCAGGATATATCACTATGTATCTGTCAGGAGGTGGAGGAGCGATGCTCTGCAGAGAGGGCAGTGGTGTAATAATCTGCAGGATATATCACTATGTATCTGTCAGGAGGTAGAGGAGCGATGCTCTGCAGAGAGGGCAGTGGTGTAATAATCTGCAGGATATATCACTATGTATCTGTCAGGAGGTGGAGGAGCGATGCTCTGCAGAGAGGGCAGTCGTGTAATAATCTGCAGGATATATCACTATGTATCTGTCAGGAGGTGGAGGAGCGATGCTCTGCAGAGAGGTCAGTGGTGTAATAATCTGCAGGATATATCACTATGTATCTGTCAGGAGGTGGAGGAGCGATGCTCTGCAGAGAGGGCAGTGGTGTAATAATCTGCAGGATATATCACTGTGTATCTGTCAGGCGGTGGAGGAGCGATGCTCTGCAGCAGGGCAGTGGTGTAATAATCTGCAGGATATATCACTATGTATCTGTGAGGAGGTGGAGGAGCGATGCTCTGCAGAGAGGTCAGTGGTGTAATAATCTGCAGGATATATCACTATGTATCTGTCAGGATGTGGAGGAGCGATGCTCTGCAGAGAGGTCAGTGGTGTAATAATCTGCAGGATATATCACTGTGTATCTGTCAGGAGGTGGAGGAGCGATGCTCTGCAGAGAGGTCAGTGGTGTAATAATCTGCAGGATATATCACTGTGTATCTGTCAGGTGGAGGAGTGATGCTCTGCAGAGAGGTCAGTGGTGTAATAATCTGCAGGATATATCACTGTGTATCTGTCAGGAGGTGGAGGAGCGATGCTCTGCAGAGAGGTCAGTGGTGTAATAATCTGCAGGATATATCACTGTGTATGTCAGGAGATGGAGGCGCGATGCTCTGCAGAGAGGTCAGTGGTGTAATAATCTGCAGGATATATCACTGTGTATCTGTCAGGAGGTGGAGGATCGATGCTCTGCAGAGAGGTCAGTGGTGTAATAATCTGCAGGATATATCACTGTGTATCTGTCAGGAGGTGGAGGAGCGATGTTCTGCAGAGAGGGCAGTGGTGTAATAATCTGCAGGATATATCACTATGTATCTGTCAGGAGGTGGAGGAGCGATGCTCTGCAGAGAGGTCAGTGGTGTAATAATCTGCAGGATATATCACTATGTATCTGTCAGGAGGTGGAGGAGCGATGCTCTGCAGAGAGGGCAGTCGTGTAATAATCTGCAGGATATATCACTATGTATCTGTCAGGAGGTGGAGGAGCGATGCTCTGCAGAGAGGTCAGTGGTGTAATAATCTGCAGGATATATCACTATGTATCTGTCAGGAGGTGGAGGAGCGATGCTCTGCAGAGAGGGCAGTGGTGTAATAATCTGCAGGATATATCACTGTGTATCTGTCAGGTGGAGGAGTGATGCTCTGCAGAGAGGTCAGTGGTGTAATAATCTGCAGGATATATCACTGTGTATCTGTCAGGAGGTGGAGGAGCGATGCTCTGCAGAGAGGTCAGTGGTGTAATAATCTGCAGGATATATCACTGTGTATGTCAGGAGATGGAGGAGCGATGCTCTGCAGAGAGGTCAGTGGTGTAATAATCTGCAGGATATATCACTGTGTATCTGTCAGGAGGTGGAGGATCGATGCTCTGCAGAGAGGTCAGTGGTGTAATAATCTGCAGGATATATCACTGTGTATCTGTCAGGAGGTGGAGGAGCGATGTTCTGCAGAGAGGTCAGTGGTGTAATAATCTGCAGGATATATCACTATGTATCTGTCAGGAGGTGGAGGAGCGATGCTCTGCAGAGAGGTCAGTGGTGTAATAATCTGCAGGATATATCACTATGTATCTGTCAGGAGGTGGAGGAGCGATGCTCTGCAGAGAGGGCAGTGGTGTAATAATCTGCAGGATATATCACTATGTATCTGTCAGGAGGTGGAGGAGCGATGCTCTGCAGAGAGGGCAGTCGTGTAATAATCTGCAGGATATATCACTATGTATCTGTAAGGAGGTGGAGGAGCGATGTTCTGCAGAGAGGTCAGTGGTGTAATAATCTGCAGGATATATCACTGTGTATCTGTCAGGAGGTGGAGGAGCGATGCTCTGCAGAGAGGGCAGTCGTGTAATAATCTGCAGGATATATCACTATGTATCTGTCAGGAGGTGGAGAAGCGATGCTCTGCAGAGAGGTCAGTGGTGTAATAATCTGCAGGATATATCACTATGTATCTGTCAGGAGGTGGAGGAGCGATGCTCTGCAGAGAGGGCAGTGGTGTAATAATCTGCAGGATATATCACTGTGTATCTGTCAGGAGGTGGAGGAGCGATGCTCTGCAGAGAGGGCAGTGGTGTAATATCCTGTAGGATATATCACTATGTATCTGTCAGGAGGTGGAGGAGCGATGCTCTGCAGAGAGGGCAGTGGTGTAATAATCTGCAGGATATATCACTGTGTATCTGTCAGGAGGTGGAGGAGCGATGTTCTGCAGAGAGGTCAGTGGTGTAATAATCTGCAGGATATATCACTATGTATCTGTCAGGAGGTGGAGGAGCGATGCTCTGCAGAGAGGTCAGTGGTGTAATAATCTGCAGGATATATCACTATGTATGTCAGGAGGTGGAGGAGCGATGCTCTGCAGAGAAGTCAGTGGTGTAGTAATCTGCAGGATATATCACTGTGTATCTGTCAGGCGGTGGAGGAGCGATGCTCTCAGAGAGGTCAGTGGTGTAATAATCTGCAGGATATATCACTATGTATCTGTCAGGAGGTGGAGGAGCAATGCTCTGCAGAGAGGGCAGTGGTGTAATAATCTGCAGGATATATCACTATGTATCTGTCAGGAGGTGGAGGAGCGATGCTCTGCAGAGAGGTCAGTGGTGTAATAATCTGCAGGATATATCACTGTGTATCTGTCAGGAGGTGGAGGAGCGATGCTCTGCAGAGAGGGCAGTGGTGTAATATCTTGCAGGACATATCACTATTTATCTGTCAGGAGGTGGAGGAGCGATGCTCTGCAGAGGTCAGTGGTGTAATAATCTGCAGGATATATCACTATGTATGTCAGGAGGTGGAGGAGCGATGCTCTGCAGAGAGGTCAGTGGTGTAATAATCTGCAGGATATATCACTATGTATGTCAGGAGGTGGAGGAGCGATGCTCTGCAGAGAGGTCAGTGGTGTAGTAATCTGCAGGATATATCACTGTGTATCTGTCAGGAGGTGGAGGAGCGATGCTCTGCAGAGAGGTCAGTGGTGTAGTAATCTGCAGGATATATCACTATGTATCTGTCAGGAGGTGGAGGAGCGATGCTCTGCGGAGAGGTCAGTGGTGTAATAATCTGCAGGATATATCACTGTGTATCTGTCAGGAGGTGGAGGAGCGATGTTCTGCAGAGAGGGCAGTGGTGTAATAATCTGCAGGATATATCACTATGTATCTGTCAGGAGGTGGAGGAGCGATGCTTTGCAGAGAGGTCAGTGGTGTAATAATCTGCAGGATATATCACTATGTATCTGTCAGGAGGTGGAGGAGCGATGCTCTGCAGAGAGGTCAGTGGTGTAATAATCTGAAGGATATATCACTATGTATCTGTCAGGAGGTGGAGGAGCGATGCTCTGCAGAGAGGGCAGTCGTGTAATAATCTGTAGGATATATCTCTATGTATCTGTCAGGAGGTGGAGGAGCGATGCTCTGCAGAGAGGTCAGTGGTGTAATAATCTGCAGGATATATCACTGTGTATCTGTCAGGAGGTGGAGGAGCGATGCTCTGCAGAGAGGTCAGTGGTGTAATAATCTGCAGGATATATCATTATGTATCTGTCAGGTGGAGGAGCGATGCTCTGCAGAGAGGTCAGTGGTGTAATAATCTGCAGGATATATCACTATGTATCTGTCAGTAGGTGGAGGAGCGATGCTCTGCAGAGAGGTCAGTGGTGTAATAATCTGCAGGATATATCATTATGTATCTGTCAGGTGGAGGAGCGATGCTCTGCAGAGAGGTCAGTGGTGTAATAATCTGCAGGATATATCACTATGTATCTGTCAGGAGGTGGAGGAGCGATGCTCTGCAGAGAGGTCAGTGGTGTAATAATCTGCAGGATATATCACTGTGTATCTGTCAGGAGGTGGAGGAGCGATGCTCTGCAGAGAGGGCAGTGGTGTAATAATCTGCAGGATATATCACTATGTAACTGTCAGGAGGAGAGAAGCTCTGCAGAGAGGTCAGTGGAGTAATAATCTGCAGGATATATCACTGTGTATCTGTCAGGAGGTGGAGGAGCGATGCTCTGCAGAGAGGTCAGTGGTGTAATAATCTGCAGGATATATCATTATGTATCTGACAGGTGGAGGAGCGATGCTCTGCAGAGAGGTCAGTGGTGTAATAATCTGCAGGATATATCACTATGTATCTGTCAGGAGGTGGAGCAGCGATGCTCTGCAGAGAGGTCAGTGGTGTAATAATCTGCAGGATATATCACTGTGTATCTGTCAGGAGGTGGAGGATCGATGCTCTGCAGAGAGGTCAGTGGTGTAATAATCTGCAGGATATATCACTATGTATCTGTCAGGAGGTGGAGGAGCGATGCTCTGCAGAGAGGTCAGTGGTGTAATAATCTGCAGGATATATCACTGTGTATCTGTCAGGCGGTGGAGGAGCGATGCTCTGAAGCAGGGCAGTGGTGTAATAATCTGCAGGATATATTACTATGTATCTGTGAGGAGGTGGAGGAGCGATGCTCTGCAGAGAGGTCAGTGGTGTAATAATCTGCAGGATATATCACTATGTATCTGTCAGGAGGTGGAGGAGCGATGCTCTGCAGAGAGGTCAGTGGTGTAATAATCTGCAGGATATATCACTGTGTATCTGTCAGGAGGTGGAGGAGCGATGCTCTGCAGAGAGGTCAGTGGTGTAATAATCTGCAGGATATATCACTGTGTATCTGTCAGGTAGAGGAGTGATGCTCTGCAGAGAGGTCAGTGGTGTAATAATCTGCAGGATATATCACTGTGTATCTGTCAGGAGGTGGAGGAGCGATGCTCTGCAGAGAGGTCAGTGGTGTAATAATCTGCAGGATATATCACTGTGTATGTCAGGAGATGGAGGAGCGATGCTCTGCAGAGAGGTCAGTGGTGTAATAATCTGCAGGATATATCACTGTGTATCTGTCAGGAGGTGGAGGATCGATGCTCTGCAGAGAGGTCAGTGGTGTAATAATCTGCAGGATATATCACTGTGTATCTGTCAGGAGGTGGAGGAGCGATGTTCTGCAGAGAGGTCAGTGGTGTAATAATCTGCAGGATATATCACTGTGTATCTGTCAGGAGGTGGAGGAGCGATGCTCTGCAGAGAGGGCAGTCGTGTAATAATCTGCAGGATATATCACTATGTATCTGTCAGGAGGTGGAGAAGCGATGCTCTGCAGAGAGGTCAGTGGTGTAATAATCTGCAGGATATATCACTATGTATCTGTCAGGAGGTGGAGGAGCGATGCTCTGCAGAGAGGGCAGTGGTGTAATAATCTGCAGGATATATCACTGTGTATCTGTCAGGAGGTGGAGGAGCGATGCTCTGCAGAGAGGGCAGTGGTGTAATATCCTGTAGGATATATCACTATGTATCTGTCAGGAGGTGGAGGAGCGATGCTCTGCAGAGAGGTCAGTGGTGGAATTAACTGCAGGATATATCACTATGTATGTCAGGAGGTGGAGGAGCGATGCTCTGCAGAGAAGTCAGTGGTGTAATAATCTGCAGGATATATCACTATGTATGTCAGGAGGTGGAGGAGCGATGCTCTGCAGAGAGGTCAGTGGTGTAATAATCTGCAGGATATATCACTATGTATGTCAGGAGGTGGAGGAGCAATGCTCTGCAGAGAAGTCAGTGGTGTAGTAATCTGCAGGATATATCACTGTGTATCTGTCAGGCGGTGGAGGAGCGATGCTCTCAGAGAGGTCAGTGGTGTAATAATCTGCAGGATATATCACTATGTATCTGTCAGGAGGTGGAGGAGCGATGCTCTGCAGAGAGGGCAGTGGTGTAATAATCTGCAGGATATATCACTATGTATCTGTCAGGAGGTGGAGGAGCGATGCTCTGCAGAGAGGTCAGTGGTGTAATAATCTGCAGGATATATCACTGTGTATCTGTCAGGAGGTGGAGGAGCGATGCTCTGCAGAGAGGGCAGTGGTGTAATATCTTGCAGGACATATCACTATGTATCTGTCAGGAGGTGGAGGAGCGATGCTCTGCAGAGAGGTCAGTGGTGTAATAATCTGCAGGATATATCACTATGTATGTCAGGAGGTGGAGGAGCGATGTTCTGCAGAGAGGTCAGTGGTGTAATAATCTGCAGGATATATCACTATGTATGTCAGGAGGTGGAGGAGCGATGCTCTGCAGAGAGGTCAGTGGTGTAGTAATCTGCAGGATATATCACTGTGTATCTGTCAGGAGGTGGAGGAGCGATGCTCTGCAGAGAGGTCAGTGGTGTAGTAATCTGCAGGATATATAACTATGTATCTGTAAGGAGGTGGAAGAGCGATGCTCTGCGGAGAGGTCAGTGGTGTAATAATCTGCAGGATATATCACTGTGTATCTGTCAGGAGGTGGAGGAGCGATGTTCTGCAGAGAGGTCAGTGGTGTAATAATCTGCAGGATATATCACTATGTATCTGTCAGGAGGTGGAGGAGCGATGCTTTGCAGAGAGGTCAGTGGTGTAATAATCTGCAGGATATATCACTATGTATCTGTCAGGAGGTGGAGGAGCGATGCTCTGCAGAGAGGTCAGTGGTGTAATAATCTGAAGGATATATCACTATGTATCTGTCAGGAGGTGGAGGAGCGATGCTCTGCAGAGAGGGCAGTCGTGTAATAATCTGCAGGATATATCACTATGTATTTGTCAGGAGGTGGAGGAGCGATGCACTGCAGAGAGGTCAGTGGTGTAATAATCTGCAGGATATATCACTATGTATCTGTCAGGAGGTGGAGGAGCGATGCTCTGCAGAGAGGGCAGTGGTGTAATAATCTGCAGGATATATCACTGTGTATCTGTCAGGAGGTGGAGGAGCGATGTTCTGCAGAGAGGTCAGTGGTGTAATAATCTGCAGGATATATCACTGTGTATCTTTCAGGAGGTGGAGGAGCGATGTTCTGCAGAGAGTGCAGTGGTGTAATAATCTGCAGAATATATCACTATGTATCTGTCAGGAGTTGGAGGAGCGATGCTCTGCAGAGAGGGCAGTGGTGTAATAATCTTCAGGATATATCACTATGTATCTGTCAGGAGGTGGAGGAGCGATGCTCTGCAGAGAGGTCAGTGGTGTAATAATCTGCAGGATATATCACTATGTATCTGTCAGGAGGTGGAGGAGCGATGCTCTGCAGAGAGGTCAGTGGTGTAATAATCTGCAGGATATATCACTATGTATGTCAGGAGGTGGAGGAGCGATGCTCTGCAGAGAGGTCAGTGGTGTAATAATCTGCAGGATATATCACTATGTATGTCAGGAGGTGGAGGAGCGATGCTCTGCAGAGAAGTCAGTGGTGTAGTAATCTGCAGGATATATCACTGTGTATCTGTCAGGCGGTGGAGGAGCGATGCTCTCAGAGAGGTCAGTGGTGTAATAATCTGCAGGATATATCACTATGTATCTGTCAGGAGGTGGAGGAGCGATGCTCTGCAGAGAGGGCAGTGGTGTAATAATCTGCAGGATATATCACTATGTATCTGTCAGGAGGTGGAGGAGCGATGCTCTGCAGAGAGGTCAGTGGTGTAATAATCTGCAGGATATATCACTGTGTATCTGTCAGGAGGTGGAGGAGCGATGCTCTGCAGAGAGGGCAGTGGTGTAATATCTTGCAGGACATATCACTATTTATCTGTCAGGAGGTGGAGGAGCGATGCTCTGCAGAGAGGTCAGTGGTGTAATAATCTGCAGGATATATCACTATGTATGTCAGGAGGTGGAGGAGCGATGCTCTGCAGAGAGGTCAGTGGTGTAATAATCTGCAGGATATATCACTATGTATGTCAGGAGGTGGAGGAGCGATGCTCTGCAGAGAGGTCAGTGGTGTAGTAATCTGCAGGATATATCACTGTGTATCTGTCAGGAGGTGGAGGAGCGATGCTCTGCAGAGAGGTCAGTGGTGTAGTAATCTGCAGGATATATCACTATGTATCTGTCAGGAGGTGGAGGAGCGATGCTCTGCGGAGAGGTCAGTGGTGTAATAATCTGCAGGATATATCACTGTGTATCTGTCAGGAGGTGGAGGAGCGATGTTCTGCAGAGAGGGCAGTGGTGTAATAATCTGCAGGGTATATCACTATGTATCTGTCAGGAGGTGGAGGAGCGATGCTTTGCAGAGAGGTCAGTGGTGTAATAATCTGCAGGATATATCACTATGTATCTGTCAGGAGGTGGAGGAGCGATGCTCTGCAGAGAGGTCAGTGGTGTAATAATCTGAAGGATATATCACTATGTATCTGTCAGGAGGTGGAGGAGCGATGCTCTGCAGAGAGGGCAGTCGTGTAATAATCTGCAGGATATATCACTATGTATTTGTCAGGAGGTGGAGGAGCGATGCTCTGCAGAGAGGTCAGTGGTGTAATAATCTGCAGGATATATCACTATGTATCTGTCAGGAGGAGCGATGCTCTGCAGAGAGGTCAGTGGTGTAATAATCTGCAGGATATATCACTGTGTATCTGTCAGGAGGTGGAGGAGCGATGCTCTGCAGAGAGGTAAGTGGTGTAATAATCTGCAGGATATATCATTATGTATCTGTCAGGTGGAGGAGCGATGCTCTGCAGAGAGGTCAGTGGTGTAATAATCTGCAGGATATATCACTATGTATCTGTCAGGAGGTGGAGGAGCGATGCTCTGCAGAGAGGTCAGTGGTGTAATAATCTGCAGGATATATCACTGTGTATCTGTCAGGAGGTGGAGGAGCGATGCTCTGCAGAGAGGTCAGTGGTGTAAAAATCTGCAGGATATATCACTGTGTATCTGTCAGGAGGTGGAGGAGCGATGCTCTGCAGAGAGGTCAGTGGTGTAATAATCTGCAGGATATATCAGTGTGTATGTCAGGAGGTGGAGGATCGATGCTCTGCAGAGAGGTCAGTGGTGTAATAATCTGCAGGATATATCACTATGTATCTTTCAGGAGGTGGAGGAGTGATGTTCTGCAGAGAGGGCAGTGGTGTAATAATCTGCAGGATATATCACTATGTATCTATCAGGAGGTGGAGGAGCGATGCTCTGCAGAGAGGTCACTGGTGTAATAATCTGCAGGATATATCACTATGTATCTGTCAGGAGGTGGAGGAGTGATGCTCTGCAGAGAGGTCAGTGGTGTAATAATCTGCAGGATATATCACTGTGTATCTGTCAGGAGGTGGAGGAGCGATGCTCTGCAGAGAGGGCAGTGGTGTAATAATCTGTAGGATATATCACTATGTATCTGTCAGGAGGTGGAGGAGCGATGCTCTGCAGAGAGGTCAGTGGTGTAATAATCTGCAGGATATATCACTGTGTATCTGTCAGGAGGTGGAGGAGCGATGCTCTGCAGAGAGGTCAGTGGTGTAATAATCTGCAGGATATATCATTATGTATCTGTCAGGTGGAGGAGCGATGCTCTGCAGAGAGGTCAGTGGTGTAATAATCTGCAGGATATATCACTATGTATCTGTCAGGAGGTGGAGGAGCGATGCTCTGCAGAGAGGTCAGTGGTGTAATAATCTGCAGGATATATCACTGTGTATCTGTCAGGAGGTGGAGGAGCGATGCTCTGCAGAGAGGGCAGTGGTGTAATAATCTGCAGGATATATCACTATGTAACTGTCAGGAGGAGAGAAGCTCTGCAGAGAGGTCAGTGGTGTAATAATCTGCAGGATATATCAATATGTATCTGTCAGGAGGTGGAGGAGCGATGCTCTGCAGAGAGGTCAGTGGTGTAATAATCTGCAGGATATATCACTATGTATCTGTCAGGAGGTGGAGGAGCGATGCTCTGCAGAGAGGGCAGTGGTGTAATAATCTGCAGGATATATCACTATGTATCTGTCAGGAGGTGGAGGAGCGATGCTCTGCAGAGAGGTCAGTGGTGTAATAATCTGCAGGATATATCACTGTGTATCTGTCAGGAGGTGGAGGAGCGATGCTCTGCAGAGAGGGCAGTGGTGTAATATCTTGCAGGACATATCACTATTTATCTGTCAGGAGGTGGAGGAGCGATGCTCTGCAGAGAGGTCAGTGGTGTAATAATCTGCAGGATATATCACCATGTATGTCAGGAGGTGGAGGAGCGATGCTCTGCAGAGAGGTCAGTGGTGTAATAATCTGCAGGATATATCACTATGTATGTCAGGAGGTGGAGGAGAGATGCTCTGCAGAGAGGTCAGTGGTGTAGTAATCTGCAGGATATATCACTGTGTATCTGTCAGGAGGTGGAGGAGCGATGCTCTGCAGAGAGGTCAGTGGTGTAGTAATCTGCAGGATATATCACTATGTATCTGTCAGGAGGTGGAGGAGCGATGCTCTGCGGAGAGGTCAGTGGTGTAATAATCTGCAGGATATATCACTGTGTATCTGTCAGGAGGTGGAGGAGCGATGTTCTGCAGAGAGGGCAGTGGTGTAATAATCTGCAGGATATATCACTATGTATCTGTCAGGAGGTGGAGGAGCGATGCTTTGCAGAGAGGTCAGTGGTGTAATAATCTGCAGGATATATCACTATGTATCTGTCAGGAGGTGGAGGAGCGATGCTCTGCAGAGAGGTCAGTGGTGTAATAATCTGAAGGATATATCACTATGTATCTGTCAGGAGGTGGAGGAGCGATGCTCTGCAGAGAGGGCAGTCGTGTAATAATCTGCAGGATATATCACTATGTATTTGTCAGGAGGTGGAGGAGCGATGCTCTGCAGAGAGGTCAGTGGTGTAATAATCTGCAGGATATATCACTATGTATCTGTCAGGAGGTGGAGGAGCGATGCTCTGCAGAGAGGGCAGTGGTGTAATAATCTGCAGGATATATCACTGTGTATCTGTCAGGAGGTGGAGGAGCGATGTTCTGCAGAGAGGTCAGTGGTGTAATAATCTGCAGGATATATCACTGTGTATCTGTCAGGAGGTGGAGGAGCGATGTTCTGCAGAGAGTGCAGTGGTGTAATAATCTGCAGGATATATCACTATGTATCTGTCAGGAGGTGGAGGAGCGATGCTCTGCAGAGAGGGCAGTGGTGTAATAATCTGCAGGATATATCACTATGTATCTGTCAGGAGGTAGAGGAGCGATGCTCTGCAGAGAGGGCAGTGGTGTAATAATCTGCAGGATATATCACTATGTATCTGTCAGGAGGTGGAGGAGCGATGCTCTGCAGAGAGGGCAGTCGTGTAATAATCTGCAGGATATATCACTATGTATCTGTCAGGAGGTGGAGGAGCGATGCTCTGCAGAGAGGTCAGTGGTGTAATAATCTGCAGGATATATCACTATGTATCTGTCAGGAGGTGGAGGAGCGATGCTCTGCAGAGAGGGCAGTGGTGTAATAATCTGCAGGATATATCACTGTGTATCTGTCAGGCGGTGGAGGAGCGATGCTCTGCAGCAGGGCAGTGGTGTAATAATCTGCAGGATATATCACTATGTATCTGTGAGGAGGTCGAGGAGCGATGCTCTGCAGAGAGGTCAGTGGTGTAATAATCTGCAGGATATATCACTATGTATCTGTCAGGATGTGGAGGAGCGATGCTCTGCAGAGAGGTCAGTGGTGTAATAATCTGCAGGATATATCACTGTGTATCTGTCAGGAGGTGGAGGAGCGATGCTCTGCAGAGAGGTCAGTGGTGTAATAATCTGCAGGATATATCACTGTGTATCTGTCAGGTGGAGGAGTGATGCTCTGCAGAGAGGTCAGTGGTGTAATAATCTGCAGGATATATCACTGTGTATCTGTCAGGAGGTGGAGGAGCGATGCTCTGCAGAGAGGTCAGTGGTGTAATAATCTGCAGGATATATCACTGTGTATGTCAGGAGATGGAGGCGCGATGCTCTGCAGAGAGGTCAGTGGTGTAATAATCTGCAGGATATATCACTGTGTATCTGTCAGGAGGTGGAGGATCGATGCTCTGCAGAGAGGTCAGTGGTGTAATAATCTGCAGGATATATCACTGTGTATCTGTCAGGAGGTGGAGGAGCGATGTTCTGCAGAGAGGGCAGTGGTGTAATAATCTGCAGGATATATCACTATGTATCTGTCAGGAGGTGGAGGAGCGATGCTCTGCAGAGAGGTCAGTGGTGTAATAATCTGCAGGATATATCACTATGTATCTGTCAGGAGGTGGAGGAGCGATGCTCTGCAGAGAGGGCAGTCGTGTAATAATCTGCAGGATATATCACTATGTATCTGTCAGGAGGTGGAGGAGCGATGCTCTGCAGAGAGGTCAGTGGTGTAATAATCTGCAGGATATATCACTATGTATCTGTCAGGAGGTGGAGGAGCGATGCTCTGCAGAGAGGGCAGTGGTGTAATAATCTGCAGGATATATCACTGTGTATCTGTCAGGTGGAGGAGTGATGCTCTGCAGAGAGGTCAGTGGTGTAATAATCTGCAGGATATATCACTGTGTATCTGTCAGGAGGTGGAGGAGCGATGCTCTGCAGAGAGGTCAGTGGTGTAATAATCTGCAGGATATATCACTGTGTATGTCAGGAGATGGAGGAGCGATGCTCTGCAGAGAGGTCAGTGGTGTAATAATCTGCAGGATATATCACTGTGTATCTGTCAGGAGGTGGAGGATCGATGCTCTGCAGAGAGGTCAGTGGTGTAATAATCTGCAGGATATATCACTGTGTATCTGTCAGGAGGTGGAGGAGCGATGTTCTGCAGAGAGGTCAGTGGTGTAATAATCTGCAGGATATATCACTATGTATCTGTCAGGAGGTGGAGGAGCGATGCTCTGCAGAGAGGTCAGTGGTGTAATAATCTGCAGGATATATCACTATGTATCTGTCAGGAGGTGGAGGAGCGATGCTCTGCAGAGAGGGCAGTGGTGTAATAATCTGCAGGATATATCACTATGTATCTGTCAGGAGGTGGAGGAGCGATGCTCTGCAGAGAGGGCAGTCGTGTAATAATCTGCAGGATATATCACTATGTATCTGTAAGGAGGTGGAGGAGCGATGTTCTGCAGAGAGGTCAGTGGTGTAATAATCTGCAGGATATATCACTGTGTATCTGTCAGGAGGTGGAGGAGCGATGCTCTGCAGAGAGGGCAGTCGTGTAATAATCTGCAGGATATATCACTATGTATCTGTCAGGAGGTGGAGAAGCGATGCTCTGCAGAGAGGTCAGTGGTGTAATAATCTGCAGGATATATCACTATGTATCTGTCAGGAGGTGGAGGAGCGATGCTCTGCAGAGAGGGCAGTGGTGTAATAATCTGCAGGATATATCACTGTGTATCTGTCAGGAGGTGGAGGAGCGATGCTCTGCAGAGAGGGCAGTGGTGTAATATCCTGTAGGATATATCACTATGTATCTGTCAGGAGGTGGAGGAGCGATGCTCTGCAGAGAGGGCAGTGGTGTAATAATCTGCAGGATATATCACTGTGTATCTGTCAGGAGGTGGAGGAGCGATGTTCTGCAGAGAGGTCAGTGGTGTAATAATCTGCAGGATATATCACTATGTATCTGTCAGGAGGTGGAGGAGCGATGCTCTGCAGAGAGGTCAGTGGTGTAATAATCTGCAGGATATATCACTATGTATGTCAGGAGGTGGAGGAGCGATGCTCTGCAGAGAGGTCAGTGGTGTAATAATCTGCAGGATATATCACTATGTATGTCAGGAGGTGGAGGAGCGATGCTCTGCAGAGAAGTCAGTGGTGTAGTAATCTGCAGGATATATCACTGTGTATCTGTCAGGCGGTGGAGGAGCGATGCTCTCAGAGAGGTCAGTGGTGTAATAATCTGCAGGATATATCACTATGTATCTGTCAGGAGGTGGAGGAGCAATGCTCTGCAGAGAGGGCAGTGGTGTAATAATCTGCAGGATATATCACTATGTATCTGTCAGGAGGTGGAGGAGCGATGCTCTGCAGAGAGGTCAGTGGTGTAATAATCTGCAGGATATATCACTGTGTATCTGTCAGGAGGTGGAGGAGCGATGCTCTGCAGAGAGGGCAGTGGTGTAATATCTTGCAGGACATATCACTATTTATCTGTCAGGAGGTGGAGGAGCGATGCTCTGCAGAGGTCAGTGGTGTAATAATCTGCAGGATATATCACTATGTATGTCAGGAGGTGGAGGAGCGATGCTCTGCAGAGAGGTCAGTGGTGTAATAATCTGCAGGATATATCACTATGTATGTCAGGAGGTGGAGGAGCGATGCTCTGCAGAGAGGTCAGTGGTGTAGTAATCTGCAGGATATATCACTGTGTATCTGTCAGGAGGTGGAGGAGCGATGCTCTGCAGAGAGGTCAGTGGTGTAGTAATCTGCAGGATATATCACTATGTATCTGTCAGGAGGTGGAGGAGCGATGCTCTGCGGAGAGGTCAGTGGTGTAATAATCTGCAGGATATATCACTGTGTATCTGTCAGGAGGTGGAGGAGCGATGTTCTGCAGAGAGGGCAGTGGTGTAATAATCTGCAGGATATATCACTATGTATCTGTCAGGAGGTGGAGGAGCGATGCTTTGCAGAGAGGTCAGTGGTGTAATAATCTGCAGGATATATCACTATGTATCTGTCAGGAGGTGGAGGAGCGATGCTCTGCAGAGAGGTCAGTGGTGTAATAATCTGAAGGATATATCACTATGTATCTGTCAGGAGGTGGAGGAGCGATGCTCTGCAGAGAGGGCAGTCGTGTAATAATCTGCAGGATATATCACTATGTATTTGTCAGGAGGTGGAGGAGCGATGCTCTGCAGAGAGGTCAGTGGTGTAATAATCTGCAGGATATATCACTATGTATCTGTCAGGAGGAGCGATGCTCTGCAGAGAGATCAGTGGTGTAATAATCTGCAGGATATATCACTGTGTATCTGTCAGGAGGTGGAGGAGCGATGCTCTGCAGAGAGGTAAGTGGTGTAATAATCTGCAGGATATATCATTATGTATCTGTCAGGTGGAGGAGCGATGCTCTGCAGAGAGGTCAGTGGTGTAATAATCTGCAGGATATATCACTATGTATCTGTCAGGAGGTGGAGGAGCGATGCTCTGCAGAGAGGTCAGTGGTGTAATAATCTGCAGGATATATCACTGTGTATCTGTCAGGAGGTGGAGGAGCGATGCTCTGCAGAGAGGTCAGTGGTGTAATAATCTGCAGGATATATCACTGTGTATCTGTCAGGAGGTGGAGGAGCGATGCTCTGCAGAGAGGTCAGTGGTGTAATAATCTGCAGGATATATCAGTGTGTATGTCAGGAGGTGGAGGATCGATGCTCTGCAGAGAGGTCAGTGGTGTAATAATCTGCAGGATATATCACTATGTATCTTTCAGGAGGTGGAGGAGTGATGTTCTGCAGAGAGGGCAGTGGTGTAATAATCTGCAGGATATATCACTATGTATCTATCAGGAGGTGGAGGAGCGATGCTCTGCAGAGAGGTCAGTGGTGTAATAATCTGCAGGATATATCACTATGTATCTATCAGGAGGTGGAGGATCGATGCTCTGCAGAGAGGTCAGTGGTGTAATAATCTGCAGGATATATCACTATGTATCTTTCAGGAGGTGGAGGAGTGATGTTCTGCAGAGAGGGCAGTGGTGTAATAATCTGCAGGATATATCACTATGTATCTATCAGGAGGTGGAGGAGCGATGCTCTGCAGAGAGGTCAGTGGTGTAATAATCTGCAGGATATATCACTGTGTATCTGTCAGGAGGTGGAGGAGCGATGCTCTGCAGAGAGGGCAGTGGTGTAATAATCTGTAGGATATATCACTATGTATCTGTCAGGAGGTGGAGGAGCGATGCTCTGCAGAGAGGTCAGTGGTGTAATAATCTGCAGGATATATCACTGTGTATCTGTCAGGAGGTGGAGGAGCGATGCTCTGCAGAGAGGTCAGTGGTGTAATAATCTGCAGGATATATCATTATGTATCTGTCAGGTGGAGGAGCGATGCTCTGCAGAGAGGTCAGTGGTGTAATAATCTGCAGGATATATCACTATGTATCTGTCAGGAGGTGGAGGAGCGATGCTCTGCAGAGAGGTCAGTGGTGTAATAATCTGCAGGATATATCATTATGTATCTGTCAGGTGGAGGAGCGATGCTCTGCAGAGAGGTCAGTGGTGTAATAATCTGCAGGATATATCACTATGTATCTGTCAGGAGGTGGAGGAGCGATGCTCTGCAGAGAGGTCAGTGGTGTAATAATCTGCAGGATATATCACTGTGTATCTGTCAGGAGGTGGAGGAGCGATGCTCTGCAGAGAGGGCAGTGGTGTAATAATCTGCAGGATATATCACTATGTAACTGTCAGGAGGAGAGAAGCTCTGCAGAGAGGTCAGTGGAGTAATAATCTGCAGGATATATCACTGTGTATCTGTCAGGAGGTGGAGGAGCGATGCTCTGCAGAGAGGTCAGTGGTGTAATAATCTGCAGGATATATCATTATGTATCTGTCAGGTGGAGGAGCGATGCTCTGCAGAGAGGTCAGTGGTGTAATAATCTGCAGGATATATCACTATGTATCTGTCAGGAGGTGGAGGAGCGATGCTCTGCAGAGAGGTCAGTGGTGTAATAATCTGCAGGATATATCACTGTGTATCTGTCAGGAGGTGGAGGATCGATGCTCTGCAGAGAGGTCAGTGGTGTAATAATCTGCAGGATATAACACTATGTATCTGTCAGGAGGTGGAGGAGCGATGCTCTGCAGAGAGGTCAGTGGTGTAATAATCTGCAGGATATATCACTGTGTATCTGTCAGGCGGTGGAGGAGCGATGCTCTGAAGCAGGGCAGTGGTGTAATAATCTGCAGGATATATTACTATGTATCTGTGAGGAGGTGGAGGAGCGATGCTCTGCAGAGAGGTCAGTGGTGTAATAATCTGCAGGATATATCACTATGTATCTGTCAGGAGGTGGAGGAGCGATGCTCTGCAGAGAGGTCAGTGGTGTAATAATCTGCAGGATATATCACTGTGTATCTGTCAGGAGGTGGAGGAGCGATGCTCTGCAGAGAGGTCAGTGGTGTAATAATCTGCAGGATATATCACTGTGTATCTGTCAGGTAGAGGAGTGATGCTCTGCAGAGAGGTCAGTGGTGTAATAATCTGCAGGATATATCACTGTGTATCTGTCAGGAGGTGGAGGAGCGATGCTCTGCAGAGAGGTCAGTGGTGTAATAATCTGCAGGATATATCACTGTGTATGTCAGGAGATGGAGGAGCGATGCTCTGCAGAGAGGTCAGTGGTGTAATAATCTGCAGGATATATCACTGTGTATCTGTCAGGAGGTGGAGGATCGATGCTCTGCAGAGAGGTCAGTGGTGTAATAATCTGCAGGATATATCACTGTATCTGTCAGGAGGTGGAGGAGCGATGTTCTGCAGAGGGCAGTGGTGTAATAATCTGCAGGATATATCACTATGTATCTGTCAGGAGGTGGAGGAGCGATGCTCTGCAGAGAGGTCAGTGGTGTAATAATCTGCAGGATATATCACTATGTATCTGTCAGGAGGTGGAGGAGCGATGCTCTGCAGAGAGGGCAGTCGTGTAATAATCTGCAGGATATATCACTATATATCTGTCAGGAGGTGGAGGAGCGATGCTCTGCAGAGAGGTCAGTGGTGTAATAATCTGCAGGATATATCACTATGTATCTGTCAGGAGGTAGAGGAGCGATGCTCTGCAGAGAGGGCAGTGGTGTAATAATCTGCAGGATATATCACTATGTATCTGTCAGGAGGTGGAGGAGCGATGCTCTGCAGAGAGGGCAGTCGTGTAATAATCTGCAGGATATATCACTATGTATCTGTCAGGAGGTGGAGGAGCGATGCTCTGCAGAGAGGTCAGTGGTGTAATAATCTGCAGGATATATCACTATGTATCTGTCAGGAGGTGGAGGAGCGATGCTCTGCAGAGAGGGCAGTGGTGTAATAATCTGCAGGATATATCACTGTGTATCTGTCAGGCGGTGGAGGAGCGATGCTCTGCAGCAGGGCAGTGGTGTAATAATCTGCAGGATATATCACTATGTATCTGTGAGGAGGTGGAGGAGCGATGCTCTGCAGAGAGGTCAGTGGTGTAATAATCTGCAGGATATATCACTATGTATCTGTCAGGATGTGGAGGAGCGATGCTCTGCAGAGAGGTCAGTGGTGTAATAATCTGCAGGATATATCACTGTGTATCTGTCAGGAGGTGGAGGAGCGATGCTCTGCAGAGAGGTCAGTGGTGTAATAATCTGCAGGATATATCACTGTGTATCTGTCAGGTGGAGGAGTGATGCTCTGCAGAGAGGTCAGTGGTGTAATAATCTGCAGGATATATCACTGTGTATCTGTCAGGAGGTGGAGGAGCGATGCTCTGCAGAGAGGTCAGTGGTGTAATAATCTGCAGGATATATCACTGTGTATGTCAGGAGATGGAGGATCGATGCTCTGCAGAGAGGTCAGTGGTGTAATAATCTGCAGGATATATCACTGTGTATCTGTCAGGAGGTGGAGGAGCGATGTTCTGCAGAGAGGGCAGTGGTGTAATAATCTGCAGGATATATCACTATGTATCTGTCAGGAGGTGGAGGAGCGATGCTCTGCAGAGAGGTCAGTGGTGTAATAATCTGCAGGATATATCACTATGTATCTGTCAGGAGGTGGAGGAGCGATGCTCTGCAGAGAGGGCAGTCGTGTAATAATCTGCAGGATATATCACTATGTATCTGTCAGGAGGTGGAGGAGCGATGCTCTGCAGAGAGGTCAGTGGTGTAATAATCTGCAGGATATATCACTGTGTATCTGTCAGGAGGTGGAGGAGCGATGCTCTGCAGAGAGGTAAGTGGTGTAATAATCTGCAGGATATATCACTGTGTATCTGTCAGGTAGAGGAGTGATGCTCTGCAGAGAGGTCAGTGGTGTAATAATCTGCAGGATATATCACTGTGTATTTGTCAGGCGGTGGAGGAGCGATTTTCTGCAGAGAGGTCAGTGGTGTAATAATCTGCAGGATATATCACTGTGTATGTCAGGAGATGGAGGAGCGATGCTCTGCAGAGAGGTCAGTGGTGTAATAATCTGCAGGATATATCACTGTGTATCTGTCAGGAGGTGGAGGATCGATGCTCTGCAGAGAGGTCAGTGGTGTAATAATCTGCAGGATATATCACTGTGTATCTGTCAGGAGGTGGAGGAGCGATGTTCTGCAGAGAGGGCAGTGGTGTAATAATCTGCAGGATATATCACTATGTATCTGTCAGGAGGTGGAGGAGCGATGCTCTGCAGAGAGGTCAGTGGTGTAATAATCTGCAGGATATATCACTATGTATCTGTCAGGAGGTGGAGGAGCGATGCTCTGCAGAGAGGTCAGTGGTGTAATAATCTGCAGGATATATCACTATGTATCTGTCAGGAGGTAGAGGAGCGATGCTCTGCAGAGAGGGCAGTGGTGTAATAATCTGCAGGATATATCACTATGTATCTGTCAGGAGGTGGAGGAGCGATGCTCTGCAGAGAGGGCAGTCGTGTAATAATCTGCAGGATATATCACTATGTATCTGTCAGGAGGTGGAGGAGCGATGCTCTGCAGAGAGGTCAGTGGTGTAATAATCTGCAGGATATATCACTATGTATCTGTCAGGAGGTGGAGGAGCGATGCTCTGCAGAGAGGGCAGTGGTGTAATAATCTGCAGGATATATCACTGTGTATCTGTCAGGCGGTGGAGGAGCGATGCTCTGCAGCAGGGCAGTGGTGTAATAATCTGCAGGATATATCACTATGTATCTGTGAGGAGGTGGAGGAGCGATGCTCTGCAGAGAGGTCAGTGGTGTAATAATCTGCAGGATATATCACTATGTATCTGTCAGGATGTGGAGGAGCGATGCTCTGCAGAGAGGTCAGTGGTGTAATAATCTGCAGGATATATCACTGTGTATCTGTCAGGAGGTGGAGGAGCGATGCTCTGCAGAGAGGTCAGTGGTGTAATAATCTGCAGGATATATCACTGTGTATCTGTCAGGTGGAGGAGTGATGCTCTGCAGAGAGGTCAGTGGTGTAATAATCTGCAGGATATATCACTGTGTATCTGTCAGGAGGTGGAGGAGCGATGCTCTGCAGAGAGGTCAGTGGTGTAATAATCTGCAGGATATATCACTGTGTATGTCAGGAGATGGAGGCGCGATGCTCTGCAGAGAGGTCAGTGGTGTAATAATCTGCAGGATATATCACTGTGTATCTGTCAGGAGGTGGAGGATCGATGCTCTGCAGAGAGGTCAGTGGTGTAATAATCTGCAGGATATATCACTGTGTATCTGTCAGGAGGTGGAGGAGCGATGTTCTGCAGAGAGGGCAGTGGTGTAATAATCTGCAGGATATATCACTATGTATCTGTCAGGAGGTGGAGGAGCGATGCTCTGCAGAGAGGTCAGTGGTGTAATAATCTGCAGGATATATCACTATGTATCTGTCAGGAGGTGGAGGAGCGATGCTCTGCAGAGAGGGCAGTCGTGTAATAATCTGCAGGATATATCACTATGTATCTGTCAGGAGGTGGAGGAGCGATGCTCTGCAGAGAGGTCAGTGGTGTAATAATCTGCAGGATATATCACTATGTATCTGTCAGGAGGTGGAGGAGCGATGCTCTGCAGAGAGGGCAGTGGTGTAATAATCTGCAGGATATATCACTGTGTATCTGTCAGGTGGAGGAGTGATGCTCTGCAGAGAGGTCAGTGGTGTAATAATCTGCAGGATATATCACTGTGTATCTGTCAGGAGGTGGAGGAGCGATGCTCTGCAGAGAGGTCAGTGGTGTAATAATCTGCAGGATATATCACTGTGTATGTCAGGAGATGGAGGAGCGATGCTCTGCAGAGAGGTCAGTGGTGTAATAATCTGCAGGATATATCACTGTGTATCTGTCAGGAGGTGGAGGATCGATGCTCTGCAGAGAGGTCAGTGGTGTAATAATCTGCAGGATATATCACTGTGTATCTGTCAGGAGGTGGAGGAGCGATGTTCTGCAGAGAGGGCAGTGGTGTAATAATCTGCAGGATATATCACTATGTATCTGTCAGGAGGTGGAGGAGCGATGCTCTGCAGAGAGGTCAGTGGTGTAATAATCTGCAGGATATATCACTATGTATCTGTCAGGAGGTGGAGCAGCGATGCTCTGCAGAGAGGGCAGTCGTGTAATAATCTGCAGGATATATCACTATGTATCTGTCAGGAGGTGGAGGAGCGATGCTCTGCAGAGAGGTCAGTGGTGTAATAATCTGCAGGATATATCACTATGTATCTGTCAGGAGGTGGAGGAGCGATGCTCTGCAGAGAGGGCAGTGGTGTAATAATCTGCAGGATATATCACTATGTATCTGTCAGGAGGTGGAGGAGCGATGCTCTGCAGAGAGGGCAGTCGTGTAATAATCTGCAGGATATATCACTATGTATCTGTAAGGAGGTGGAGGAGCGATGCTCTGCAGAGAGGTCAGTGGTGTAATAATCTGCAGGATATATCACTATGTATCTGTCAGGAGGTGGAGGAGCGATGCTCTGCAGAGAGGGCAGTGGTGTAATAATCTGCAGGATATATCACTATGTATCTGTCAGGAGGTGGAGGAGCGATGCTCTGCAGAGAGGGCAGTGGTGTAATAATCTGCAGGATATATCACTGTGTATCTGTCAGGAGGTGGAGGAGCGATGTTCTGCAGAGAGGTCAGTGGTGTAATAATCTGCAGGATATATCACTGTGTATCTGTCAGGAGGTGGAGGAGCGATGCTCTGCAGAGAGGGCAGTCGTGTAATAATCTGCAGGATATATCACTATGTATCTGTCAGGAGGTGGAGAAGCGATGCTCTGCAGAGAGGTCAGTGGTGTAATAATCTGCAGGATATATCACTATGTATCTGTCAGGAGGTGGAGGAGCGATGCTCTGCAGAGAGGGCAGTGGTGTAATAATCTGCAGGATATATCACTGTGTATCTGTCAGGAGGTGGAGGAGCGATGCTCTGCAGAGAGGGCAGTGGTGTAATATCCTGTAGGATATATCACTATGTATCTGTCAGGAGGTGGAGGAGCGATGCTCTGCAGAGAGGTCAGTGGTGGAATTAACTGCAGGATATATCACTATGTATGTCAGGAGGTGGAGGAGCGATGCTCTGCAGAGAAGTCAGTGGTGTAATAATCTGCAGGATATATCACTATGTATGTCAGGAGGTGGAGGAGCGATGCTCTGCAGAGAGGTCAGTGGTGTAATAATCTGCAGGATATATCACTATGTATGTCAGGAGGTGGAGGAGCAATGCTCTGCAGAGAAGTCAGTGGTGTAGTAATCTGCAGGATATATCACTGTGTATCTGTCAGGCGGTGGAGGAGCGATGCTCTCAGAGAGGTCAGTGGTGTAATAATCTGCAGGATATATCACTATGTATCTGTCAGGAGGTGGAGGAGCGATGCTCTGCAGAGAGGGCAGTGGTGTAATAATCTGCAGGATATATCACTATGTATCTGTCAGGAGGTGGAGGAGCGATGCTCTGCAGAGAGGTCAGTGGTGTAATAATCTGCAGGATATATCACTGTGTATCTGTCAGGAGGTGGAGGAGCGATGCTCTGCAGAGAGGTCAGTGGTGTAATAATCTGCAGGATATATCACTATGTATGTCAGGAGGTGGAGGAGCGATGCTCTGCAGAGAGGTCAGTGGTGTAGTAATCTGCAGGATATATCACTGTGTATCTGTCAGGAGGTGGAGGAGCGATGCTCTGCAGAGAGGTCAGTGGTGTAGTAATCTGCAGGATATATCACTATGTATCTGTCAGGAGGTGGAGGAGCGATGCTCTGCGGAGAGGTCAGTGGTGTAATAATCTGCAGGATATATCACTGTGTATCTGTCAGGAGGTGGAGGAGCGATGTTCTGCAGAGAGGTCAGTGGTGTAATAATCTGCAGGATATATCACTATGTATCTGTCAGGAGGTGGAGGAGCGATGCTTTGCAGAGAGGTCAGTGGTGTAATAATCTGCAGGATATATCACTATGTATCTGTCAGGAGGTGGAGGAGCGATGCTCTGCAGAGAGGTCAGTGGTGTAATAATCTGAAGGATATATCACTATGTATCTGTCAGGAGGTGGAGGAGCGATGCTCTGCAGAGAGGGCAGTCGTGTAATAATCTGCAGGATATATCACTATGTATTTGTCAGGAGGTGGAGGAGCGATGCTCTGCAGAGAGGTCAGTGGTGTAATAATCTGCAGGATATATCACTATGTATCTGTCAGGAGGTGGAGGAGCGATGCTCTGCAGAGAGGGCAGTGGTGTAATAATCTGCAGGATATATCACTGTGTATCTGTCAGGAGGTGGAGGAGCGATGTTCTGCAGAGAGGTCAGTGGTGTAATAATCTGCAGGATATATCACTGTGTATCTGTCAGGAGGTGGAGGAGCGATGTTCTGCAGAGAGTGCAGTGGTGTAATAATCTGCAGAATATATCACTATGTATCTGTCAGGAGGTGGAGGAGCGATGCTCTGCAGAGAGGGCAGTGGTGTAATAATCTTCAGGATATATCACTATGTATCTGTCAGGAGGTGGAGGAGCGATGCTCTGCAGAGAGGTCAGTGGTGTAATAATCTGCAGGATATATCACTATGTATCTGTCAGGAGGTGGAGGAGCGATGCTCTGCAGAGAGGTCAGTGGTGTAATAATCTGCAGGATATATCACTATGTATGTCAGGAGGTGGAGGAGCGATGCTCTGCAGAGAGGTCAGTGGTGTAATAATCTGCAGGATATATCACTATGTATGTCAGGAGGTGGAGGAGCGATGCTCTGCAGAGAAGTCAGTGGTGTAGTAATCTGCAGGATATATCACTGTGTATCTGTCAGGCGGTGGAGGAGCGATGCTCTCAGAGAGGTCAGTGGTGTAATAATCTGCAGGATATATCACTATGTATCTGTCAGGAGGTGGAGGAGCGATGCTCTGCAGAGAGGGCAGTGGTGTAATAATCTGCAGGATATATCACTATGTATCTGTCAGGAGGTGGAGGAGCGATGCTCTGCAGAGAGGTCAGTGGTGTAATAATCTGCAGGATATATCACTGTGTATCTGTCAGGAGGTGGAGGAGCGATGCTCTGCAGAGAGGGCAGTGGTGTAATATCTTGCAGGACATATCACTATTTATCTGTCAGGAGGTGGAGGAGCGATGCTCTGCAGAGAGGTCAGTGGTTTAATAATCTGCAGGATATATCACTATGTATGTCAGGAGGTGGAGGAGCGATGCTCTGCAGAGAGGTCAGTGGTGTAATAATCTGCAGGATATATCACTATGTATGTCAGGAGGTGGAGGAGCGATGCTCTGCAGAGAGGTCAGTGGTGTAGTAATCTGCAGGATATATCACTGTGTATCTGTCAGGAGGTGGAGGAGCGATGCTCTGCAGAGAGGTCAGTGGTGTAGTAATCTGCAGGATATATCACTATGTATCTGTCAGGAGGTGGAGGAGCGATGCTCTGCGGAGAGGTCAGTGGTGTAATAATCTGCAGGATATATCACTGTGTATCTGTCAGGAGGTGGAGGAGCGATGTTCTGCAGAGAGGGCAGTGGTGTAATAATCTGCAGGATATATCACTATGTATCTGTCAGGAGGTGGAGGAGCGATGCTTTGCAGAGAGGTCAGTGGTGTAATAATCTGCAGGATATATCACTATGTATCTGTCAGGAGGTGGAGGAGCGATGCTCTGCAGAGAGGTCAGTGGTGTAATAATCTGAAGGATATATCACTATGTATCTGTCAGGAGGTGGAGGAGCGATGCTCTGCAGAGAGGGCAGTCGTGTAATAATCTGCAGGATATATCACTATGTATTTGTCAGGAGGTGGAGGAGCGATGCTCTGCAGAGAGGTCAGTGGTGTAATAATCTGCAGGATATATCACTATGTATCTGTCAGGAGGTGGAGGAGCGATGCTCTGCAGACAGGGCAGTGGTGTAATAATCTTTAGGATATATCACTGTGTATCTGTCAGGAGGTGGAGGAGCGATGTTCTGCAGAGAGGTCAGTGGTGTAATAATCTGCAGGATATATCACTGTGTATATGTCAGGAGGTGGAGGAGCGATGTTCTGCAGAGAGTGCAGTGGTGTAATAATCTGCAGAATATATCACTATGTATCTGTCAGGAGGTGGAGGAGCGATGCTCTGCAGAGAGGGCAGTGGTGTAATAATCTTCAGGATATATCACTATGTATCTGTCAGGAGGTGGAGGAGCGATGCTCTGCAGAGAGGTCAGTGGTGTAATAATCTGCAGGATATATCACTATGTATCTGTCAGGAGGTGGAGGAGCGATGCTCTGCAGAGAGGTCAGTGGTGTAATAATCTGCAGGATATATCACTGTGTATCTGTCAGGAGGTGGAGGAGCGATGCTCTGCAGAGAGGTCAGTGGTGTAATAATCTGCAGGATAGATCACTATGTATCTGACAGGAGGTGGAGGAGCGATGCTCTGCAGAGAGGTCAGTGGTGTAATAATCTGCAGGATATATCACTATGTATCTGTCAGGAGGTGGAGGAGCGATGCTCTGCAGAGAGGGCAGTGGTGTAATAATCTGCAGGATATATCACTGTGTATCTGTCAGGAGGTGGAGGAGCGATGTTCTGCAGAGAGGTCAGTGGTGTAATAATTTGCAGGATATATCACTGTGTATCTGTCAGGAGGTGGAGGAGCGATGTTCTGCAGAGAGTGCAGTGGTGTAATAATCTGCAGAATATATCACTATGTATCTGTCAGGAGGTGGAAGAGCGATGCTCTGCAGAGAGGGCAGTGGTGTAATAATCTTCAGGATATATCACTATGTATCTGTCAGGAGGTGGAGGAGCGATGCTCTGCAGAGAGGTCAGTGGTGTAATAATCTGCAGGATATATCACTATGTATCTGTCAGGAGGTGGAGGAGCGATGCTCTGCAGAGAGGTCAGTGGTGTAATAATCTGCAGGATATATCACTGTGTATCTGTCAGGAGGTGGAGGAGCGATGCTCTGCAGAGAGGTCAGTGGTGTAATAATCTGCAGGATAGATCACTATGTATCTGTCAGGAGGTGGAGGAGCGATGCTCTGCAGAGAGGTCAGTGGTGTAATAATCTGCAGGATATATAACTATGTATGTCAGGAGGTGGAGCAGCGAAGCTCTGCAGAGGTCAGTGGTGTGATAATCTGCAGGATATATCACTATGTATCTGTCAGGAGGTGGAGGAGTGATGCTCTGCAGAGAGGTCAGTGGTGTAATAATCTGCAGGATATATCACTATGTATGTCAGGAGGTGGAGGAGCGATGCTCTGCAGAGAGGTCAGTGGTGTAGTAATCTGCAGGATATATCACTGTATATCTGTCAGGAGGTGGAGGAGCGATGCTCTGCAGAGAGGTCAGTGGTGTAATAATCTGCAGGATAGATCACTATGTATCTGTCAGGAGGTGGAGGAGCGATGCCCTGCAGAGAGGTCAGTGGTGTAATAATCTGCAGGATATATCACTATGTATCTGTCAGGAGGTGGAGGAGTGATGCTCTGCAGAGAGGTCAGTGGTGTAATAACCTGCAGGATATATCACTATGTATGTCAGGAGGTGGAGGAGCGATGCTCTGCAGAGAGGTCAGTGGTGTAGTAATCTGCAGGATATATCACTGTGTATCTGACAGGAGGTGGAGGAGTGATGCTCTGCAGAGAGGTCAGTGGTGTAATAATCTGCAGGATATATCACTGTGTATCTGTCAGGAGGTGGAGGAGCGATGCTCTGCAGAGAGGACAGTGGTGTAATAATCTGCAGGATATATCACTATGTATCTGTCAGGAGGTGGAGCAGCGATGCTCTGCAGAGAGGGCAGTGGTGTAATAATCTGCAGGATATATCACTATGTATGTCAGGAGGTGGAGGAGCGATGCTCTGCAGAGAGGTCAGTGGTGTAATAATCTGCAGGATATATCACTGTGTATCTGTCAGGAGGTGGAGGAGCGATGCTCTGCAGAGAGGGCAGTGGTGTAATATCCTGCAGGATATATCACTATGTATCTGTCATGAGGTGGAGGAGCGATGCTCTGCAGAGAGGTCAGTGGTGTAATAATCTGCAGGATATATCACTATGTATGTCAGGAGGTGGAGGAGCGATGCTCTGCAGAGAGGTCAATGGTGTAGTAATCTGCAGGATCTATCACTATGTATCTGTCAGGAGGTGGAGGAGTGATGCTCTGCAGAGAGGTCAGTGGTGTAATAATCTGCAGGATATATCACTGTGTATCTGTCAGGAGGTGGAGGAGTGATGCTCTGCAGAGAGGTCAGTGATGTAATAATCTGCAGGATATATCACCGTGTATCTGTCAGGAGGTGGAGGAGCGATGCTCTGCAGAGAGGACAGTGGTGTAATAATCTGCAGGATATATCACTATGTATCTGTCAGGAGGTGGAGGAGCGATGCTCTGCAGAGAGGTCAGTGGTGTAATAATCTGCAGGATATATCACTATGTATCTGTCAGGAGGTGGAGGAGCGATGCTCTGCGGAGAGGGCAGTCGTGTAATAATCTGCAGGATATATCACTATGTATCTGTCAGGAGGTGGAGGAGCGATGCTCTGCAGAGGTCAGTGGTGTAATAATCTGCAGGATATATCACTATGTATCTGTCAGGAGGTGGAGGAGCGATGCTCTGCAGACAGGGCAGTCGTTTAATAATCTGCAGGATATATCACTATGTATCTGTCAGGAGGTGGAGGAGCGATGCTCTGCAGAGGTCAGTGGTGTAATAATCTGCAGGATATATCACTATGTATCTGTCAGGAGGTGGAGGAGCGATGCTCTGCAGACAGGGCAGTCGTTTAATAATCTGCAGGATATATCACTATGTATCTGTCAGGAGGTGGAGGAGTGATGCTCTGCAGAGAGGTCAGTGGTGTAATAATCTGCAGGATATATCACTATGTATCTGTCAGGAGATGGAGGAGCGATGTTCTGCAGAGAGGTCAGTGGTCTAATAATCTGCAGGATATATCACTGTGTATCTGTCAGGAGGTGGAGGAGCGATGTGCTGCAGAGAGGGCAGTGGTGTAATAATCTGCAGGATATATCACTGTGTATCTGTCAGGAGGTGGAGGAGCGATGCTCTGCAGAGAGGGCAGTGGTGTAATAATCTGCAGGATATATCACTATGTATCTGTCAGGAGGTGGAGGAGCGATGCTCTGCAGAGAGGGCAGTGGTGTAATAATCTGCAGGATATATCACTATGTATGTCAGGAGGTGGAGGAGCGATGCTCTGCAGAGAGGTCAGTGGTGTAATAATCTGCAGGATATATCACTATGTATCTGTCAGGAGGTGGAGGAGTGATGCTCTGCAGAGAGGTCAGTGGTGTAATAATCTGCAGGATATATCACTGTGTATCTGTCAGGAGGTGGAGGAGCGATGCTCTGCAGAGAGGTCAGTGGTGTAATAATCTGCAGGATATATCACTGTGTATCTGTCAGTAGGTGGAGGAGCGATGCTCTGCAGAGAGGTCAGTGGTGTAATAATCTGCAGGATAGATAACTATGTATCTGTCAGGAGGTGGAGAAGCGATGCCCTGCAGAGGTCAGTGGTGTAATAATCTGCAGGATATATAACTATGTATGTCAGGAGGTGGAGGAGCGATGCTCTGCAGAGGTCAGTGGTGTGATAATCTGCAGGATATATCACTATGTATCTGTCAGGAGGTGGAGGAGTGATGCTCTGCAGAGAGGTCAGTGGTGTATTAATCTGCAGGATATATCACTATGTATCTGTCAGGAGGTGGAGGAGCGATGCTCTGCAGAGAGGTCAGTGGTGTAATAATCTACAGGATATATCACTATGTATCTGTCAGGAGGTGGAGGAGCGATGCTCTGCAGAGAGGTCAGTGGTGTAATAATCTGCAGGATATATCACTATGTATCTGTCAGGAGGTGGAGGAGCGATGCTCTGCAAAGAGGTCAGTGGTGTAATAATCTGCAGGATATATCACTATGTATCTGTCAGGAGGTGGAGGAGCGATGCTCTGCAGAGAGGTCAGTGGTGTAATAATCTGCAGGATATATCACTGTGTATCTGTCAGGAGGTGGAGGAGCGATGCTCTGCAGAGAGGTCAGTGGTGTAATAATCTGCAGGATAGATCACTATGTATCTGTCAGGAGGTGGAGGAGCGATGCTCTGCAGAGAGGTCAGTGGTGTAATAATCTGCAGGATATATCACTATGTATGTCAGGAGGTGGAGGAGCGATGCTCTGCAGAGAGGTCAGTGGTGTAGTAATCTGCAGAATATATCACTGTATATCTGTCAGGAGGTGGAGGAGCGATGCTCTGCAGAGAGGTCAGTGGTGTAATAATCTGCAGGATAGATCACTATGTATCTGTCAGGAGGTGGAGGAGCGATGCCCTGCAGAGAGGTCAGTGGTGTAATAATCTGCAGGATATATCACTATGTATCTGTCAGGAGGTGGAGGAGTGATGCTCTGCAGAGAGGTCAGTGGTGTAATAATCTGCAGGATATATCACTATGTATGTCAGGAGGTGGAGGAGCGATGCTCTGCAGAGAGGTCAGTGGTGTAGTAATCTGCAGGATATATCACTGTGTATCTGACAGGAGGTGGAGGAGTGATGCTCTGCAGAGAGGTCAGTGGTGTAATAATCTGCAGGATATATCACTGTGTATCTGTCAGGAGGTGGAGGAGCGATGCTCTGCAGAGAGGACAGTGGTGTAATAATCTGCAGGATATATCACTATGTATCTGTCAGGAGGTGGAGCAGCGATGCTCTGCAGAGAGGGCAGTGGTGTAATAATCTGCAGGATATATCACTATGTATGTCAGGAGGTGGAGGAGCGATGCTCTGCAGAGAGGTCAGTGGTGTAATAATCTGCAGGATATATCACTGTGTATCTGTCAGGAGGTGGAGGAGCGATGCTCTGCAGAGAGGGCAGTGGTGTAATATCCTGCAGGATATATCACTATGTATCTGTCATGAGGTGGAGGAGCGATGCTCTGCAGAGAGGTCAGTGGTGTAATAATCTGCAGGATATATCACTATGTATGTCAGGAGGTGGAGGAGCGATGCTCTGCAGAGAGGTCAATGGTGTAGTAATCTGCAGGATCTATCACTATGTATCTGTCAGGAGGTGGAGGAGTGATGCTCTGCAGAGAGGTCAGTGGTGTAATAATCTGCAGGATATATCACTGTGTATCTGTCAGGAGGTGGAGGAGTGATGCTCTGCAGAGAGGTCAGTGATGTAATAATCTGCAGGATATATCACCGTGTATCTGTCAGGAGGTGGAGGAGCGATGCTCTGCAGAGAGGACAGTGGTGTAATAATCTGCAGGATATATCACTATGTATCTGTCAGGAGGTGGAGGAGCGATGCTCTGCAGAGAGGTCAGTGGTGTAATAATCTGCAGGATATATCACTATGTATCTGTCAGGAGGTGGAGGAGCGATGTTCTGCGGAGAGGGCAGTCGTGTAATAATCTGCAGGATATATCACTATGTATCTGTCAGGAGGTGGAGGAGCGATGCTCTGCAGAGGTCAGTGGTGTAATAATCTGCAGGATATATCACTATGTATCTGTCAGGAGGTGGAGGAGCGATGCTCTGCAGACAGGGCAGTCATTTAATAATCTGCAGGATATATCACTATGTATCTGTCAGGAGGTGGAGGAGCGATGCTCTGCAGAGGTCAGTGGTGTAATAATCTGCAGGATATATCACTATGTATCTGTCAGGAGGTGGAGGAGCGATGCTCTGCAGAGAGGTCAGTGGTGTAATAATCTGCAGGATCTATCACTATGTATCTGTCAGGAGGTGGAGGAGTGATGCTCTGCAGACAGGGCAGTCGTTTAATAATCTGCAGGATATATCACTATGTATCTGTCAGGAGGTGGAGGAGTGATGCTCTGCAGAGAGGTCAGTGGTGTAATAATCTGCAGGATATATCACTATGTATCTGTCAGGAGGTGGAGGAGCGATGCTCTGCGGAGAGGGCAGTCGTGTAATAATCTGCAGGATATATCACTATGTATCTGTCAGGAGGTGGAGGAGCGATGCTCTGCAGAGGTCAGTGGTGTAATAATCTGCAGGATATATCACTATGTATCTGTCAGGAGGTGGAGGAGCGATGCTCTGCAGACAGGGCAGTCGTTTAATAATCTGCAGGATATATCACTATGTATCTGTCAGGAGGTGGAGGAGCGATGCTCTGCAGAGGTCAGTGGTGTAATAATCTGCAGGATATATCACTATGTATCTGTCAGGAGGTGGAGGAGCGATGCTCTGCAGACAGGGCAGTCGTTTAATAATCTGCAGGATATATCACTATGTATCTGTCAGGAGGTGGAGGAGCGATGCTCTGCAGAGGTCAGTGGTGTAATAATCTGCAGGATATATCACTATGTATCTGTCAGGAGGTGGAGGAGCGATGCTCTGCAGACAGGGCAGTCGTTTAATAATCTGCAGGATATATCACTATGTATCTGTCAGGAGGTGGAGGAGTGATGCTCTGCAGAGAGGTCAGTGGTGTAATAATCTGCAGGATATATCACTATGTATCTGTCAGGAGATGGAGGAGCGATGTTCTGCAGAGAGGTCAGTGGTCTAATAATCTGCAGGATATATCACTGTGTATCTGTCAGGAGGTGGAGGAGCGATGTGCTGCAGAGAGGGCAGTGGTGTAATAATCTGCAGGATATATCACTGTGTATCTGTCAGGAGGTGGAGGAGCGATGCTCTGCAGAGAGGGCAGTGGTGTAATAATCTGCAGGATATATCACTATGTATCTGTCAGGAGGTGGAGGAGCGATGCTCTGCAGAGAGGGCAGTGGTGTAATAATCTGCAGGATATATCACTATGTATGTCAGGAGGTGGAGGAGCGATGCTCTGCAGAGAGGTCAGTGGTGTAATAATCTGCAGGATATATCACTATGTATCTGTCAGGAGGTGGAGGAGTGATGCTCTGCAGAGAGGTCAGTGGTGTAATAATCTGCAGGATATATCACTGTGTATCTGTCAGGAGGTGGAGGAGCGATGCTCTGCAGAGAGGTCAGTGGTGTAATAATCTGCAGGATATATCACTGTGTATCTGTCAGGAGGTGGAGGAGCGATGCTCTGCAGAGAGGTCAGTGGTGTAATAATCTGCAGGATATATCACTATGTATGTCAGGAGGTGGAGGAGCGATGCTCTGCAGAGAGGTCAGTGGAGTAATAATCTGCAGGATATATCACTATGTATGTCAGGAGGTGGAGGAGCGATGCTCTGCAGAGAGGTCAGTGGTGTAATAATCTGAAGGATATATCACTATGTATGTCAGGAGGTGGAGGAGCGATGCTCTGCAGAGAGGTCAGTGGTGTAGTAATCTGCAGGATATATCACTGTGTATCTGTCAGGAGGTGGAGGAGCGATGCTCTGCAGAGAGGGCAGTGGTGTAATAATCTGCAGGATATATCACTATGTATGTCAGGAGGTGGAGGAGCGATGCTCTGCAGAGAGGTCAGTGGTGTAATAATCTGCAGGATATATCACTATGTATGTCAGGAGGTGGAGGAGCGATGCTCTCAGAGAGGTCAGTGGTGTAATAATCTGCAGGATATATCACTATGTATCTGTCAGGAGGTGGAGGAGCGATGCTCTGCAGAGAGGGCAGTGGTGTAATAATCTGCAGGATATATCACTATGTATCTGTCAGGAGGTGGAGGAGCGATGCTCTGCAGAGAGGTCAGTGGTGTAATAATCTGCAGGATATATCACTGTGTATCTGTCAGGAGGTGGAGGAGCGATGCTCTGCAGAGAGGGCAGTGGTGTAATATCTTGCAGGATATATCATTATGTATCTGTCAGGAGGTGGAGGAGCGATGTTCTGCAGAGAGGTCAGTGGTGTAATAATCTGCAGGATATATCACTATGTATGTCAGGAGGTGGAGGAGCGATGCTCTGCAGAGAGGTCAGTGGTGTAATAATCTGCAGGATATATCACTATGTATGTCAGGAGGTGGAGGAGCGATGCTCTACAGAGAGGTCAGTGGTGTAGTAATCTGCAGGATATATCACTGTGTATCTGTCAGGAGGTGGAGGAGCGATGCTCTGCAGAGAGGTCAGTGGTGTAGTAATCTGCAGGATATATCACTATGTATCTGTCAGGAGGTGGAGGAGCGATGCTCTGCGGAGAGGTCAGTGGTGTAATAATCTGCAGGATATATCACTGTGTATCTGTCAGGAGGTGGAGGAGCGATGTTCTGCAGAGAGGGCAGTGGTGTAATAATCTGCAGGATATATCACTATGTATCTGTCAGGAGGTGGAGGAGCGATGCTTTGCAGAGAGGTCAGTGGTGTAATAATCTGCAGGATATATCACTATGTATCTGTCAGGAGGTGGAGGAGCGATGCTCTGCAGAGAGGTCAGTGGTGTAATAATCTGAAGGATATATCACTATGTATCTGTCAGGAGGTGGAGGAGCGATGCTCTGCAGAGAGGGCAGTCGTGTAATAATCTGCAGGATATATCACTATGTATTTGTCAGGAGGTGGAGGAGCGATGCTCTGCAGAGAGGTCAGTGGTGTAATAATCTGCAGGATATATCACTATGTATCTGTCAGGAGGTGGAGGAGCGATGCTCTGCAGAGAGGGCAGTGGTGTAATAATCTGCAGGATATATCACTGTGTATCTGTCAAGAGGTGGAGGAGCGATGTTCTGCAGAGAGGTCAGTGGTGTAATAATCTGCAGGATATATCACTGTGTATCTGTCAGGAGGTGGAGGAGCGATGTTCTGCAGAGAGTGCAGTGGTGTAATAATCTGCAGAATATATCACTATGTATCTGTCAGGAGGTGGAGGAGCGATGCTCTGCAGAGAGGGCAGTGGTGTAATAATCTTCAGGATATATCACTATGTATCTGTCAGGAGGTGGAGGAGCGATGCTCTGCAGAGAGGTCAGTGGTGTAGTAATCTGCAGGATATATCGCTGTGTATCTGTCAGGAGGTGGAGGAGCGATGCTCTGCAGAGAGGGCAGTGGTGTAATAATCTGCAGGATATATCACTATGTATGTCAGGAGGTGGAGGAGCGATGCACTGCAGAGAGGTCAGTGGTGTAATAATCTGCAGGATATATCACTATGTATCTGTCAGGAGGTGGAGGAGCGATGCTCTGCAGAGAGGTCAGTGGTGTAATAATCTGCAGGATATATCACTGTGTATCTGTCAGGAGGTGGAGGAGCGATGCTCTGCAGAGAGGTCAGTGGTGTAATAATCTGCAGGATATATCACTGTGTATCTGTCAGGAGGTGGAGGAGCGATGCTCTGCAGAGAGGTCAGTGGTGTAATAATCTGCAGGATATATCACTATGTATGTCAGGAGGTGGAGGAGCGATGCTCTGCAGAGAGGTCAGTGGAGTAATAATCTGCAGGATATATCACTATGTATCTGTCAGGAGGTGGAGGAGCGATGCTCTGCAGAGGTCAGTGGTGTAATAATCTGCAGGATATATCACTATGTATGTCAGGAGGTGGAGGAGCGATGCTCTGTAGAGAGGTCAGTGGTGTAGTAATCTGCAGGATATATCACTGTGTATCTGTCAGGAGGTGGAGGAGCGATGCTCTGCAGAGAGGGCAGTGGTGTAATAATCTGCAGGATATATCACTATGTATGTCAGGAGGTGGAGGAGCGATGCTCTGCAGAGAGGTCAGTGGTGTAATAATCTGCAGGATATATCACTATGTATGTCAGGAGGTGGAGGAGCGATGCTCTCAGAGAGGTCAGTGGTGTAATAATCTGCAGGATATATCACTGTGTATCTGTCAGGAGGTGGAGGAGCGATGCTCTGCAGAGAGGGCAGTGGTGTAATAATCTGCAGGATATATCACTATGTATCTGTCAGGAGGTGGAGGAGCGATGCTCTGCAGAGAGGTCAGTGGTGTAATAATCTGCAGGATATATCACTGTGTATCTGTCAGGAGGTGGAGGAGCGATGCTCTGCAGAGAGGGCAGTGGTGTAATATCTTGCAGGATATATCATTATGTATCTGTCAGGAGGTGGAGGAGCGATGTTCTGCAGAGAGGTCAGTGGTGTAATAATCTGCAGGATATATCACTATGTATGTCAGGAGGTGGAGGAGCGATGCTCTGCAGAGAGGTCAGTGGTGTAATAATCTGCAGGATATATCACTATGTATGTCAGGAGGTGGAGGAGCGATGCTCTACAGAGAGGTCAGTGGTGTAGTAATCTGCAGGATATATCACTGTGTATCTGTCAGGAGGTGGAGGAGCGATGCTCTGCAGAGAGGTCAGTGGTGTAGTAATCTGCAGGATATATCACTATGTATCTGTCAGGAGGTGGAGGAGCGATGCTCTGCGGAGAGGTCAGTGGTGTAATAATCTGCAGGATATATCACTGTGTATCTGTCAGGAGGTGGAGGAGCGATGTTCTGCAGAGAGGGCAGTGGTGTAATAATCTGCAGGATATATCACTATGTATCTGTCAGGAGGTGGAGGAGCGATGCTTTGCAGAGAGGTCAGTGGTGTAATAATCTGCAGGATATATCACTATGTATCTGTCAGGAGGTGGAGGAGCGATGCTCTGCAGAGAGGTCAGTGGTGTAATAATCTGAAGGATATATCACTATGTATCTGTCAGGAGGTGGAGGAGCGATGCTCTGCAGAGAGGGCAGTCGTGTAATAATCTGCAGGATATATCACTATGTATTTGTCAGGAGGTGGAGGAGCGATGCTCTGCAGAGAGGTCAGTGGTGTAATAATCTGCAGGATATATCACTATGTATCTGTCAGGAGGTGGAGGAGCGATGCTCTGCAGAGAGGGCAGTGGTGTAATAATCTGCAGGATATATCACTGTGTATCTGTCAAGAGGTGGAGGAGCGATGTTCTGCAGAGAGGTCAGTGGTGTAATAATCTGCAGGATATAACACTGTGTATCTGTCAGGAGGTGGAGGAGCGATGTTCTGCAGAGAGTGCAGTGGTGTAATAATCTGCAGAATATATCACTATGTATCTGTCAGGAGGTGGAGGAGCGATGCTCTGCAGAGAGGGCAGTGGTGTAATAATCTTCAGGATATATCACTATGTATCTGTCAGGAGTTGGAGGAGAGATGCTCTGCAGAGAGGACAGTGGTGTAATAATCTGCAGGATATATCACTATGCATCTGTCAGGAGGTGGAGCAGCGATGCTCTGCAAAGAGGTCAGTGGTGTAATAATCTGCAGGATATATCACTATGTATCTGTCAGGAGGTGGAGGAGCGATGCTCTGCAGAGAGGTCAGTGGTGTAATAATCTGCAGGATATATCACTGTGTATCTGTCAGGAGGTGGAGGAGCGATGCTCTGCAGAGAGGTCAGTGGTGTAATAATCTGCAGGATAGATCACTATGTATCTGTCAGGAGGTGGAGGAGCGATGCTCTGCAGAGAGGTCAGTGGTGTAATAATCTGCAGGATATATAACTATGTATGTCAGGAGGTGGAGCAGCGAAGCTCTGCAGAGGTCAGTGGTGTGATAATCTGCAGGATAGATCACTATGTATCTGTCAGGAGGTGGAGGAGTGATGCTCTGCAGAGAGGTCAGTGGTGTAATAATCTGCAGGATATATCACTAGGTATGTCAGGAGGTGGAGGAGCGATGCTCTGCAGAGAGGTCAGTGGTGTAGTAATCTGCAGAATATATCACTGTATATCTGTCAGGAGGTGGAGGAGTGATGCTCTGCAGAGAGGTCAGTGGTGTAATAATCTGCAGGATAGATCACTATGTATCTGTCAGGAGGTGGAGGAGTGATGCCCTGCAGAGAGGTCAGTGGTGTAATAATCTGCAGGATATATCACTATGTATCTGTCAGGAGGTGGAGGAGTGATGCTCTGCAGAGAGGTCAGTGGTGTAATAATCTGCAGGATATATCACTATGTATGTCAGGAGGTGGAGGAGCGATGCTCTGCAGAGAGGTCAGTGGTGTAGTAATCTGCAGGATATATCACTGTGTATCTGACAGGAGGTGGAGGAGCGATGCTCTGCAGAGAGGTCAGTGGTGTAATAATCTGCAGGATATATCACTGTATCTGTCAGGAGGTGGAGGAGCGATGCTCTGCAGAGAGGACAGTGGTGTAATAATCTGCAGGATATATCACTATGTATCTGTCAGGAGGTGGAGCAGCGATGCTCTGCAGAGAGGGCAGTGGTGTAATAATCTGCAGGATATATCACTATGTATGTCATGAGGTGGAGGAGCGATACTCTGCAGAGAGGTCAGTGGTGTAATAATCTGCAGGATATATCACTGTGTATATGTCAGGAGGTGGAGGAGCGATGCTCTGCAGAGAGGGCAGTGGTGTAATATCCTGCAGGATATATCACTATGTATCTGTCATGAGGTGGAGGAGAGATGCTCTGCAGAGAGGTCAGTGGTGTAATAATCTGCAGGATATATCACTATGTATGTCAGGAGGTGGAGGAGCGATGCTCTGCAGAGAGGTCAATGGTGTAGTAATCTGCAGGATCTATCACTATGTATCTGTCAGGAGGTGGAGGAGTGATGCTCTGCAGAGAGGTCAGTGGTGTAATAATCTGCAGGATATATCACTGTGTATCTGTCAGGAGGTGGAGGAGTGATGCTCTGCAGAGAGGTCAGTGGTGTAATAATCTGCAGGATATATCACCGTGTATCTGTCAGGAGGTGGAGGAGCGATGCTCTGCAGAGAGGACAGTGGTGTAATAATCTGCAGGATATATCACTATGTATCTGTCAGGAGGTGGAGGAGCGATGCTCTGCAGAGAGGTCAGTGGTGTAATAATCTGCAGGATATATCACTATGTATCTGTCAGGAGGTGGAGGAGCGATGCTCTGCGGAGAGGGCAGTCGTGTAATAATCTGCAGGATATATCACTATGTATCTGTCAGGAGGTGGAGGAGCGATGCTCTGCAGAGGTCAGTGGTGTAATAATCTGCAGGATATATCACTATGTATCTGTCAGGAGGTGGAGGAGCGATGCTCTGCAGACAGGGCAGTCGTTTAATAATCTGCAGGATATATCACTATGTATCTGTCAGGAGGTGGAGGAGCGATGCTCTGCAGAGGTCAGTGGTGTAATAATCTGCAGGATATATCACTATGTATCTGTCAGGAGGTGGAGGAGCGATGCTCTGCAGACAGGGCAGTCGTTTAATAATCTGCAGGATATATCACTATGTATCTGTCAGGAGGTGGAGGAGCGATGCTCTGCAGAGAGGTCAGTGGTGTAATAATCTGCAGGATATATCACTATGTATCTGTCAGGAGATGGAGGAGCGATGTTCTGCAGAGAGGTCAGTGGTCTAATAATCTGCAGGATATATCACTGTGTATCTGTCAGGAGGTGGAGGAGCGATGTGCTGCAGAGAGGGCAGTGGTGTAATAATCTGCAGGATATATCACTGTGTATCTGTCAGGAGGTGGAGGAGCGATGCTCTGCAGAGAGGGCAGTGGTGTAATAATCTGCAGGATATATCACTATGTATCTGTCAGGAGGTGGAGGAGCGATGCTCTGCAGAGAGGGCAGTGGTGTAATAATCTGCAGGATATATCACTATGTATGTCAGGAGGTGGAGGAGCGATGCTCTGCAGAGAGGTCAGTGGTGTAATAATCTGCAGGATATATCACTATGTATCTGTCAGGAGGTGGAGGAGTGATGCTCTGCAGAGAGGTCAGTGGTGTAATAATCTGCAGGATATATCACTGTGTATCTGTCAGGAGGTGGAGGAGCGATGCTCTGCAGAGAGGTCAGTGGTGTAATAATCTGCAGGATATATCACTGTGTATCTGTCAGTAGGTGGAGGAGCGATGCTCTGCAGAGAGGTCAGTGGTGTAATAATCTGCAGGATAGATAACTATGTATCTGTCAGGAGGTGGAGAAGCGATGCCCTGCAGAGGTCAGTGGTGTAATAATCTGCAGGATATATAACTATGTATGTCAGGAGGTGGAGGAGCGATGCTCTGCAGAGGTCAGTGGTGTGATAATCTGCAGGATATATCACTATGTATCTGTCAGGAGGTGGAGGAGTGATGCTCTGCAGAGAGGTCAGTGGTGTATTAATCTGCAGGATATATCACTATGTATCTGTCAGGAGGTGGAGGAGCGATGCTCTGCAGAGAGGTCAGTGGTGTAATAATCTACAGGATATATCACTATGTATCTGTCAGGAGGTGGAGGAGCGATGCTCTGCAGAGAGGTCAGTGGTGTAGTAATCTGCAGGATATATCGCTGTGTATCTGTCAGGAGGTGGAGGAGCGATGCTCTGCAGAGAGGGCAGTGGTGTAATAATCTGCAGGATATATCACTATGTATGTCAGGAGGTGGAGGAGCGATGCTCTGCAGAGAGGTCAGTGGTGTAATAATCTGCAGGATATATCACTATGTATCTGTCAGGAGGTGGAGGAGCGATGCTCTGCAGAGAGGTCAGTGGTGTAATAATCTGCAGGATATATCACTGTGTATCTGTCAGGAGGTGGAGGAGCGATGCTCTGCAGAGAGGTCAGTGGTGTAATAATCTGCAGGATATATCAGTGTGTATCTGTCAGGAGGTGGAGGAGCGATGCTCTGCAGAGAGGTCAGTGGTGTAATAATCTGCAGGATATATCACTATGTATGTCAGGAGGTGGAGGAGCGATGCTCTGCAGAGAGGTCAGTGGTGTAATAATCTGCAGGATATATCACTATGTATGTCAGGAGGTGGAGGAGCGATGCTCTGCAGAGAGGTCAGTGGTGTAATAATCTGCAGGATATATCACTATGTATGTCAGGAGGTGGAGGAGCGATGCTCTGCAGAGAGGTCAGTGGTGTAGTAATCTGCAGGATATATCACTGTGTATCTGTCAGGAGGTGGAGGAGCGATGCTCTGCAGAGAGGGCAGTGGTGTAATAATCTGCAGGATATATCACTATGTATGTCAGGAGGTGGAGGAGCGATGCTCTGCAGAGAGGTCAGTGGTGTAATAATCTGCAGGATATATCACTATGTATGTCAGGAGGTGGAGGAGCGATGCTCTCAGAGAGGTCAGTGGTGTAATAATCTGCAGGATATATCACTATGTATGTCAGGAGGTGGAGGAGCGATGCCCTGCAGAGAGGTCAGTGGTGTAATAATCTGCAGGATAGATCACTATGTATCTGTCAGGAGGTGGAGGAGCGATGCCCTGCAGAGAGGTCAGTGGTGTAATAATCTGCAGGATATATCACTATGTATCTGTCAGGAGGTGGAGGAGTGATGCTCTGCAGAGAGGTCAGTGGTGTAATAATCTGCAGGATATATCACTATGTATGTCAGGAGGTGGAGGAGCGATGCTCTGCAGAGAGGTCAGTGGTGTAGTAATCTGCAGGATATATCACTGTGTATCTGACAGGAGGTGGAGGAGTGATGCTCTGCAGAGAGGTCAGTGGTGTAATAATCTGCAGGATATATCACTGTGTATCTGTCAGGAGGTGGAGGAGCGATGCTCTGCAGAGAGGACAGTGGTGTAATAACACAGGTCAACGAAAAAAATTTTTTTTTCTGGTGTCCAAAATATTTTAATGAATTTGGGGTATTTTTGGGGTGCTGATTCTGAATATGTCATCAGTTTTGCCAGATTGGCTCAAGTTTTTGAGATTTTTGGTATCTTATTTATAGCACTTGTTGGTAAATGCGACGCATCATCTCATTAATTTCTTTGGATTAGTACTTGAACTGAGCAGTTCTCAATATAGTTTTGTGTTAATTAGTGTTCTAAAAGTTTGTTCATAGCTTGATTTTTGCACTAACTTTATGTTGTTGTCTGTTTTCCAGTGAAAAGCATGAACTCATCAAGAAGAAGTTGTCTTAACGATCCAGACTCATTCTGTTACATTTGTGGTGAATATACACTGCCAAAACATAGAAGAAACATAACAGACTTCGTAAAAAAAGTGTATTTTGCCTATTTTGGGGTTATGCTTGGGGACCAAGACAAGTTTTGGGCACCACACATAGTGTGCAAAGCATGTATCGAATTATTACGAAAATGGAGCAAAGGACAAAGAAAAAGCTTCAAATTTGGTGTTCCAATGGTGTGGAGAGAGCCAAAAAATCATCATGATGACTGTTATTTCTGTGCAGTGCAAGTGCAAGGATTCAATAAGCATAAGAAACGAAAATGGGAGTAACATGGAATCTGCAAGAAGGCCTGTCCCTCATTGTGAAGATGTGCCTGTACCTGTGTTTACCATAAATAACAGTCATCATGATGATTTTTTGGCTCTCTCCACACCATTGGAACACCAAATTTGAAGCTTTTTCTTTGTCCTTTGCTCCATTTTCGTAATAATTCGATACATGCTTTGCACACTATGTGTGGTGCCCAAAACTTGTCTTGGTCCCCAAGCATAACCCCAAAATAGGCAAAATACACTTTTTTTACGAAGTCTGTTATGTTTCTTCTATGTTTTGGCAGTGTGTATTCACCACAAATGTAACAGAATGAGTCTGGATCGTTAAGACAACTTCTTCTTGATGAGTTCATGCTTTTCACTGGAAAACAGACAACAACATAAAGTTAGTGCAAAAATCAAGCTATGAACAAACTTTTAGAACACTAATTAACACAAAACTATATTGAGAACTGCTCAGTTCAAGTACTAATCCAAAGAAATTAATGAGATGATGCGTCGCATTTACCAACAAGTGCTATAAATAAGATACCAAAAATCTCAAAAACTTGAGCCAATCTGGCAAAACTGATGACATATTCAGAATCAGCACCCCAAAAATACCCTAAATTCGATGAAATATCTTTGGCACCAAAAATGCTGTTGACCAGTGTAATCTGCAGGATATATCACTATGTATCTGTCAGGAGGTGGAGCAGCGATGCTCTGCAGAGAGGGCAGTGGTGTAATAATCTGCAGGATATATCACTATGTATGTCAGGAGGTGGAGGAGCGATGCTCTGCAGAGAGGTCAGTGGTGTAATAATCTGCAGGATATATCACTGTGTAACTGTCAGGAGGTGGAGGAGCGATGCTCTGCAGAGAGGTCAGTGGTGTAATAATCTGCAGGATATATCACTGTGTAACTGTCAGGAGGTGGAGGAGCGATGCTCTGCAGTGAGGGCAGTGGTGTAATAATCTGCAGGATATATCAGTGTGTATCTGTCAGGAGGTGGAGGAGAGATGCTCTGCAGAGAGGTCAGTGGTGTAATAATCTGCAGGATATATCACTATGTATGTCAGGAGGTGGAGGAGCGATGCTCTGCAGAGAGGGCAGTGGTGTAATAATCTGCAGGATATATCACTATGTATGTCAGGAGGTGTAGGAGCGATGCTCTGCAGAGAGAGCAGTGGTGTAATAATCTGCAGGATATATCACTGTGTATCTGTCAGGAGGTGGAGGAGCGATGCTCTGCAGAGAGGTCAGTGGTGTAATAATCTGCAGGATATATCACTATGTATCTGTCAGGAGGTGGAGGAGCGATGCTCTGCGGAGAGGGAAGTCGTGTAATAATCTGCAGGATATATCACTATGTATCTGTCAGGAGGTGGAGGAGCGATGCTCTGCAGAGGTCAGTGGTGTAATAATCTGCAGGATATATCACTATGTATCTGTCAGGAGGTGGAGGAGCGATGCTCTGCAGACAGGGCAGTCGTTTAATAATCTGCAGGATATATCACTATGTATCTGTCAGGAGGTGGAGGAGCGATGCTCTGCAGAGGTCAGTGGTGTAATAATCTGCAGGATATATCACTATGTATCTGTCAGGAGGTGGAGGAGCGATGCTCTGCAGACAGGGCAGTCGTTTAATAATCTGCAGGATATATCACTATGTATCTGTCAGGAGGTGGAGGAGTGATGCTCTGCAGAGAGGTCAGTGGTGTAATAATCTGCAGGATATATCACTATGTATCTGTCAGGAGATGGAGGAGCGATGTTCTGCAGAGAGGTCAGTGGTCTAATAATCTGCAGGATATATCACTGTGTATCTGTCAGGAGGTGGAGGAGCGATGTGCTGCAGAGAGGGCAGTGGTGTAATAATCTGCAGGATATATCACTGTGTATCTGTCAGGAGGTGGAGGAGCGATGCTCTGCAGAGAGGGCAGTGGTGTAATAATCTGCAGGATATATCACTATGTACCTGTCAGGAGGTGGAGGAGCGATGCTCTGCAGAGAGGGCAGTGGTGTAATAATCTGCAGGATATATCACTATGTATGTCAGGAGGTGGAGGAGCGATGCTCTGCAGAGAGGTCAGTGGTGTAATAATCTGCAGGATATATCACTATGTATCTGTCAGGAGGTGGAGGAGTGATGCTCTGCAGAGAGGTCAGTGGTGTAATAATCTGCAGGATATATCACTGTGTATCTGTCAGGAGGTGGAGGAGCGATGCTCTGCAGAGAGGTCAGTGGTGTAATAATCTGCAGGATATATCACTGTGTATCTGTCAGTAGGTGGAGGAGCGATGCTCTGCAGAGAGGTCAGTGGTGTAATAATCTGCAGGATATCTATCTATGTATGTCAGGAGGTGGAGGAGCGATGCTCTGCAGAGGTCAGTGGTGTGATAATCTGCAGGATATATCACTATGTGTCTGTCAGGAGGTGGAGGAGTGATGCTCTGCAGAGAGGTCAGTGGTGTATTAATCTGCAGGATATATCACTATGTATCTGTCAGGAGGTGGAGGAGCGATGCTCTGCAGAGAGGTCAGTGGTGTAATAATCTACAGGATATATCACTATGTATCTGTCAGGAGGTGGAGGAGCGATGCTCTGCAGAGAGGTCAGTGGTGTAATAATCTGCAGGATATATCACTATGTATCTGTCAGGAGGTGGAGGAGCGATGCTCTGCAAAGAGGTCAGTGGTGTAATAATCTGCAGGATATATCACTATGTATCTGTCAGGAGGTGGAGGAGCGATGCTCTGCAGAGAGGTCAGTGGTGTAATAATCTGCAGGATATATCACTGTGTATCTGTCAGGAGGTGGAGGAGCGATGCTCTGCAGAGAGGTCAGTGGTGTAATAATCTGCAGGATAGATCACTATGTATCTGTCAGGAGGTGGAGGAGCGATGCTCTGCAGAGAGGTCAGTGGTGTAATAATCTGCAGGATATATAACTATGTATGTCAGGAGGTGGAGCAGCGAAGCTCTGCAGAGGTCAGTGGTGTGATAATCTGCAGGATATATCACTATGTATCTGTCAGGAGGTGGAGGAGTGATGCTCTGCAGAGAGGTCAGTGGTGTAATAATCTGCAGGATATATCACTATGTATGTCAGGAGGTGGAGGAGCGATGCTCTGCAGAGAGGTCAGTGGTGTAGTAATCTGCAGAATATATTACTGTATATCTGTCAGGAGGTGGAGGAGCGATGCTCTGCAGAGAGGTCAGTGGTGTAATAATCTGCAGGATAGATCACTATGTATCTGTCAGGAGGTGGAGGAGCGATGCCCTGCAGAGAGGTCAGTGGTGTAATAATCTGCAGGATATATCACTATGTATCTGTCAGGAGGTGGAGGAGTGATGCTCTGCAGAGAGGTCAGTGGTGTAATAATCTGCAGGATATATCACTATGTATGTCAGGAGGTGGAGGAGCGATGCTCTGCAGAGAGGTCAGTGGTGTAGTAATCTGCAGGATATATCACTGTGTATCTGACAGGAGGTGGAGGAGTGATGCTCTGCAGAGAGGTCAGTGGTGTAATAATCTGCAGGATATATCACTGTGTATCTGTCAGGAGGTGGAGGAGCGATGCTCTGCAGAGAGGACAGTGGTGTAATAATCTGCAGGATATATCACTATGTATCTGTCAGGAGGTGGAGCAGCGATGCTCTGCAGAGAGGGCAGTGGTGTAATAATCTGCAGGATATATCACTATGTATGTCAGGAGGTGGAGGAGCGATGCTCTGCAGAGAGGTCAGTGGTGTAATAATCTGCAGGATATATCACTGTGTATCTGTCAGGAGGTGGAGGAGCGATGCTCTGCAGAGAGGGCAGTGGTGTAATATCCTGCAGGATATATCACTATGTATCTGTCATGAGGTGGAGGAGCGATGCTCTGCAGAGAGGTCAGTGGTGTAATAATCTGCAGGATATATCACTATGTATGTCAGGAGGAGGAGGAGCGATGCTCTGCAGAGAGGTCAATGGTGTAGTAATCTGCAGGATCTATCACTATGTATCTGTCAGGAGGTGGAGGAGTGATGCTCTGCAGAGAGGTCAGTGATGTAATAATCTGCAGGATATATCACTATGTATCTGTCAGGAGGTGGAGGAGCGATGCTCTGCAGAGAGGTCAGTGGTGTAATAATCTACAGGATATATCACTATGTATCTGTCAGGAGGTGGAGGAGCGATGCTCTGCAGAGAGGTCAGTGGTGTAATAATCTGCAGGATATATCACTATGTATCTGTCAGGAGGTGGAGGAGCGATGCTCTGCAAAGAGGTCAGTGGTGTAATAATCTGCAGGATATATCACTATGTATCTGTCAGGAGGTGGAGGAGCGATGCTCTGCAGAGAGGTCAGTGGTGTAATAATCTGCAGGATATATCACTGTGTATCTGTCAGGAGGTGGAGGAGCGATGCTCTGCAGAGAGGTCAGTGGTGTAATAATCTGCAGGATAGATCACTATGTATCTGTCAGGAGGTGGAGGAGCGATGCTCTGCAGAGAGGTCAGTGGTGTAATAATCTGCAGGATATATAACTATGTATGTCAGGAGGTGGAGCAGCGAAGCTCTGCAGAGGTCAGTGGTGTGATAATCTGCAGGATATATCACTATGTATCTGTCAGGAGGTGGAGGAGTGATGCTCTGCAGAGAGGTCAGTGGTGTAATAATCTGCAGGATATATCACTATGTATGTCAGGAGGTGGAGGAGCGATGCTCTGCAGAGAGGTCAGTGGTGTAGTAATCTGCAGAATATATTACTGTATATCTGTCAGGAGGTGGAGGAGCGATGCTCTGCAGAGAGGTCAGTGGTGTAATAATCTGCAGGATAGATCACTATGTATCTGTCAGGAGGTGGAGGAGCGATGCTCTGCAGAGAGGTCAGTGGTGTAATAATCTGCAGGATATATCACTGTGTATCTGTCAGGAGGTGGAGGAGCGATGCTCTGCAGAGAGGTCAGTGGTGTAATAATCTGCAGGATAGATCACTATGTATCTGTCAGGAGGTGGAGGAGCGATGCTCTGCAGAGAGGTCAGTGGTGTAATAATCTGCAGGATATATAACTATGTATGTCAGGAGGTGGAGCAGCGAAGCTCTGCAGAGGTCAGTGGTGTGATAATCTGCAGGATATATCACTATGTATCTGTCAGGAGGTGGAGGAGTGATGCTCTGCAGAGAGGTCAGTGGTGTAATAATCTGCAGGATATATCACTATGTATGTCAGGAGGTGGAGGAGCGATGCTCTGCAGAGAGGTCAGTGGTGTAGTAATCTGCAGAATATATTACTGTATATCTGTCAGGAGGTGGAGGAGCGATGCTCTGCAGAGAGGTCAGTGGTGTAATAATCTGCAGGATAGATCACTATGTATCTGTCAGGAGGTGGAGGAGCGATGCCCTGCAGAGAGGTCAGTGGTGTAATAATCTGCAGGATATATCACTATGTATCTGTCAGGAGGTGGAGGAGTGATGCTCTGCAGAGAGGTCAGTGGTGTAATAATCTGCAGGATATATCACTATGTATGTCAGGAGGTGGAGGAGCGATGCTCTGCAGAGAGGTCAGTGGTGTAGTAATCTGCAGGATATATCACTGTGTATCTGACAGGAGGTGGAGGAGTGATGCTCTGCAGAGAGGTCAGTGGTGTAATAATCTGCAGGATATATCACTGTGTATCTGTCAGGAGGTGGAGGAGCGATGCTCTGCAGAGAGGACAGTGGTGTAATAATCTGCAGGATATATCACTATGTATCTGTCAGGAGGTGGAGCAGCGATGCTCTGCAGAGAGGGCAGTGGTGTAATAATCTGCAGGATATATCACTATGTATGTCAGGAGGTGGAGGAGCGATGCTCTGCAGAGAGGTCAGTGGTGTAATAATCTGCAGGATATATCACTGTGTATCTGTCAGGAGGTGGAGGAGCGATGCTCTGCAGAGAGGGCAGTGGTGTAATATCCTGCAGGATATATCACTATGTATCTGTCATGAGGTGGAGGAGCGATGCTCTGCAGAGAGGTCAGTGGTGTAATAATCTGCAGGATATATCACTATGTATGTCAGGAGGAGGAGGAGCGATGCTCTGCAGAGAGGTCAGTGGTGTAGTAATCTGCAGGATCTATCACTATGTATCTGTCAGGAGGTGGAGGAGTGATGCTCTGCAGAGAGGTCAGTGGTGTAATAATCTGCAGGATATATCACTGTGTATCTGTCAGGAGGTGGAGGAGTGATGCTCTGCAGAGAGGTCAGTGATGTAATAATCTGCAGGATATATCACCGTGTATCTGTCAGGAGGTGGAGGAGCGATGCTCTGCAGAGAGGACAGTGGTGTAATAATCTGCAGGATATATCACTATGTATCTGTCAGGAGGTGGAGGAGCGATGCTCTGCAGAGAGGTCAGTGGTGTAATAATCTGCAGGATATATCACTATGTATCTGTCAGGAGGTGGAGGAGCGATGCTCTGCGGAGAGGGCAGTCGTGTAATAATCTGCAGGATATATCACTATGTATCTGTCAGGAGGTGGAGGAGCGATGCTCTGCAGAGGTCAGTGGTGTAATAATCTGCAGTATATATCACTATGTATCTGTCAGGAGGTGGAGGAGCGATGCTCTGCAGACAGGGCAGTCGTTTAATAATCTGCAGGATATATCACTATGTATCTGTCAGGAGGTGGAGGATCGATGCTCTGCAGAGGTCAGTGGTGTAATAATCTGCAGGATATATCACTATGTATCTGTCAGGAGGTGGAGGAGCGATGCTCTGCAGACAGGGCAGTGGTGTAATAATCTGCAGGATATATCACTATGTATGTCAGGAGGAGGAGGAGCGATGCTCTGCAGAGAGGTCAATGGTGTAGTAATCTGCAGGATCTATCACTATGTATCTGTCAGGAGGTGGAGGAGTGATGCTCTGCAGAGAGGTCAGTGGTGTAATAATCTGCAGGATATATCACTGTGTATCTGTCAGGAGGTGGAGGAGTGATGCTCTGCAGAGAGGTCAGTGATGTAATAATCTGCAGGATATATCACCGTGTATCTGTCAGGAGGTGGAGGAGCGATGCTCTGCAGAGAGGACAGTGGTGTAATAATCTGCAGGATATATCACTATGTATCTGTCAGGAGGTGGAGGAGCGATGCTCTGCAGAGAGGTCAGTGGTGTAATAATCTGCAGGATATATCACTATGTATCTGTCAGGAGGTGGAGGAGCGATGCTCTGCGGAGAGGGCAGTCGTGTAATAATCTGCAGGATATATCACTATGTATCTGTCAGGAGGTGGAGGAGCGATGCTCTGCAGAGGTCAGTGGTGTAATAATCTGCAGTATATATCACTATGTATCTGTCAGGAGGTGGAGGAGCGATGCTCTGCAGACAGGGCAGTCGTTTAATAATCTGCAGGATATATCACTATGTATCTGTCAGGAGGTGGAGGATCGATGCTCTGCAGAGGTCAGTGGTGTAATAATCTGCAGGATATATCACTATGTATCTGTCAGGAGGTGGAGGAGCGATGCTCTGCAGACAGGGCAGTCGTTTAATAATCTGCAGGATATATCACTATGTATCTGTCAGGAGGTGGAGGAGTGATGCTCTGCAGAGAGGTCAGTGGTGTAATAATCTGCAGGATATATCACTATGTATCTGTCAGGAGATGGAGGAGCAATGTTCTGCAGAGAGGTCAGTGGTCTAATAATCTGCAGGATATATCACTGTGTATCTGTCAGGAGGTGGAGGAGCGATGTGCTGCAGAGAGGGCAGTGGTGTAATAATCTGCAGGATATATCACTGTGTATCTGTCAGGAGGTGGAGGAGCGATGCTCTGCAGAGAGGGCAGTGGTGTAATAATCTGCAGGATATATCACTATGTACCTGTCAGGAGGTGGAGGAGCGATGCTCTGCAGAGAGGGCAGTGGTGTAATAATCTGCAGGATATATCACTATGTATGTCAGGAGGTGGAGGAGCGATGCTCTGCAGAGAGGTCAGTGGTGTAATAATCTGCAGGATATATCACTATGTATCTGTCAGGAGGTGGAGGAGTGATGCTCTGCAGAGAGGTCAGTGGTGTAATAATCTGCAGGATATATCACTGTGTATCTGTCAGGAGGTGGAGGAGCGATGCTCTGCAGAGAGGTCAGTGGTGTAATAATCTGCAGGATATATCACTGTGTATCTGTCAGTAGGTGGAGGAGCGATGCTCTGCAGAGAGGTCAGTGGTGTAATAATCTGCAGGATAGATAACTATGTATCTGTCAGGAGGTGGAGAAGCGATGCCCTGCAGAGGTCAGTGGTGTAATAATCTGCAGGATATATAACTATGTATGTCAGGAGGTGGAGGAGCGATGCTCTGCAGAGGTCAGTGGTGTGATAATCTGCAGGATATATCACTATGTATCTGTCAGGAGGTGGAGGAGTGATGCTCTGCAGAGAGGTCAGTGGTGTATTAATCTGCAGGATATATCACTATGTATCTGTCAGGAGGTGGAGGAGCGATGCTCTGCAGAGAGGTCAGTGGTGTAATAATCTACAGGATATATCACTATGTATCTGTCAGGAGGTGGAGGAGCGATGCTCTGCAGAGAGGTCAGTGGTGTAGTAATCTGCAGGATATATCGCTGTGTATCTGTCAGGAGGTGGAGGAGCGATGCTCTGCAGAGAGGGCAGTGGTGTAATAATCTGCAGGATATATCACTATGTATGTCAGGAGGTGGAGGAGCGATGCTCTGCAGAGAGGTCAGTGGTGTAATAATCTGCAGGATATATCACTATGTATCTGTCAGGAGGTGGAGGAGCGATGCTCTGCAGAGAGGTCAGTGGTGTAATAATCTGCAGGATATATCACTGTGTATCTGTCAGGAGGTGGAGGAGCGATGCTCTGCAGAGAGGTCAGTGGTGTAATAATCTGCAGGATATATCACTGTGTATCTGTCAGGAGGTGGAGGAGCGATGCTCTGCAGAGAGGTCAGTGGTGTAATAATCTGCAGGATATATCACTATGTATGTCAGGAGGTGGAGGAGCGATGCTCTGCAGAGAGGTCAGTGGTGTAATAATCTGCAGGATATATCACTATGTATGTCAGGAGGTGGAGGAGCGATGCTCTGCAGAGAGGTCAGTGGTGTAATAATCTGCAGGATATATCACTATGTATGTCAGGAGGTGGAGGAGCGATGCTCTGCAGAGAGGTCAGTGGTGTAGTAATCTGCAGGATATATCACTGTGTATCTGTCAGGAGGTGGAGGAGCGATGCTCTGCAGAGAGGGCAGTGGTGTAATAATCTGCAGGATATATCACTATGTATGTCAGGAGGTGGAGGAGCGATGCTCTGCAGAGAGGTCAGTGGTGTAATAATCTGCAGGATATATCACTATGTATGTCAGGAGGTGGAGGAGCGATGCTCTCAGAGAGGTCAGTGGTGTAATAATCTGCAGGATATATCACTATGTATGTCAGGAGGTGGAGGAGCGATGCCCTGCAGAGAGGTCAGTGGTGTAATAATCTGCAGGATAGATCACTATGTATCTGTCAGGAGGTGGAGGAGCGATGCCCTGCAGAGAGGTCAGTGGTGTAATAATCTGCAGGATATATCACTATGTATCTGTCAGGAGGTGGAGGAGTGATGCTCTGCAGAGAGGTCAGTGGTGTAATAATCTGCAGGATATATCACTATGTATGTCAGGAGGTGGAGGAGCGATGCTCTGCAGAGAGGTCAGTGGTGTAGTAATCTGCAGGATATATCACTGTGTATCTGACAGGAGGTGGAGGAGTGATGCTCTGCAGAGAGGTCAGTGGTGTAATAATCTGCAGGATATATCACTGTGTATCTGTCAGGAGGTGGAGGAGCGATGCTCTGCAGAGAGGACAGTGGTGTAATAACACAGGTCAACGAAAAAAATTTTTTTTTCTGGTGTCCAAAATATTTTAATGAATTTGGGGTATTTTTGGGGTGCTGATTCTGAATATGTCATCAGTTTTGCCAGATTGGCTCAAGTTTTTGAGATTTTTGGTATCTTATTTATAGCACTTGTTGGTAAATGCGACGCATCATCTCATTAATTTCTTTGGATTAGTACTTGAACTGAGCAGTTCTCAATATAGTTTTGTGTTAATTAGTGTTCTAAAAGTTTGTTCATAGCTTGATTTTTGCACTAACTTTATGTTGTTGTCTGTTTTCCAGTGAAAAGCATGAACTCATCAAGAAGAAGTTGTCTTAACGATCCAGACTCATTCTGTTACATTTGTGGTGAATATACACTGCCAAAACATAGAAGAAACATAACAGACTTCGTAAAAAAAGTGTATTTTGCCTATTTTGGGGTTATGCTTGGGGACCAAGACAAGTTTTGGGCACCACACATAGTGTGCAAAGCATGTATCGAATTATTACGAAAATGGAGCAAAGGACAAAGAAAAAGCTTCAAATTTGGTGTTCCAATGGTGTGGAGAGAGCCAAAAAATCATCATGATGACTGTTATTTCTGTGCAGTGCAAGTGCAAGGATTCAATAAGCATAAGAAACGAAAATGGGAGTAACATGGAATCTGCAAGAAGGCCTGTCCCTCATTGTGAAGATGTGCCTGTACCTGTGTTTACCATAAATAACAGTCATCATGATGATTTTTTGGCTCTCTCCACACCATTGGAACACCAAATTTGAAGCTTTTTCTTTGTCCTTTGCTCCATTTTCGTAATAATTCGATACATGCTTTGCACACTATGTGTGGTGCCCAAAACTTGTCTTGGTCCCCAAGCATAACCCCAAAATAGGCAAAATACACTTTTTTTACGAAGTCTGTTATGTTTCTTCTATGTTTTGGCAGTGTGTATTCACCACAAATGTAACAGAATGAGTCTGGATCGTTAAGACAACTTCTTCTTGATGAGTTCATGCTTTTCACTGGAAAACAGACAACAACATAAAGTTAGTGCAAAAATCAAGCTATGAACAAACTTTTAGAACACTAATTAACACAAAACTATATTGAGAACTGCTCAGTTCAAGTACTAATCCAAAGAAATTAATGAGATGATGCGTCGCATTTACCAACAAGTGCTATAAATAAGATACCAAAAATCTCAAAAACTTGAGCCAATCTGGCAAAACTGATGACATATTCAGAATCAGCACCCCAAAAATACCCTAAATTCGATGAAATATCTTTGGCACCAAAAATGCTGTTGACCAGTGTAATCTGCAGGATATATCACTATGTATCTGTCAGGAGGTGGAGCAGCGATGCTCTGCAGAGAGGGCAGTGGTGTAATAATCTGCAGGATATATCACTATGTATGTCAGGAGGTGGAGGAGCGATGCTCTGCAGAGAGGTCAGTGGTGTAATAATCTGCAGGATATATCACTGTGTATCTGTCAGGAGGTGGAGGAGCGATGCTCTGCAGAGCGGTCAGTGGTGTAATAATCTGCAGGATATATCACTGTGTATCTGTCAGGAGGTGGAGGAGCGATGCTCTGCAGAGCGGTCAGTGGTGTAGTAATCTGCAGGATATATCACTGTGTATCTGTCAGGAGGTGGAGGAGCGATGTTCTGCAGAGAGGTCAGTGGTGTAATAATCTGCAGGATATATCACTATGTATCTGTCAGGAGGTGGAGGAGCGATGCTCTGCGGAGAGGTCAGTGGTGTAATAATCTGCAGGATATATCACTGTGTAACTGTCAGGAGGTGGAGGAGCGATGCTCTGCAGAGAGGTCAGTGGTGTAATAATCTGCAGGATATATCACTGTGTAACTGTCAGGAGGTGGAGGAGCGATGCTCTGCAGTGAGGGCAGTGGTGTAATAATCTGCAGGATATATCAGTGTGTATCTGTCAGGAGGTGGAGGAGAGATGCTCTGCAGAGAGGTCAGTGGTGTAATAATCTGCAGGATATATCACTATGTATGTCAGGAGGTGGAGGAGCGATGCTCTGCAGAGAGGGCAGTGGTGTAATAATCTGCAGGATATATCACTATGTATGTCAGGAGGTGTAGGAGCGATGCTCTGCAGAGAGAGCAGTGGTGTAATAATCTGCAGGATATATCACTGTGTATCTGTCAGGAGGTGGAGGAGCGATGCTCTGCAGAGAGGTCAGTGGTGTAATAATCTGCAGGATATATCACTATGTATCTGTCAGGAGGTGGAGGAGCGATGCTCTGCGGAGAGGGAAGTCGTGTAATAATCTGCAGGATATATCACTATGTATCTGTCAGGAGGTGGAGGAGCGATGCTCTGCAGAGGTCAGTGGTGTAATAATCTGCAGGATATATCACTATGTATCTGTCAGGAGGTGGAGGAGCGATGCTCTGCAGACAGGGCAGTCGTTTAATAATCTGCAGGATATATCACTATGTATCTGTCAGGAGGTGGAGGAGCGATGCTCTGCAGAGGTCAGTGGTGTAATAATCTGCAGGATATATCACTATGTATCTGTCAGGAGGTGGAGGAGCGATGCTCTGCAGACAGGGCAGTCGTTTAATAATCTGCAGGATATATCACTATGTATCTGTCAGGAGGTGGAGGAGTGATGCTCTGCAGAGAGGTCAGTGGTGTAATAATCTGCAGGATATATCACTATGTATCTGTCAGGAGATGGAGGAGCGATGTTCTGCAGAGAGGTCAGTGGTCTAATAATCTGCAGGATATATCACTGTGTATCTGTCAGGAGGTGGAGGAGCGATGTGCTGCAGAGAGGGCAGTGGTGTAATAATCTGCAGGATATATCACTGTGTATCTGTCAGGAGGTGGAGGAGCGATGCTCTGCAGAGAGGGCAGTGGTGTAATAATCTGCAGGATATATCACTATGTACCTGTCAGGAGGTGGAGGAGCGATGCTCTGCAGAGAGGGCAGTGGTGTAATAATCTGCAGGATATATCACTATGTATGTCAGGAGGTGGAGGAGCGATGCTCTGCAGAGAGGTCAGTGGTGTAATAATCTGCAGGATATATCACTATGTATCTGTCAGGAGGTGGAGGAGTGATGCTCTGCAGAGAGGTCAGTGGTGTAATAATCTGCAGGATATATCACTGTGTATCTGTCAGGAGGTGGAGGAGCGATGCTCTGCAGAGAGGTCAGTGGTGTAATAATCTGCAGGATATATCACTGTGTATCTGTCAGTAGGTGGAGGAGCGATGCTCTGCAGAGAGGTCAGTGGTGTAATAATCTGCAGGATATCTATCTATGTATGTCAGGAGGTGGAGGAGCGATGCTCTGCAGAGGTCAGTGGTGTGATAATCTGCAGGATATATCACTATGTGTCTGTCAGGAGGTGGAGGAGTGATGCTCTGCAGAGAGGTCAGTGGTGTATTAATCTGCAGGATATATCACTATGTATCTGTCAGGAGGTGGAGGAGCGATGCTCTGCAGAGAGGTCAGTGGTGTAATAATCTACAGGATATATCACTATGTATCTGTCAGGAGGTGGAGGAGCGATGCTCTGCAGAGAGGTCAGTGGTGTAATAATCTGCAGGATATATCACTATGTATCTGTCAGGAGGTGGAGGAGCGATGCTCTGCAAAGAGGTCAGTGGTGTAATAATCTGCAGGATATATCACTATGTATCTGTCAGGAGGTGGAGGAGCGATGCTCTGCAGAGAGGTCAGTGGTGTAATAATCTGCAGGATATATCACTGTGTATCTGTCAGGAGGTGGAGGAGCGATGCTCTGCAGAGAGGTCAGTGGTGTAATAATCTGCAGGATAGATCACTATGTATCTGTCAGGAGGTGGAGGAGCGATGCTCTGCAGAGAGGTCAGTGGTGTAATAATCTGCAGGATATATAACTATGTATGTCAGGAGGTGGAGCAGCGAAGCTCTGCAGAGGTCAGTGGTGTGATAATCTGCAGGATATATCACTATGTATCTGTCAGGAGGTGGAGGAGTGATGCTCTGCAGAGAGGTCAGTGGTGTAATAATCTGCAGGATATATCACTATGTATGTCAGGAGGTGGAGGAGCGATGCTCTGCAGAGAGGTCAGTGGTGTAGTAATCTGCAGAATATATTACTGTATATCTGTCAGGAGGTGGAGGAGCGATGCTCTGCAGAGAGGTCAGTGGTGTAATAATCTGCAGGATAGATCACTATGTATCTGTCAGGAGGTGGAGGAGCGATGCCCTGCAGAGAGGTCAGTGGTGTAATAATCTGCAGGATATATCACTATGTATCTGTCAGGAGGTGGAGGAGTGATGCTCTGCAGAGAGGTCAGTGGTGTAATAATCTGCAGGATATATCACTATGTATGTCAGGAGGTGGAGGAGCGATGCTCTGCAGAGAGGTCAGTGGTGTAGTAATCTGCAGGATATATCACTGTGTATCTGACAGGAGGTGGAGGAGTGATGCTCTGCAGAGAGGTCAGTGGTGTAATAATCTGCAGGATATATCACTGTGTATCTGTCAGGAGGTGGAGGAGCGATGCTCTGCAGAGAGGACAGTGGTGTAATAATCTGCAGGATATATCACTATGTATCTGTCAGGAGGTGGAGCAGCGATGCTCTGCAGAGAGGGCAGTGGTGTAATAATCTGCAGGATATATCACTATGTATGTCAGGAGGTGGAGGAGCGATGCTCTGCAGAGAGGTCAGTGGTGTAATAATCTGCAGGATATATCACTGTGTATCTGTCAGGAGGTGGAGGAGCGATGCTCTGCAGAGAGGGCAGTGGTGTAATATCCTGCAGGATATATCACTATGTATCTGTCATGAGGTGGAGGAGCGATGCTCTGCAGAGAGGTCAGTGGTGTAATAATCTGCAGGATATATCACTATGTATGTCAGGAGGAGGAGGAGCGATGCTCTGCAGAGAGGTCAATGGTGTAGTAATCTGCAGGATCTATCACTATGTATCTGTCAGGAGGTGGAGGAGTGATGCTCTGCAGAGAGGTCAGTGATGTAATAATCTGCAGGATATATCACTATGTATCTGTCAGGAGGTGGAGGAGCGATGCTCTGCAGAGAGGTCAGTGGTGTAATAATCTACAGGATATATCACTATGTATCTGTCAGGAGGTGGAGGAGCGATGCTCTGCAGAGAGGTCAGTGGTGTAATAATCTGCAGGATATATCACTATGTATCTGTCAGGAGGTGGAGGAGCGATGCTCTGCAAAGAGGTCAGTGGTGTAATAATCTGCAGGATATATCACTATGTATCTGTCAGGAGGTGGAGGAGCGATGCTCTGCAGAGAGGTCAGTGGTGTAATAATCTGCAGGATATATCACTGTGTATCTGTCAGGAGGTGGAGGAGCGATGCTCTGCAGAGAGGTCAGTGGTGTAATAATCTGCAGGATAGATCACTATGTATCTGTCAGGAGGTGGAGGAGCGATGCTCTGCAGAGAGGTCAGTGGTGTAATAATCTGCAGGATATATAACTATGTATGTCAGGAGGTGGAGCAGCGAAGCTCTGCAGAGGTCAGTGGTGTGATAATCTGCAGGATATATCACTATGTATCTGTCAGGAGGTGGAGGAGTGATGCTCTGCAGAGAGGTCAGTGGTGTAATAATCTGCAGGATATATCACTATGTATGTCAGGAGGTGGAGGAGCGATGCTCTGCAGAGAGGTCAGTGGTGTAGTAATCTGCAGAATATATTACTGTATATCTGTCAGGAGGTGGAGGAGCGATGCTCTGCAGAGAGGTCAGTGGTGTAATAATCTGCAGGATAGATCACTATGTATCTGTCAGGAGGTGGAGGAGCGATGCTCTGCAGAGAGGTCAGTGGTGTAATAATCTGCAGGATATATCACTGTGTATCTGTCAGGAGGTGGAGGAGCGATGCTCTGCAGAGAGGTCAGTGGTGTAATAATCTGCAGGATAGATCACTATGTATCTGTCAGGAGGTGGAGGAGCGATGCTCTGCAGAGAGGTCAGTGGTGTAATAATCTGCAGGATATATAACTATGTATGTCAGGAGGTGGAGCAGCGAAGCTCTGCAGAGGTCAGTGGTGTGATAATCTGCAGGATATATCACTATGTATCTGTCAGGAGGTGGAGGAGTGATGCTCTGCAGAGAGGTCAGTGGTGTAATAATCTGCAGGATATATCACTATGTATGTCAGGAGGTGGAGGAGCGATGCTCTGCAGAGAGGTCAGTGGTGTAGTAATCTGCAGAATATATTACTGTATATCTGTCAGGAGGTGGAGGAGCGATGCTCTGCAGAGAGGTCAGTGGTGTAATAATCTGCAGGATAGATCACTATGTATCTGTCAGGAGGTGGAGGAGCGATGCCCTGCAGAGAGGTCAGTGGTGTAATAATCTGCAGGATATATCACTATGTATCTGTCAGGAGGTGGAGGAGTGATGCTCTGCAGAGAGGTCAGTGGTGTAATAATCTGCAGGATATATCACTATGTATGTCAGGAGGTGGAGGAGCGATGCTCTGCAGAGAGGTCAGTGGTGTAGTAATCTGCAGGATATATCACTGTGTATCTGACAGGAGGTGGAGGAGTGATGCTCTGCAGAGAGGTCAGTGGTGTAATAATCTGCAGGATATATCACTGTGTATCTGTCAGGAGGTGGAGGAGCGATGCTCTGCAGAGAGGACAGTGGTGTAATAATCTGCAGGATATATCACTATGTATCTGTCAGGAGGTGGAGCAGCGATGCTCTGCAGAGAGGGCAGTGGTGTAATAATCTGCAGGATATATCACTATGTATGTCAGGAGGTGGAGGAGCGATGCTCTGCAGAGAGGTCAGTGGTGTAATAATCTGCAGGATATATCACTGTGTATCTGTCAGGAGGTGGAGGAGCGATGCTCTGCAGAGAGGGCAGTGGTGTAATATCCTGCAGGATATATCACTATGTATCTGTCATGAGGTGGAGGAGCGATGCTCTGCAGAGAGGTCAGTGGTGTAATAATCTGCAGGATATATCACTATGTATGTCAGGAGGAGGAGGAGCGATGCTCTGCAGAGAGGTCAGTGGTGTAGTAATCTGCAGGATCTATCACTATGTATCTGTCAGGAGGTGGAGGAGTGATGCTCTGCAGAGAGGTCAGTGGTGTAATAATCTGCAGGATATATCACTGTGTATCTGTCAGGAGGTGGAGGAGTGATGCTCTGCAGAGAGGTCAGTGATGTAATAATCTGCAGGATATATCACCGTGTATCTGTCAGGAGGTGGAGGAGCGATGCTCTGCAGAGAGGACAGTGGTGTAATAATCTGCAGGATATATCACTATGTATCTGTCAGGAGGTGGAGGAGCGATGCTCTGCAGAGAGGTCAGTGGTGTAATAATCTGCAGGATATATCACTATGTATCTGTCAGGAGGTGGAGGAGCGATGCTCTGCGGAGAGGGCAGTCGTGTAATAATCTGCAGGATATATCACTATGTATCTGTCAGGAGGTGGAGGAGCGATGCTCTGCAGAGGTCAGTGGTGTAATAATCTGCAGTATATATCACTATGTATCTGTCAGGAGGTGGAGGAGCGATGCTCTGCAGACAGGGCAGTCGTTTAATAATCTGCAGGATATATCACTATGTATCTGTCAGGAGGTGGAGGATCGATGCTCTGCAGAGGTCAGTGGTGTAATAATCTGCAGGATATATCACTATGTATCTGTCAGGAGGTGGAGGAGCGATGCTCTGCAGACAGGGCAGTGGTGTAATAATCTGCAGGATATATCACTATGTATGTCAGGAGGAGGAGGAGCGATGCTCTGCAGAGAGGTCAATGGTGTAGTAATCTGCAGGATCTATCACTATGTATCTGTCAGGAGGTGGAGGAGTGATGCTCTGCAGAGAGGTCAGTGGTGTAATAATCTGCAGGATATATCACTGTGTATCTGTCAGGAGGTGGAGGAGTGATGCTCTGCAGAGAGGTCAGTGATGTAATAATCTGCAGGATATATCACCGTGTATCTGTCAGGAGGTGGAGGAGCGATGCTCTGCAGAGAGGACAGTGGTGTAATAATCTGCAGGATATATCACTATGTATCTGTCAGGAGGTGGAGGAGCGATGCTCTGCAGAGAGGTCAGTGGTGTAATAATCTGCAGGATATATCACTATGTATCTGTCAGGAGGTGGAGGAGCGATGCTCTGCGGAGAGGGCAGTCGTGTAATAATCTGCAGGATATATCACTATGTATCTGTCAGGAGGTGGAGGAGCGATGCTCTGCAGAGGTCAGTGGTGTAATAATCTGCAGTATATATCACTATGTATCTGTCAGGAGGTGGAGGAGCGATGCTCTGCAGACAGGGCAGTCGTTTAATAATCTGCAGGATATATCACTATGTATCTGTCAGGAGGTGGAGGATCGATGCTCTGCAGAGGTCAGTGGTGTAATAATCTGCAGGATATATCACTATGTATCTGTCAGGAGGTGGAGGAGCGATGCTCTGCAGACAGGGCAGTCGTTTAATAATCTGCAGGATATATCACTATGTATCTGTCAGGAGGTGGAGGAGTGATGCTCTGCAGAGAGGTCAGTGGTGTAATAATCTGCAGGATATATCACTATGTATCTGTCAGGAGATGGAGGAGCAATGTTCTGCAGAGAGGTCAGTGGTCTAATAATCTGCAGGATATATCACTGTGTATCTGTCAGGAGGTGGAGGAGCGATGTGCTGCAGAGAGGGCAGTGGTGTAATAATCTGCAGGATATATCACTGTGTATCTGTCAGGAGGTGGAGGAGCGATGCTCTGCAGAGAGGGCAGTGGTGTAATAATCTGCAGGATATATCACTATGTACCTGTCAGGAGGTGGAGGAGCGATGCTCTGCAGAGAGGGCAGTGGTGTAATAATCTGCAGGATATATCACTATGTATGTCAGGAGGTGGAGGAGCGATGCTCTGCAGAGAGGTCAGTGGTGTAATAATCTGCAGGATATATCACTATGTATCTGTCAGGAGGTGGAGGAGTGATGCTCTGCAGAGAGGTCAGTGGTGTAATAATCTGCAGGATATATCACTGTGTATCTGTCAGGAGGTGGAGGAGCGATGCTCTGCAGAGAGGTCAGTGGTGTAATAATCTGCAGGATATATCACTGTGTATCTGTCAGTAGGTGGAGGAGCGATGCTCTGCAGAGAGGTCAGTGGTGTAATAATCTGCAGGATAGATAACTATGTATCTGTCAGGAGGTGGAGAAGCGATGCCCTGCAGAGGTCAGTGGTGTAATAATCTGCAGGATATATAACTATGTATGTCAGGAGGTGGAGGAGCGATGCTCTGCAGAGGTCAGTGGTGTGATAATCTGCAGGATATATCACTATGTATCTGTCAGGAGGTGGAGGAGTGATGCTCTGCAGAGAGGTCAGTGGTGTATTAATCTGCAGGATATATCACTATGTATCTGTCAGGAGGTGGAGGAGCGATGCTCTGCAGAGAGGTCAGTGGTGTAATAATCTACAGGATATATCACTATGTATCTGTCAGGAGGTGGAGGAGCGATGCTCTGCAGAGAGGTCAGTGGTGTAGTAATCTGCAGGATATATCGCTGTGTATCTGTCAGGAGGTGGAGGAGCGATGCTCTGCAGAGAGGGCAGTGGTGTAATAATCTGCAGGATATATCACTATGTATGTCAGGAGGTGGAGGAGCGATGCTCTGCAGAGAGGTCAGTGGTGTAATAATCTGCAGGATATATCACTATGTATCTGTCAGGAGGTGGAGGAGCGATGCTCTGCAGAGAGGTCAGTGGTGTAATAATCTGCAGGATATATCACTGTGTATCTGTCAGGAGGTGGAGGAGCGATGCTCTGCAGAGAGGTCAGTGGTGTAATAATCTGCAGGATATATCACTGTGTATCTGTCAGGAGGTGGAGGAGCGATGCTCTGCAGAGAGGTCAGTGGTGTAATAATCTGCAGGATATATCACTATGTATGTCAGGAGGTGGAGGAGCGATGCTCTGCAGAGAGGTCAGTGGAGTAATAATCTGCAGGATATATCACTATGTATGTCAGGAGGTGGAGGAGCGATGCTCTGCAGAGAGGTCAGTGGTGTAATAATCTGCAGGATATATCACTATGTATGTCAGGAGGTGGAGGAGCGATGCTCTGCAGAGAGGTCAGTGGTGTAGTAATCTGCAGGATATATCACTGTGTATCTGTCAGGAGGTGGAGGAGCGATGCTCTGCAGAGAGGGCAGTGGTGTAATAATCTGCAGGATATATCACTATGTATGTCAGGAGGTGGAGGAGCGATGCTCTGCAGAGAGGTCAGTGGTGTAATAATCTGCAGGATATATCACTATGTATCTGTCAGGAGGTGGAGGAGCGATGCTCTGCAGAGAGGGCAGTGGTGTAATAATCTGCAGAATATATCACTATGTATCTGTCAGGAGGTGGAGGAGCGATGCTCTGCAGAGAGGTCAGTGGTGTAATAATCTGCAGGTTATATCACTGTGTATCTGTCAGGAGGTGGAGGAGCGATGCTCTGCAGAGAGGGCAGTGGTGTAATATCTTGCAGGATATATCATTATGTATCTGTCAGGAGGTGGAGGAGCGATGTTCTGCAGAGAGGTCAGTGGTGTAATAATCTGCAGGATATATCACTATGTATGTCAGGAGGTGGAGGAGCGATGCTCTGCAGAGAGGTCAGTGGTGTAATAATCTGCAGGATATATCACTATGTATGTCAGGAGGTGGAGGAGCGATGCTCTACAGAGAGGTCAGTGGTGTAGTAATCTGCAGGATATATCACTGTGTATCTGTCAGGAGGTGGAGGAGCGATGCTCTGCAGAGAGGTCAGTGGTGTAGTAATCTGCAGGATATATCACTATGTATCTGTCAGGAGGTGGAGGAGCGATGCTCTTTGGCGAGGTCAGTGGTGTAATAATCTGCAGGATATATCACTGTGTATCTGTCAGGAGGTGGAGGAGCGATGTTCTGCAGAGAGGGCAGTGGTGTAATAATCTGCAGGATATATCACTATGTATCTGTCAGGAGGTGGAGGAGCGATGCTTTGCAGAGAGGTCAGTGGTGTAATAATCTGCAGGATATATCACTATGTATCTGTCAGGAGGTGGAGGAGCGATGCTCTGCAGAGAGGTCAGTGGTGTAATAATCTGAAGGATATATCACTATGTATCTGTCAGGAGGTGGAGGAGCGATGCTCTGCAGAGAGGGCAGTCGTGTAATAATCTGCAGGATATATCACTATGTATTTGTCAGGAGGTGGAGGAGCGATGCTCTGCAGAGAGGTCAGTGGTGTAATAATCTGCAGGATATATCACTATGTATCTGTCAGGAGGTGGAGGAGCGATGCTCTGCAGAGAGGGCAGTGGTGTAATAATCTGCAGGATATATCACTGTTTATCTGTCAAGAGGTGGAGGAGCGATGTTCTGCAGAGAGGTCAGTGGTGTAATAATCTGCAGGATATATCACTGTGTATCTGTCAGGAGGTGGAGGAGCGATGTTCTGCAGAGAGTGCAGTGGTGTAATAATCTGCAGAATATATCACTATGTATCTGTCAGGAGGTGGAGGAGCGATGCTCTGCAGAGAGGGCAGTGGTGTAATAATCTTCAGGATATATCACTATGTATCTGTCAGGAGGTGGAGGAGCGATGCTCTGCAGAGAGGTCAGTGGTGTAATAATCTGCAGGATATATCACTATGTATCTGTCAGGAGGTGGAGGAGCGATGCTCTGCAAAGAGGTCAGTGGTGTAATAATCTGCAGGATATATCACTATGTATCTGTCAGGAGGTGGAGGAGCGATGCTCTGCAGAGAGGTCAGTGGTGTAATAATCTGCAGGATATATCACTGTGTATCTGTCAGGAGGTGGAGGAGCGATGCTCTGCAGAGAGGTCAGTGGTGTAATAATCTGCAGGATAGATCACTATGTATCTGTCAGGAGGTGGAGGAGCGATGCTCTGCAGAGAGGTCAGTGGTGTAATAATCTGCAGGATATATAACTATGTATGTCAGGAGGTGGAGCAGCGAAGCTCTGCAGAGGTCAGTGGTGTGATAATCTGCAGGATATATCACTATGTATCTGTCAGGAGGTGGAGGAGTGATGCTCTGCAGAGAGGTCAGTGGTGTAATAATCTGCAGGATATATCACTATGTATGTCAGGAGGTGGAGGAGCGATGCTCTGCAGAGAGGTCAGTGGTGTAGTAATCTGCAGAATATATCACTGTATATCTGTCAGGAGGTGGAGGAGCGATGCTCTGCAGAGAGGTCAGTGGTGTAATAATCTGCAGGATAGATCACTATGTATCTGTCAGGAGGTGGAGGAGCGATGCCCTGCAGAGAGGTCAGTGGTGTAATAATCTGCAGGATATATCACTATGTATCTGTCAGGAGGTGGAGGAGTGATGCTCTGCAGAGAGGTCAGTGGTGTAATAATCTGCAGGATATATCACTATGTATGTCAGGAGGTGGAGGAGCGATGCTCTGCAGAGAGGTCAGTGGTGTAGTAATCTGCAGGATATATCACTGTGTATCTGACAGGAGGTGGAGGAGTGATGCTCTGCAGAGAGGTCAGTGGTGTAATAATCTGCAGGATATATCACTGTGTATCTGTCAGGAGGTGGAGGAGCGATGCTCTGCAGAGAGGACAGTGGTGTAATAATCTGCAGGATATATCACTATGTATCTGTCAGGAGGTGGAGCAGCGATGCTCTGCAGAGAGGGCAGTGGTGTAATAATCTGCAGGATATATCACTATGTATGTCAGGAGGTGGAGGAGCGATGCTCTGCAGAGAGGTCAGTGGTGCAATAATCTGCAGGATATATCACTGTGTATCTGTCAGGAGGTGGAGGAGCGATGCTCTGCAGAGAGGGCAGTGGTGTAATATCCTGCAGGATATATCACTATGTATCTGTCATGAGGTGGAGGAGCGATGCTCTGCAGAGAGGTCAGTGGTGTAATAATCTGCAGGATATATCACTATGTATGTCAGGAGGTGGAGGAGCGATGCTCTGCAGAGAGGTCAATGGTGTAGTAATCTGCAGGATCTATCACTATGTATCTGTCAGGAGGTGGAGGAGTGATGCTCTGCAGAGAGGTCAGTGGTGTAATAATCTGCAGGATATATCACTGTGTATCTGTCAGGAGGTGGAGGAGTGATGCTCTGCAGAGAGGTCAGTGGTGTAATAATCTGCAGGATATATCACCGTGTATCTGTCAGGAGGTGGAGGAGCGATGCTCTGCAGAGAGGACAGTGGTGTAATAATCTGCAGGATATATCACTATGTATCTGTCAGGAGGTGGAGGAGCGATGCTCTGCAGAGAGGTCAGTGGTGTAATAATCTGCAGGATATATCACTATGTATCTGTCAGGAGGTGGAGGAGCGATGCTCTGCGGAGAGGGCAGTCGTGTAATAATCTGCAGGATATATCACTATGTATCTGTCAGGAGGTGGAGGAGCGATGCTCTGCAGAGGTCAGTGGTGTAATAATCTGCAGGATATATCACTATGTATCTGTCAGGAGGTGGAGGAGCGATGCTCTGCAGACAGGGCAGTCGTTTAATAATCTGCAGGATATATCACTATGTATCTGTCAGGAGGTGGAGGAGCGATGCTCTGCAGAGGTCAGTGGTGTAATAATCTGCAGGATATATCACTATGTATCTGTCAGGAGGTGGAGGAGCGATGCTCTGCAGACAGGGCAGTCGTTTAATAATCTGCAGGATATATCACTATGTATCTGTCAGGAGGTGGAGGAGCGATGCTCTGCAGAGAGGTCAGTGGTGTAATAATCTGCAGGATATATCACTATGTATCTGTCAGGAGATGGAGGAGCGATGTTCTGCAGAGAGGTCAGTGGTCTAATAATCTGCAGGATATATCATTGTGTATCTGTCAGGAGGTGGAGGAGCGATGTGCTGCAGAGAGGGCAGTGGTGTAATAATCTGCAGGATATATCACTGTGTATCTGTCAGGAGGTGGAGGAGCGATGCTCTGCAGAGAGGGCAGTGGTGTAATAATCTGCAGGATATATCACTATGTATCTGTCAGGAGGTGGAGGAGCGATGCTCTGCACAGAGGGCAGTGGTGTAATAATCTGCAGGATATATCACTATGTATGTCAGGAGGTGGAGGAGCGATGCTCTGCAGAGAGGTCAGTGGTGTAATAATCTGCAGGATATATCACTATGTATCTGTCAGGAGGTGGAGGAGTGATGCGCTGCAGAGAGGTCAGTGGTGTAATAATCTGCAGGATATATCACTGTGTATCTGTCAGGAGGTGGAGGAGCGATGCTCTGCAGAGAGGTCAGTGGTGTAATAATCTGCAGGATATATCACTGTGTATCTGTCAGAAGGTGGAGGAGCGATGCTCTGCAGAGAGGTCAGTGGTGTAATAATCTGCAGGATAGATAACTATGTATCTGTCAGGAGGTGGAGAAGCGATGCCCTGCAGAGGTCAGTGGTGTAATAATCTGCAGGATATATAACTATGTATGTCAGGAGGTGGAGGAGCGATGCTCTGCAGAGGTCAGTGGTGTGATAATCTGCAGGATATATCACTATGTATCTGTCAGGAGGTGGAGGAGTGATGCTCTGCAGAGAGGTCAGTGGTGTATTAATCTGCAGGATATATCACTATGTATCTGTCAGGAGGTGGAGGAGCGATGCTCTGCAGAGAGGTCAGTGGTGTAATAATCTACAGGATATATCACTATGTATCTGTCAGGAGGTGGAGGAGCGATGCTCTGCAGAGAGGTCAGTGGTGTAGTAATCTGCAGGATATATCGCTGTGTATCTGTCAGGAGGTGGAGGAGCGATGCTCTGCAGAGAGGGCAGTGGTGTAATAATCTGCAGGATATATCACTATGTATGTCAGGAGGTGGAGGAGCGATGCTCTGCAGAGAGGTCAGTGGTGTAATAATCTGCAGGATATATCACTATGTATCTGTCAGGAGGTGGAGGAGCGATGCTCTGCAGAGAGGTCAGTGGTGTAATAATCTGCAGGATATATCACTGTGTATCTGTCAGGAGGAGGAGGAGCGATGCTCTGCAGAGAGGTCAGTGGTGTAATAATCTGCAGGATATATCACTGTGTATCTGTCAGGAGGTGGAGGAGCGATGCTCTGCAGAGAGGTCAGTGGTGTAATAATCTGCAGGATATATCACTATGTATGTCAGGAGGTGGAGGAGCGATGCTCTGCAGAGAGGTCAGTGGTGTAATAATCTGCAGGATATATCACTATGTATGTCAGGAGGTGGAGGAGCGATGCTCTGCAGAGAGGTCAGTGGTGTAGTAATCTGCAGGATATATCACTGTGTATCTGTCAGGAGGTGGAGGAGCGATGCTCTGCAGAGAGGGCAGTGGTGTAATAATCTGCAGGATATATCACTATGTATGTCAGGAGGTGGAGGAGCGATGCTCTGCAGAGAGGTCAGTGGTGTAATAATCTGCAGGATATATCACTATGTATGTCAGGAGGTGGAGGAGCGATGCTCTCAGAGAGGTCAGTGGTGTAATAATCTGCAGGATATATCACTATGTATGTCAGGAGGTGGAGGAGCGATGCCCTGCAGAGAGGTCAGTGGTGTAATAATCTGCAGGATAGATCACTATGTATCTGTCAGGAGGTGGAGGAGCGATGCCCTGCAGAGACGTCAGTGGTGTAATAATCTGCAGGATAGATCACTATGTATCTGTCAGGAGGTGGAGGAGTGATGCTCTGCAGAGAGGTCAGTGGTGTAATAATCTGCAGGATATATCACTATGTATGTCAGGAGGTGGAGGAGCGATGCTCTGCAGAGAGGTCAGTGGTGTAGTAATCTGCAGGATATATCACTGTGTATCTGACAGGAGGTGGAGGAGTGATGCTCTGCAGAGAGGTCAGTGGTGTAATAATCTGCAGGATATATCACTGTGTATCTGTCAGGAGGTGGAGGAGCGATGCTCTGCAGAGAGGACAGTGGTGTAATAATCTGCAGGATATATCACTATGTATCTGTCAGGAGGTGGAGCAGCGATGCTCTGCAGAGAGGGCAGTGTTGTAATAATCTGCAGGATATATCACTATGTATGTCAGGAGGTGGAGGAGCGATGCTCTGCAGAGAGGTCAGTGGTGTAATAATCTGCAGGATATATCACTGTGTATCTGTCAGGAGGTGGAGGAGCGATGCTCTGCAGAGAGGGCAGTGGTGTAATAATCTGCAGGATATATCACTGTGTATCTGTCAGGAGGTGGAGGAGCGATGCTCTGCAGAGCGGTCAGTGGTGTAGTAATCTGCAGGATATATCACTGTGTATCTGTCAGGAGGTGGAGGAGCGATGTTCTGCAGAGAGGTCAGTGGTGTAATAATCTGCAGGATATATCACTATGTATCTGTCAGGAGGTGGAGGAGCGATGCTCTGCGGAGAGGTCAGTGGTGTAATAATCTGCAGGATATATCACTGTGTAACTGTCAGGAGGTGGAGGAGCGATGCTCTGCAGAGAGGTCAGTGGTGTAATAATCTGCAGGATATATCACTGTGTAACTGTCAGGAGGTGGAGGAGCGATGCTCTGCAGAGGGCAGTGGTGTAATAATCTGCAGGATATATCAGTGTGTATCTGTCAGGAGGTGGAGGAGAGATGCTCTGCAGAGAGGTCAGTGGTGTAATAATCTGCAGGATATATCACTATGTATGTCAGGAGGTGGAGGAGCGATGCTCTGCAGAGAGGGCAGTGGTGTAATAATCTGCAGGATATATCACTATGTATGTCAGGAGGTGTAGGAGCGATGCTCTGCAGAGAGGGCAGTGGTGTAATAATCTGCAGGATATATCACTGTGTATCTGTCAGGAGGTGGAGGAGCGATGCTCTGCAGAGAGGGCAGTGGTGTAATAATCTGCAGGATATATCAGCGTGTATCTGTCAGGAGGTGGAGGAGCGATGCTCTGCGGAGAGGTCAGTGGTGTAATAATCTGCAGGATATATCACTGTGTATCTGTCAGGAGGTGGAGGAGCGATGCTCTGCAGAGAGGGCAGTGGTGTAATAATCTGCAGGATATATCACTGTGTATCTGTCAGGAGGTGGAGGAGCGATGCTCTGCAGAGAGGTCAGTGGTGTAATAATATGCAGGATATATCACTATGTATGTCAGGAGGTGGAGGAGCGATGCTCTGCAGAGAGGTCAGTGGAGTAATAATCTGCAGGATATATCACTATGTATGTCAGGAGGTGGAGGAGCGATGCTCTGCAGAGAGGTCAGTGGTGTAATAATCTGCAGGATATATCACTATGTATGTCAGGAGGTGGAGGAGCGATGCTCTGCAGAGAGGTCAGTGGTGTAGTAATCTGCAGGATATATCACTGTGTATCTGTCAGGAGGTGGAGGAGCGATGCTCTGCAGAGAGGGCAGTGGTGTAATAATCTGCAGGATATATCACTATGTATGTCAGGAGGTGGAGGAGCGATGCTCTGCAGAGAGGTCAGTGGTGTAATAATCTGCAGGATATATCACTATGTATGTCAGGAGGTGGAGGAGCGATGCTCGCAGAGAGGTCAGTGGTGTAATAATCTGCAGGATATATCACTATGTATCTGTCAGGAGGTGGAGGAGCGATGCTCTGCAGAGAGGGCAGTGGTGTAATAATCTGCAGGATATATCACTATGTATCTGTCAGGAGGTGGAGGAGCGATGCTCTGCAGAGAGGTCAGTGGTGTAATAATCTGCAGGATATATCACTGTGTATCTGTCAGGAGGTGGAGGAGCGATGCTCTGCAGAGAGGGCAGTGGTGTAATATCTTGCAGGATATATCATTATGTATCTGTCAGGAGGTGGAGGAGCGATGTTCTGCAGAGAGGTCAGTGGTGTAATAATCTGCAGGATATATCACTATGTATGTCAGGAGGTGGAGGAGCGATGCTCTGCAGAGAGGTCAGTGGTGTAATAATCTGCAGGATATATCACTATGTATGTCAGGAGGTGGAGGAGCGATGCTCTACAGAGAGGTCAGTGGTGTAGTAATCTGCAGGATATATCACTGTGTATCTGTCAGGAGGTGGAGGAGCGATGCTCTGCAGAGAGGTCAGTGGTGTAGTAATCTGCAGGATATATCACTATGTATCTGTCAGGAGGTGGAGGAGCGATGCTCTTTGGCGAGGTCAGTGGTGTAATAATCTGCAGGATATATCACTGTGTATCTGTCAGGAGGTGGAGGAGCGATGTTCTGCAGAGAGGGCAGTGGTGTAATAATCTGCAGGATATATCACTATGTATCTGTCAGGAGGTGGAGGAGCGATGCTTTGCAGAGAGGTCAGTGGTGTAATAATCTGCAGGATATATCACTATGTATCTGTCAGGAGGTGGAGGAGCGATGCTCTGCAGAGAGGTCAGTGGTGTAATAATCTGCAGGATATATCACTATGTATTTGTCAGGAGGTGGAGGAGCGATGCTCTGCAGAGAGGTCAGTGGTGTAATAATCTGCAGGATATATCACTATGTATCTGTCAGGAGGTGGAGGAGCGATGCTCTGCAGAGAGGGCAGTGGTGTAATAATCTGCAGGATATATCACTGTGTATCTGTCAAGAGGTGGAGGAGCGATGTTCTGCAGAGAGGTCAGTGGTGTAATAATCTGCAGGATATATCACTGTGTATCTGTCAGGAGGTGGAGGAGCGATGTTCTGCAGAGAGTGCAGTGGTGTAATAATCTGCAGAATATATCACTATGTATCTGTCAGGAGGTGGAGGAGCGATGCTCTGCAGAGAGGGCAGTGGTGTAATAATCTTCAGGATATATCACTATGTATCTGTCAGGAGGTGGAGGAGCGATGCTCTGCAGAGAGGTCAGTGGTGTAATAATCTGCAGGATATATCACTATGTATCTGTCAGGAGGTGGAGGAGCGATGCTCTGCAAAGAGGTCAGTGGTGTAATAATCTGCAGGATATATCACTATGTATCTGTCAGGAGGTGGAGGAGCGATGCTCTGCAGAGAGGTCAGTGGTGTAATAATCTGCAGGATATATCACTGTGTATCTGTCAGGAGGTGGAGGAGCGATGCTCTGCAGAGAGGTCAGTGGTGTAATAATCTTCAGGATAGATCACTATGTATCTGTCAGGAGGTGGAGGAGCGTTGCTCTGCAGAGAGGTCAGTGGTGTAATAATCTGCAGGATATATAACTATGTATGTCAGGAGGTGGAGCAGCGAAGCTCTGCAGAGGTCAGTGGTGTGATAATCTGCAGGATATATCACTATGTATCTGTCAGGAGGTGGAGGAGTGATGCTCTGCAGAGAGGTCAGTGGTGTAATAATCTGCAGGATATATCACTATGTATGTCAGGAGGTGGAGGAGCGATGCTCTGCAGAGAGGTCAGTGGTGTAGTAATCTGCAGAATATATCACTGTATATCTGTCAGGAGGTGGAGGAGCGATGCTCTGCAGAGAGGTCAGTGGTGTAATAATCTGCAGGATAGATCACTATGTATCTGTCAGGAGGTGGAGGAGCGATGCCCTGCAGAGAGGTCAGTGGTGTAATAATCTGCAGGATATATCACTATGTATCTGTCAGGAGGTGGAGGAGTGATGCACTGCAGAGAGGTCAGTGGTGTAATAATCTGCAGGATATATCACTATGTATGTCAGGAGGTGGAGGAGCGATGCTCTGCAGAGAGTTCAGTGGTGTAGTAATCTGCAGGATATATCACTGTGTATCTGACAGGAGGTGGAGGAGTGATGCTCTGCAGAGAGGTCAGTGGTGTAATAATCTGCAGGATATATCACTGTGTATCTGTCAGGAGGTGGAGGAGCGATGCTCTGCAGAGAGGACAGTGGTGTAATAATCTGCAGGATATATCACTATGTATCTGTCAGGAGGTGGAGCAGCGATGCTCTGCAGAGAGGGCAGTGGTGTAATAATCTGCAGGATATATCACTATGTATGTCAGGAGGTGGAGGAGCGATGCTCTGCAGAGAGGTCAGTGGTGCAATAATCTGCAGGATATATCACTGTGTATCTGTCAGGAGGTGGAGGAGCGATGCTCTGCAGAGAGGGCAGTGGTGTAATATCCTGCAGGATATATCACTATGTATCTGTCATGAGGTGGAGGAGCGATGCTCTGCAGAGAGGTCAGTGGTGTAATAATCTGCAGGATATATCACTATGTATGTCAGGAGGTGGAGGAGCGATGCTCTGCAGAGAGGTCAATGGTGTAGTAATCTGCAGGATCTATCACTATGTATCTGTCAGGAGGTGGAGGAGTGATGCTCTGCAGAGAGGTCAGTGGTGTAATAATCTGCAGGATATATCACTGTGTATCTGTCAGGAGGTGGAGGAGTGATGCTCTGCAGAGAGGTCAGTGGTGTAATAATCTGCAGGATATATCACCGTGTATCTGTCAGGAGGTGGAGGAGCGATGCTCTGCAGAGGACAGTGGTGTAATAATCTGCAGGATATATCACTATGTATCTGTCAGGAGGTGGAGGAGCGATGCTCTGCAGAGAGGTCAGTGGTGTAATAATCTGCAGGATATATCACTATGTATCTGTCAGGAGGTGGAGGAGCGATGCTCTGCGGAGAGGGTAGTCGTGTAATAATCTGCAGGATATATCACTATGTATCTGTCAGGAGGTGGAGGAGCGATGCTCTGCAGAGGTCAGTGGTGTAATAATCTGCAGGATATATCACTATGTATCTGTCAGGAGGTGGAGGAGCGATGCTCTGCAGACAGGGCAGTCGTTTAATAATCTGCAGGATATATCACTATGTATCTGTCAGGAGGTGGAGGAGCGATGCTCTGCAGAGAGGTCAGTGGTGTAATAATCTGCAGGATATATCACTATGTATCTGTCAGGAGATGGAGGAGCGATGTTCTGCAGAGAGGTCAGTGGTCTAATAATCTGCAGGATATATCATTGTGTATCTGTCAGGAGGTGGAGGAGCGATGTGCTGCAGAGAGGGCAGTGGTGTAATAATCTGCAGGATATATCACTGTGTATCTGTCAGGAGGTGGAGGAGCGATGCTCTGCAGAGAGGGCAGTGGTGTAATAATCTGCAGGATATATCACTATGTATCTGTCAGGAGGTGGAGGAGCGATGCTCTGCACAGAGGGCAGTGGTGTAATAATCTGCAGGATATATCACTATGTATGTCAGGAGGTGGAGGAGCGATGCTCTGCAGAGAGGTCAGTGGTGTAATAATCTGCAGGATATATCACTATGTATCTGTCAGGAGGTGGAGGAGTGATGCTCTGCAGAGAGGTCAGTGGTGTAATAATCTGCAGGATATATCACTGTGTATCTGTCAGGAGGTGGAGGAGCGATGCTCTGCAGAGAGGTCAGTGGTGTAATAATCTGCAGGATATATCACTGTGTATCTGTCAGAAGGTGGAGGAGCGATGCTCTGCAGAGAGGTCAGTGGTGTAATAATCTGCAGGATAGATAACTATGTATCTGTCAGGAGGTGGAGAAGCGATGCCCTGCAGAGGTCAGTGGTGTAATAATCTGCAGGATATATAACTATGTATGTCAGGAGGTGGAGGAGCGATGCTCTGCAGAGGTCAGTGGTGTGATAATCTGCAGGATATATCACTATGTATCTGTCAGGAGGTGGAGGAGTGATGCTCTGCAGAGAGGTCAGTGGTGTATTAATCTGCAGGATATATCACTATGTATCTGTCAGGAGGTGGAGGAGCGATGCTCTGCAGAGAGGTCAGTGGTGTAATAATCTACAGGATATATCACTATGTATCTGTCAGGAGGTGGAGGAGCGATGCTCTGCAGAGAGGTCAGTGGTGTAGTAATCTGCAGGATATATCGCTGTGTATCTGTCAGGAGGTGGAGGAGCGATGCTCTGCAGAGAGGGCAGTGGTGTAATAATCTGCAGGATATATCACTATGTATGTCAGGAGGTGGAGGAGCGATGCTCTGCAGAGAGGTCAGTGGTGTAATAATCTGCAGGATATATCACTATGTATCTGTCAGGAGGTGGAGGAGCGATGCTCTGCAGAGAGGTCAGTGGTGTAATAATCTGCAGGATATATCACTGTGTATCTGTCAGGAGGAGGAGGAGCGATGCTCTGCAGAGAGGTCAGTGGTGTAATAATCTGCAGGATATATCACTGTGTATCTGTCAGGAGGTGGAGGAGCGATGCTCTGCAGAGAGGTCAGTGGTGTAATAATCTGCAGGATATATCACTATGTATGTCAGGAGGTGGAGGAGCGATGCTCTGCAGAGAGGTCAGTGGTGTAATAATCTGCAGGATATATCACTATGTATGTCAGGAGGTGGAGGAGCGATGCTCTGCAGAGAGGTCAGTGGTGTAGTAATCTGCAGGATATATCACTGTGTATCTGTCAGGAGGTGGAGGAGCGATGCTCTGCAGAGAGGGCAGTGGTGTAATAATCTGCAGGATATATCACTATGTATGTCAGGAGGTGGAGGAGCGATGCTCTGCAGAGAGGTCAGTGGTGTAATAATCTGCAGGATATATCACTATGTATGTCAGGAGGTGGAGGAGCGATGCTCTCAGAGAGGTCAGTGGTGTAATAATCTGCAGGATATATCACTATGTATGTCAGGAGGTGGAGGAGCGATGCCCTGCAGAGAGGTCAGTGGTGTAATAATCTGCAGGATAGATCACTATGTATCTGTCAGGAGGTGGAGGAGCGATGCCCTGCAGAGACGTCAGTGGTGTAATAATCTGCAGGATAGATCACTATGTATCTGTCAGGAGGTGGAGGAGTGATGCTCTGCAGAGAGGTCAGTGGTGTAATAATCTGCAGGATATATCACTATGTATGTCAGGAGGTGGAGGAGCGATGCTCTGCAGAGAGGTCAGTGGTGTAGTAATCTGCAGGATATATCACTGTGTATCTGACAGGAGGTGGAGGAGTGATGCTCTGCAGAGAGGTCAGTGGTGTAATAATCTGCAGGATATATCACTGTGTATCTGTCAGGAGGTGGAGGAGCGATGCTCTGCAGAGAGGACAGTGGTGTAATAATCTGCAGGATATATCACTATGTATCTGTCAGGAGGTGGAGCAGCGATGCTCTGCAGAGAGGGCAGTGGTGTAATAATCTGCAGGATATATCACTATGTATGTCAGGAGGTGGAGGAGCGATGCTCTGCAGAGAGGTCAGTGGTGTAATAATCTGCAGGATATATCACTGTGTATCTGTCAGGAGGTGGAGGAGCGATGCTCTGCAGAGAGGGCAGTGGTGTAATAATCTGCAGGATATATCACTGTGTATCTGTCAGGAGGTGGAGGAGCGATGCTCTGCAGAGCGGTCAGTGGTGTAGTAATCTGCAGGATATATCACTGTGTATCTGTCAGGAGGTGGAGGAGCGATGTTCTGCAGAGAGGTCAGTGGTGTAATAATCTGCAGGATATATCACTATGTATCTGTCAGGAGGTGGAGGAGCGATGCTCTGCGGAGAGGTCAGTGGTGTAATAATCTGCAGGATATATCACTGTGTAACTGTCAGGAGGTGGAGGAGCGATGCTCTGCAGAGAGGTCAGTGGTGTAATAATCTGCAGGATATATCACTGTGTAACTGTCAGGAGGTGGAGGAGCGATGCTCTGCAGAGGGCAGTGGTGTAATAATCTGCAGGATATATCAGTGTGTATCTGTCAGGAGGTGGAGGAGAGATGCTCTGCAGAGAGGTCAGTGGTGTAATAATCTGCAGGATATATCACTATGTATGTCAGGAGGTGGAGGAGCGATGCTCTGCAGAGAGGGCAGTGGTGTAATAATCTGCAGGATATATCACTATGTATGTCAGGAGGTGTAGGAGCGATGCTCTGCAGAGAGGGCAGTGGTGTAATAATCTGCAGGATATATCACTGTGTATCTGTCAGGAGGTGGAGGAGCGATGCTCTGCAGAGAGGGCAGTGGTGTAATAATCTGCAGGATATATCAGCGTGTATCTGTCAGGAGGTGGAGGAGCGATGCTCTGCAGAGAGGTCAGTGGTGTAATAATCTGCAGGATATATCACTATGTATGTCAGGAGGTGGAGGAGCGATGCTCTGCAGAGAGGTCAGTGGTGTAATAATCTGCAGGATATATCACTATGTATGTCAGGAGGTGGAGGAGCGATGCTCTGCAGAGAGGGCAGTGGTGTAATAATCTGCAGGATATATCACTATGTATGTCAGGTGGAGGAGCGATGCTCTGCAGAGAGGTCAGTGGTGTAATAATCTGTAGGATACATCACTATGTATGTCAGGAGGTGGAGGAGCGATGCTCTGCAGAGAGGTCAGTGGTGTAGTAATCTGCAGAATATATCACTGTATATCTGTCAGGAGGTGGAGGAGCGATGCCCTGCAGAGAGGTCAGTGGTGTAATAATCTGCAGGATATATCACTGTGTATCTGTCAGGAGGTGGAGGAGCGATGCTCTGCAGAGAGGGCAGTGGTGTAATAATCTGCAGGATATATCAGCGTGTATCTGTCAGGAGGTGGAGGAGCGATGCTCTGCAGAGAGGTCAGTGGTGTAATAATCTGCAGGATATATCACTATGTATGTCAGGAGGTGGAGGAGCGATGCTCTGCAGAGAGGTCAGTGGTGTAATAATCTGCAGGATATATCACTATGTATGTCAGGAGGTGGAGGAGCGATGCTCTGCAGAGAGGGCAGTGGTGTAATAATCTGCAGGATATATCACTATGTATGTCAGGTGGAGGAGCGATGCTCTGCAGAGAGGTCAGTGGTGTAATAATCTGTAGGATACATCACTATGTATGTCAGGAGGTGGAGGAGCGATGCTCTGCAGAGAGGTCAGTGGTGTAGTAATCTGCAGAATATATCACTGTATATCTGTCAGGAGGTGGAGGAGCGATGCTCTGCGGAGAGGTCAGTGGTGTAATAATCTGCAGGATATATCACTATGTATCTGTCAGGAGGTGGAGGAGCGATGCTCTGCAGAGGTCAGTGGTGTAATAATCTGCAGGATATATCACTATGTATGTCAGGAGGTGGAGGAGCGATGCTCTGTAGAGAGGTCAGTGGTGTAGTAATCTGCAGGATATATCACTGTGTATCTGTCAGGAGGTGGAGGAGCGATGCTCTGCAGAGAGGGCAGTGGTGTAATAATCTGCAGGATATATCACTATGTATGTCAGGAGGTGGAGGAGCGATGCTCTGCAGAGAGGTCAGTGGTGTAATAATCTGCAGGATATATCACTATGTATGTCAGGAGGTGGAGGAGCGATGCTCTCAGAGAGGTCAGTGGTGTAATAATCTGCAGGATATATCACTGTGTATCTGTCAGGAGGTGGAGGAGCGATGCTCTGCAGAGAGGGCAGTGGTGTAATAATCTGCAGGATATATCACTATGTATCTGTCAGGAGGTGGAGGAGCGATGCTCTGCAGAGAGGTCAGTGGTGTAATAATCTGCAGGATATATCACTGTGTATCTGTCAGGAGGTGGAGGAGCGATGCTCTGCAGAGAGGGCAGTGGTGTAATATCTTGCAGGATATATCATTATGTATCTGTCAGGAGGTGGAGGAGCGATGTTCTGCAGAGAGGTCAGTGGTGTAATAATCTGCAGGATATATCACTATGTATGTCAGGAGGTGGAGGAGCGATGCTCTGCAGAGAGGTCAGTGGTGTAATAATCTGCAGGATATATCACTATGTATGTCAGGAGGTGGAGGAGCGATGCTCTACAGAGAGGTCAGTGGTGTAGTAATCTGCAGGATATATCACTGTGTATCTGTCAGGAGGTGGAGGAGCGATGCTCTGCAGAGAGGTCAGTGGTGTAGTAATCTGCAGGATATATCACTATGTATCTGTCAGGAGGTGGAGGAGCGATGCTCTGCGGAGAGGTCAGTGGTGTAATAATCTGCAGGATATATCACTGTGTATCTGTCAGGAGGTGGAGGAGCGATGTTCTGCAGAGAGGGCAGTGGTGTAATAATCTGCAGGATATATCACTATGTATCTGTCAGGAGGTGGAGGAGCGATGCTTTGCAGAGAGGTCAGTGGTGTAATAATCTGCAGGATATATCACTATGTATCTGTCAGGAGGTGGAGGAGCGATGCTCTGCAGAGAGGTCAGTGGTGTAATAATCTGAAGGATATATCACTATGTATCTGTCAGGAGGTGGAGGAGCGATGCTCTGCAGAGAGGGCAGTCGTGTAATAATCTGCAGGATATATCACTATGTATTTGTCAGGAGGTGGAGGAGCGATGCTCTGCAGAGAGGTCAGTGGTGTAATAATCTGCAGGATATATCACTATGTATCTGTCAGGAGGTGGAGGAGCGATGCTCTGCAGAGAGGGCAGTGGTGTAATAATCTGCAGGATATATCACTGTGTATCTGTCAAGAGGTGGAGGAGCGATGTTCTGCAGAGAGGTCAGTGGTGTAATAATCTGCAGGATATAACACTGTGTATCTGTCAGGAGGTGGAGGAGCGATGTTCTGCAGAGAGTGCAGTGGTGTAATAATCTGCAGAATATATCACTATGTATCTGTCAGGAGGTGGAGGAGCGATGCTCTGCAGAGAGGGCAGTGGTGTAATAATCTTCAGGATATATCACTATGTATCTGTCAGGAGTTGGAGGAGAGATGCTCTGCAGAGAGGACAGTGGTGTAATAATCTGCAGGATATATCACTATGCATCTGTCAGGAGGTGGAGCAGCGATGCTCTGCAAAGAGGTCAGTGGTGTAATAATCTGCAGGATATATCACTATGTATCTGTCAGGAGGTGGAGGAGCGATGCTCTGCAGAGAGGTCAGTGGTGTAATAATCTGCAGGATATATCACTGTGTATCTGTCAGGAGGTGGAGGAGCGATGCTCTGCAGAGAGGTCAGTGGTGTAATAATCTGCAGGATAGATCACTATGTATCTGTCAGGAGGTGGAGGAGCGATGCTCTGCAGAGAGGTCAGTGGTGTAATAATCTGCAGGATATATAACTATGTATGTCAGGAGGTGGAGCAGCGAAGCTCTGCAGAGGTCAGTGGTGTGATAATCTGCAGGATAGATCACTATGTATCTGTCAGGAGGTGGAGGAGTGATGCTCTGCAGAGAGGTCAGTGGTGTAATAATCTGCAGGATATATCACTAGGTATGTCAGGAGGTGGAGGAGCGATGCTCTGCAGAGAGGTCAGTGGTGTAGTAATCTGCAGAATATATCACTGTATATCTGTCAGGAGGTGGAGGAGTGATGCTCTGCAGAGAGGTCAGTGGTGTAATAATCTGCAGGATAGATCACTATGTATCTGTCAGGAGGTGGAGGAGTGATGCCCTGCAGAGAGGTCAGTGGTGTAATAATCTGCAGGATATATCACTATGTATCTGTCAGGAGGTGGAGGAGTGATGCTCTGCAGAGAGGTCAGTGGTGTAATAATCTGCAGGATATATCACTATGTATGTCAGGAGGTGGAGGAGCGATGCTCTGCAGAGAGGTCAGTGGTGTAGTAATCTGCAGGATATATCACTGTGTATCTGACAGGAGGTGGAGGAGCGATGCTCTGCAGAGAGGTCAGTGGTGTAATAATCTGCAGGATATATCACTGTATCTGTCAGGAGGTGGAGGAGCGATGCTCTGCAGAGAGGACAGTGGTGTAATAATCTGCAGGATATATCACTATGTATCTGTCAGGAGGTGGAGCAGCGATGCTCTGCAGAGAGGGCAGTGGTGTAATAATCTGCAGGATATATCACTATGTATGTCATGAGGTGGAGGAGCGATACTCTGCAGAGAGGTCAGTGGTGTAATAATCTGCAGGATATATCACTGTGTATATGTCAGGAGGTGGAGGAGCGATGCTCTGCAGAGAGGGCAGTGGTGTAATATCCTGCAGGATATATCACTATGTATCTGTCATGAGGTGGAGGAGAGATGCTCTGCAGAGAGGTCAGTGGTGTAATAATCTGCAGGATATATCACTATGTATGTCAGGAGGTGGAGGAGCGATGCTCTGCAGAGAGGTCAATGGTGTAGTAATCTGCAGGATCTATCACTATGTATCTGTCAGGAGGTGGAGGAGTGATGCTCTGCAGAGAGGTCAGTGGTGTAATAATCTGCAGGATATATCACTGTGTATCTGTCAGGAGGTGGAGGAGTGATGCTCTGCAGAGAGGTCAGTGGTGTAATAATCTGCAGGATATATCACCGTGTATCTGTCAGGAGGTGGAGGAGCGATGCTCTGCAGAGAGGACAGTGGTGTAATAATCTGCAGGATATATCACTATGTATCTGTCAGGAGGTGGAGGAGCGATGCTCTGCAGAGAGGTCAGTGGTGTAATAATCTGCAGGATATATCACTATGTATCTGTCAGGAGGTGGAGGAGCGATGCTCTGCGGAGAGGGCAGTCGTGTAATAATCTGCAGGATATATCACTATGTATCTGTCAGGAGGTGGAGGAGCGATGCTCTGCAGAGGTCAGTGGTGTAATAATCTGCAGGATATATCACTATGTATCTGTCAGGAGGTGGAGGAGCGATGCTCTGCAGACAGGGCAGTCGTTTAATAATCTGCAGGATATATCACTATGTATCTGTCAGGAGGTGGAGGAGCGATGCTCTGCAGAGGTCAGTGGTGTAATAATCTGCAGGATATATCACTATGTATCTGTCAGGAGGTGGAGGAGCGATGCTCTGCAGACAGGGCAGTCGTTTAATAATCTGCAGGATATATCACTATGTATCTGTCAGGAGGTGGAGGAGCGATGCTCTGCAGAGAGGTCAGTGGTGTAATAATCTGCAGGATATATCACTATGTATCTGTCAGGAGATGGAGGAGCGATGTTCTGCAGAGAGGTCAGTGGTCTAATAATCTGCAGGATATATCACTGTGTATCTGTCAGGAGGTGGAGGAGCGATGTGCTGCAGAGAGGGCAGTGGTGTAATAATCTGCAGGATATATCACTGTGTATCTGTCAGGAGGTGGAGGAGCGATGCTCTGCAGAGAGGGCAGTGGTGTAATAATCTGCAGGATATATCACTATGTATCTGTCAGGAGGTGGAGGAGCGATGCTCTGCAGAGAGGGCAGTGGTGTAATAATCTGCAGGATATATCACTATGTATGTCAGGAGGTGGAGGAGCGATGCTCTGCAGAGAGGTCAGTGGTGTAATAATCTGCAGGATATATCACTATGTATCTGTCAGGAGGTGGAGGAGTGATGCTCTGCAGAGAGGTCAGTGGTGTAATAATCTGCAGGATATATCACTGTGTATCTGTCAGGAGGTGGAGGAGCGATGCTCTGCAGAGAGGTCAGTGGTGTAATAATCTGCAGGATATATCACTGTGTATCTGTCAGTAGGTGGAGGAGCGATGCTCTGCAGAGAGGTCAGTGGTGTAATAATCTGCAGGATAGATAACTATGTATCTGTCAGGAGGTGGAGAAGCGATGCCCTGCAGAGGTCAGTGGTGTAATAATCTGCAGGATATATAACTATGTATGTCAGGAGGTGGAGGAGCGATGCTCTGCAGAGGTCAGTGGTGTGATAATCTGCAGGATATATCACTATGTATCTGTCAGGAGGTGGAGGAGTGATGCTCTGCAGAGAGGTCAGTGGTGTATTAATCTGCAGGATATATCACTATGTATCTGTCAGGAGGTGGAGGAGCGATGCTCTGCAGAGAGGTCAGTGGTGTAATAATCTACAGGATATATCACTATGTATCTGTCAGGAGGTGGAGGAGCGATGCTCTGCAGAGAGGTCAGTGGTGTAGTAATCTGCAGGATATATCGCTGTGTATCTGTCAGGAGGTGGAGGAGCGATGCTCTGCAGAGAGGGCAGTGGTGTAATAATCTGCAGGATATATCACTATGTATGTCAGGAGGTGGAGGAGCGATGCTCTGCAGAGAGGTCAGTGGTGTAATAATCTGCAGGATATATCACTATGTATCTGTCAGGAGGTGGAGGAGCGATGCTCTGCAGAGAGGTCAGTGGTGTAATAATCTGCAGGATATATCACTGTGTATCTGTCAGGAGGTGGAGGAGCGATGCTCTGCAGAGAGGTCAGTGGTGTAATAATCTGCAGGATATATCTGTGTGTATCTGTCAGGAGGTGGAGGAGCGATGCTCTGCAGAGAGGTCAGTGGTGTAATAATCTGCAGGATATATCACTATGTATGTCAGGAGGTGGAGGAGCGATGCTCTGCAGAGAGGTCAGTGGTGTAATAATCTGCAGGATATATCACTATGTATGTCAGGAGGTGGAGGAGCGATGCTCTGCAGAGAGGTCAGTGGTGTAATAATCTGCAGGATATATCACTATGTATGTCAGGAGGTGGAGGAGCGATGCTCTGCAGAGAGGTCAGTGGTGTAGTAATCTGCAGGATATATCACTGTGTATCTGTCAGGAGGTGGAGGAGCGATGCTCTGCAGAGAGGGCAGTGGTGTAATAATCTGCAGGATATATCACTATGTATGTCAGGAGGTGGAGGAGCGATGCTCTGCAGAGAGGTCAGTGGTGTAATAATCTGCAGGATATATCACTATGTATGTCAGGAGGTGGAGGAGCGATGCTCTCAGAGAGGTCAGTGGTGTAATAATCTGCAGGATATATCACTATGTATGTCAGGAGGTGGAGGAGCGATGCCCTGCAGAGAGGTCAGTGGTGTAATAATCTGCAGGATAGATCACTATGTATCTGTCAGGAGGTGGAGGAGCGATGCCCTGCAGAGAGGTCAGTGGTGTAATAATCTGCAGGATATATCACTATGTATCTGTCAGGAGGTGGAGGAGTGATGCTCTGCAGAGAGGTCAGTGGTGAAATAATCTGCAGGATATATCACTATGTATGTCAGGAGGTGGAGGAGCGATGCTCTGCAGAGAGGTCAGTGGTGTAGTAATCTGCAGGATATATCACTGTGTATCTGACAGGAGGTGGAGGAGTGATGCTCTGCAGAGAGGTCAGTGGTGTAATAATCTGCAGGATATATCACTGTGTATCTGTCAGGAGGTGGAGGAGCGATGCTCTGCAGAGAGGACAGTGGTGTAATAATCTGCAGGATATATCACTATGTATCTGTCAGGAGGTGGAGCAGCGATGCTCTGCAGAGAGGGCAGTGGTGTAATAATCTGCAGGATATATCACTATGTATGTCAGGAGGTGGAGGAGCGATGCTCTGCAGAGAGGTCAGTGGTGTAATAATCTGCAGGATATATCACTGTGTATCTGTCAGGAGGTGGAGGAGCGATGCTCTGCAGAGCGGTCAGTGGTGTAATAATCTGCAGGATATATCACTGTGTATCTGTCAGGAGGTGGAGGAGCGATGCTCTGCAGAGCGGTCAGTGGTGTAGTAATCTGCAGGATATATCACTGTGTATCTGTCAGGAGGTGGAGGAGCGATGTTCTGCAGAGAGGTCAGTGGTGTAATAATCTGCAGGATATATCACTATGTATCTGTCAGGAGGTGGAGGAGCGATGCTCTGCGGAGAGGTCAGTGGTGTAATAATCTGCAGGATATATCACTGTGTAACTGTCAGGAGGTGGAGGAGCGATGCTCTGCAGAGAGGTCAGTGGTGTAATAATCTGCAGGATATATCACTGTGTAACTGTCAGGAGGTGGAGGAGCGATGCTCTGCAGTGAGGGCAGTGGTGTAATAATCTGCAGGATATATCAGTGTGTATCTGTCAGGAGGTGGAGGAGAGATGCTCTGCAGAGAGGTCAGTGGTGTAATAATCTGCAGGATATATCACTATGTATGTCAGGAGGTGGAGGAGCGATGCTCTGCAGAGAGGGCAGTGGTGTAATAATCTGCAGGATATATCACTATGTATGTCAGGAGGTGTAGGAGCGATGCTCTGCAGAGAGAGCAGTGGTGTAATAATCTGCAGGATATATCACTGTGTATCTGTCAGGAGGTGGAGGAGCGATGCTCTGCAGAGAGGTCAGTGGTGTAATAATCTGCAGGATATATCACTATGTATCTGTCAGGAGGTGGAGGAGCGATGCTCTGCGGAGAGGGAAGTCGTGTAATAATCTGCAGGATATATCACTATGTATCTGTCAGGAGGTGGAGGAGCGATGCTCTGCAGAGGTCAGTGGTGTAATAATCTGCAGGATATATCACTATGTATCTGTCAGGAGGTGGAGGAGCGATGCTCTGCAGACAGGGCAGTCGTTTAATAATCTGCAGGATATATCACTATGTATCTGTCAGGAGGTGGAGGAGCGATGCTCTGCAGAGGTCAGTGGTGTAATAATCTGCAGGATATATCACTATGTATCTGTCAGGAGGTGGAGGAGCGATGCTCTGCAGACAGGGCAGTCGTTTAATAATCTGCAGGATATATCACTATGTATCTGTCAGGAGGTGGAGGAGTGATGCTCTGCAGAGAGGTCAGTGGTGTAATAATCTGCAGGATATATCACTATGTATCTGTCAGGAGATGGAGGAGCGATGTTCTGCAGAGAGGTCAGTGGTCTAATAATCTGCAGGATATATCACTGTGTATCTGTCAGGAGGTGGAGGAGCGATGTGCTGCAGAGAGGGCAGTGGTGTAATAATCTGCAGGATATATCACTGTGTATCTGTCAGGAGGTGGAGGAGCGATGCTCTGCAGAGAGGGCAGTGGTGTAATAATCTGCAGGATATATCACTATGTACCTGTCAGGAGGTGGAGGAGCGATGCTCTGCAGAGAGGGCAGTGGTGTAATAATCTGCAGGATATATCACTATGTATGTCAGGAGGTGGAGGAGCGATGCTCTGCAGAGAGGTCAGTGGTGTAATAATCTGCAGGATATATCACTATGTATCTGTCAGGAGGTGGAGGAGTGATGCTCTGCAGAGAGGTCAGTGGTGTAATAATCTGCAGGATATATCACTGTGTATCTGTCAGGAGGTGGAGGAGCGATGCTCTGCAGAGAGGTCAGTGGTGTAATAATCTGCAGGATATATCACTGTGTATCTGTCAGTAGGTGGAGGAGCGATGCTCTGCAGAGAGGTCAGTGGTGTAATAATCTGCAGGATATCTATCTATGTATGTCAGGAGGTGGAGGAGCGATGCTCTGCAGAGGTCAGTGGTGTGATAATCTGCAGGATATATCACTATGTATCTGTCAGGAGGTGGAGGAGTGATGCTCTGCAGAGAGGTCAGTGGTGTATTAATCTGCAGGATATATCACTATGTATCTGTCAGGAGGTGGAGGAGCGATGCTCTGCAGAGAGGTCAGTGGTGTAATAATCTACAGGATATATCACTATGTATCTGTCAGGAGGTGGAGGAGCGATGCTCTGCAGAGAGGTCAGTGGTGTAATAATCTGCAGGATATATCACTATGTATCTGTCAGGAGGTGGAGGAGCGATGCTCTGCAAAGAGGTCAGTGGTGTAATAATCTGCAGGATATATCACTATGTATCTGTCAGGAGGTGGAGGAGCGATGCTCTGCAGAGAGGTCAGTGGTGTAATAATCTGCAGGATATATCACTGTGTATCTGTCAGGAGGTGGAGGAGCGATGCTCTGCAGAGAGGTCAGTGGTGTAATAATCTGCAGGATAGATCACTATGTATCTGTCAGGAGGTGGAGGAGCGATGCTCTGCAGAGAGGTCAGTGGTGTAATAATCTGCAGGATATATAACTATGTATGTCAGGAGGTGGAGCAGCGAAGCTCTGCAGAGGTCAGTGGTGTGATAATCTGCAGGATATATCACTATGTATCTGTCAGGAGGTGGAGGAGTGATGCTCTGCAGAGAGGTCAGTGGTGTAATAATCTGCAGGATATATCACTATGTATGTCAGGAGGTGGAGGAGCGATGCTCTGCAGAGAGGTCAGTGGTGTAGTAATCTGCAGAATATATTACTGTATATCTGTCAGGAGGTGGAGGAGCGATGCTCTGCAGAGAGGTCAGTGGTGTAATAATCTGCAGGATAGATCACTATGTATCTGTCAGGAGGTGGAGGAGCGATGCCCTGCAGAGAGGTCAGTGGTGTAATAATCTGCAGGATATATCACTATGTATCTGTCAGGAGGTGGAGGAGTGATGCTCTGCAGAGAGGTCAGTGGTGTAATAATCTGCAGGATATATCACTATGTATGTCAGGAGGTGGAGGAGCGATGCTCTGCAGAGAGGTCAGTGGTGTAGTAATCTGCAGGATATATCACTGTGTATCTGACAGGAGGTGGAGGAGTGATGCTCTGCAGAGAGGTCAGTGGTGTAATAATCTGCAGGATATATCACTGTGTATCTGTCAGGAGGTGGAGGAGCGATGCTCTGCAGAGAGGACAGTGGTGTAATAATCTGCAGGATATATCACTATGTATCTGTCAGGAGGTGGAGCAGCGATGCTCTGCAGAGAGGGCAGTGGTGTAATAATCTGCAGGATATATCACTATGTATGTCAGGAGGTGGAGGAGCGATGCTCTGCAGAGAGGTCAGTGGTGTAATAATCTGCAGGATATATCACTGTGTATCTGTCAGGAGGTGGAGGAGCGATGCTCTGCAGAGAGGGCAGTGGTGTAATATCCTGCAGGATATATCACTATGTATCTGTCATGAGGTGGAGGAGCGATGCTCTGCAGAGAGGTCAGTGGTGTAATAATCTGCAGGATATATCACTATGTATGTCAGGAGGAGGAGGAGCGATGCTCTGCAGAGAGGTCAATGGTGTAGTAATCTGCAGGATCTATCACTATGTATCTGTCAGGAGGTGGAGGAGTGATGCTCTGCAGAGAGGTCAGTGATGTAATAATCTGCAGGATATATCACTATGTATCTGTCAGGAGGTGGAGGAGCGATGCTCTGCAGAGAGGTCAGTGGTGTAATAATCTACAGGATATATCACTATGTATCTGTCAGGAGGTGGAGGAGCGATGCTCTGCAGAGAGGTCAGTGGTGTAATAATCTGCAGGATATATCACTATGTATCTGTCAGGAGGTGGAGGAGCGATGCTCTGCAAAGAGGTCAGTGGTGTAATAATCTGCAGGATATATCACTATGTATCTGTCAGGAGGTGGAGGAGCGATGCTCTGCAGAGAGGTCAGTGGTGTAATAATCTGCAGGATATATCACTGTGTATCTGTCAGGAGGTGGAGGAGCGATGCTCTGCAGAGAGGTCAGTGGTGTAATAATCTGCAGGATAGATCACTATGTATCTGTCAGGAGGTGGAGGAGCGATGCTCTGCAGAGAGGTCAGTGGTGTAATAATCTGCAGGATATATAACTATGTATGTCAGGAGGTGGAGCAGCGAAGCTCTGCAGAGGTCAGTGGTGTGATAATCTGCAGGATATATCACTATGTATCTGTCAGGAGGTGGAGGAGTGATGCTCTGCAGAGAGGTCAGTGGTGTAATAATCTGCAGGATATATCACTATGTATGTCAGGAGGTGGAGGAGCGATGCTCTGCAGAGAGGTCAGTGGTGTAGTAATCTGCAGAATATATTACTGTATATCTGTCAGGAGGTGGAGGAGCGATGCTCTGCAGAGAGGTCAGTGGTGTAATAATCTGCAGGATAGATCACTATGTATCTGTCAGGAGGTGGAGGAGCGATGCTCTGCAGAGAGGTCAGTGGTGTAATAATCTGCAGGATATATCACTGTGTATCTGTCAGGAGGTGGAGGAGCGATGCTCTGCAGAGAGGTCAGTGGTGTAATAATCTGCAGGATAGATCACTATGTATCTGTCAGGAGGTGGAGGAGCGATGCTCTGCAGAGAGGTCAGTGGTGTAATAATCTGCAGGATATATAACTATGTATGTCAGGAGGTGGAGCAGCGAAGCTCTGCAGAGGTCAGTGGTGTGATAATCTGCAGGATATATCACTATGTATCTGTCAGGAGGTGGAGGAGTGATGCTCTGCAGAGAGGTCAGTGGTGTAATAATCTGCAGGATATATCACTATGTATGTCAGGAGGTGGAGGAGCGATGCTCTGCAGAGAGGTCAGTGGTGTAGTAATCTGCAGAATATATTACTGTATATCTGTCAGGAGGTGGAGGAGCGATGCTCTGCAGAGAGGTCAGTGGTGTAATAATCTGCAGGATAGATCACTATGTATCTGTCAGGAGGTGGAGGAGCGATGCCCTGCAGAGAGGTCAGTGGTGTAATAATCTGCAGGATATATCACTATGTATCTGTCAGGAGGTGGAGGAGTGATGCTCTGCAGAGAGGTCAGTGGTGTAATAATCTGCAGGATATATCACTATGTATGTCAGGAGGTGGAGGAGCGATGCTCTGCAGAGAGGTCAGTGGTGTAGTAATCTGCAGGATATATCACTGTGTATCTGACAGGAGGTGGAGGAGTGATGCTCTGCAGAGAGGTCAGTGGTGTAATAATCTGCAGGATATATCACTGTGTATCTGTCAGGAGGTGGAGGAGCGATGCTCTGCAGAGAGGACAGTGGTGTAATAATCTGCAGGATATATCACTATGTATCTGTCAGGAGGTGGAGCAGCGATGCTCTGCAGAGAGGGCAGTGGTGTAATAATCTGCAGGATATATCACTATGTATGTCAGGAGGTGGAGGAGCGATGCTCTGCAGAGAGGTCAGTGGTGTAATAATCTGCAGGATATATCACTGTGTATCTGTCAGGAGGTGGAGGAGCGATGCTCTGCAGAGAGGGCAGTGGTGTAATATCCTGCAGGATATATCACTATGTATCTGTCATGAGGTGGAGGAGCGATGCTCTGCAGAGAGGTCAGTGGTGTAATAATCTGCAGGATATATCACTATGTATGTCAGGAGGAGGAGGAGCGATGCTCTGCAGAGAGGTCAGTGGTGTAGTAATCTGCAGGATCTATCACTATGTATCTGTCAGGAGGTGGAGGAGTGATGCTCTGCAGAGAGGTCAGTGGTGTAATAATCTGCAGGATATATCACTGTGTATCTGTCAGGAGGTGGAGGAGTGATGCTCTGCAGAGAGGTCAGTGATGTAATAATCTGCAGGATATATCACCGTGTATCTGTCAGGAGGTGGAGGAGCGATGCTCTGCAGAGAGGACAGTGGTGTAATAATCTGCAGGATATATCACTATGTATCTGTCAGGAGGTGGAGGAGCGATGCTCTGCAGAGAGGTCAGTGGTGTAATAATCTGCAGGATATATCACTATGTATCTGTCAGGAGGTGGAGGAGCGATGCTCTGCGGAGAGGGCAGTCGTGTAATAATCTGCAGGATATATCACTATGTATCTGTCAGGAGGTGGAGGAGCGATGCTCTGCAGAGGTCAGTGGTGTAATAATCTGCAGTATATATCACTATGTATCTGTCAGGAGGTGGAGGAGCGATGCTCTGCAGACAGGGCAGTCGTTTAATAATCTGCAGGATATATCACTATGTATCTGTCAGGAGGTGGAGGATCGATGCTCTGCAGAGGTCAGTGGTGTAATAATCTGCAGGATATATCACTATGTATCTGTCAGGAGGTGGAGGAGCGATGCTCTGCAGACAGGGCAGTGGTGTAATAATCTGCAGGATATATCACTATGTATGTCAGGAGGAGGAGGAGCGATGCTCTGCAGAGAGGTCAATGGTGTAGTAATCTGCAGGATCTATCACTATGTATCTGTCAGGAGGTGGAGGAGTGATGCTCTGCAGAGAGGTCAGTGGTGTAATAATCTGCAGGATATATCACTGTGTATCTGTCAGGAGGTGGAGGAGTGATGCTCTGCAGAGAGGTCAGTGATGTAATAATCTGCAGGATATATCACCGTGTATCTGTCAGGAGGTGGAGGAGCGATGCTCTGCAGAGAGGACAGTGGTGTAATAATCTGCAGGATATATCACTATGTATCTGTCAGGAGGTGGAGGAGCGATGCTCTGCAGAGAGGTCAGTGGTGTAATAATCTGCAGGATATATCACTATGTATCTGTCAGGAGGTGGAGGAGCGATGCTCTGCGGAGAGGGCAGTCGTGTAATAATCTGCAGGATATATCACTATGTATCTGTCAGGAGGTGGAGGAGCGATGCTCTGCAGAGGTCAGTGGTGTAATAATCTGCAGTATATATCACTATGTATCTGTCAGGAGGTGGAGGAGCGATGCTCTGCAGACAGGGCAGTCGTTTAATAATCTGCAGGATATATCACTATGTATCTGTCAGGAGGTGGAGGATCGATGCTCTGCAGAGGTCAGTGGTGTAATAATCTGCAGGATATATCACTATGTATCTGTCAGGAGGTGGAGGAGCGATGCTCTGCAGACAGGGCAGTCGTTTAATAATCTGCAGGATATATCACTATGTATCTGTCAGGAGGTGGAGGAGTGATGCTCTGCAGAGAGGTCAGTGGTGTAATAATCTGCAGGATATATCACTATGTATCTGTCAGGAGATGGAGGAGCAATGTTCTGCAGAGAGGTCAGTGGTCTAATAATCTGCAGGATATATCACTGTGTATCTGTCAGGAGGTGGAGGAGCGATGTGCTGCAGAGAGGGCAGTGGTGTAATAATCTGCAGGATATATCACTGTGTATCTGTCAGGAGGTGGAGGAGCGATGCTCTGCAGAGAGGGCAGTGGTGTAATAATCTGCAGGATATATCACTATGTACCTGTCAGGAGGTGGAGGAGCGATGCTCTGCAGAGAGGGCAGTGGTGTAATAATCTGCAGGATATATCACTATGTATGTCAGGAGGTGGAGGAGCGATGCTCTGCAGAGAGGTCAGTGGTGTAATAATCTGCAGGATATATCACTATGTATCTGTCAGGAGGTGGAGGAGTGATGCTCTGCAGAGAGGTCAGTGGTGTAATAATCTGCAGGATATATCACTGTGTATCTGTCAGGAGGTGGAGGAGCGATGCTCTGCAGAGAGGTCAGTGGTGTAATAATCTGCAGGATATATCACTGTGTATCTGTCAGTAGGTGGAGGAGCGATGCTCTGCAGAGAGGTCAGTGGTGTAATAATCTGCAGGATAGATAACTATGTATCTGTCAGGAGGTGGAGAAGCGATGCCCTGCAGAGGTCAGTGGTGTAATAATCTGCAGGATATATAACTATGTATGTCAGGAGGTGGAGGAGCGATGCTCTGCAGAGGTCAGTGGTGTGATAATCTGCAGGATATATCACTATGTATCTGTCAGGAGGTGGAGGAGTGATGCTCTGCAGAGAGGTCAGTGGTGTATTAATCTGCAGGATATATCACTATGTATCTGTCAGGAGGTGGAGGAGCGATGCTCTGCAGAGAGGTCAGTGGTGTAATAATCTACAGGATATATCACTATGTATCTGTCAGGAGGTGGAGGAGCGATGCTCTGCAGAGAGGTCAGTGGTGTAGTAATCTGCAGGATATATCGCTGTGTATCTGTCAGGAGGTGGAGGAGCGATGCTCTGCAGAGAGGGCAGTGGTGTAATAATCTGCAGGATATATCACTATGTATGTCAGGAGGTGGAGGAGCGATGCTCTGCAGAGAGGTCAGTGGTGTAATAATCTGCAGGATATATCACTATGTATCTGTCAGGAGGTGGAGGAGCGATGCTCTGCAGAGAGGTCAGTGGTGTAATAATCTGCAGGATATATCACTGTGTATCTGTCAGGAGGTGGAGGAGCGATGCTCTGCAGAGAGGTCAGTGGTGTAATAATCTGCAGAATATATCACTGTGTATCTGTCAGGAGGTGGAGGAGCGATGCTCTGCAGAGAGGTCAGTGGTGTAATAATCTGCAGGATATATCACTATGTATGTCAGGAGGTGGAGGAGCGATGCTCTGCAGAGAGGTCAGTGGAGTAATAATCTGCAGGATATATCACTATGTATGTCAGGAGGTGGAGGAGCGATGCTCTGCAGAGAGGTCAGTGGTGTAATAATCTGCAGGATATATCACTATGTATGTCAGGAGGTGGAGGAGCGATGCTCTGCAGAGAGGTCAGTGGTGTAGTAATCTGCAGGATATATCACTGTGTATCTGTCAGGAGGTGGAGGAGCGATGCTCTGCAGAGAGGGCAGTGGTGTAATAATCTGCAGGATATATCACTATGTATGTCAGGAGGTGGAGGAGCGATGCTCTGCAGAGAGGTCAGTGGTGTAATAATCTGCAGGATATATCACTATGTATCTGTCAGGAGGTGGAGGAGCGATGCTCTGCAGAGAGGGCAGTGGTGTAATAATCTGCAGGATATATCACTATGTATCTGTCAGGAGGTGGAGGAGCGATGCTCTGCAGAGAGGTCAGTGGTGTAATAATCTGCAGGTTATATCACTGTGTATCTGTCAGGAGGTGGAGGAGCGATGCTCTGCAGAGAGGGCAGTGGTGTAATATCTTGCAGGATATATCATTATGTATCTGTCAGGAGGTGGAGGAGCGATGTTCTGCAGAGAGGTCAGTGGTGTAATAATCTGCAGGATATATCACTATGTATGTCAGGAGGTGGAGGAGCGATGCTCTGCAGAGAGGTCAGTGGTGTAATAATCTGCAGGATATATCACTATGTATGTCAGGAGGTGGAGGAGCGATGCTCTACAGAGAGGTCAGTGGTGTAGTAATCTGCAGGATATATCACTGTGTATCTGTCAGGAGGTGGAGGAGCGATGCTCTGCAGAGAGGTCAGTGGTGTAGTAATCTGCAGGATATATCACTATGTATCTGTCAGGAGGTGGAGGAGCGATGCTCTTTGGCGAGGTCAGTGGTGTAATAATCTGCAGGATATATCACTGTGTATCTGTCAGGAGGTGGAGGAGCGATGTTCTGCAGAGAGGGCAGTGGTGTAATAATCTGCAGGATATATCACTATGTATCTGTCAGGAGGTGGAGGAGCGATGCTTTGCAGAGAGGTCAGTGGTGTAATAATCTGCAGGATATATCACTATGTATCTGTCAGGAGGTGGAGGAGCGATGCTCTGCAGAGAGGTCAGTGGTGTAATAATCTGAAGGATATATCACTATGTATCTGTCAGGAGGTGGAGGAGCGATGCTCTGCAGAGAGGGCAGTCGTGTAATAATCTGCAGGATATATCACTATGTATTTGTCAGGAGGTGGAGGAGCGATGCTCTGCAGAGAGGTCAGTGGTGTAATAATCTGCAGGATATATCACTATGTATCTGTCAGGAGGTGGAGGAGCGATGCTCTGCAGAGAGGGCAGTGGTGTAATAATCTGCAGGATATATCACTGTTTATCTGTCAAGAGGTGGAGGAGCGATGTTCTGCAGAGAGGTCAGTGGTGTAATAATCTGCAGGATATATCACTGTGTATCTGTCAGGAGGTGGAGGAGCGATGTTCTGCAGAGAGTGCAGTGGTGTAATAATCTGCAGAATATATCACTATGTATCTGTCAGGAGGTGGAGGAGCGATGCTCTGCAGAGAGGGCAGTGGTGTAATAATCTTCAGGATATATCACTATGTATCTGTCAGGAGGTGGAGGAGCGATGCTCTGCAGAGAGGTCAGTGGTGTAATAATCTGCAGGATATATCACTATGTATCTGTCAGGAGGTGGAGGAGCGATGCTCTGCAAAGAGGTCAGTGGTGTAATAATCTGCAGGATATATCACTATGTATCTGTCAGGAGGTGGAGGAGCGATGCTCTGCAGAGAGGTCAGTGGTGTAATAATCTGCAGGATATATCACTGTGTATCTGTCAGGAGGTGGAGGAGCGATGCTCTGCAGAGAGGTCAGTGGTGTAATAATCTGCAGGATAGATCACTATGTATCTGTCAGGAGGTGGAGGAGCGATGCTCTGCAGAGAGGTCAGTGGTGTAATAATCTGCAGGATATATAACTATGTATGTCAGGAGGTGGAGCAGCGAAGCTCTGCAGAGGTCAGTGGTGTGATAATCTGCAGGATATATCACTATGTATCTGTCAGGAGGTGGAGGAGTGATGCTCTGCAGAGAGGTCAGTGGTGTAATAATCTGCAGGATATATCACTATGTATGTCAGGAGGTGGAGGAGCGATGCTCTGCAGAGAGGTCAGTGGTGTAGTAATCTGCAGAATATATCACTGTATATCTGTCAGGAGGTGGAGGAGCGATGCTCTGCAGAGAGGTCAGTGGTGTAATAATCTGCAGGATAGATCACTATGTATCTGTCAGGAGGTGGAGGAGCGATGCCCTGCAGAGAGGTCAGTGGTGTAATAATCTGCAGGATATATCACTATGTATCTGTCAGGAGGTGGAGGAGTGATGCTCTGCAGAGAGGTCAGTGGTGTAATAATCTGCAGGATATATCACTATGTATGTCAGGAGGTGGAGGAGCGATGCTCTGCAGAGAGGTCAGTGGTGTAGTAATCTGCAGGATATATCACTGTGTATCTGACAGGAGGTGGAGGAGTGATGCTCTGCAGAGAGGTCAGTGGTGTAATAATCTGCAGGATATATCACTGTGTATCTGTCAGGAGGTGGAGGAGCGATGCTCTGCAGAGAGGACAGTGGTGTAATAATCTGCAGGATATATCACTATGTATCTGTCAGGAGGTGGAGCAGCGATGCTCTGCAGAGAGGGCAGTGGTGTAATAATCTGCAGGATATATCACTATGTATGTCAGGAGGTGGAGGAGCGATGCTCTGCAGAGAGGTCAGTGGTGCAATAATCTGCAGGATATATCACTGTGTATCGGTCAGGAGGTGGAGGAGCGATGCTCTGCAGAGAGGGCAGTGGTGTAATATCCTGCAGGATATATCACTATGTATCTGTCATGAGGTGGAGGAGCGATGCTCTGCAGAGAGGTCAGTGGTGTAATAATCTGCAGGATATATCACTATGTATGTCAGGAGGTGGAGGAGCGATGCTCTGCAGAGAGGTCAATGGTGTAGTAATCTGCAGGATCTATCACTATGTATCTGTCAGGAGGTGGAGGAGTGATGCTCTGCAGAGAGGTCAGTGGTGTAATAATCTGCAGGATATATCACTGTGTATCTGTCAGGAGGTGGAGGAGTGATGCTCTGCAGAGAGGTCAGTGGTGTAATAATCTGCAGGATATATCACCGTGTATCTGTCAGGAGGTGGAGGAGCGATGCTCTGCAGAGAGGACAGTGGTGTAATAATCTGCAGGATATATCACTATGTATCTGTCAGGAGGTGGAGGAGCGATGCTCTGCAGAGAGGTCAGTGGTGTAATAATCTGCAGGATATATCACTATGTATCTGTCAGGAGGTGGAGGAGCGATGCTCTGCGGAGAGGGCAGTCGTGTAATAATCTGCAGGATATATCACTATGTATCTGTCAGGAGGTGGAGGAGCGATGCTCTGCAGAGGTCAGTGGTGTAATAATCTGCAGGATATATCACTATGTATCTGTCAGGAGGTGGAGGAGCGATGCTCTGCAGACAGGGCAGTCGTTTAATAATCTGCAGGATATATCACTATGTATCTGTCAGGAGGTGGAGGAGCGATGCTCTGCAGAGGTCAGTGGTGTAATAATCTGCAGGATATATCACTATGTATCTGTCAGGAGGTGGAGGAGCGATGCTCTGCAGACAGGGCAGTCGTTTAATAATCTGCAGGATATATCACTATGTATCTGTCAGGAGGTGGAGGAGCGATGCTCTGCAGAGAGGTCAGTGGTGTAATAATCTGCAGGATATATCACTATGTATCTGTCAGGAGATGGAGGAGCGATGTTCTGCAGAGAGGTCAGTGGTCTAATAATCTGCAGGATATATCATTGTGTATCTGTCAGGAGGTGGAGGAGCGATGTGCTGCAGAGAGGGCAGTGGTGTAATAATCTGCAGGATATATCACTGTGTATCTGTCAGGAGGTGGAGGAGCGATGCTCTGCAGAGAGGGCAGTGGTGTAATAATCTGCAGGATATATCACTATGTATCTGTCAGGAGGTGGAGGAGCGATGCTCTGCACAGAGGGCAGTGGTGTAATAATCTGCAGGATATATCACTATGTATGTCAGGAGGTGGAGGAGCGATGCTCTGCAGAGAGGTCAGTGGTGTAATAATCTGCAGGATATATCACTATGTATCTGTCAGGAGGTGGAGGAGTGATGCGCTGCAGAGAGGTCAGTGGTGTAATAATCTGCAGGATATATCACTGTGTATCTGTCAGGAGGTGGAGGAGCGATGCTCTGCAGAGAGGTCAGTGGTGTAATAATCTGCAGGATATATCACTGTGTATCTGTCAGAAGGTGGAGGAGCGATGCTCTGCAGAGAGGTCAGTGGTGTAATAATCTGCAGGATAGATAACTATGTATCTGTCAGGAGGTGGAGAAGCGATGCCCTGCAGAGGTCAGTGGTGTAATAATCTGCAGGATATATAACTATGTATGTCAGGAGGTGGAGGAGCGATGCTCTGCAGAGGTCAGTGGTGTGATAATCTGCAGGATATATCACTATGTATCTGTCAGGAGGTGGAGGAGTGATGCTCTGCAGAGAGGTCAGTGGTGTATTAATCTGCAGGATATATCACTATGTATCTGTCAGGAGGTGGAGGAGCGATGCTCTGCAGAGAGGTCAGTGGTGTAATAATCTACAGGATATATCACTATGTATCTGTCAGGAGGTGGAGGAGCGATGCTCTGCAGAGAGGTCAGTGGTGTAGTAATCTGCAGGATATATCGCTGTGTATCTGTCAGGAGGTGGAGGAGCGATGCTCTGCAGAGAGGGCAGTGGTGTAATAATCTGCAGGATATATCACTATGTATGTCAGGAGGTGGAGGAGCGATGCTCTGCAGAGAGGTCAGTGGTGTAATAATCTGCAGGATATATCACTATGTATCTGTCAGGAGGTGGAGGAGCGATGCTCTGCAGAGAGGTCAGTGGTGTAATAATCTGCAGGATATATCACTGTGTATCTGTCAGGAGGAGGAGGAGCGATGCTCTGCAGAGAGGTCAGTGGTGTAATAATCTGCAGGATATATCACTGTGTATCTGTCAGGAGGTGGAGGAGCGATGCTCTGCAGAGAGGTCAGTGGTGTAATAATCTGCAGGATATATCACTATGTATGTCAGGAGGTGGAGGAGCGATGCTCTGCAGAGAGGTCAGTGGTGTAATAATCTGCAGGATATATCACTATGTATGTCAGGAGGTGGAGGAGCGATGCTCTGCAGAGAGGTCAGTGGTGTAGTAATCTGCAGGATATATCACTGTGTATCTGTCAGGAGGTGGAGGAGCGATGCTCTGCAGAGAGGGCAGTGGTGTAATAATCTGCAGGATATATCACTATGTATGTCAGGAGGTGGAGGAGCGATGCTCTGCAGAGAGGTCAGTGGTGTAATAATCTGCAGGATATATCACTATGTATGTCAGGAGGTGGAGGAGCGATGCTCTCAGAGAGGTCAGTGGTGTAATAATCTGCAGGATATATCACTATGTATGTCAGGAGGTGGAGGAGCGATGCCCTGCAGAGAGGTCAGTGGTGTAATAATCTGCAGGATAGATCACTATGTATCTGTCAGGAGGTGGAGGAGCGATGCCCTGCAGAGACGTCAGTGGTGTAATAATCTGCAGGATAGATCACTATGTATCTGTCAGGAGGTGGAGGAGTGATGCTCTGCAGAGAGGTCAGTGGTGTAATAATCTGCAGGATATATCACTATGTATGTCAGGAGGTGGAGGAGCGATGCTCTGCAGAGAGGTCAGTGGTGTAGTAATCTGCAGGATATATCACTGTGTATCTGACAGGAGGTGGAGGAGTGATGCTCTGCAGAGAGGTCAGTGGTGTAATAATCTGCAGGATATATCACTGTGTATCTGTCAGGAGGTGGAGGAGCGATGCTCTGCAGAGAGGACAGTGGTGTAATAATCTGCAGGATATATCACTATGTATCTGTCAGGAGGTGGAGCAGCGATGCTCTGCAGAGAGGGCAGTGTTGTAATAATCTGCAGGATATATCACTATGTATGTCAGGAGGTGGAGGAGCGATGCTCTGCAGAGAGGTCAGTGGTGTAATAATCTGCAGGATATATCACTGTGTATCTGTCAGGAGGTGGAGGAGCGATGCTCTGCAGAGAGGGCAGTGGTGTAATAATCTGCAGGATATATCACTGTGTATCTGTCAGGAGGTGGAGGAGCGATGCTCTGCAGAGCGGTCAGTGGTGTAGTAATCTGCAGGATATATCACTGTGTATCTGTCAGGAGGTGGAGGAGCGATGTTCTGCAGAGAGGTCAGTGGTGTAATAATCTGCAGGATATATCACTATGTATCTGTCAGGAGGTGGAGGAGCGATGCTCTGCGGAGAGGTCAGTGGTGTAATAATCTGCAGGATATATCACTGTGTAACTGTCAGGAGGTGGAGGAGCGATGCTCTGCAGAGAGGTCAGTGGTGTAATAATCTGCAGGATATATCACTGTGTAACTGTCAGGAGGTGGAGGAGCGATGCTCTGCAGAGGGCAGTGGTGTAATAATCTGCAGGATATATCAGTGTGTATCTGTCAGGAGGTGGAGGAGAGATGCTCTGCAGAGAGGTCAGTGGTGTAATAATCTGCAGGATATATCACTATGTATGTCAGGAGGTGGAGGAGCGATGCTCTGCAGAGAGGGCAGTGGTGTAATAATCTGCAGGATATATCACTATGTATGTCAGGAGGTGTAGGAGCGATGCTCTGCAGAGAGGGCAGTGGTGTAATAATCTGCAGGATATATCACTGTGTATCTGTCAGGAGGTGGAGGAGCGATGCTCTGCAGAGAGGGCAGTGGTGTAATAATCTGCAGGATATATCAGCGTGTATCTGTCAGGAGGTGGAGGAGCGATGCTCTGCGGAGAGGTCAGTGGTGTAATAATCTGCAGGATATATCACTGTGTATCTGTCAGGAGGTGGAGGAGCGATGCTCTGCAGAGAGGGCAGTGGTGTAATAATCTGCAGGATATATCACTGTGTATCTGTCAGGAGGTGGAGGAGCGATGCTCTGCAGAGAGGTCAGTGGTGTAATAATATGCAGGATATATCACTATGTATGTCAGGAGGTGGAGGAGCGATGCTCTGCAGAGAGGTCAGTGGAGTAATAATCTGCAGGATATATCACTATGTATGTCAGGAGGTGGAGGAGCGATGCTCTGCAGAGAGGTCAGTGGTGTAATAATCTGCAGGATATATCACTATGTATGTCAGGAGGTGGAGGAGCGATGCTCTGCAGAGAGGTCAGTGGTGTAGTAATCTGCAGGATATATCACTGTGTATCTGTCAGGAGGTGGAGGAGCGATGCTCTGCAGAGAGGGCAGTGGTGTAATAATCTGCAGGATATATCACTATGTATGTCAGGAGGTGGAGGAGCGATGCTCTGCAGAGAGGTCAGTGGTGTAATAATCTGCAGGATATATCACTATGTATGTCAGGAGGTGGAGGAGCGATGCTCGCAGAGAGGTCAGTGGTGTAATAATCTGCAGGATATATCACTATGTATCTGTCAGGAGGTGGAGGAGCGATGCTCTGCAGAGAGGGCAGTGGTGTAATAATCTGCAGGATATATCACTATGTATCTGTCAGGAGGTGGAGGAGCGATGCTCTGCAGAGAGGTCAGTGGTGTAATAATCTGCAGGATATATCACTGTGTATCTGTCAGGAGGTGGAGGAGCGATGCTCTGCAGAGAGGGCAGTGGTGTAATATCTTGCAGGATATATCATTATGTATCTGTCAGGAGGTGGAGGAGCGATGTTCTGCAGAGAGGTCAGTGGTGTAATAATCTGCAGGATATATCACTATGTATGTCAGGAGGTGGAGGAGCGATGCTCTGCAGAGAGGTCAGTGGTGTAATAATCTGCAGGATATATCACTATGTATGTCAGGAGGTGGAGGAGCGATGCTCTACAGAGAGGTCAGTGGTGTAGTAATCTGCAGGATATATCACTGTGTATCTGTCAGGAGGTGGAGGAGCGATGCTCTGCAGAGAGGTCAGTGGTGTAGTAATCTGCAGGATATATCACTATGTATCTGTCAGGAGGTGGAGGAGCGATGCTCTTTGGCGAGGTCAGTGGTGTAATAATCTGCAGGATATATCACTGTGTATCTGTCAGGAGGTGGAGGAGCGATGTTCTGCAGAGAGGGCAGTGGTGTAATAATCTGCAGGATATATCACTATGTATCTGTCAGGAGGTGGAGGAGCGATGCTTTGCAGAGAGGTCAGTGGTGTAATAATCTGCAGGATATATCACTATGTATCTGTCAGGAGGTGGAGGAGCGATGCTCTGCAGAGAGGTCAGTGGTGTAATAATCTGCAGGATATATCACTATGTATTTGTCAGGAGGTGGAGGAGCGATGCTCTGCAGAGAGGTCAGTGGTGTAATAATCTGCAGGATATATCACTATGTATCTGTCAGGAGGTGGAGGAGCGATGCTCTGCAGAGAGGGCAGTGGTGTAATAATCTGCAGGATATATCACTGTGTATCTGTCAAGAGGTGGAGGAGCGATGTTCTGCAGAGAGGTCAGTGGTGTAATAATCTGCAGGATATATCACTGTGTATCTGTCAGGAGGTGGAGGAGCGATGCTCTGCAGAGAGGGCAGTGGTGTAATAATCTTCAGGATATATCACTATGTATCTGTCAGGAGGTGGAGGAGCGATGCTCTGCAGAGAGGTCAGTGGTGTAATAATCTGCAGGATATATCACTATGTATCTGTCAGGAGGTGGAGGAGCGATGCTCTGCAAAGAGGTCAGTGGTGTAATAATCTGCAGGATATATCACTATGTATCTGTCAGGAGGTGGAGGAGCGATGCTCTGCAGAGAGGTCAGTGGTGTAATAATCTGCAGGATATATCACTGTGTATCTGTCAGGAGGTGGAGGAGCGATGCTCTGCAGAGAGGTCAGTGGTGTAATAATCTTCAGGATAGATCACTATGTATCTGTCAGGAGGTGGAGGAGCGATGCTCTGCAGAGAGGTCAGTGGTGTAATAATCTGCAGGATATATAACTATGTATGTCAGGAGGTGGAGCAGCGAAGCTCTGCAGAGGTCAGTGGTGTGATAATCTGCAGGATATATCACTGTATATCTGTCAGGAGGTGGAGGAGCGATGCTCTGCAGAGAGGTCAGTGGTGTAATAATCTGCAGGATAGATCACTATGTATCTGTCAGGAGGTGGAGGAGCGATGCCCTGCAGAGAGGTCAGTGGTGTAATAATCTGCAGGATATATCACTATGTATCTGTCAGGAGGTGGAGGAGTGATGCACTGCAGAGAGGTCAGTGGTGTAATAATCTGCAGGATATATCACTATGTATGTCAGGAGGTGGAGGAGCGATGCTCTGCAGAGAGTTCAGTGGTGTAGTAATCTGCAGGATATATCACTGTGTATCTGACAGGAGGTGGAGGAGTGATGCTCTGCAGAGAGGTCAGTGGTGTAATAATCTGCAGGATATATCACTGTGTATCTGTCAGGAGGTGGAGGAGCGATGCTCTGCAGAGAGGACAGTGGTGTAATAATCTGCAGGATATATCACTATGTATCTGTCAGGAGGTGGAGCAGCGATGCTCTGCAGAGAGGGCAGTGGTGTAATAATCTGCAGGATATATCACTATGTATGTCAGGAGGTGGAGGAGCGATGCTCTGCAGAGAGGTCAGTGGTGCAATAATCTGCAGGATATATCACTGTGTATCTGTCAGGAGGTGGAGGAGCGATGCTCTGCAGAGAGGGCAGTGGTGTAATATCCTGCAGGATATATCACTATGTATCTGTCATGAGGTGGAGGAGCGATGCTCTGCAGAGAGGTCAGTGGTGTAATAATCTGCAGGATATATCACTATGTATGTCAGGAGGTGGAGGAGCGATGCTCTGCAGAGAGGTCAATGGTGTAGTAATCTGCAGGATCTATCACTATGTATCTGTCAGGAGGTGGAGGAGTGATGCTCTGCAGAGAGGTCAGTGGTGTAATAATCTGCAGGATATATCACTGTGTATCTGTCAGGAGGTGGAGGAGTGATGCTCTGCAGAGAGGTCAGTGGTGTAATAATCTGCAGGATATATCACCGTGTATCTGTCAGGAGGTGGAGGAGCGATGCTCTGCAGAGGACAGTGGTGTAATAATCTGCAGGATATATCACTATGTATCTGTCAGGAGGTGGAGGAGCGATGCTCTGCAGAGAGGTCAGTGGTGTAATAATCTGCAGGATATATCACTATGTATCTGTCAGGAGGTGGAGGAGCGATGCTCTGCGGAGAGGGTAGTCGTGTAATAATCTGCAGGATATATCACTATGTATCTGTCAGGAGGTGGAGGAGCGATGCTCTGCAGAGGTCAGTGGTGTAATAATCTGCAGGATATATCACTATGTATCTGTCAGGAGGTGGAGGAGCGATGCTCTGCAGACAGGGCAGTCGTTTAATAATCTGCAGGATATATCACTATGTATCTGTCAGGAGGTGGAGGAGCGATGCTCTGCAGAGAGGTCAGTGGTGTAATAATCTGCAGGATATATCACTATGTATCTGTCAGGAGATGGAGGAGCGATGTTCTGCAGAGAGGTCAGTGGTCTAATAATCTGCAGGATATATCATTGTGTATCTGTCAGGAGGTGGAGGAGCGATGTGCTGCAGAGAGGGCAGTGGTGTAATAATCTGCAGGATATATCACTGTGTATCTGTCAGGAGGTGGAGGAGCGATGCTCTGCAGAGAGGGCAGTGGTGTAATAATCTGCAGGATATATCACTATGTATCTGTCAGGAGGTGGAGGAGCGATGCTCTGCACAGAGGGCAGTGGTGTAATAATCTGCAGGATATATCACTATGTATGTCAGGAGGTGGAGGAGCGATGCTCTGCAGAGAGGTCAGTGGTGTAATAATCTGCAGGATATATCACTATGTATCTGTCAGGAGGTGGAGGAGTGATGCTCTGCAGAGAGGTCAGTGGTGTAATAATCTGCAGGATATATCACTGTGTATCTGTCAGGAGGTGGAGGAGCGATGCTCTGCAGAGAGGTCAGTGGTGTAATAATCTGCAGGATATATCACTGTGTATCTGTCAGAAGGTGGAGGAGCGATGCTCTGCAGAGAGGTCAGTGGTGTAATAATCTGCAGGATAGATAACTATGTATCTGTCAGGAGGTGGAGAAGCGATGCCCTGCAGAGGTCAGTGGTGTAATAATCTGCAGGATATATAACTATGTATGTCAGGAGGTGGAGGAGCGATGCTCTGCAGAGGTCAGTGGTGTGATAATCTGCAGGATATATCACTATGTATCTGTCAGGAGGTGGAGGAGTGATGCTCTGCAGAGAGGTCAGTGGTGTATTAATCTGCAGGATATATCACTATGTATCTGTCAGGAGGTGGAGGAGCGATGCTCTGCAGAGAGGTCAGTGGTGTAATAATCTACAGGATATATCACTATGTATCTGTCAGGAGGTGGAGGAGCGATGCTCTGCAGAGAGGTCAGTGGTGTAGTAATCTGCAGGATATATCGCTGTGTATCTGTCAGGAGGTGGAGGAGCGATGCTCTGCAGAGAGGGCAGTGGTGTAATAATCTGCAGGATATATCACTATGTATGTCAGGAGGTGGAGGAGCGATGCTCTGCAGAGAGGTCAGTGGTGTAATAATCTGCAGGATATATCACTATGTATCTGTCAGGAGGTGGAGGAGCGATGCTCTGCAGAGAGGTCAGTGGTGTAATAATCTGCAGGATATATCACTGTGTATCTGTCAGGAGGAGGAGGAGCGATGCTCTGCAGAGAGGTCAGTGGTGTAATAATCTGCAGGATATATCACTGTGTATCTGTCAGGAGGTGGAGGAGCGATGCTCTGCAGAGAGGTCAGTGGTGTAATAATCTGCAGGATATATCACTATGTATGTCAGGAGGTGGAGGAGCGATGCTCTGCAGAGAGGTCAGTGGTGTAATAATCTGCAGGATATATCACTATGTATGTCAGGAGGTGGAGGAGCGATGCTCTGCAGAGAGGTCAGTGGTGTAGTAATCTGCAGGATATATCACTGTGTATCTGTCAGGAGGTGGAGGAGCGATGCTCTGCAGAGAGGGCAGTGGTGTAATAATCTGCAGGATATATCACTATGTATGTCAGGAGGTGGAGGAGCGATGCTCTGCAGAGAGGTCAGTGGTGTAATAATCTGCAGGATATATCACTATGTATGTCAGGAGGTGGAGGAGCGATGCTCTCAGAGAGGTCAGTGGTGTAATAATCTGCAGGATATATCACTATGTATGTCAGGAGGTGGAGGAGCGATGCCCTGCAGAGAGGTCAGTGGTGTAATAATCTGCAGGATAGATCACTATGTATCTGTCAGGAGGTGGAGGAGCGATGCCCTGCAGAGACGTCAGTGGTGTAATAATCTGCAGGATAGATCACTATGTATCTGTCAGGAGGTGGAGGAGTGATGCTCTGCAGAGAGGTCAGTGGTGTAATAATCTGCAGGATATATCACTATGTATGTCAGGAGGTGGAGGAGCGATGCTCTGCAGAGAGGTCAGTGGTGTAGTAATCTGCAGGATATATCACTGTGTATCTGACAGGAGGTGGAGGAGTGATGCTCTGCAGAGAGGTCAGTGGTGTAATAATCTGCAGGATATATCACTGTGTATCTGTCAGGAGGTGGAGGAGCGATGCTCTGCAGAGAGGACAGTGGTGTAATAATCTGCAGGATATATCACTATGTATCTGTCAGGAGGTGGAGCAGCGATGCTCTGCAGAGAGGGCAGTGGTGTAATAATCTGCAGGATATATCACTATGTATGTCAGGAGGTGGAGGAGCGATGCTCTGCAGAGAGGTCAGTGGTGTAATAATCTGCAGGATATATCACTGTGTATCTGTCAGGAGGTGGAGGAGCGATGCTCTGCAGAGAGGGCAGTGGTGTAATAATCTGCAGGATATATCACTGTGTATCTGTCAGGAGGTGGAGGAGCGATGCTCTGCAGAGCGGTCAGTGGTGTAGTAATCTGCAGGATATATCACTGTGTATCTGTCAGGAGGTGGAGGAGCGATGTTCTGCAGAGAGGTCAGTGGTGTAATAATCTGCAGGATATATCACTATGTATCTGTCAGGAGGTGGAGGAGCGATGCTCTGCGGAGAGGTCAGTGGTGTAATAATCTGCAGGATATATCACTGTGTAACTGTCAGGAGGTGGAGGAGCGATGCTCTGCAGAGAGGTCAGTGGTGTAATAATCTGCAGGATATATCACTGTGTAACTGTCAGGAGGTGGAGGAGCGATGCTCTGCAGAGGGCAGTGGTGTAATAATCTGCAGGATATATCAGTGTGTATCTGTCAGGAGGTGGAGGAGAGATGCTCTGCAGAGAGGTCAGTGGTGTAATAATCTGCAGGATATATCACTATGTATGTCAGGAGGTGGAGGAGCGATGCTCTGCAGAGAGGGCAGTGGTGTAATAATCTGCAGGATATATCACTATGTATGTCAGGAGGTGTAGGAGCGATGCTCTGCAGAGAGGGCAGTGGTGTAATAATCTGCAGGATATATCACTGTGTATCTGTCAGGAGGTGGAGGAGCGATGCTCTGCAGAGAGGGCAGTGGTGTAATAATCTGCAGGATATATCAGCGTGTATCTGTCAGGAGGTGGAGGAGCGATGCTCTGCAGAGAGGTCAGTGGTGTAATAATCTGCAGGATATATCACTATGTATGTCAGGAGGTGGAGGAGCGATGCTCTGCAGAGAGGTCAGTGGTGTAATAATCTGCAGGATATATCACTATGTATGTCAGGAGGTGGAGGAGCGATGCTCTGCAGAGAGGGCAGTGGTGTAATAATCTGCAGGATATATCACTATGTATGTCAGGTGGAGGAGCGATGCTCTGCAGAGAGGTCAGTGGTGTAATAATCTGTAGGATACATCACTATGTATGTCAGGAGGTGGAGGAGCGATGCTCTGCAGAGAGGTCAGTGGTGTAGTAATCTGCAGAATATATCACTGTATATCTGTCAGGAGGTGGAGGAGCGATGCCCTGCAGAGAGGTCAGTGGTGTAATAATCTGCAGGATATATCACTGTGTATCTGTCAGGAGGTGGAGGAGCGATGCTCTGCAGAGAGGGCAGTGGTGTAATAATCTGCAGGATATATCAGCGTGTATCTGTCAGGAGGTGGAGGAGCGATGCTCTGCAGAGAGGTCAGTGGTGTAATAATCTGCAGGATATATCACTATGTATGTCAGGAGGTGGAGGAGCGATGCTCTGCAGAGAGGTCAGTGGTGTAATAATCTGCAGGATATATCACTATGTATGTCAGGAGGTGGAGGAGCGATGCTCTGCAGAGAGGGCAGTGGTGTAATAATCTGCAGGATATATCACTATGTATGTCAGGTGGAGGAGCGATGCTCTGCAGAGAGGTCAGTGGTGTAATAATCTGTAGGATACATCACTATGTATGTCAGGAGGTGGAGGAGCGATGCTCTGCAGAGAGGTCAGTGGTGTAGTAATCTGCAGAATATATCACTGTATATCTGTCAGGAGGTGGAGGAGCGATGCCCTGCAGAGAGGTCAGTGGTGTAATAATCTGCAGGATAGATCACTATGTATCTGTCAGGAGGTGGAGGAGTGATGCTCTGCAGAGAGGTCAGTGGTGTAATAATCTGCAGGATATATCACTATGTATGTCAGGAGGTGGAGGAGCGATGCTCTGCAGAGAGGTCAGTGGTGTAGTAATCTGCAGGATATATCACTGTGTATCTGACAGGAGGTGGAGGAGTGATGCTCTGCAGAGAGGTCAGTGGTGTAATAATCTGCAGGATATATCACTGTGTATCTGTCAGGAGGTGGAGGAGCGATGCTCTGCAGAGAGGACAGTGGTGTAATAATCTGCAGGATATATCACTATGTATCTGTCAGGAGGTGGAGCAGCGATGCTCTGCAGAGAGGGCAGTGGTGTAATAATCTGCAGGATATATCACTATGTATGTCAGGAGGTGGAGGAGCGATGCTCTGCAGAGAGGTCAGTGGTGTAATAATCTGCAGGATATATCACTGTGTATCTGTCAGGAGGTGGAGGAGCGATGCTCTGCAGAGAGGTCAGTGGTGTAATAATCTGCAGGATATATCACTATGTATGTCAGGAGGTGGAGGAGCGATGCTCTGCAGAGAGGTCAATGGTGTAGTAATCTGCAGGATCTATCACTATGTATCTGTCAGGAGGTGGAGGAGTGATGCTCTGCAGAGAGGTCAGTGGTGTAATAATCTGCAGGATATATCACTGTGTATCTGTCAGGAGGTGGAGGAGTGATGCTCTGCAGAGAGGTCAGTGGTGTAATAATCTGCAGGATATATCACCGTGTATCTGTCAGGAGGTGGAGGAGCGATGCTCTCCAGAGAGGACAGTGGTGTAATAATCTGCAGGATATATCACTATGTATCTGTCAGGAGGTGGAGGAGCGATGCTCTGCAGAGAGGTCAGTGGTGTAATAATCTGCAGGATATATCACTATGTATCTGTCAGGAGGTGGAGGAGCGATGCTCTGCGGAGAGGGCAGTCGTGTAATAATCTGCAGGATATATCACTATTTATCTGTCAGGAGGTGGAGGAGCGATGCTCTGCAGAGGTCAGTGGTGTAATAATCTGCAGGATATATCACTATGTATCTGTCAGGAGGTGGAGGAGCGATGCTCTGCAGACAGGGCAGTCGTTTAATAATCTGCAGGATATATCACTATGTATCTGTCAGGAGGTGGAGGAGCGATGCTCTGCAGAGGTCAGTGGTGTAATAATCTGCAGGATATATCACTATGTATCTGTCAGGAGGTGGAGGAGCGATGCTCTGCAGACAGGGCAGTCGTTTAATAATCTGCAGGATATATCACTATGTATCTGTCAGGAGGTGGAGGAGCGATGCTCTGCAGAGAGGTCAGTGGTGTAATAATCTGCAGGATATATCACTATGTATCTGTCAGGAGATGGAGGAGCGATGTTCTGCAGAGAGGTCAGTGGTCTAATAATCTGAAGGATATATCACTGTGTATCTGTCAGGAGGTGGAGGAGCGATGTGCTGCAGAGAGGGCAGTGGTGTAATAATCTGCAGGATATATCACTGTGTATCTGTCAGGAGGTGGAGGAGCGATGCTCTGCAGAGAGGGCAGTGGTGTAATAATCTGCAGGATATATCACTATGTATCTGTCAGGAGGTGGAGGAGCGATGCTCTGCAGAGAGGGCAGTGGTGTAATAATCTGCAGGATATATCACTATGTATGTCAGGAGGTGGAGGAGCGATGCTCTGCAGAGAGGTCAGTGGTGTAATAATCTGCAGGATATATCACTGTGTATCTGTCAGGAGGTGGAGGAGCGATGCTCTGCAGAGAGGTCAGTGGTGTAATAATCTGCAGGATATATCACTGTGTATCTGTCAGGAGGTGGAGGAGCGATGCTCTGCAGAGAGGTCAGTGGTGTAATAATCTGCAGGATATATCACTGTGTATCTGTCAGTAGGTGGAGGAGCGATGCTCTGCAGAGAGGTCAGTGGTGTAATAATCTGCAGGATAGATAACTATGTATCTGTCAGGAGGTGGAGAAGCGATGCCCTGCAGAGGTCAGTGGTGTAATAATCTGCAGGATATATAACTATGTATGTCAGGAGGTGGAGGAGCGATGCTCTGCAGAGGTCAGTGGTGTGATAATCTGCAGGATATATCACTATGTATCTGTCAGGAGGTGGAGGAGTGATGCTCTGCAGAGAGGTCAGTGGTGTATTAATCTGCAGGATATATCACTATGTATCTGTCAGGAGGTGGAGGAGCGATGCTCTGCAGAGAGGTCAGTGGTGTAATAATCTACAGGATATATCACTATGTATCTGTCAGGAGGTGGAGGAGCGATGCTCTGCAGAGAGGTCAGTGGTGTAGTAATCTGCAGGATATATCGCTGTGTATCTGTCAGGAGGTGGAGGAGCGATGCTCTGCAGAGAGGGCAGTGGTGTAATAATCTGCAGGATATATCACTATGTATGTCAGGAGGTGGAGGAGCGATGCTCTGCAGAGGTCAGTGGTGTAATAATCTGCAGGATATATCACTATGTATCTGTCAGGAGGTGGAGGAGCGATGCTCTGCAGAGAGGTCAGTGGTGTAATAATCTGCAGGATATATCACTGTGTATCTGTCAGGAGGTGGAGGAGCGATGCTCTGCAGAGAGGTCAGTGGTGTAATAATCTGCAGGATATATCACTATGTATGTCAGGAGGTGGAGGAGCGATGCTCTGCAGAGAGGTCAGTGGTGTAATAATCTGCAGGATATATCACTATGTATGTCAGGAGGTGGAGGAGCGATGCTCTGCAGAGAGGTCAGTGGTGTAATAATCTGCAGGATATATCACTATGTATGTCAGGAGGTGGAGGAGCGATGCTCTGCAGAGAGGTCAGTGGTGTAGTAATCTGCAGGATATATCACTGTGTATCTGTCAGGAGGTGGAGGAGCGATGCTCTGCAGAGAGGGCAGTGGTGTAATAATCTGCAGGATATATCACTATGTATGTCAGGAGGTGGAGGAGCGATGCTCTGCAGAGAGGTCAGTGGTGTAATAATCTGCAGGATATATCACTATGTATGTCAGGAGGTGGAGGAGCGATGCACTCAGAGAGGTCAGTGGTGTAATAATCTGCAGGATATATCACTATGTATGTCAGGAGGTGGAGGAGCGATGCCCTGCAGAGAGGTCAGTGGTGTAATAATCTGCAGGATAGATCACTATGTATCTGTCAGGAGGTGGAGGAGCGATGCCCTGCAGAGAGGTCAGTGGTGTAATAATCTGCAGGATATATCACTATGTATCTGTCAGGAGGTGGAGGAGTGATGCTCTGCAGAGAGGTCAGTGGTGTAATAATCTGCAGGATATATCACTATGTATGTCAGGAGGTGGAGGAGCGATGCTCTGCAGAGAGGTCAGTGGTGTAGTAATCTGCAGGATATATCACTGTGTATCTGACAGGAGGTGGAGGAGTGATGCTCTGCAGAGAGGTCAGTGGTGTAATAATCTGCAGGATATATCGCTGTGTATCTGTCAGGAGGTGGAGGAGCGATGCTCTGCAGAGAGGACAGTGGTGTAATAATCTGCAGGATATATCACTATGTATCTGTCAGGAGGTGGAGCAGCGATGCTCTGCAGAGAGGGCAGTGGTGTAATAATCTGCAGGATATATCACTATGTATGTCAGGAGGTGGAGGAGCGATGCTCTGCAGAGAGGTCAGTGGTGTAATAATCTGCAGGATATATCACTGTGTATCTGTCAGGAGGTGGAGGAGCGATGCTCTGCAGAGAGGGCAGTGGTGTAATAATCTGCAGGATATATCACTGTGTATCTGTCAGGAGTTGGAGGAGCGATGCTCTGCAGAGCGGTCAGTGGTGTAGTAATCTGCAGGATATATCACTGTGTATCTGTCAGGAGGTGGAGGAGCGATGTTCTGCAGAGAGGTCAGTGGTGTAATAATCTGCAGGATATATCACTATGTATCTGTCAGGAGGTGGAGGAGCGATGCTCTGCGGAGAGGTCAGTGGTGTAATAATCTGCAGGATATATCACTGTGTAACTGTCAGGAGGTGGAGGAGCGATGCTCTGCAGAGAGGTCAGTGGTGTAATAATCTGCAGGATATATCACTGTGTAACTGTCAGGAGGTGGAGGAGCGATGCTCTGCAGAGAGGGCAGTGGTGTAATAATCTGCAGGATATATCAGTGTGTATCTGTCAGGAGGTGGAGGAGAGATGCTCTGCAGAGAGGTCAGTGGTGTAATAATCTGCAGGATATATCACTATGTATGTCAGGAGGTGGAGGAGCGATGCTCTGCAGAGAGGGCAGTGGTGTAATAATCTGCAGGATATATCACTATGTATGTCAGGAGGTGTAGGAGCGATGCTCTGCAGAGAGGGCAGTGGTGTAATAATCTGCAGGATATATCAGCGTGTATCTGTCAGGAGGTGGAGGAGCGATGCTCTGCAGAGAGGTCAGTGGTGTAATAATCTGCAGGATATATCACTATGTATGTCAGGAGGTGGAGGAGCGATGCTCTGCAGAGAGGTCAGTGGTGTAATAATCTGCAGGATATATCACTATGTATGTCAGGAGGTGGAGGAGCGATGCTCTGCAGAGAGGGCAGTGGTGTAATAATCTGCAGGATATATCACTATGTATGTCAGGTGGAGGAGCGATGCTCTGCAGAGAGGTCAGTGGTGTAATAATCTGTAGGATACATCACTATGTATGTCAGGAGGTGGAGGAGTGATGCTCTGCAGAGAGGTCAGTGGTGTAATAATCTGCAGAATATATCACTGTATATCTGTCAGGAGGTGGAGGAGCGATGCCCTGCAGAGAGGTCAGTGGTGTAATAATCTGCAGGATAGATCACTATGTATCTGTCAGGAGGTGGAGGAGTGATGCTCTGCAGAGAGGTCAGTGGTGTAATAATCTGCAGGATATATCACTATGTATGTCAGGAGGTGGAGGAGCGATGCTCTGCAGAGAGGTCAGTGGTGTAGTAATCTGCAGGATATATCACTGTGTATCTGACAGGAGGTGGAGGAGTGATGCTCTGCAGAGAGGTCAGTGGTGTAATAATCTGCAGGATATATCACTGTGTATCTGTCAGGAGGTGGAGGAGCGATGCTCTGCAGAGAGGACAGTGGTGTAATAATCTGCAGGATATATCACTATGTATCTGTCAGGAGGTGGAGCAGCGATGCTCTGCAGAGAGGTCAGTGGTGTAATAATCTGCAGGATATATCACTATGTATCTGTCAGGAGGTGGAGGAGCGATGCTCTGCAGAGAGGTCAGTGGTGTAATAATCTGCAGGATATATCACTGTGTATCTGTCAGGAGGTGGAGGAGCGATGCTCTGGAGAGAGGGCAGTGGTGTAATAATCTGCAGGATATATCACTGTGTATCTGTCAGGAGGTGGAGGAGCGATGCTCTGCAGAGCGGTCAGTGGTGTAGTAATCTGCAGGATATATCACTATGTATCTGTCAGGAGGTGGAGGAGCGATGCTCTGCGGAGAGGTCAGTGGTGTAATAATCTGCAGGATATATCACTGTGTAACTGTCAGGAGGTGGAGGAGCGATGCTCTGCAGAGAGGGCAGTGGTGTAATAATCTGCAGGATATATCAGTGTGTATCTGTCAGGAGGTGGAGGAGAGATGCTCTGCAGAGAGGTCAGTGGTGTAATAATCTGCAGGATATATCACTATGTATGTCAGGAGGTGGAGGAGCGATGCTCTGCAGAGAGGGCAGTGGTGTAATAATCTGCAGGATATATCACTATGTATGTCAGGAGGTGGAGGAGCGATGCTCTGCAGAGAGGGCAGTGGTGTAATAATCTGCAGGATATATCACTGTGTATGTCAGGAGGTGGAGGAGCGATGCTCTGCAGAGAGGTCAGTGGTGTAGTAATCTGCAGGATATATCACTGTGTATCTGACAGGAGGTGGAGGAGTGATGCTCTGCAGAGAGGTCAGTGGTGTAATAATCTGCAGGATATATCGCTGTGTATCTGTCAGGAGGTGGAGGAGCGATGCTCTGCAGAGAGGACAGTGGTGTAATAATCTGCAGGATATATCACTATGTATCTGTCAGGAGGTGGAGCAGCGATGCTCTGCAGAGAGGGCAGTGGTGTAATAATCTGCAGGATATATCACTATGTATGTCAGGAGGTGGAGGAGCGATGCTCTGCAGAGAGGTCAGTGGTGTAATAATCTGCAGGATATATCACTGTGTATCTGTCAGGAGGTGGAGGAGCGATGCTCTGCAGAGAGGGCAGTGGTGTAATAATCTGCAGGATATATCACTGTGTATCTGTCAGGAGTTGGAGGAGCGATGCTCTGCAGAGCGGTCAGTGGTGTAGTAATCTGCAGGATATATCACTGTGTATCTGTCAGGAGGTGGAGGAGCGATGTTCTGCAGAGAGGTCAGTGGTGTAATAATCTGCAGGATATATCACTCTGTATCTGTCAGGAGGTGGAGGAGCGATGCTCTGCGGAGAGGTCAGTGGTGTAATAATCTGCAGGATATATCACTGTGTAACTGTCAGGAGGTGGAGGAGCGATGCTCTGCAGAGAGGTCAGTGGTGTAATAATCTGCAGGATATATCACTGTGTAACTGTCAGGAGGTGGAGGAGCGATGCTCTGCAGAGAGGGCAGTGGTGTAATAATCTGCAGGATATATCAGTGTGTATCTGTCAGGAGGTGGAGGAGAGATGCTCTGCAGAGAGGTCAGTGGTGTAATAATCTGCAGGATATATCACTATGTATGTCAGGAGGTGGAGGAGCGATGCTCTGCAGAGAGGGCAGTGGTGTAATAATCTGCAGGATATATCACTATGTATGTCAGGAGGTGTAGGAGCGATGCTCTGCAGAGAGGGCAGTGGTGTAATAATCTGCAGGATATATCAGCGTGTATCTGTCAGGAGGTGGAGGAGCGATGCTCTGCAGAGAGGTCAGTGGTGTAATAATCTGCAGGATATATCACTATGTATGTCAGGAGGTGGAGGAGCGATGCTCTGCAGAGAGGTCAGTGGTGTAATAATCTGCAGGATATATCACTATGTATGTCAGGAGGTGGAGGAGCGATGCTCTGCAGAGAGGGCAGTGGTGTAATAATCTGCAGGATATATCACTATGTATGTCAGGTGGAGGAGCGATGCTCTGCAGAGAGGTCAGTGGTGTAATAATCTGTAGGATACATCACTATGTATGTCAGGAGGTGGAGGAGTGATGCTCTGCAGAGAGGTCAGTGGTGTAATAATCTGCAGAATATATCACTGTATATCTGTCAGGAGGTGGAGGAGCGATGCCCTGCAGAGAGGTCAGTGGTGTAATAATCTGCAGGATAGATCACTATGTATCTGTCAGGAGGTGGAGGAGTGATGCTCTGCAGAGAGGTCAGTGGTGTAATAATCTGCAGGATATATCACTATGTATGTCAGGAGGTGGAGGAGCGATGCTCTGCAGAGAGGTCAGTGGTGTAGTAATCTGCAGGATATATCACTGTGTATCTGACAGGAGGTGGAGGAGTGATGCTCTGCAGAGAGGTCAGTGGTGTAATAATCTGCAGGATATATCACTGTGTATCTGTCAGGAGGTGGAGGAGCGATGCTCTGCAGAGAGGACAGTGGTGTAATAATCTGCAGGATATATCACTATGTATCTGTCAGGAGGTGGAGCAGCGATGCTCTGCAGAGAGGTCAGTGGTGTAATAATCTGCAGGATATATCACTATGTATCTGTCAGGAGGTGGAGGAGCGATGCTCTGCAGAGAGGTCAGTGGTGTAATAATCTGCAGGATATATCACTGTGTATCTGTCAGGAGGTGGAGGAGCGATGCTCTGGAGAGAGGGCAGTGGTGTAATAATCTGCAGGATATATCACTGTGTATCTGTCAGGAGGTGGAGGAGCGATGCTCTGCAGAGCGGTCAGTGGTGTAGTAATCTGCAGGATATATCACTATGTATCTGTCAGGAGGTGGAGGAGCGATGCTCTGCGGAGAGGTCAGTGGTGTAATAATCTGCAGGATATATCACTGTGTAACTGTCAGGAGGTGGAGGAGCGATGCTCTGCAGAGAGGGCAGTGGTGTAATAATCTGCAGGATATATCAGTGTGTATCTGTCAGGAGGTGGAGGAGAGATGCTCTGCAGAGAGGTCAGTGGTGTAATAATCTGCAGGATATATCACTATGTATGTCAGGAGGTGGAGGAGCGATGCTCTGCAGAGAGGGCAGTGGTGTAATAATCTGCAGGATATATCACTATGTATGTCAGGAGGTGGAGGAGCGATGCTCTGCAGAGAGGGCAGTGGTGTAATAATCTGCAGGATATATCACTGTGTATCTGTCAGGAGGTGGAGGAGCGATGCTCTGCAGAGAGGGCAGTGGTGTAATAATCTGCAGGATATATCAGCGTGTATCTGTCAGGAGGTGGAGGAGCGATGCTCTGCAGAGAGGTCAGTGGTGTAATAATCTGCAGGATATATCACTATGTATGTCAGGAGGTGGAGGAGCGATGCTCTGCAGAGAGGTCAGTGGTGTAATAATCTGCAGAATATATCACTATGTATGTCAGGAGGTGGAGGAGCGATGCTCTGCAGAGAGGGCAGTGGTGTAATAATCTGCAGGATATATCACTATGTATGTCAGGAGGTGGAGGAGCGATGCTCTGCAGAGAGGGCAGTGGTGTAATAATCTGCAGGATATATCACTATGTATGTCAGGAGGTGGAGGAGCGATGCTCTGCAGAGAGGGCAGTGGTGTAATAATCTGCAGGATATATCACTATGTATGTCAGGAGGTGGAGGAGCGATGCTCTGCAGAGAGGGCAGTGGTGTAATAATCTGCAGGATATATCACTGTGTATCTGTCAGGAGGTGGAGGAGCGATGCTCTGCAGAGAGGGCAGTGGTGTAATAATCTGCAGGATATATCAGCGTGTATCTGTCAGGAGGTGGAGGAGCGATGCTCTGCAGAGAGGTCAGTGGTGTAATAATCTGCAGGATATATCACTATGTATGTCAGGAGGTGGAGGAGCGATGCTCTGCAGAGAGGTCAGTGATGTAATAATCTGCAGGATATATTACTATGTATGTCAGGAGGTGGAGGAGCGATGCTCTGCAGAGAGGGCAGTGGTGTAATAATCTGCAGGATATATCACTATGTATGTCAGGAGGTGGAGGAGCGATGCTCTGCAGAGAGGGCAGTGGTGTAATAATCTGCAGGATATATCACTATGTATGTCAGGAGGTGGAGGAGCGATGCTCTGCAGAGAGGGCAGTGGTGTAATAATCTGCAGGATATATCACTATGTATGTCAGGAGGTGGAGGAGCGATGCTCTGCAGAGAGGGCAGTGGTGTAATAATCTGCAGGATATATCACTATGTATGTCAGGAGGTGGAGGAGCGATGCTCTGCAGAGAGGGCAGTGGTGTAATAATCTGCAGGATATATCACTATGTATGTCAGGAGGTGGAGGAGCGATGCTCTGCAGAGAGGGCAGTGGTGTAATAATCTGCAGGATATATCACTGTGTATCTGTCAGGAGGTGGAGGAGCGATGCTCTGCAGAGAGGGCAGTGGTGTAATAATCTGCAGGATATATCAGCGTGTATCTGTCAGGAGGTGGAGGAGCGATGCTCTGCAGAGAGGTCAGTGGTGTAATAATCTGCAGGATATATCACTATGTATGTCAGGAGGTGGAGGAGCGATGCTCTGCAGAGAGGTCAGTGATGTAATAATCTGCAGGATATATTACTATGTATGTCAGGAGGTGGAGGAGCGATGCTCTGCAGAGAGGGCAGTGGTGTAATAATCTGCAGGATATATCACTATGTATGTCAGGAGGTGGAGGAGCGATGCTCTGCAGAGAGGGCAGTGGTGTAATAATCTGCAGGATATATCACTATGTATGTCAGGAGGTGGAGGAGCGATGCTCTGCAGAGAGGGCAGTGGTGTAATAATCTGCAGGATATATCACTATGTATGTCAGGAGGTGGAGGAGCGATGCTCTGCAGAGAGGGCAGTGGTGTAATAATCTGCAGGATATATCACTATGTATGTCAGGAGGTGGAGGAGCGATGCTCTGCAGAGAGGGCAGTGGTGTAATAATCTGCAGGATATATCACTATGTATGTCAGGAGGTGGAGGAGCGATGCTCTGCAGAGAGGGCAGTGGTGTAATAATCTGCAGGATATATCACTATGTATGTCAGGAGGTGGAGGAGCGATGCTCTGCAGAGAGGTCAGTGGTGTATCACTTGTTCCTTCCTGCTGATTTCTCCTGGTGATTGGGGATCTGTGTGTGGAGACCCAGAGATTATATCACGTGGTGTGATCGACATCTAGTGGGCAAACTGTGAAAAGCAGCGAATCCTCCGCAGTGATGTGTTGTCCTATATACTACAACAAATGGCCGCTCAGAATAACAAGCACAGGAAGCCGAGCTGTAATTAAACAGCAGGCGAAGCGAAGAGAACTAAATATCCAATTAAAATTTAATGTTTATTGATAAAGTTAAAATGAGGGAAACAAGACAAAAATACACAAAAATACCGAGTAGGGAACCAACGAAAAAGCTCCCCAGCGATGACGTGCCGGCGCATGTGGGCGGCTCCCAGTGCAGCAGGAATTATTTCCATAGTAAGCAATGCAAACACTAGAACAGCCTGAAGACATTGCTGTTGTGGCGAAGCGGTGAGCTGGCGCAGAGGATCAGTGCTGTAACACCGCGCCTGCCGCCTCTCACAGCGACTACAACCCCGTCAGAGGGAAACATGACAATGCTACATGTGACAGACCACCGAGATAATGGAGCTGTAACAGCAAGCACTGAAGAGTGGCAGACAATGCGCGTGGTCCGACGGTCACAGGGGCTCAGTGTGAACCTGCTTTCATCTGTGAAGAGCACAGGGCGCAAGTGGAGAATTTGCCAATCCTGGTGTTCTGTGGCAAATGCCAAGCGTCCTGCACAGTGTCGGGCTGTGAGCACAACCCCCATCTGTGGATGTCGGGCCCTCAGACCATCCTCATGGAGTCGGTTTCTAACCGTTTATGCACATTTGTGGCCTGCTGAAGGTCATTTTGCAGGGCTCTGGCAGTGATCCTCCTGTTCCTACTTGCACAAGCGGTCCTGCTGCTGGGTTGTTGCCCTCCTACGGCCCCCTCCACATCTCCTGGTAGCGCCTCCAGCCTCTGGACACTACGCTGACAGATACAGGAAACCTTCTTACTACAGCTTGCATTGATGTGCCATCCTGGATGAGCTGCACTACCTGAGCCACTTCTGTAGGTTGTAGAGTCCGTCTCATGCTACCACGAGTGTGAAAGCACAACCAACATTCAAATGTGACCCAAACATCAGCCAGAAAGCATTGGTGCTGAGATGTGGTCTGTGGTCCCCACCTGCAGAGCCACTCCTTTATTGAGGGCGTCTTGATAATTGACAATAATTTCCATCTGTTGTCTATTCCGTGACACTGTCAGTCAGTGCTGCCTCCTAAGGGGACAGTTTGATTCCACAGAAGATTGATTTGCCCGGAGTTATGTTCTGTTGTTGAAGTGTTCCCTTTATTTTTTGAGCAGTGTAGTATTTGCATTGTTTACTATGGAAATAATTCTCGCTGGACTGGGAGCCGCCTACAAGCACCGCACGTCATCGCTGGGCAGGTTTTTCGCTGGGCCCCCTACTGTCTTGTTTCCCTCATTTTAACTATTTATCACTAAACATTAAACCTTATTTTGATATCTTGGTTCTCTTTGCTTCCTGTGGTTCTGTTAGTGAAATAAAGCCAGAGAATTCCAACACAGCACAGAGGATTTCAGCAGATGATGCTGAGGGTCTTACAGAAGGCCACCGACAGAGCTACATAGCGGAAGGAGCAGAGTTTCCCAGCAGCACAGAGGATTTCAGCAGATGATGCTGAGGGTCTTACAGAAGGCCACCGACAGAGCTACATAGCGGAAGGAGCAGAGTTTCCCAGCAGCACAGAGGATTTAAGTAGGACAGTGAGCCCATCTTACAGGGGAGGTACAGGATTACGAGCAGCACAGAGGATTTCAGGAGAGCACTCATTTCGAGGGAGATGCCAGACTGAATGTTACATAGCGCCAATGAGCAGCATCTACAGCAGGGCAGAGTATGTCAGGAGAGTGATGTTCTGGTCTTCGGGGGGGGGGGGGGGGGGGGGAGAGTCTGAGAAAGAGTGTGGCGGGGTCAGTACCGTTCTCTGCTCGTCGCTGGTACCACCAGCCCTGATGTCTCACTCTCACCAATCATTGCTCTGACTGGGGGCCACAGACAACCCCCTGGGGGCCAGAGTTAACCCCCAGAGGGCCACAGATAAACCTCCGGGGGCCTCATGATTCCGCTGACATGCAGGTTTATTCATTCCACTCATAGAGGTCACAGGACAGAGGACTGGGGGTAATTATGGCGACTGCCCGGAAACGTAATACGTATGTCCGCCATTGCAGCTCCTGTCCTCTGTTATCAGCCGGCTCTCCCACACTCCTGGAAGTCTGCTCAGTTCTCCAGGCTGAATTACATTTTCCCATCCTCAGAGCGGCGTGCCTTTCTGCCAGTTCTCCGCAGGAGACCTCTATTTTCCTGCGGGGGCCCCCCCATGTCTGGAGTCCTGGCTCCTCTTCCTTTGATCCCCGGTCTCTCTGTCCCACTGGGCTCTGGCCATTTCTACCCGCACTCGCTGCCCCCCAATCCTCAGCCCCTCCAGGATCGGTAGAGCCCTCTGGGCCGTCTGTGGGTCCATGTAGTCCAGGAAGGCTCGGTGCTGGGCTCCCTGCCAGGCCAGGTGCACCGGAGAAGCCCCCCGCTCTCGTAATATGCCCTTCAGCTCACTGACCCTGGTAGTGGGGGGGATATTCCCCATATAGACAGTGCTGACCCGGCTCTGGTCTGGGTGCTCTGTGGTGGGAACAGTGGGACTGGGGTGGGCCGCTCTTGTAGACCCCCTCGTGGGCAGCTCCGCTTCGCTCTTCAGCGTCACGTCTTTCCCAGCGCTCCGCTCCATTTCTTGCAGTCTCCTCAGGATCGGAATCTTACTCATTAGGTCTCGACTGATCTGAGGGTCCAGGGGGAACAACAGTCATCAACATTCTCAAAAACAGCAGAATCCCACCCAAGTCCTGACGTTCTGCAGCTTCATCACACACTTTAGGGGATTTCTCCCTCCAGACTGACACATTGCAGCGAACTATCAGCTCAGTAGAGACAGAGAGATGTGTGCAGCTCAGAGGATACAATTGTAACAAACCCGCAGCTGAGAGAAATATTAGGTTGAACGGGTTTTCACCTCTGGATGAAGATAGTTTGTATACACTGACAGCGAGCAGCCAGGCACATGCAGGACCCCATTATACAGGGCCCCTCTACAGACCCCATACTGACCTTGGACCATATAATCCCCTGTGGCTTGGGGCGAGTGCAGCCAGTTGTGATGACCCGCGTGGGGGTGAGGATATAATCCACGGTCAGGTCGTGATCATCCAACAGATCCTCCGGGAAATCCAGCACCTGCAGACGACAAGACGATATCTGCGCCTCTCATCTTACACCAAGACAAAACCGTCCCAGACTCCACTTACCTGACAGTCATGGACCACAGTGATCACCACGGTCCGCTCTGTCACCGCGCCCATGGCCACCATCATTGCAAACTCCATATCTGCAAAACCCTCTCCTTTCCCGATTCTCCACCCTGAGGACAATGGAAGAAGTCACATTATTCCCATAATGCCTCAATGATTGATGACCCCATTTCTTGTGTGGGACGTCTGGGTCTTCTCGGAGGCTGGAACTATTCTCTTGTGAGGTTTGATGGGACATCTGGGTCTCCAAGGGGCAGGACCTCATATTTTGTTAAAGGTGATGCAACATCTAGGTCTGCTTGACGGCTGGACCTATTCTCTTGTGAGAGGTCATGGGACATTAGGTCTCCTTGGAGGTTGGACCTATTCTCTAGTAAGGGGTGATGGGACATCTTGGTTTTCTCAAGGACTGAACTCCCTCTCTTGTGTGGAGTGGTGGACCATCTGGAATTCCTTAGGGGCAGGACATATTCCCTAATGAGAGGTCATGGGACATTTAGGTCTCCTTGGAGGTTGGACCTATTCTCTAGTAAGGGGTGATGGGACATCTTGGTTTCCTCAGGGGCTGAACTCCATCTCTTGTGTGGAGTGACAGGCCATCTGAGACTCCTCAGGGGCAGGACATATTCCCTTGTGCGAGGTGATGGGACAGTTGGGTCTCTCTGGAGGCTGGACGTATTCTCTTGTGTGGAGTGATGGGCCATCTGGGACTCCACAGGGGCAAAGTTAATACAGTTGAAAAAAGGCACACATCCATCAAGTTCACCCACCAGTTGATGGGTAATTTTGATCTCCTTGGGGGTTGGACCTACTTTGTGGGGTGATAGCTGGGCCATTGTTCTCTGTCTGTATAACCGAGTGCTCGGTGGCCCCGGCTCGTGTTTCCTGTTACCTTTCTCTGATACAGCGACAGATCCCACAACCACCAGATCTACCTGCATCGCAGAATCCAGGCCCAACGGGACGCTGAAATCCTTCACCCCCTGCAGGAGAAGCGAGAATATGAGTGGACAATGCCCCGGAGATCAGATGAATGAGGACCACATCCTCAGCCCAGCCCCACCTGAGCCTCACATTGATGAAAATGGATGATTGCAACCAAAATACTCCAACATCAGGTAAGATTTAATAATAACCGCATCAGCGCCTGCTGTGTCGGGTACTGAAGCTTTGTGCTGTGTCCTTAACTGAGACTGGTTCTGAGCTGCAGTACCAAGCACAGCCACAACAGAACATGGGGCGCTAGCGGGTACAAGGTGCTCTACATTCGGATGACAGTTTCCATGCACAACGCTCTGCACAAGACGTGAGGGTCGCAGTGCACATTGAGATCAGAGTGTGTGAGCCCACCTGACAATGACAAGACGGCCTCACAGCTGAGACCCCACACTACAGACTCCAGGCTCTCTGAGCCGGGCCGCACATGACCTGGAGGAGCGTGGGATCCAACGCACCTCGCTCTAACTAAATGCAGACATGTGAAGGTGATAGATGGGGTGCAACACACGCAGGAGGCTGCAGCGCATGCTGCATGCACATAGAGGCCAGCCAGCGCCACCTTCAGCCGATCAGGCGCAGTGCATGCGAGGCCTGGACTCAGAGACGAGGATCAAGTATATAGGGGCCCATCAGAGAGAGACCACGTGTGCAAAGACCCTGATATGTGTGCAGCAATGAGAAGTCACGAGGTCTGCAGAGCGCGGCCGCGTACTCTGTACATATATATATATACACATCTCTAGAGTGGCGGTTTAGTTACTGTTTTATTCCAAATCATCTAGTTTATTCTCAATAATAATGTTATTTCTACAGCGCCAACATATTCCACAGCGCTGTACAATCAGCGGCGACATGTACAGACAATAAAGACACCACTGAGTAACACACAGATCACCAGCTACAGGAGGAGCGAGGGGCCGGCTGCTGGGTGGTGTTACATGATCCAGCTCAATGTTTTCTGCTACAAGCGAGTCTCCCTCCCCAGCAAGTTAGCTTTCAGTCTCCTTCCCCCTCTGGTAGCTGTAAATAAAGTCCCTAATAATTGTCCACTCAGTCTCCTCCCTCCTCTGGCAGCAGTAAACAAATTTCTCAGTAGGTTTACATTCACTATTCCACCGTAACAGATGTAAGCATAGTCACCAGTAAATTGCCCTCCTTCCCCCTCTGGCAGCTGTAAATATTGTCCCTAATAATTGTCCATTCAGTCCTCTCCCCTCTATGGAGGCCATAAATATAGACGCTAGTAAGCAGTCAGTCTCAATCTCCCTCTGGCAGCTGTAAATATGGTCCCCTGTAAGTGTTCAGTCAGTCTCCTCTCCCCTCTGAAAGCAGTAAATAAATTCCTGAGTAGGTTTACATTCACTATCCCACTGTGACAGATGTAAGCAAAGTAGCCAGTAAGTTGCCCTCCTTCCCCCTCTGGCAGCAGTAAATACAGTCCCTAATATTTGTCCATCCAGTCTTTTCCCTTCTACGGAGGCCATAAATATAGTGCCGAGTAAGCGTTTTGTCAGTCTCCTTATCCCTCTTGCAAGTGTAAATATTGTTCCTAGTAAGTCTCCACTCAAGTCTCCTTCCCCTTCTGGCAGCAGTAAATAAATTCCTGAGTAGGTTTACATTCACTCTGCCCCCGACAGATGCAAGCATAGTCACCAGTAAGTTGCCCTCCTTCCCCCTCTGGCAGGTGTCCATCCTCAGGGGCAGTCTTCTCTGCTGACCTAATGACATCAGGCAGCGCACACCCCACCTGCTGCGGCATCTCCGCGCCCCACAACAGAGGTGCCGCTGGTCACACGATCGGCACAGGCGCTCACCTGGAAGGTGGAGCAGATCCTCAGCGCCTCTTTGTTGGCCCCTGGAGGTGGAGTGATCCGGTTGAAGAGTCCGGTTCGGAGCCGCGGAGTCGGAACCAGCAATGTTTTATTGGCCTGTGGATGAAGGACAAGAAGCCGTCATGAAGTCCAGCGAGTGTCGGGGGTAACAGGGAGGAGGCTTGTGGGTGAGAACGTGCCCCGATGCCGGCCGTACCTGCAGAGCCGCCAGCCGGACGCCTTCCAGGGGTTTGTCCGGGTCCACTTTGATTTCTTGTGCGCGGCTGAAAACCTCCAGAGCTGTGAGCCGGCGGCTGGCCCGGTGCGCTGCCTGGAGGAGAGGGAGGAGCGGGACTTACTTGTAGGGTGAGGAGTCGCGCCGTCCTCTGCGGAGCGTCGGGATTTATCTTAACCGTCTGCGCTGATTGGAAATCCTGCAGGGTCATTAGTCGCTCGCAGGCCTGAGCCGCCCCCTGCACACCGAGAGGGGGGTCACATCACGGGGGTCTCCCCACCGGGACCCCAAAGGACCGGTCTATTCTGTGGCACAAATATTCACGCCCCGATGTATCTGCTGCCATTGTGTCTGACATGTTTGCTGCAATGTGTCAGCGCAGAGAAATGTAGCAGTCTGCAGACGCCTCACGTCTAGGCTGAATACAACTGTAACAAACCTTCAGCTGTGAGCAGACAAGTCTATTATACGGCGCAGCGGGAGGCTGAAGTTACAGCCTCCGAGGTTCCATACCTTAAAGTTCGGGATCCGGTGATGAACGGGGCGAGGGAAATCGGCCAGATTACTGTGCTCCATATAATCCCAAACCTTCTGCCGAACGTCCCACTTGCTGCACCCTGGAGAGAGGAGGAAGCGAGGTCACAATCCGATCCTGAGCGCAGCTACGAGTGCGACCACAGGGGGCAGTGACAGGCCTATTACTGATCATGGGGGGCAGACTGTGGGGGTGGACGATATTCGCGGCTTTGGGCCACTTAATGAGGCATAGAAAAGTCACAAATCATCGTGTACAGCGAAGACGCTGACAATTGTCACTTCTCTTGTAGCGTACAGTTTGTGTCTTATTATAGCGTTACTACGTGTCAGTGTCTTATTATAGTGTTACTACGTGTCGGTGTCTTATTATAGTGTTACTACGTGTCAGTGTCTTATTATAGTGTTACTACGTGTCGGTGTCTTATTATAGCGTTACTACGTGTCGGAGTCTTATTATAGCGTTACTACGTGTCGGTGTCTTATTATAGCGTTACTACGTGTCGGAGTCTTATTATAGCGTTACTACGTGTCGGTGTCTTATTATAGCGTTACTACGTGTCAGTGTCTTATTATAGTGTTACTACGTGTCGGTGTCTTATTATAGCGTTACTACGTGTCGGTGTCTTATTATAGCGTTACTACGTGTCGGTGTCTTATTATAGCGTTACTACGTGTCGGAGTCTTATTATAGCGTTACTACGTGTCGGTGTCTTATTATAGCGTTACTACGTGTCGGAGTCTTATTATAGCGTTACTACGTGTCGGTGTCTTATTATAGCGTTACTACGTGTCGGTGTCTTATTATAGCGTTACTACGTGTCGGTGTCTTATTATAGCGTTACTACGTGTCGGAGTCTTATTATAGCGTTACTACGTGTCGGAGTCTTATTATAGCGTTACTACGTGTCGGTGTCTTATTATAGCGTTACTACGTGTCGGAGTCTTATTATAGCGTTACTACGTGTCGGTGTCTTATTATAGCGTTACTACGTGTCAGTGTCTTATTATAGTGTTACTACGTGTCGGTGTCTTATTATAGCGTTACTACGTGTCGGTGTCTTATTATAGCGTTACTACGTGTCGGTGTCTTATTATAGCGTTACTACGTGTCGGAGTCTTATTATAGCGTTACTACGTGTCGGTGTCTTATTATAGCGTTACTACGTGTCGGAGTCTTATTATAGCGTTACTACGTGTCGGAGTCTTATTATAGCGTTACTACGTGTCGGTGTCTTATTATAGCGTTACTACGTGTCGGTGTCTTATTATAGCGTTACTACGTGTCGGTGTCTTATTATAGCGTTACTACGTGTCGGAGTCTTATTATAGCGTTACTACGTGTCGGTGTCTTATTATAGCGTTACTACGTGTCGGAGTCTTATTATAGCGTTACTACGTGTCGGAGTCTTATTATAGCGTTACTACGTGTCGGTGTCTTATTATAGCGTTACTACGTGTCGGTGTCTTATTATAGCGTTACTACGTGTCGGTGTCTTATTATAGCGTTACTACGTGTCGGAGTCTTATTATAGCGTTACTACGTGTCGGAGTCTTATTATAGCGTTACTACGTGTCGGAGTCTTATTATAGCGTTACTACGTGTCGGAGTCTTATTATAGCGTTACTACGTGTCGGTGTCTTATTATAGTGTTACTACGTGTCAGAGTCTTATTATAGCGTTACTACGTGTCGGAGTCTTATTATAGCGTTACTACGTGTCGGAGTCTTATTATAGCGTTACTACGTGTCGGTGTCTTATTATAGCGTTACTACGGGTCGGAGTCTTATTATAGCGTTACTACGTGTCGGTGTCTTATTATAGCGTTACTACGGGTCGGAGTCTTATTATAGCGTTACTACGTGTCGGAGTCTTATTATAGCGTTACTACGTGTCGGAGTCTTATTATAGTGTTACTACGTGTCGGAGTCTTATTATAGTGTTACTACGTGTCGGAGTCTTATTATAGTGTTACTACGTGTCGGTGTCTTATTATAGCGTTACTACGTGTCGGAGTCTTATTATAGTGTTACTACGTGTCGGAGTCTTATTATAGTATTACTACGTGTCGGAGTCTTATTATAGTGTTACTACGTGTCGGAGTCTTATTATAGTGTTACTACGTGTCGGAGTCTTATTATAGTGTTACTACGTGTCGGTGTCTTATTATAGTGTTACTAAGTGTCGGTGTCTTATTATAGCGTTACTACGTGTCGGAGTCTTATTATAGCGTTACTACGTGTCGGAGTCTTATTATAGTGTTACTACGTGTCGGAGTCTTATTATAGCGTTACTACGTGTCGGTGTCTTATTATAGTGTTACTACGTGTCAGAGTCTTATTATAGCGTTACTACGTGTCGGTGTCTTATTATAGCGTTACTACGTGTCGGTGTCTTATTATAGCGTTACTACGTGTCGGAGTCTTATTATAGCGTTACTACGTGTCGGAGTCTTATTATAGCGTTACTACGTGTCGGAGTCTTATTATAGCGTTACTACGTGTCGGTGTCTTATTATAGCGTTACTACGTGTCGGAGTCTTATTATAGCGTTACTACGTGTCGGAGTCTTATTATAGTGTTACTACGTGTCGGAGTCTTATTATAGCGTTACTACGTGTCGGAGTCTTATTATAGCGTTACTACGGGTCGGAGTCTTATTATAGCGTTACTACGTGTCGGTGTCTTATTATAGCGTTACTACGGGTCGGAGTCTTATTATAGCGTTACTACGTGTCGGAGTCTTATTATAGCGTTACTACGTGTCGGAGTCTTATTATAGTGTTACTAAGTGTCGGAGTCTTATTATAGCGTTACTACGGGTCGGAGTCTTATTATAGCGTTACTACGGGTCGGAGTCTTATTATAGCGTTACTACGTGTCGGAGTCTTATTATAGCGTTACTACGTGTCGGAGTCTTATTATAGTGTTACTACGTGTCGGAGTCTTATAGTGTTACTACGTGTCGGAGTCTTATTATAGTGTTACTACGTGTCGGTGTCTTATTATAGCGTTACTACGTGTTATTACGGTCCGTCACTCCCCTGTAGATTATATGGTGACGCTGTGATATATCGGGTAACTCTCCGTCACGTTTCCTGCGTCTCTGCCGTTGTTCAGACCTGTAGTAGTCCCTTCCTGCGGTTCTCACTGTCGGGGTCTCTGCAGCTGTCGCCGTTAGCGCTTGTTGTGACCGCTGTCATCTGCACAGTCACATAAATCGCTCGTGTGAACGCGGCCTGACACATCACACGCGTCTCACCGGCTCGGAGTGTGAGCGGCGGCTCCATGCTCAGCTGCTCTCTCCACGTGTCTGCAGACAGTGCACGGCGGCCTGGAAGGGTCAAACCAGGGAGAAAAGCGCAACAACCCCTGTGACAGCTGCCGGAGTCTATACAGAACTGTTCACACTGATACTAATAAAGGCATAGAGCAGAGAGCCCCCATCACACCCCGGAGCCTCCAGCCTGGACCATCACACCCCGGAGCCTCCAGCCTGGACCATAACACCCCGGATCCTCCAGCCTGGACCATCACACCCAGGAGCCTCCAGCCTGGACCATCACACCCCGGAGCCTCCAGCCTGGACCATCACACCCCGGACCCTCCAGCCTGGACCATCACACCCCGGACCCTCCAGCCTGGATCATCACACCCAGGAGCCTCCAGCCTGGACCATCACACCCCGGAGCCTCCAGCCTGGACCATCACACCCCGGAGCCTCCAGCCTGGACCATCACACCCCGGAGCCTCCAGCCTGGACCATCACACCCCGGAGCCTCCAGCCTGGACCATCACACCCCGGAGCCTCCAGCCTGGACCATCACACCCCGGAGCCTCCAGCCTGGACCATCACACCCCGGAGCCTCCAGCCTGGACCATCACACCCCGGAGCCTCCAGCCTGGACCATCACACCCAGGAGCCTCCAGCCTGGACCATCACACCCCGGAGCTTCCAGCCTGGACCATCACACCCCGGACCCTCCAGCCTGGACCATCACACCCCGGACCCTCCAGCCTGGATCATCACACCCAGGAGCCTCCAGCCTGGACCATCACACCCCGGAGCCTCCAGCCTGGACCATCACACCCCGGAGCCTCCAGCCTGGACCATCACACCCCGGACCCTCCAGCCTGGACCATCACACCCCGGAGCCTCCAGCCTGGACCATCACACCCCGGAGCCTCCAGCCTGGACCATCACACCCCGGAGCCTCCAGCCTGGACCATCACACCCCGGAGCCTCCAGCCTGGACCATCACACCCCGGAGCCTCCAGCCTGGACCATCACACCCCGGAGCCTCCAGCCTGGACCATCACACCCCGGAGCCTCCAGCCTGGACCATCACACCCCGGACCCTACAGCCTGGACCATCACACCCCGGAGCCTCCAGCCTGGACCATCACACCCCGGACCCTACAGCCTGGACCATCACACCCCGGAGCCTCCAGCCTGGACCATCACACCCCGGAGCCTCCAGCCTGGACCATCACACCCCGGACCCTACAGCCTGGACCATCACACCCCGGAGCCTCCAGCCTGTAAAATCACACCCCGGAGCCTCCAGCCTGGACCATCACACCCCGGAGCCTCCAGCCTGGACCATCACACCCCGGAGCCTCCAGCCTGGACCATCACACCCCGGAGCCTCCAGCCTGGACCATCACACCCCGGAGCCTCCAGCCTGGACCATCACACCCCGGAGCCTCCAGCCTGGACCATCACACCCCGGAGCCTCCAGCCTGGACCATCACACCCCGGACCCTACAGCCTGGACCATCACACCCCGGAGCCTCCAGCCTGTACCATCACACCCCGGAGCCTCCAGCCTGGACCATCACACCCCGGACCCTACAGCCTGGACCATCACACCCCGGAGCCTCCAGCCTGGACCATCACACCCCGGACCCTCCAGCTTGGACCATCACACCCCGGAGCCTCCAGCCTGGACCATCACACCCCGGAGCCTACAGCCTGGACCATCACACCCCGGACCCTCCAGCTTGGACCATCACACCCAGGAGCCTCCAGCTTGGACCATCACACCCCGGAGCCTCCAGCCTGGACCATCACACCCCGGACCCTCCAGCCTGGACCATCACACCCCGGACCCTCCAGCCTGGACCATCACACCCCGGAGCCTCCAGCCTGGACCATCACACCCCGGAGCCTCCAGCCTGGACCATCACACCCCGGAGCCTACAGCCTGGACCATCACACCCCGGACCCTACAGCCTGGACCATCACACCCCGGAGCCTCCAGCCTGGTCCATCACACCCCGGAGCCTCCAGCCTGGACCATCACACCCCGGACCCTCCACTCTGGACCATCACACCCCGGAGCCTCCAGCCTGGACCATAACACCCCGGATCCTCCAGCCTGGACCATCACACCCCGGAGCCTCCAGCCTGGACCATCACACCCCGGAGCCTCCAGCCTGGACCATCACACCCCGGAGCCTCCAGCCTGGACCATCACACCCCGGAGCCTCCAGCCTGTACCATCACACCCCGGAGCCTCCAGCCTGGACCATCACACCCCGGACCCTACAGCCTGGACCATCACACCCCGGAGCCTCCAGCCTGGACCATCACACCCCGGAGCCTCCAGCCTGGACCATCACACCCCGGAGCCTCCAGCCTGGACCATCACACCCCGGAGCCTCCAGCCTGGACCATCACACCCCGGACCCTCCAGCCTGGACCATCACACCCAGGAGCCTCCAGCTTGGACCATCACACCCCGGAGCCTCCAGCCTGGACCATCACACCCCGGATCCTCCAGCCTGGACCATCACACCCCGGACCCTCCAGCCTGGACCATCACACCCCGGAGCCTCCAGCCTGGACCATCACACCCCGGAGCCTCCAGCCTGGACCATCACACCCCGGACCCTACAGCCTGGACCATCACACCCCGGACCCTACAGCCTGGACCATCACACCCCGGAGCCTCCAGCCTGGACCATCACACCCCGGAGCCTCCAGCCTGGACCATCACACCCCGGAGCCTCCAGCCTGGACCATCACACCCCGGAGCCTCCAGCCTGGACCATCACACCCCGGACCCTCCAGCCTGGACCATCACACCCCGGACCCTCCAGCCTGGACCATCACACCCCGGACCCTCCAGCCTGGACCATCACACCCCGGAGCCTCCAGCCTGGACCATCACACCCCGGAGCCTCCAGCCTGGACCATCACACCCCGGATCCTCCAGCCTGGACCATCACACCCCTGACCCTCCAGCCTGGACCATCACACCCCGGAGCCTCCAGCCTGGACCATCACACCCCGGAGCCTCCAGCCTGGACCATCACACCCCGGAGCCTCCAGCCTGGACCATCACACCCCGGACCCTACAGCCTGGTCCATCACACCCCGGAGCCTCAAGCCTGGACCATCACACCCCGGATGCTCCACTCTGGACCATCACACCCCGGAGCCTCCAGCCTGGACTATCACACCCCGGACCCTCCAGCCTGGACCATCACACCCCGGACCCTCCAGCCTGGACCATCACACCCTGGACCTTCCAGACTGGACCATCACACCCCGGACCCTCCAGACTGGACCATCACACCCCGGTTCCTCCAGCCTGGACCATCACACCCCGGACCCTCCAGCTTTGTCCATCACACCCCGGACCCTCCAGCCTGGACCATCACACCCCGGACTCTCCAGCCTGGACCATCACACCCCGGAGCCTCCAGCTTGGACCATCACACCCCGGATCCTCCAGCCTGGACCATCACACCCCGGACCCTCCAGCCTTGCCGATCACACCCTGGAGCCTCCAGCCTGGACCATCACACCCCGGAGCCTCCAGCTTGGACCATCACACCCCGGAGCCTCCAGCTTGGACCATCACACCCCGGATACTCCAGCCTGGACCATCACACCCCGGACCCTCCAGCCTTGCCGATCACACCCTGGAGCCTCCAGCCTGGACCATCACACCCCGGAGCCTCCAGCTTGGACCATCACACCCCGGAGCCTCCAGCCTGGACCATCACACCCCGGAGCCTCCAGCCTGGACCATCACACCCCGGAGCCTCCAGCCTGGACCATCACACCCCGTCCCTCCAGCCTGAAGCACACGGCGTCCGGGCAGCAGAATTTCCACCTATTTGAATAAGTAACTGATGCTTTTAACCCCTTCATGACCGGTGCTTTTTTTGGTTTTGCGTTTCTGTTTTTCGCTCCCCTTCTTCCCAGAGCCATAACTTTTTTATTTTTCCTCCAATATGGCCATGTGATGGCTTGTTTTTTGCGGGACAAGTTGTATTTTTGAATGACACCATTAGTTTTACCATGTCGTGTACTCCTAAATGGGAAAAAATTCCAAGTGCGGTGAAATTGGAATAAAAGTGCAATCCCACACTTGTTTTTTGTTTGGCTTTTTGCCAGGTTCACTAAATGCTAAACCTGCCCTGACATTGTGATTCTCCAGGTCATTACGAGTTCATAGACACGAAACATGTCCAGGTTCTTTCTTATGTAAGTGGTGAAAAAAAATCCAAACTTTGTTTAAAAAAAAAAAAAAGCAGTTTTCCGATCCATTTTTGTTTTCTGTGGTTCGGTGAGGGCTTAGTTTTTCCTTGGCGGGCTGACGTTTTAGGCTATGTGCACATGTAGATTTCGGTCCTGTGGATTTTTCCGTGCGGATTTGGAAAAATCTGCAGGTAAATTCTCAGGTCAGAAGTCCTGCGGTTTACCTGTGGATTAGCCTGCGGATTATCATCTCTACAATGGAGAAGGTGGCAAACCGCTGCGGAATCCGCACAAAGAATTGACATGCTGCGAATTGTAACCCCCAGCAAATCCGCGCAGAAAAATCTGCAGAATGTGCACTGCGTTTTTCAGTTTACCATTGAAAACAATGGTACTGTACATCTGCTGTGGACCCGCAGGGCCAGAAACGCTGCGGATCCGCAACGTGTGCACATGGCCTTAAGGATACCATTTATGTGCAGATACGATCTTTTGATCACTCATTGCATTTTAATGCAATGTCGCGACGACCAAAAAAAAAAATGTAATTCTGCGTTTTGTTTTTTTTTCTCGTTACGCCATTTAGCGATGGGGTTAATCCTTTTTTCATTCATAAATCAGGCGATTCTGAATGCGGCGAGATCTAATATGTATGTGGGATATTGGTTTATTGTTTTATTTTGATTGGGGCGAAAGGGGGGCGATTTGAACTTTTAGATTTTTTTTGTTAAATTTTTAGGGATGCTTCAATAGTCTCCATAGGAGGCTAGGGGCATCCCTTACTCGCTCGGCTCTGCTACATATAGGCGATGCTCAGATTGCCTATATGTAACAGAAATGCAGCATTGCTATGAGCGCTGACCACCGGGTGGTGCTCACAGCAATCTTCCAGGAAAAACCATAGATCACGATCATGTGACGTGGGTCGGCAACGCGCTCATTTGTGGTTGTGCGCAGAAATACTAGTTAAATGCCCGCTGCCAGCGTTTGACAGCGGGATTTAACTAAATAGGCTCGGGTGGATCGTGATTCCGCTCGCTCCTATTGTTGGCACATGTCAGCTGGGCACCCTCCCCCCCAAAAACATCCCTATCCCAATACCCCAGGAAGAGGTTTGCAAAAGAGGGCGTACTGGCTGCCCCCATCGCACGTTTTAGGCTATGTGCACATGTAGATTTCGGTCCTGTGGATTTTTCCGTGCGGATTTGGAAAAATCTGCAGGTAAATTCTCAGGTCAGAAGTCCTGCGGTTTACCTGCGGATTAGCCTGCGGTTTATCATCTCTACTGTAAATAAAATTGTCCCGAAAAACAAAAAAATTGTGAGTCAAAATCTATTGGAGGAGTTCCAAAATCAAGTCACAGACAGGGCCATCCCTGTTGCAATTGGCTAGAAAGAAGCGTCAGGCCTCTAGGCCATCATGATATGGGTTCATTTAAATTGCTTTTAATATATATGGACCCTTGAGCACAGCGTACCAGGTCTCCCTGAAAGGGTGCGCATGCGCATTTTCCCCCAGGTTTGCGTCTCCGTGCGCTCCCCTGTTATGAATGAGTCACCGAGGAGGAAAAACAAGCTAAGCCACAGAAAACCAGAGAGGATGGTAACTAAGCGAATTGCAGACCCCTGATCCTATCCACACAACTAGCAGTAGCCGTGGCGCGTACCTACGATGATCCTAGACGCCTCGTCACAGCCGGAGAACTAAATAAGCCTAAAGCAAGAAAAGGGGAAATCTAAACTGCCCCAGAGCAGACTCCAAAGCAATAGACAGCCCCCAAACATATGTTGTCAGTGAGACAAGATGAAAACTGAAAACACAAACACAGATAGAAAGATAGGCTGAGCAAATGATGGGGCCCACATTAACTGAAAAGGACAGGAAAGGAAAGATGCTGTCTGCAATCACGCACAAAACCCTGCCAAAAAATGTCCAACACTTTCTGATAACAAAAACCCTGAAGTCGCTAGACTTCAATTCCCTATATCAGCACTCTGGTATATTCTGAAGACAGAGCAAAAAGAGACCAATCTGATCAGGGACAAAATGCAACTGGCATAAACAGAGACATAAGAATGGAAATTCTGCACAGCCCCAGCCGGGGCTGGCTGACCACAAAAACTGAGTAAACCAGACCAAAACTCATGAGAAAAAACAGCAGAGCACACTTAGCTTGAGAAGGCAGGAACAGAACTGGAAACCAGAACCTCAAGGCAGGAAAATCACCAGCACAAAATTAGGGAGTCGCCTGTCTTAAATCCAGTCAGAGACTCCTGATGTCCACTCACAGTCCTCCTCCTCAGGTGGCAGGTCTCTGCCATTTAGATCAGCTTCATTACCTACTGTCACTACTAGAGGGAGCCCGGATGGAGAACTCACGACTCCTCTGTCAACATAGCTCCACCACCCTCACCAGAAACCAGAGGTAAACCAGAAAATGAGTTCTAAATTCTATAAGGTCTGATAAATCTTGGCTTGAACTTTGGAGACGCAACCTTCATAGAGATATTTTTGGACGACAACCAAACCATATCACCCACTTTAAACCGGGGACCAATGGTCCTACGCCGGTTGGAAATACGCTGGGCCTTTTCTTGAGAGAGGGACAACTTATCCACCACTTGGTCCCAAATCTGCTGCATTCTCTCTACCACAATGTCAACTCCTGGGCATGCTGAAGATTCCACTTGCCCTGAAGAAAATCGAGGATGAAGCCCAAAGTTACAGAAAAAGGGGCGACATCAATGTGGCAGAACTAGCTCTATTATTTAGGGCGAATTCGGCCAAGGGCAAAAATGAGACCCAATCATCCTGATCAGCAGATATAAAACATCTTAAATAGGACTCCAAAGTCTGGTTTGTTCTCTCAGTCTGCCCATTGGTCTGGGGATGAAACGCGGAGGAGAAGGATAACTGAATTCCCAGCTTGGAACAAAAGGCTTTCCAAAATCTGGAGACAAACTGGACTCCTCTGTCCGACACAATGTTCTCAGGAATCCCATGCAACCGAACCACCTGTTGTAAAAACAAGGGCACCAACTCTGAGGAAGATGGCAGCTTTGGGAGTGGTACAAGATGGACCATCTTAGAAAATCTATCACAAATCACCCAGATAACAGTCATTCTCTGAGAGACAGGAAGATCAGAAATAAAATCCATTGAGATATGGGTCCATGGCCTCTTGGGCACAGGCAGGGGCATCAACAACCCACTAGAAGGAGAACAGGGTTTAGACCGGGAACAAGTCCCACAGGACTGCACAAAATTCCTGACATCACGAGATAAGGCGGGCCACCAAAAAGACCGACTCACCAAATCTCTGGTACCAAAAATACCCGGATGACCAGCCAACGCGGAGCAATGAACTTCAGACATCACTCTCTTCCTCCACTGGTCAGGAACATACAATTTTCCCATAGGACAACGCTCAGGTTTGTCCTCCTGAAATTCTTCCAGGGCGCGTCTCAAATCGGGCGAGATGGCAGAAAGAACTACTCCCTCACCTAGGATGGTAGTAGGTTTGGTCACAATGGGAGAATCAGCAAAGAAACTCCTAGAAAGGGCGTCTGCCTTAACATTCTTAGTGCCCGGAAGAAAGGAGACCACAAAATCAAAATGCGTGAAAAACAAGGCCCATCTAGCCTGTCTAGGATTCAAGCGTTTGGCCAACTCCAGGTAAATCAAGTTCTTGTGGTCAGTGAGGACCACAACTTGATGTCTAGCTCCCTCCAACCAATGTCTCCATTCCTCAAATACCCACTTCATGGCCAACAATTCCCGATTCCCCACATCATAGTTGCGTTCAGATGGGGAGAACTTTCGGGAGAAGAAGGCACAGGGATTCATCTTAGAAGTCACCGGATCTTTTTGGGACAAAACAGCTCCTGCACCAATCTCCGAAGCATCTACCTCTACCTGAAATGGAAGTGAGACATCAGGTTGCTGTAAAACCGGAGCAGAAGTGAACCTCCGCTTCAGCTCCTGAAATGCCAAAACAGCCTCTGGAGACCAATTCAGCACATCAGCGCCCTTCTTGGTCAGATCAGTCAATGGCTTGGCAATACCAGAAAAATTAGCTAAAAATTTACGATAAAAATTAGCAAAACCCAAAAACTTCTGGAGGGTCTTCAAAGAAGTAGGCTGAACCCAATCATAAATAGCCTGTACCTTGGCCGGGTCCATTTCAATAGTTGACGGAGACAAAATAAATCCCAAAAATGAAATCCTCTGTACACCAAAAAGGCATTTCGATCCTTTAACAAACAGGGAATTCTCCCTCATAATCCGGAACACAGTCCGGACATGTTCCACATGAGAATCCCAATCACTGGAAAAGATCAAAATATCATCCAGATAGATAATCAAAAACTTATCCACAAAGTCTCGAAAATATCATTCATAAAGGACTGGAAGACAGAAGGGGCATTAGTGAGCCCAAAAGGCATCACCAGGTACTCAAAATGTCCCTCCGGAGAATTAAACGCCGTCTTCCATTCATCCCCATGCTTGATGCGAATAAGATTATACGCCCCCCTGAGGTCAAGCTTAGTAAACCAGCAGGCACCTTTAAGGGTACCGTTACACATAGCGATGCACCAGCGATCCCGACAACGATATGTGGATCGCTGGTGCATCGCTAAGTGGTTGCTAGTGAGCTGCCACACAGGCAGGTCTCACCAGCGACATCGCTGGGGTCGGGGGTCGCTACTTACCTGTCAGACGCGGCAATCCTGACGCCCTCCCGCCGGTGTCCATGCCTCGCTCGTCGGCTCCACAGGAAGCGCAGCAGGAAGTGGCCGACGAGAAATGATCCAGGACCTTCTCGCGCGACCAACGATGAGCAGCAGGGGAGCCGGTCGGAGGTAAGTATCACATGCAGCGATATCGCTGCAACGTCACAAAATCGGTGACTTTACAGCGATATTGCTAGCGATATCGCAGTGTGTAATGGGGGCTTTACTCTGGAGAATAGATCAGACATCAGAGGTAACGGATACTGATATTTAACCGTAATCTTGTTAAGGGAACGATAATCAATACACGGCCTTAATGAACCATCTTTCTTAGCCACGAAAAAAAAACCAGCACCTAAGGGTGAAGAGGATGGTCTAATATGACCCTTCTCCAACGCCTCCTTAATATAGGATCGCAGAGCATCATGTTCGGGTACTGATAAGTTGAAAAGCCGACCCTTGTGAAATTTACACCCAGGCCTCAACTCAATTGCACAGTCATAACTCCTATGAGGAGACAAAGACGCAGACTTACTCTCACTAAATACATCATAAAAGTCAGCCAGATAATCAGGAATATCATGAGACTGAGGAGAGGTGGAGAAAACAGGAGCGTCCCTAAGAACACACTGACAACCCCAACTCACCACAGACACAGATTTCCAATGCAAAACTGGATTATGGATTTGCAACCAAGGAAAACCCAGAACAATAGTATCATGCAAATTATGCAGAACCAAAAATCTACAATTTTCTTGGTGGTCTGGGGAGACCCGCATTATCACCTGGGTCCAAAACTGAGGTTTATTCTCCGCCAAAGGAGTGGCATCAATACCCCTCAAAGGAATAGGCGTCTGCAGAGGCATCATGGAAAAACCACAACGTTTAGCAAAGTCCAAATCCATCAGATTCAAAGCTGCTCCTGAATCCACAAAAGCCTTAGCGGAAAATGTTTATCCACATTCAGGAGCAGCTCTGAATCTGATGGATTTGGACTTTGCTAAACGTTGTGGTTTTTCCATGACAGATCAGAGTAATTGCCAAAAAAAACTTAGGCTGTACACTGCCCACAGCAAATGTGTGTGCAAAACGTTTCTCTCGTTTAGGGCAGATAGAAATAGTATGAGAGGCGTCTCCACAGAAAAAACACAGCTTATTACGCCTTCTATACTCCTGACGTTGCACCCTAGACAAAACCCCATCACATTGCATAGGTTCAGACATTTGTTGAAAAGGCGGCAACGCCTCTCGTGTAGTTTTGCGTTCACGTAAACGCCGATCAACTTGAATGGCTAATGACATAGAATCGTCAAGACCAGAGGGAACAGGAAATCCCACCATAGTATCTTTTATGGTCTCTGATAAACCCTTGTGAAAGAGAGCTGCCAATGCACCATCATTCCAGGTAGTAAGGACTGCCCACTTTCGGAATTATTGACAGTATAACTGCAGAATCCTGACCCTGGTTCAATATCAATAGGGTTTTCACAGCTTGATCAACGGCATTAGGTTTATCATACAACAAACCCAAGGCTTGAAAAAACGCGTCCACATTAGTCAGAATAGGATTTTCAGGTGTCAAAGAAAACGCCCAATCCTGGGGATCGCCGCGCAGCAAGGAGATGACAATTTTAACCTGCTGCACAGAGCTCCCCGATGAGTTAGGCTTCAAGGCCAGAAATAATTTACAATTATTCTTAAAATTCAAAAATTTAGACCGATCCCCAGAAAACACATCAGGAGTAGGGATCTTTGGTTAAGCAGCATGTGACTGAATGAGGTAGGTGGAAATTCCCTGCACTTCAGCAGCAAGTTGCTCCACACGATCAAACAATTGCTTAATCTCCATTAAGGAAAAAAGCCTCCTACGGCCCCAGAGAAAAAGAGGAAAAAATACATATAAAAAAAAATTCAGACACTTTTTTTTTTTTTTTTTTTACAATTTTTTTTTTCCTGCTTTTGAGTACCCTAGAATCTGCGGTATGGCTGGTGATTCTGTTATGAATGAGTCACTGAGGAGGAAAAAAAAAAACAAGCTAAGCCACAGAAAACCAGAGAGGTTGGTAACTAAGCGGATTGCAGGCCCCTGATCCTATCCACACAACTAGCAGTAGCCGTGGAGCGTACCTACGATGTTCCTAGACGCCTCGTCACAGCCGGAGGACTAAATAAGCCTAAAGCAAGAAAAGGGAAATCTAAACTGCCCCAAAGCAGACCCCAAAGCAATAGACAGCCCCCAAACATGTATTGTCGGTGAGACAAGATGAAAACACAAACACAGATAGAAAAATAGGCTGAGCAAATGATGGGGCCCACACTAACTAGAAAGGAGAGGAAAGGAAAGATGCTGTCTGCAATCACGCACAAAACCCTGCCAAAAAATGTCCAACACTTTCTGATAACAAAAACCCTGAAGTCGCTAGACTTCAATTCCCTATATCAGCACTCTGGCATATTCTGAAGACAGAGCAAAAAGAGACCAATTGTTGCGAGTTCATTCTCTGGTTCACCAGTTGTGAGTTCCCCTTCTGGACTCCCTCTCGGTGGTGACGGGAGATGGTGTGGCTGGTTTGATCGGTGGAGATCTGCCACCTGAGAATAAGGATGACGATTGGATCTCAGGATTCTCAGATTGGATTTAAGACAGCCGACGCCCTATTCAGTTGCTGGTGATTCCTTCTGCTTGTCAGCTCTTGGTTTTCAGCTCTGTTCCAGTCATCTAAAGCTAAGTTTTTCTACTAATGTTCACACTTGATTTTGTTGGTCTATTCAGTTTTTTGTGTGGTCTGCCAGCCCCGGTTGGGGGCTGAGCTGAATTTCCACTGTTATTTATCAGTATTTTGCCAATTGGCTTTTTGTCCCTTACTAGTTCGGTCTCTTTTTGCTCTGTCTCAGAATATTTCAGAGTGCTGATATAGTGGAAGAAGTCTAGTGACTTCAGGGTTAATTTTGCTATCAGAAGTGTTGGACATTATTTTGTAGGGTTTTTTGCAGGTTGCAGACAGTGCCTTTCCTTTCCTCTCCTTTCTAGTTAGTTTGGGCCCCATCATTTGCTCAGCCTATTTTCCTGTCTGTGTTTGAGCCTTCATCTTGTTTCACCGTCAATACATGTGTGGGGGCTATCTATTCCTTTGTGGTCTGCTCTGGGGTAGTTAGTTTTCCCTTTTCTTGCTTTAGGCTTATGTAGTCCTCCGGCCGTGACGAGGCGTCTAGGTTCATCGTAGGCACGGTCCACGGCTACTGCTAGTTGTGTGGTAAGATCAGGGATCTGCAATCTGCATAGTTACCAACCTCTCTGGTTTTCTGTGGCTTAGCTTGTTTTGCTTTTTTTCTCTTCGGTGACCCAATCATAACAGAATCACCAGCCATACCGCAGATTCTAGGGTACTCAAAAGCAGGAGAGAATTGTAAAAAAAAAAGAAAAAAAGTGTCAGAATTTTTTTTTTTTTATATGTATATTTTTTCCTCTTTTTCTCTGGGGCCGTAGGAGGATTTTTTTTTTAATGGAGATTAAGCAATTGTCTGATCGTGTGGAGCAGCTCACTGCTGAATTGCAGGGAATTTCCGCCTATCTTGCTCATTCAGTCACATGCTGCTGAACCAAAGATCCCTACTCCTGATGTGTTTCTTGGGGATCGGTCTAAATTTCTGAATTTTAAGAATAATTGTAAATTATTTCTTGCCTTGAAGCCTAACTCATCGGGGAGCTCTGCGCGGCAGGTTAAAATTGTCATCTCTTTGCTGCGCGGCGATCCCCAGGATTGGGCCTTTTCTTTGACACCTGAAGATCCTATTCTGACTAATGTGAGCGCATTTTTTCAAGCCTTGGGGTTGTTGTATGATGAACCTAATGCTATTGATCAGGCTGAAAAGACCCTGTTGGCATTGAGCCAGGGTCAGGATTCTGCAGAGTTATACTGTCAAAAATTCCGAAAGTGGGCGGTCCTTACTACCTGGAATGATAGTGCATTGGCAGCTCTCTTTCGGAAGGGTTTGTCAGAAACCGTAAAAGATGTTATGGTGGGATTTCCTGTTCCCTCTTGTCTTGACGATTATATGTCATTAGCCATTCAAATTGATCGGCGTTTACATGAACGTAAAACTACACGGGAGGCGCTGCCACCTTTTGAATAAATGTCTGAACCTATGCAATGTGATGGGGTTTTGTCTAAGGCGCAACGTCAGGAGTTTAGAAGGCGTAATAAGCTGTGTTTTTTCTGTGGAGACGTCTCTCATACTATTTCTGTCTGCCCTAAACGAAACGTTTTGCACACACATTTGCTGTGGGCAGTATACAACCTAAGTTCCTTTTGGCAATTACTCTGATCTGCTCCTTGTCCACGTTTTCCACTAAGGCTTTTGTGGATTCAGGAGCAGCGTTGAATCTGATGGATTTGGACTTTGCTAAACGTTGTGGTTTTTCCATGACTCTTCTGCGGACGCCTATTCCTTTGAGGGGTATTGATGCTACTCCTTTGGTGGAGAAAAAACCTCAGTTTTGGACCCAGGTGACGATGCGAGTTGCCCCAGACCACCAAGAAAATTGTAAATTTTTGGTGTTGCATAATCTGCATGATACTATTGTACTGGGTTTTCCTTGGTTGCAAACTCATAATCCAGTTTTGGATTGGAAATCTGTGTCTGTGGTGAGTTGGGGTTGTCGGTGTGCTCTTAGTGACACTCCTGTTTTCTCCACCTCTCCCCAGTTGCATGATGTTCCTGACTATTTGGCTGATTTTTATGATGTATTTAGTGAGAATGAGTCTGCGTCTTTGCCTCCTCATAGGAGTTATGACTGTGCAACTGAGTTGATGCCTGGGTGTAAATTTCCCAAGGGTCGGCTCTTCAATTTATCTGTACCCGAGCACGAGGCTATGCGATCCTATATTAAGGAGTCGTTGGAGAAGGGTCATATTAGACCATCCTCGTCACCTTTAGGTGCTGTTTTTTTTTTTGTGGCCAAGAAAGAAGGTTCATTAAAACTGTGTATTGATAATCGTTCCCTTAACAAGATGGCTGTTAAATATCAGTACCCGTTACCTCTGATGTCTGATTTATTCTCCAGAGTTAAGAGTGCCTGCTGGTTTACTAAGCTTGACCTCAGGGGGGCGTATAATCTTATTCGCATCAAGCACGGGGATGAATGGAAGACGGCGTTTAATACTCCGGAGGGACATTTTGAGTACCTGGTGATGCCTTTTGGGCTCTCTAATGCCCCTTCTGTCTTCCAGTCCTTTATGAACGATATTTTCCGTGACCTTGTGGATAAGTTTTTGATCATCTATCTGGATGATATTTTGATCTTTTCTAGTGATTGGGATTCCCATGTGGAACATGTTCGGACTGTGTTCCGGATTATGAGGGAGAATTCCCTGTTTGTTAAGGGATCAAAATGCCTCTTTGGGGTACAGAGGATTTTATTTTTGGGATTTATCTTATCTTCATCGACTATTGAAATGGACCCGGCCAAGGTACAGGCCATTTATGATTGGGTTCAGCCTACTTCTTTGAAGGCTCTCCAGAAGTTTTTGGGTTTTGCTAATTTCTATTGTAAATTTATAGGTAATTTTTCTAGTATTGTCAAACCACTGACTGATCTGACCAAGAAGGGCGCTGATGTGCTGAATTGGTCTCCTGAGGCTGTCTCAGCATTTCAGGAGCTTAAGCAGAGATTTACTTCAGCTCCAGTTTTACGGCAACCTGATGTCTCACTTCCATTTCAGGTGGAGGTAGACGCTTCTGAGATTGGTGCAAGAGCTGTTTTGTCCCAAAAAGACCCTGTGACTTCTAAGATGAATCCCTGTGCCTTCTTTTCTCGAAAGTTCTCCCCATCTGAACGCAATTATGACGTGGGGTATTGGGAATTGTTGGCCATGAAGTGGGCATTTGAGGAGTGGAGACATTGATTGGAGGGAGCTAGACATCAAATTGTGGTCCTCACCGATCACAAGAATCTGATTTATCTGGAGTCGGCCAAACACTTGAATCCCAGACAGGCTAGATGGGCCTTGTTTTTCACGCGTTTTAATTTTGTGGTCTCTTTTCTTCCGGGCACTAAGAATGTTAAGGCAGACGCCCTTTCTAGGAGTTTCTTTGCCGATTCTCTTAGTGTGACCGAGCCTACTACCATCTTAGGTGAGGGGGTAGTTCTTTCTGCCATTTTGTCCGATTTGAGACGTGTCCTGGAGGGATTTCAGGAGGATAAACCTGAGCGTTGCCCTATGGGAAAATTGTATGTTCCTGACCAGTGGAGAAAGAGAGTGATGTCTGAAATTCATTGCTCCGCATTGGCTGGTCATCCGGGTATTTTTGGTACCAGAGATTTGGTGAGTCGGTCATTTTGGTGGCCCGCCTTATCTCATGATGTCAGGAATTTTGTACAGTCCTGTGGGACTTGTTCTCGGTCTAAACCCTGTTCTCGTTCTAGTGTGTTGCTGATGCCCTTGCCGGTGCCCAAGAGGCCATGGACCCATATCTCAATGGATTTTATTTCTGATCCTCCAGTCTCTCAGAGAATGACTGTTATCTGGGTGATTTGTGATAGATTTTCGAAGATGGTCCATCTTGTACCACTCCCAAAGTTGCCATCTTCCGCTGAGTTGGTGCCCTTGTTTTTACAAGAGGTGGTTCGGTTACACGGGATTCCTGAGAACATTGTGTCCGACAGAGGAGTCCAGTTTGTTTCCAGATTCTGGAAGGCTTTTTGTTGCAATCTGGGAATTCAGTTATCCTTCTCCTCCGCTTTTCATCCCCAGACCAATGGACAGACTGAGAGAACAAACCAGACCTTGGAGTCTTATTTGAGATGTTTTATATCTGCTGATCAGGATGATTGGGTCTCATTTTTGCCCTTGGCCGAATTCGCACTGAACAATAGAGCTAGTTCTGCCACTTTGATGTCACCCTTTTTCTGTAATTTTGGGTTTCATCCTTGATTCTCTTCAGGGCAAGTGGAATCTTCGTCCTGCCCAGGTGTGGACACTGTGGTTAAGAGAATGCAGCAGATATGGGACCAAGTAGTGGATAAGTTGTCACTCTCTCAGGAAAAGGCCCAGCGTTTTTCCAACCGGCGTAGGACCATTGGTCCCCGGTTTAAAGTGGGTGATATGGTTTGGTTGTCGTCTAGGAATATTCCTATGAAGGTTGCATCTCCTAAATTTAAGCCAAGATTTATTGGTCCTTATAAGATTTTGGAAATTCTTAATCCTATTTCGTTTCGATTGGCTCTTCCAGTTACGTTCAAGATCCATAACGTATTTCACAAATCTCTGTTGACGAGTTTTGTTGAGCCAGTGGTTCCTATGGCAGCACCTCCTGACCCTGTGTTGGTTAAAGGCAAAGTGGAAAATGAGGTAGAGAAAATATTGGATTCTTGTTTGGTTAGACGGAGACTCCAGTAGTTGGTCAAATGGAAGGGTTATGGTCAGGAGGATAATTCTTGGGTCTCTGCCTCCGATATTCATGCCAATAGATTGGTTCGTGCTTTTCACCGGGCCCATCCTGATTAGCCTGGTGGCGTGGATGAGGGTTCGGTGACCCCTCCTCAAGGGGGGGGTACTGTTGTGAGTTCATTCTCTGGCTCACCAGTTGTGAGTCCCCCTTCTGGACTCCCTCTGGTGGTGACGGGAGGTAGTGAGGCTGATTTGATCGGTGGAGATCTGCCACCTGAGATTGAGGATGACGATTGGATCTCAGGATTCTCAGATTGGATTTAAGACAGCCGATGCCCTATTCAGTTGCTGGTGATTCCTTCTGGCTTGTCACCTCTTGGTTTTCAGCTCTGTTCCAGTCATCTAAAGCTAAGTTATTCTGCTAATGTTCACACTTGATTTTGTTGGTCTATTCAGTTTTTTGTGTGGTCAGCCAGCCCCGGTTGGGGCTGTGCTGAATTTCCACTCTTATTTATCAGTATTTTGCCAATTGGCTTTTTGTCCCTTACTTGTTCGGTCTCTTTTTGCTCTGTCTCAGAATATTCAGAATATTTCAGAGTGCTGATATAGTGGGAGAAGTCTAGTGACTTCAGGGTTAATTTTGCTATCAGACGTGTTGGACATGATTTTGTAGGGTTTTTTGCAGGTTGCAGACAGTGTCTTCTCTTTCCTTTCCTGTCTAGTTAGTTTGGGCCCCATCATTTTCTCAGCCTATTTTCCTGCCTGTGTTTGTGTCTTCATCTTGTTTCACCGTCAATACATGTGTGGGGGCTATCTATTCCTTTGGGGTCTGCTCTGGGGCAGTTCATTTTTCCTTTTCTTGCCGTGACGAGGCATCTAGGTTCATCGTAGGCATGCTCCACGGCTACTGCTAGTTGTGTGGTAAGATCAGGGATCTGCAATCTGCTTAGTTACCAACCTCTCTGGTTTTCTGTGGCTTAGCTTGTTTTGCTTTTTTTCTCACCCATTCATAACACCAATCTGATCAGGGACAAAAAGCAACTGGCATAAACAGAGACATAAGAATGGAAATTCAGCACAGCCCCAGCCGGGGCTGGCTGACCACAAAAAACAGTAAACCAGACCAAATCTCATGTGAAAAATAGCAGAGCACACTTAGCTTGAGAAGGCAGGAACAGAACTGGAAACCAGAACCTCAGGGCAGGAGAAAATCACCAGCACAAAATTAGGGAGTCGGCTGTCTTAAATCCAGTCAGAGACTCCTGATGTCCACTCACAGTGCTCCTCCTCAGGTGACAGGTCTCTGCCATTTAGATCAGCTTCATTACGTACTGTCACCACTAGAGGGAGCCCGGATGGAGAACTCACGACTCCTCTGTCAACACTGCCAGCTCCACCACCCTCACCCGAAGCCAGAGGTAAACCAGAAAATGAGTTCACAACGCTCCCCTGTCAGCACTGGCGTGCTGGGTTGTGTGGAAATTGCTAGGCGCTGGCCGTCCCAAGTGACCCGGCTTGTCGGACAGGGAGTCGCACTGCCATGAGCAATGTGGTGAATCAGCGCATTCGCCGTTACACCATTCTAATTGGCTTCTACTGATAAGATGATCAGAACAGCCGGATATAAATGCTGGGATATTGGACCATCTAAGTCACGCCCCCGAGGAAGGAAAATACTCTGAAACGTACGTCAGGGATTGAGGCCTGGGCACACGCCCGGCACAATGATGGGTGATTACTAACTTTTGTCAACATTATTTGCTGTTTCTCATTGGGTTAATAATGGTGGATGGTATAACTAGTATCACCTGATAACTAGTGGCCACGGAACAGGCCCATGTATTGGGGATCACTGATGCCTTTATGCATCAATGCTGGCACATTGTAGGATTTTACCACATCCCTAACTCCAGTCCCCACTTCCCATTGACTTACACGTTATACAACTGATCTAGATACATCTTGGTGGGATTTATGACAGCGGATCACAATCATATTATTATCTGCCCCCTGTGCTCTGGTATTATGTGCCTGGCACTCACGGAGGACAATATGGGATTATGTCGTCACTAAACTGTATTGTTTCTTGTATTAATATTACTGTCTGCTCTAGTTTACCTTCATAAATCACATGCACAGCTACTATGTGATATCGCTCCTCCACCTCCTGACAGATACACAGTGATATATCCTGCAGATTACACCACTGACCTCTCTGCAGAGCATCGCTCCTCCACCTCCTGACAGATGCACAGTGATATATCCTGCAGATTACACCACTGACCTCTCTGCAGAGCATCGCTCCTCCACCTCCTGACAGATACATAGTGATATATCCTGCAGATTATAACACCTCTGACCTCCCTGCAGAGCATCGCTCCTCCAACTCCTGACAGACACATAGTGATATATCCTGCAGATTATTACACCACTGACCTCTCTGCAAAGCATCGCTCCTCCACCTCCTGACAGATACATAGTGATATATCCTGCAGATTATTACACCACTGACCTCTCTGCAGAGCATTGCTCCTCCACCTCCTGACAGATACTGTACATAGTGATCTATCCTGCAGATTATTACACCACTGACCTCTCTGCAAAGCATCGCTTCTCCACCTCCTGACAGATACATAGTGATATATCCTGCAGATTATCACACCACTGACCTCCCTGCAGAGCATCACTCCTCCACCTCCTGACAGATACAGTGATATATCCTGCAGATTATTACACCACTGTCCTCTCTGGAGAGCATCGCTCCTCCACCTCCTGACAGATACATAGTGATATATCCTGCAGATTATTACACCTCTGACCTCTCTGCAGAGCATCGCTCCTCCACCTCCTGACAGATACATAGTGATATATCCTGCAGATTATTACACCTCTGACCTCTCTGCATAGCATCGCTCCTCCACCTCCTGACAGATACATAGTGATATATCCTGCAGATTACACCACTGACCTCTCTGCAAAGCATCACTCCTCCACCTCCTGACAGATACATAGTGATATATCCTGCAGATTATTACACCACTGACCTCTCTGCAGAGCATCGCTCCTCCACCTCCTAACAGATACATAGTGATATATCCTGCAGACTATTACACCACTGACCTCTCTGCAAAGCATCGCTCCTCCACCTCCTGACAGATACATAGTGATATATCCTGCAGATTATTACACCTCTGACCTCTTTGCAGAGCATCGCTCCTCCACCTCCTGACAGATATATAGTGATATATCCTGCAGATTATTACACCACTGACCTCTCTGCAGAGCATCGCTCCTCCACTTCCTGACAGATACATAGTGATATATCCTGCAGATTATTACACCACTGACCTCTCTGCAGAGCATCGCTCCTCCACCTCCTGACAGATACATAGTGATATATCCTGCAGATTATTACACCACTGACCTCTCTGCAGAGCATCGCTCCACCAACTCCTGACAGATACACAGTGATATATCCTGCAGATTATTACACCACTGACCTCTCTGCAGAGCATCGCTCCTCCACCTCCTGACAAATACATAGTGATATATCCTGCAAATTATTACACCACTGACCTCTCTGCAGAGCATCGCTCCTCCACCTCCTGACAGATACACAGTGATATATCCTGCAGATTATTACACCACTGACCTCTTTGCAGAGCATCGCTCCTCCACCTCCTGACAGATACATAGTGATATATCCTGCAGATTACACCACTGACCTCTCTGCAGAGCATCGCTCCTCCACCTCCTGATTGATACATAGTGATATATCCTGCAGATTATTACACCACTGACCTCTCTGCAGAGCATCGCTCCTCCACCTCCTGACAGATACACAGTGATATATCCTGCAGATTATTACACCACTGACCCCTCTACAGAGCATCGCTCCTCCACCTCCTGACAGATACACAGTGATATATCCTGCAGATTATTACACCACTGACCTCTCTGCAGAGCATCGCTCCTCCACCTCCTGACAGATACATAGTGATATATCCTGCAGATTATTATACCACTGACCTCTCTGCAGAGCATTGCTCCTCCACCTCCTGACAGATACACAGTGATATATCCTGCAGATTATACCACTGACCTCTGCAGAGCATCGCTCCTCTACCTCCTGACAGATACATAGTGATATATCCTGCAGATTATTACACCACTGACCTCTCGGCAGAGCATCGCTCCTCCACCTCCTGACAGATACAGTGATATATCCTGCAGATTATTACACCACTTTCCCTTCTGCAGAGCATCGCTCCTCCACCTCCTGACAGATACATAGTGATATATCCTGCAGATTATTACACCTCTGACCTCTCTGCAGAGTATCACTCCTCCACCTCCTGACAGATACACAGTGATATAACCTGCAGATTATTACACCACTGACCTCTCTGCAGAGCATCGCTCCTCCACCTCCTAACAGATACACAGTGCTATATCCTGCAGATTATTACACCACTGCCCTCTCTGCAGAGCATCGCTCCTCCAACTCCTGACAGATACATAGTGATATATCCTGCAGATTACACCTCTGACCTCTCTGCAGAGCATCGTTCCTCCACCTCCTGACAGATACATAGTGATATATCCTGCAGATTATTACACCACTGACCTCCCTGCAGAGCATCGCTCCTCCACCTCCTGACAGATACATAGTGATATATCCTGCAGATTATTACACCTCTGACCTCTCTGCAGAGCATCGCTCCTCCACCTCCTGACAGATACATAGTGATATATCCTGCAGATTATTACACCTCTGACCTCTCTGCAGAGCATCGCTCCTCCACCTCTTGACAGATACATAGTGATATATCCTGCAGATTATCACACCACTGACCTCCCTGCAGAGCATCGCTCCTCCACCTCCTGACAGATACAGTGATATATCCTGCAGATTATTACACCATTGTCCTCTCTGCAGAGCATCGCTCCTCCTGACAGATACATAGTGATATATCCTGCAGATTATTACACCACTGACCTCTCTGCAAAGCATCGCTCCTCCACCTCCTGTCAGATACATAGTGATATATCCTGCAGATTATTACACCACTGACCTCTCTGCAGAGCATCGCTCATCCACCTCCTGACAGATACATAGGGATATATCCTGCAGATTATTACACCACTGACCTCTCTGCAGAGCATCGCTCCTCCACCTCCTGACAGATACATAGTGATATATCCTGCAGATTATTACACCATTGTCCTCTCTGCAGAGCATCGCTCCTCCACCTCCTGACAGATACATAGTGATCTATCCTGCAGATTATTACACCACTGACCTCTCTGCAAAGCATCGCTCCTCCACCTCCTGACAGATACATAGTGATATATCCTGCAGATTACACCACTGACCTCTCTGCAGAGCATCGCTCCTCCACCTCCTGACAGATACATAGTGATATATACTGCAGATTATTACACAACTGATCTCACTGCAGAGCATCGCTCCTCCACCTCCTGACAGATACATAGTGATATATCCTGCAGATTATCACACCACTGACCTCTCTGAAGAGCATCGCTCCTCCACCTCCTGATAGATACACCGTGATATATCCTGCAGATTATTACACCACTGACCTCTCTGCAGAGCATCGCTCCTCCACCTCCTGACAGATACAGTGATATATCCTGCAGATTATTACACCACTGTCCTCTCTGCAGAGCATCGCTCCTCCAGCTCCTGACAGATACATAGTGATATATCCTGCAGATTATTACACCTCTGACCTCTCTGCAGAGCATTGCTCCTCCACCTCCTGACAGATACATAGTGATATATCCTGCAGATTATTACACCACTGACCTCTCTGCAGAGCATCGCTCCTCCACCTCCTGACAGATACATAGTGATCTATCCTGCAGATTATTACACCACTGACCTCTCCCTCCACCTCCTGACAGATACATAGTGATCTATCCTGCAGATTATTACACCACTGACCTCTCTGCAAAGCATCGCTCCTCCACCTCCTGACAGATACATAGTGATATATCCTGCATATTATTACACCACTGACCTCTCTGCAGAGCATCGCTCCTCCACCTCCTGACAGATACATAGTGATATATCCTGCAGATTATTACACCACTGCCCTCTCTGCAGAGCATTGCTCCTCCACCTCCTGACAGATACATAGTGATATATCCTGCAGATTACACCTCTGACCTCTCTGCAGAGCATCGTTCCTCCACCTCCTGACAGATACATAGTGATATATTCTGCAGATTATTACACCTCTGACCTCCCTGCAGAGCATTGTTCCTCCACCTCCTGACAGATACAGTGATATATCCTGCAGATTATTACACCACTGACCTCTCTGCAGAGCATCGCTCCTCCACCTCCTGACAGATACACCGTGATATATCCTGCAGATTATTACACCACTGACCTCTGCAGAGCATCGCTCCTCCACCTCCTGACAGATACATAGTGATATATCCTGCAGATTATTACACCTCTGACCTCCCTGCAGAGCATCGCTCCTCCAACTCCTGACAGATACATAGTGATATATCCTGCAGATTATTACACCTCTGACCTCTCTGCAGAGCATCGCTCCTCCACCTCCTGACAGATACATAGTGATATATCCTGCAGATCACACCACTGACCTCCCTGCAGAGCATCGCTCCTCCACCTCCTGACAGATACAGTGATATATCCTGCAGATTATTACACCATTGTCCTCTCTGCAGAGCATCGCTCCTCCTGACAGATACATAGTGATATATCCTGCAGATTATTACACCACTGATCTCTCTGCAGAGCATCGCTCCTCCACCTCCTGACAGATACATTGTGATATATCCTGCAGATTATTACACCACTGACCTCTCTGCAGAGCATCGCTCCTCCACCTCCTGACAGATACATAGTGATATATCCTGCAGATTACACCACTGACCTCTCTGCAGAGCATCGCTCCTCCACCTCCTGACAGATACATAGTGATCTATCCTGCAGATTATTACACCACTGACCTCTCTGCAAAGCATCGCTCCTCCACCTCCTGACAGATACATAGTGATATATCCTGCAGATTACACCACTGACCTCTCTGCAGAGCATCGCTCCTCCACCTCCTGACAGATACATAGTGATATATCCTGCAGATTATTACACCACTGACCTCTCTGCAGAGCATCGCTCCTCCACCTCCTGACAGATACACAGTGATATATCCTGCAGATTATTACACCACTGACCTCTCTGCAGAGCATCGCTCCTCCACCTCCTGACATACAGTGATATATCCTGCAGATTATTACACCACTGTCCTCTCTGCAGAGCATCGCTCCTCCACCTCCTGACAGATACATAGTGATATATCCTGCAGATTATTACACCTCTGACCTCTCTGCAGAGCATCGCTCCTCCACCTCCTGACAGATACATAGTGATATATCCTGCAGATTATTACACCACTGACCTCTCTGCAGAGCATCGCTCCTCCACCTCCTGACAGATACATAGTGATATATCCTGCAGATTATTACACCACTGACCTCTCTGCAGAGCATTGCTCCTCCACCTCCTGACAGATACATAGTGATATATCCTGCAGATTATTACACCACTGACATCTCGCCCCCCGCCCCTCATCCTGCAGACAGGTACAATTCTGTCCTCTGTAGTTGTATGTTTCTGTCACTAGGTGGCGCTCTAGCCACACATTAGGATATTGCACCATCATTAGGAGTTTCCTGCAGTTTTTGTGATTTTAGGATTATTTTCTTATTCTGTAAAATGTGACAAAACTCAGAGGAAGATTCCTGATCCCACAAGAAGCTGCAGAGTGACGATCACAGGTTACTCATCCATGTTACCATGATCCCTGTACCAACAGATCTACAAGAACAAGGAGAGAGAATGTAGTGATGTCACCTGCAGTCCTATGTAACTCCACAGATAACACAGTGATAACTCTCTTACTGCAGATAATGTAGGAGATGTCACCTGCAGTCCTATGTAATTACTTAAGACTGGTTGTGTTTAGCCGTCTCTGTAGAATTTCCATTGTCCTCTCTGGTTACAATATTTTGGATTGATGGCTAGTGATGGTTTATATTGTTTCCTTCTGTTGTATCTGTCAGATGATTATTGATCTGTGAACACTGGGGAGGATGGAGGCATCACAGATGGGGCAGGGGGCTGTGCAGGTTGTGTTCTGGGGTCACTGTGAACTCGTCCTCTTAAATCCAGAGACCCCATCACCCCCCCTGGACCCCCCAAATCCTGCAGTGTGAAAACACAAAGTGTTTCATTAAATAAACGCAGGGATCCGGTGACCAGTAATGAGCACAATGCAGACACATGTGAGAGACAGGGACAAGAAAGAAAGGAAGGAAAGAGAGAAAAAGAGAAAGACAGAAAGAAAGAGTGAAAGAGAAAGAGAGCAAGAGAGAGAAAGAGAGAGAAAAGGAGAGAGAAAGAAAAACAAATAGAGAAAGAGAGAGAGAGAGAAAGAGAGAGAGAGAATCAAATAGAGAATGAAAGAGAGGGAGAAATAGAAAGAGAGAGAGGGAGAAAGAGAGAAAAAGAGAGAAAGAGAGATGGAGGGAGAAAGAGAGAGAGAGAAAGAGAAACAAATAGAGAAAGAAAGAGAGAGGGAGAAATAGAGAGAGAGGGAGAAAGAGAGGAAAAGAGAGAGAAAGAGAGAGAGGGAAAAAGAAAAAGAGAGAGAGAGGGAGAAATAGAGAAAGAAAGAGGGAGACGGAGAAAGAGAGAGAGAGGGAGAGAGAGAGAGGGAGAAAGAGAGGAAAAGAGAGAGAAAAGAGAGAGGGAAAAAGAAAAAGAGAGAGAGAGGGAGAAATAGAGAAAGAAAGAGGGAGACGGAGAAAGAGAGAGAAAAGGAGAGAGAAAGAAAAACAAATAGAGAAAGAGAGAGAGAGAGAAAGAGAGAGAGAGAGAATCAAATAGAGAATGAAAGAGAGGGAGAAATAGAAAGAGAGAGAGGGAGAAAGAGAGAAAGAGAGATGGAAGGAGAAAGAGAGAGAGAGAAAGAGAAACAAATAGAGAATGAAAGAGAGGGAGAAATAGAAAGAGAGAGAGGGAGAAAGAGAGAAAAAGAGAGAAAGAGAGATGGAGGGAGAAAGAGAGAGAGAGAAAGAGAAACAAATAGAGAAAGAAAGAGAGAGGGAGAAATAGAGAGAGAGGGAGAAAGAGAGGAAAAGAGAGAGAAAGAGAGAGAGAGGGAAAAAGAAAAAGAGAGAGAGAGGGAGAAATAGAGAAAGAAAGAGGGAGACGGAGAAAGAGAGAGAGAGGGAGAAAGAGAGGAAAAGAGAGAGAAAGAGAGAGAGGGAAAAAGAAAAAGAGAGAGAGAGGGAGAAATAGAGAAAGAAAGAGGGAGACGGAGAAAGAGAGAGAGAGGGAGAAAGAGAGGAAAAGAGAGAGAGAAAGGGGAAAGAAAGAAAGAAAGAAAGGAAGAAAGAAAGAAAGAGAGAGAGAGGAACAAACATAATATCTAACGTCCAGGTGAAATAATAAATGACAGCACTGGAGGGCTTCTTCTAACTCTTCTCATTGCCCACACTTCCCTGGGGTGATGGAGAGAACATCTGCAGACCATCCACTATATCTCCACAGATGATGATGATGATGATGATGGGGACCGTCCTGCTGTGATCTGCACAGGACCTGACATTTTCCGGTGATTGACACTGAAACTCGATCCAGTAACACAAGATGAGGATTTATCATTGTAATCACCGCTAATAATTAGCAGGAAACTGGCGCAAACATCGGTATAATAAATGTGCGACATCAGAGAGTGAAGAATCCGTAGGTTATGGTCACACTATCAGTGTTTGGTCAGTATTTTACATCAGTATTTGTAAGCCAAAACCAGGTGAGGAACAATCAGAGGAAAAGTATAATAGAAACACGTCACCACTTCTGTATTTATCACCTACTCCTGGTTTTGGCTACAAATACTGATGTAAAATACTGACCAAATACTAATAGTGTGACCAAGGCCGTAAAATAAAATACGGAACCAATCTGCTGTAACAGAAGCCTGAGGATCTGCTGGGAGACCTGCTGCCTCCTCACTGGGCTGGATCCCGACATCACCCGACAATAGATCACCGGAGGGACAATGTATCCAGGAGCAAAGCTAATCTATGGGGGGGAGGAAGTCCAACACACAGCGACACAGAGGAACAGATCCTCAGCGCTAGAACCGGACAATCCAGAGCTCAGTGACAGAAGCCGCACAAGCTGCAGGCGCTCATACAGATGTCACAGAGATACAGAGACGCGTTATTACTGCGGGAAAGGAGAGTTATCCAGACAAAGATTGTCATGAAGGGAGATGTAATGTCACCATAATACCAAGCAATTCCATCAATAACAAATCACATATACACTCACTGGCCACTTTATTAGGTACACCTGTCCAACTGTGTGTTAAGACTTAATTTCTAATCAGCCAATCACATGGCGGCAACTCAGTGCATTTAGGCATGTAGACATGGTCAAGACAATCTCCTGCAGTTCAAACCGAGCATCAGTATGGGGAAGAAAGGTGATTTGAGTGCCTTTGAACGTGGCATGATTGTTGGTGCCAGAAGGGCTGGTCTGAGAATTTCAGAAACTGCTCATCTACTGGGATTTTCACGCACAACCATCTCTAGGGTTTACAGAGAATGGTCCGAAAAAGAAAAAAAATCCAGTGAGCGGCAGTTCTGTGGCCGGAAATGCCTTGTTGATGCCAGAGGTCAGAGGAGAATGGGCAGACTGGTTCGAGCTGATAGAAAGGCAACAGTGACTCAAATTGCCACCCGTTACAACCAAGGTAGGCAGAATAGCATCTCTGAACGCACAGTGCGTCGAACTTTGAGGCAGATGGGCTACAGCAGCAGAAGACCACACTGGGTACCACTCCTCTCAGCTAAGAACAGGAAACTGAGGCTACAATTTGCACAAGCTCATCGAAATTGGACAGTAGAAGATTGGAAAAACGTTGCCTGGTCTGATGAGTCTCGATTTCTGCTGCGACATTCGGATGGTAGGGTCAGAATTTGGCGTAAACAACATGAAAGCATGGATCCATCCTGCCTTGTATCAACGGTTCAGGCTGGTGGTGGTGGTGTCATGGTGTGGGGAATTTTTTCTGGGCACTCTTTGGGCCCCTTGGTACCAATTGAGCATCGTTGCAACGCCACAGCCTACCTGAGTATTGTTGCTGACCATGTCCATCCCTTTATGACCACAATGTACCCAACATCTGATGGCTACTTTCAGCAGGATAATGCGCCATGTCATAAAGCTCGAATCATCTCAGATTGGTTTCTTGAACATGACAATGAGTTTACTGTACTCAAATGGCCTCCTCAGTCACCAGATCTCAATCCAATAGAGCATCTTTGGGATGTGGTGGAACGGGAGATTCGCATCAGGGATGTGCAGCCGACAAATCTGCGCCAACTGTGTGATGCCATCATGTCAATATGGTCCAAAATCTCTGAGGAATGCTTCCAGCACCTTGTTGAATCTCTGCCACGAAGAATTGAGGCAGTTCTGAAGGCAAAAGGGGGTCCAACCCCTTACTAGCATGGTGTACCTAATAAAGTGGCCAGTGAGTGTATATGAGATACAATGTTACAAATATTCAAACAACACAATATTACATACAGTAGATACAATGTCTCCCTGTGCGGTGATCTGATTATTATATTACATACAGTAGATACAATGTCTCCCTGTGCGGTGATCTGATTATTATATTACATACTGTAGATACAATGTCTCCCTGTGCGGTGATCTGATTATTATATTACATACTGTAGATACAATGTCTCCCTGTGCGGTGATCTGATTATTATATTACATACAGTAGATACAATGTCTCCCTGTGCGGTGATCTGATTATTATATTACATACAGTAGATACAATGTCTCCCTGTGCGGTGATCTGATTATTATATTACATACTGTAGATACAATGTCTCCCTGTGAGGTGATCTGATTATTATATTACATACTGTAGATACAATGTCTCCCTGTGCGGTGATCTGATTATTATATTACATACAGTAGATACAATGTCTCCCTGTGCGGTGATCTGATTATTATATTACATACTGTAGATACAATGTCTCCCTGTGAGGTGATCTGATTATTATATTACATACAGTAGATACAATGTCTCCCTGTGCGGTGATCTGATAATTATATTACATACAGTAGATACAATGTCTCCCTGTGCGGTGATCTGATTATTATATTACATACTGTAGATACAATGTCTCCCTGTGCGGTGATCTGATTATTATATTACATACAGTAGATACAATGTCTACCTGTGCGGTGATCTGATTATTATATTACATACTGTAGATACAATGTCTCCCTGTGAGGTGATCTGATTATTATATTACATACAGTAGATACAATGTTTCCCTGTGCGGTGATCTGATTATTATATTACATACTGTAGATACAATGTCTCCCTGTGCGGTGATCTGATTATTATATTACATACAGTAGATACAATGTCTCCCTGTGCGGTGATCTGATTATTATATTACATACAGTAGATACAATGTCTCCCTGTGCGGTGATCTGATTATTATATTACATACTGTAGATACAATGTCTCCCTGTGCGGTGATCTGATTATTATATTACATACAGTAGATACAATGTCTACCTGTGCGGTGATCTGATTATTATATTACATACTGTAGATACAATGTCTCCCTGTGAGGTGATCTGATTATTATATTACATACAGTAGATACAATTTTTCCCTGTGCGGTGATCTGATTATTATATTACATACTGTAGATACAATGTCTCCCTGTGCGGTGATCTGATTATTATATTACATACAGTAGATACAATGTCTCCCTGTGCGGTGATCTGATTATTATATTACATACTGTAGATACAATGTCTCCCTGTGAGGTGATCTGATTATTATATTACATACAGTAGATACAATGTTTCCCTGTGCGGTGATCTGATTATTATATTACATACTGTAGATACAATGTCTCCCTGTGCGGTGATCTGATTATTATATTACATACAGTAGATACAATGTCTCCCTGTGCGGTGATCTGATTATTATATTACATACTGTAGATACAATGTCTCCCTGTGCGGTGATCTGATTATTATATTACATACTGTAGATACAATGTCTCCCTGTGCGGTGATCTGATTATTATATTACATACAGTAGATACAATGTCTCCCTGTGCGGTGATCTGATTATTATATTACATACTGTAGATACAATGTCTCCCTGTGCGGTGATCTGATTATTATATTACATACAGTAGATACAATGTCTCCCTGTGCGGTGATCTGATTATTATATTACATACTGTAGATACAATGTCTCCCTGTGCGGTGATCTGATTATTATATTACATACAGTAGATACAATGTCTCCCTGTGCGGTGATCTGATTATTATATTACATACTGTAGATACAATGTCTCCCTGTGCGGTGATCTGATTATTATATTACATACAGTAGATACAATGTTTCCCTGTGCGGTGATCTGATTATTATATTACATACTGTAGATACAATGTCTCCCTGTGCGGTGATCTGATTATTATATTACATACAGTAGATACAATGTCTCCCTGTGCGGTGATCTGATTATTATATTACATACTGTAGATACAATGTCTCCCTGTGCGGTGATCTGATTATTATATTACATACTGTAGATACAATGTCTCCCTGTGCGGTGATCTGATTATTATATTACATACAGTAGATACAATGTCTCCCTGTGCGGTGATCTGATTATTATATTACATACTGTAGATACAATGTCTCCCTGTGCGGTGATCTGATTATTATATTACATACTGTAGATACAATGTCTCCCTGTGCGGTGATCTGATTATTATATTACATACTGTAGATACAATGTCTCCCTGTGCGGTGATCTGATTATTATATTACATACAGTAGATACAATGTCTCCCTGTGCGGTGATCTGATTATTATATTACATACTGTAGATACAATGTCTCCCTGTGCGGTGATCTGATTATTATATTACATACTGTAGATACAATGTCTCCCTGTGCGGTGATCTGATTATTATATTACATACAGTAGATACAATGTCTCCCTGTGCGGTGATCTGATTATTATATTACATACTGTAGATACAATGTTTCCCTGTGCGGTGATCTGATTATTATATTACATACAGTAGATACAATGTCTCCCTGTGCGGTGATCTGATTATTATATTACATACAGTAGATACAATGTCTCCCTGTGCGGTGATCTGATTATTATATTACATACTGTAGATACAATGTCTCCCTGTGCGGTGATCTGATTATTATATTACATACTGTAGATACAATGTCTCCCTGTGCGGTGATCTGATTATTATATTACATACAGTAGATACAATGTCTCCCTGTGCGGTGATCTGATTATTATATTACATACTGTAGATACAATGTCTCCCTGTGCGGTGATCTGATTATTATATTACATACAGTAGATACAATGTCTCCCTGTGCGGTGATCTGATTATTATATTACATACTGTAGATACAATGTCTCCCTGTGAGGTGATCTGATTATTATATTACGTACAGTAGATACAATGTCTCCCTGTGCGGTGATCTGATTATTATATTACATACAGTAGATACAATGTCTCCCTGTGCGGTGATCTGATTATTATATTACATACAGCAGATACAATGTCTCCCTGTGCGGTGATCTGATTATTATATTACATACAGTAGATACAATGTCTCCCTGTGCGGTGATCTGATTATTATATTACATACAGTAGATACAATGTCTCCCTGTGCGGTGATCTGATTATTATATTACATACAGTAGATACAATGTCTCCCTGTGCGGTGATCTGATTATTATATTACATACTGTAGATACAATGTCTCCCTGTGCGGTGATCTGATTATTATATTACATACTGTAGATACAATGTCTCCCTGTGCGGTGATCTGATTATTATATTACATACAGTAGATACAATGTCTCCCTGTGCGGTGATCTGATTATTATATTACATACTGTAGATACAATGTCTCCCTGTGCGGTGATCTGATTATTATATTACATACAGTAGATACAATGTCTCCCTGTGCGGTGATCTGATTATTATATTACATACTGTAGATACAATGTCTACCTGTGCGGTGATCTGATTATTATATTACATATTGTAGATACAATGTCTCCCTGTGCGGTGATCTGATTATTATATTACATACAGTAGATACAATGTTTCCCTGTGCGGTGATCTGATTATTATATTACATACTGTAGATACAATGTCTCCCTGTGCGGTGATCTGATTATTATATTACATACAGTAGATACAATGTTTCCCTGTGCGGTGATCTGATTATTATATTACATACTGTAGATACAATGTCTCCCTGTGCGGTGATCTGATTATTATATTACATACAGTAGATACAATGTCTCCCTGTGCGGTGATCTGATTATTATATTACATACAGTAGATACAATGTCTCCCTGTGCGGTGATCTGATTATTATATTACATACTGTAGATACAATGTCTACCTGTGCGGTGATCTGATTATTATATTACATACTGTAGATACAATGTCTCCCTGTGCGGTGATCTGATTATTATATTACATACAGTAGATACAATGTTTCCCTGTGCGGTGATCTGATTATTATATTACATACTGTAGATACAATGTCTCCCTGTGCGGTGATCTGATTATTATATTACATACAGTAGATACAATGTCTCCCTGTGCGGTGATCTGATTATTATATTACATACAGTAGATACAATGTCTCCCTGTGCGGTGATCTGATTATTATATTACATACAGTAGATACAATGTCTCCCTGTGCGGTGATCTGATTATTATATTACATACAGTAGATACAATGTCTCCCTGTGTGGTGATCTGATTATTATATTACATACAGTAGATACAATGTCTCCCTGTGCGGTGATCTGATTATTATATTACATACAGTAGATACAATGTTTCCCTGTGCGGTGATCTGATTATTATATTACATACTGTAGATACAATGTCTCCCTGTGCGGTGATCTGATTATTATATTACATACTGTAGATACAATGTCTCCCTGTGCGGTGATCTGATTATTATATTACATACTGTAGATACAATGTCTCCGTGTGCGGTGATCTGATTATTATATTACATACTGTAGATACAATGTCTCCGTGTGCGGTGATCTGATTATTATATTACATATTGTAGATACAATGTCTCCCTGTGCGGTGATCTGATTATTATATTACATACAGTAGATACAATGTCTCCCTGTGCGGTGATCTGATTATTATATTACATACAGTAGATACAATGTCTCCCTGTGAGGTGATCTGATTATTATATTACATACTGTAGATACAATGTCTCCCTGTGAGGTGATCTGATTATTATATTACATACAGTAGATACAATGTTTCCCTGTGCGGTGATCTGATTATTATATTACATACTGTAGATACAATGTCTCCCTGTGCAGTGATCTGATTATTATATTACATACAGTAGATACAATGTTTCCCTGTGCGGTGATCTGATAATTATATTACATACTGTAGATACAATGTCTCCCTGTGCGGTGATCTGATTATTATATTACATACTGTAGATACAATGTCTCCCTGTGCGGTGATCTGATTATTATATTACATACTGTAGATACAATGTCTCCGTGTGCGGTGATCTGATTATTATATTACATACTGTAGATACAATGTCTCCGTGTGCGGTGATCTGATTATTATATTACATATTGTAGATACAATGTCTCCCTGTGCGGTGATCTGATTATTATATTACATACAGTAGATACAATGTCTCCCTGTGCGGTGATCTGATTATTATATTACATACAGTAGATACAATGTCTCCCTGTGAGGTGATCTGATTATTATATTACATACAGTAGATACAATGTCTCCCTGTGAGGTGATCTGATTATTATATTACATACTGTAGATACAATGTCTCCCTGTGAGGTGATCTGATTATTATATTACATACAGTAGATACAATGTCTCCCTGTGAGGTGATCTGATTATTATATTACATACTGTAGATACAATGTCTCCCTGTGAGGTGATCTGATTATTATATCACATACTGTAGATACAATGTCTCCCTGTGCGGTGATCTGATTATTATATTACATACTGTAGATACAATGTCTCCCTGTGAGGTGATCTGATTATTATATTACATACAGTAGATACAATGTCTCCCTGTGCGGTGATCTGATTATTATATTACATACAGTAGATACAATGTCTCCCTGTGAGGTGATCTGATTATTATATTACATACAGTAGATACAATGTCTCCCTGTGCGGTGATCTGATTATTATATTACATACTGTAGATACAATGTCTCCCTGTGAGGTGATCTGATTATTATATTACATACAGTAGATACAATGTCTCCCTGTGAGGTGATCTGATTATTATATTACATACTGTAGATACAATGTCTCCCTGTGAGGTGATCTGATTATTATATCACATACTGTAGATACAATGTCTCCCTGTGCGGTGATCTGATTATTATATTACATACTGTAGATACAATGTCTCCCTGTGAGGTGATCTGATTATTATATTACATACAGTAGATACAATGTCTCCCTGTGTGGTGATCTGATTATTATATTACATACAGTAGATACAATGTCTCCCTGTGCGGTGATATGATTATTGATTATTATATTACATACTGTAGATACAATGTCTCCCTGTGCGGTGATCTGATTATTATATTACATACAGTAGATACAATGTCTCCCTGTGTGGTGATCTGATTATTATATTACATACAGTAGATACAATGTCTCCCTGTGTGGTGATCTGATTATTATATTACATACTGTAGATACAATGTCTCCCTGTGCGGTGATCTGATTATTATATTACATACTGTAGATACAATGTCTCCCTGTGCGGTGATCTGATTATTATATTACATACAGTAGATACAATGTTTCCCTGTGCGGTGATCTGATTATTATATTACATACAGTAGATACAATGTCTCCCTGTGCGGTGATCTGATTATTATATTACATACAGTAGATACAATGTCTCCCTGTGTGGTGATCTGATTATTATATTACACAATGTAGATACAATGTCTCCCTGTGCGGTGATCTGATTATTATATTACATACTGTAGATACAATGTCTCCCTGTGCGGTGATCTGATTATTATATTATATACAGTAGATACAATGTCTCCCTGTGCAGTGATCTGATTATTATATTACATACAGTAGATACAATGTTTCCCTGTGTGGTGATCTGATTATTATATTACATACTGTAGATACAATGTTTCCCTGTGTGGTGATCTGATTATTATATTACATACTGTAGATACAATGTCTCCCTGTGCGGTGATCTGATTATTATATTACATACAGTAGATACAATGTCTCCCTGTGCGGTGATCTGATTATTATATTATATACAGTAGATACAATGTCTCCCTGTGCGGTGATCTGATTATTATATTACATACTGTAGATACAATGTCTCCCTGTGTGGTGATCTGATTATTATATTACATACAGTAGATACAATGTCTCCCTGTGTGGTGATCTGATTATTATATTACATACTGTAGATACAATGTCTCCCTGTGCGGTGATCTGATTATTATATTACATACAGTAGATACAATGTCTCCCTGTGCGGTGATCTGATTATTATATTACATACAGTAGATACAATGTCTCCCTGTGCGGTGATCTGATTATTATATTACATACAGTAGATACAATGTCTCCCTGTGCGGTGATCTGATTATTATATTACATACAGTAGATACAATGTCTCCCTGTGCGGTGATCTGATTATTATATTACATACTGTAGATACAATGTTTCCCTGTGTGGTGATCTGATTATTATATTACATACTGTAGATACAATGTCTCCCTGTGCGGTGATATGATTATTATATTACATACAGTAGATACAATGTCTCCCTGTGCGGTGATCTGATTATTATATTACATACTGTAGATACAATGTCTCCCTGTGCGGTGATCTGATTATTATATTACATACAGTAGATACAATGTCTCCCTGTGCGGTGATCTGATTATTATATTATATACAGTAGATACAATGTCTCCCTGTGCGGTGATCTGATTATTATATTACATACAGTAGATACAATGTCTCCCTGTGCGGTGATCTGATTATTATATTACATACTGTAGATACAATGTCTCCCTGTGCGGTGATCTGATTATTATATTACATACAGTAGATACAATGTCTCCCTGTGCGGTGATCTGATTATTATATTACATACAGTAGATACAATGTCTCCCTGTGCGGTGATCTGATTATTATATTACATACTGTAGATACAATGTCTCCCTGTGCGGTGATCTGATTATTATATTACATACTGTAGATACAATGTCTCCCTGTGCGGTGATCTGATTATTATATTACATACAGTAGATACAATGTCTCCCTGTGCGGTGATCTGATTATTATATTACATACAGTAGATACAATGTCTCCGTGTGCGGTGATCTGATTATTATATTACATACAGTAGATACAATGTCTCCCTGTGCGGTGATCTGATTATTATATTACATACTGTAGATACAATGTCTCCCTGTGCGGTGATCTGATTATTATATTACATACAGTAGATACAATGTCTCCCTGTGCGGTGATCTGATTATTATATTACATACAGTAGATACAATGTTTCCCTGTGTGGTGATCTGATTATTATATTACATACTGTAGATACAATGTCTCCCTGTGCGGTGATCTGATTATTATATTACATACAGTAGATACAATGTCTCCCTGTGCGGTGATCTGATTATTATATTATATACAGTAGATACAATGTCTCCCTGTGCGGTGATCTGATTATTATATTACATACTGTAGATACAATGTCTCCCTGTGCGGTGATCTGATTATTATATTACATACAGTAGATACAATGTCTCCCTGTGCGGTGATCTGATTATTATATTACATACAGTAGATACAATGTCTCCCTGTGCGGTGATCTGATTATTATATTACATACTGTAGATACAATGTCTCCCTGTGCGGTGATCTGATTATTATATTACATACTGTAGATACAATGTCTCCCTGTGCGGTGATCTGATTATTATATTACATACTGTAGATACAATGTCTCCCTGTGCGGTGATCTGATTATTATATTACATACAGTAGATACAATGTCTCCCTGTGCGGTGATCTGATTATTATATTACATACAGTAGATACAATGTCTCCCTGTGCGGTGATCTGATTATTATATTACATACTGTAGATACAATGTCTACCTGTGCGGTGATCTGATTATTATATTACATACTGTAGATACAATGTCTCCCTGTGCGGTGATCTGATTATTATATTACATACTGTAGATACAATGTCTCCCTGTGCGGTGATCTGATTATTATATTACATACAGTAGATACAATGTCTCCCTGTGCGGTGATCTGATTATTATATTACATACTGTAGATACAATGTCTCCCTGTGCGGTGATCTGATTATTATATTACATACAGTAGATACAATGTCTCCCTGTGCGGTGATCTGATTATTATATTACATACTGTAGATACAATGTTTCCCTGTGCGGTGATCTGATTATTATATTACATACAGTAGATACAATGTCTCCCTGTGCGGTGATCTGATTATTATATTACATACTGTAGATACAATGTCTCCCTGTGCGGTGATCTGATTATTATATTACATACAGTAGATACAATGTCTCCCTGTGCGGTGATCTGATTATTATTTTACGTACAGTAGATACAATGTCTCCCTGTGAGGTGATCTGATTATTATATTACATACAGTAGATACAATGTCTACCTGTGCGGTGATCTGATTATTATATTACATACTGTAGATACAATGTCTCCCTGTGCGGTGATCTGATTATTACATTACATACTGTAGATACAATGTCTCCCTGTGCGGTGATCTGATTATTATATTACATACAGTAGATACAATGTCTCCCTGTGAGGTGATCTGATTATTATATTACATACAGTAGATACAATGTCTCCCTGTGCGGTGATCTGATTATTATATTACATACTGTAGATACAATGTCTCCCTGTGCGGTGATCTGATTATTATATTACATACAGTAGATATAATGTCTCCCTCTGCGGTGATCTGATTATTATATTACATACTGTAGATACAATGTCTCCCTGTGCGGTGATCTGATTATTATATTACATACTGTAGATACAATGTCTCCCTGTGCGGTGATCTGATTATTATATTACATACAGTAGATACAATGTCTCCCTGTGAGGTGATCTGATTATTATATTACATACAGTAGATACAATGTCTCCCTGTGCGGTGATCTGATTATTATATTACATACAGTAGATACAATGTCTCCCTGTGAGGTGATCTGATTATTATATTACATACTGTAGATACAATGTCTCCCTGTGCGGTGATCTGATTATTATATTATATACAGTAGATACAATGTCTCCCTGTGCGGTAATCTGATTATTATATTACATACAGAAGATACAATGTCTCCCTGTGCGGTGATCTGATTATTATATTACATACTGTAGATACAATGTCTCCCTGTGCGGTGATCTGATTATTATATTACATACAGTAGATACAATGTCTCCCTGTGCGGTGATCTGATTATTATATTACATACTTTAGATACAATATCTCCTAGTGCGGTGATCTGATTATTATATTACATACAGTAGATACAATGTCTCCCTGTGCGGTGATCTGATTATTATATTAGATACAGTAGATACAATGTCTCCCTGTGCGGTGATCTGATTATTATATTACATACAGTAGATACAATGTCTCCCTGTGCGGTGATCTGATTATTATATTACATACTGTAGATACAATGTCTCCCTGTGCGGTGATCTGATTATTATATTACATACTGTAGATACAATGTCTCCCTGTGCGGTGATCTGATTATTATATTACATACAGTAGATACAATGTCTCCCTGTGCGGTGATCTGATTATTATATTACATACAGTAGATACAATGTCTCCCTGTGCGGTGATCTGATTATTATATTACATACAGTAGATACAATGTTTCCCTGTGCGGTGATCTGATTATTATATTACATACTTTAGATACAATATCTCCTAGTGCGGTGATCTGATTATTATATTACATACAGTAGATACAATGTCTCCCTGTGCGGTGATCTGATTATTATATTACATACTGTAGATACAATGTCTCCCTGTGCGGTGATCTGATTATTATATTACATACAGTAGATACAATGTCTCCCTGTGCGGTGATCTGATTATTATATTACATACTGTAGATACAATGTTTCCCTGTGCGGTGATCTGATTATTATATTACATACAGTAGATACAATGTCTCCCTGTGCGGTGATCTGATTATTATATTACATACTTTAGATACAATATCTCCTAGTGCGGTGATCTGATTATTATATTACATACAGTAGATACAATGTCTCCCTGTGCGGTGATCTGATTATTATATTACATACTGTAGATACAATGTTTCCCTGTGCGGTGATCTGATTATTATATTACATACAGTAGATACAATGTCTCCCTGTGCGGTGATCTGATTATTATATTACATACTGTAGATACAATGTCTCCCTGTGCGGTGATCTGATTATTATATTACATACTGTAGATACAATGTCTCCCTGTGCGGTGATCTGATTATTATATTACATACTGTAGATACAATGTCTCCCTGTGCGGTGATCTGATTATTATATTACATACTGTAGATACAATGTCTCATTGTGCGGTGATCTGATTATTATATTAGATACAGTAGATACAATGTCTCCCTGTGCGGTGATCTGATTATTATATTACATACAGTAGATACAATGTCTCCCTGTGCGGTGATCTGATTATTATATTACATACTGTAGATACAATGTCTCCCTGTGCGGTGATCTGATTATTATATTACATACTGTAGATACAATGTTTCCCTGTGCGGTGATCTGATTATTATATTACATACTGTAGATACAATATCTCCTAGTGCGGTGATCTGATTATTATTTTACGTACAGTAGATACAATGTCTCCCTGTGCGGTGATCTGATTATTATATTACATACAGTAGATACAATGTCTCCCTGTGCGGTGATCTGATTATTATATTACATACAGTAGATACAATGTTTCCCTGTGCGGTGATCTGATTATTATATTACATACAGTAGATACAATGTCTCCCTGTGCGGTGATCTGATTATTATATTACATACTGTAGATACAATGTTTCCCTGTGCGGTGATCTGATTATTATATTACATACTGTAGATACAATATCTCCCTGTGCGGTGATCTGATTTTTATTTTACGTACAGTAGATACAATGTCTCCCTGTGCGGTGATATGATTATTATATTACATACAGTAGATACAATGTCTCCCTGTGCGGTGATCTGATTATTAGTTTAAGTACTGTAGATACAATGTTTCCCTGTGCGGTGATCTGATTATTATATTACATACAGTAGATACAATGTCTCCCTGTGCGGTGATCTGATTATTATATTACATACTGTAGATACAATATCTCCCTGTGCGGTGATCTGATTATTATATTACATACAGTAGATACAATGTCTCCCTGTGCGGTGATCTGATTATTATATTACATACAGTAGATACAATGTCTCCCTGTGCGGTGATCTGATTATTATATTACATACTGTAGATACAATGTCTCCCTGTGAGGTGATCTGATTATTATATTACATACAGTAGATACAATGTCTCCCTGTGCGGTGATCTGATTATTATATTACATACAGTAGATACAATGTCTCCCTGTGCGGTGATCTGATTATTATATTACATACTGTAGATACAATGTTTCCCTGTGCGGTGATCTGATTATTATATTACATACAGTAGATACAATGTCTACCTGTGCGGTGATCTGATTATTATATTACATACTGTAGATACAATGTCTCCCTGTGCGGTGATCTGATTATTATATTACATACAGTAGATACAATGTCTCCCTGTGAGGTGATCTGATTATTATATTACATACAGTAGATACAATGTCTCCCTGTGAGGTGATCTGATTATTATATTACATACAGTAGATACAATGTCTCCCTGTGCGGTGATCTGATTATTATATTACATACAGTTAGATACAATGTCTCCCTGTGAGGTGATCTGATTATTATATTACATACAGTAGATACAATGTCTCCCTGTGCGGTGATCTGATTATTATATTACATACTGTAGATACAATGTCTCCCTGTGCGGTGATCTGATTATTATATTACATACAGTAGATACAATGTCTCCCTGTGCGGTGATCTGATTATTATATTACATACTGTAGATACAATGTCTACCTGTGCGGTGATCTGATTATTATATTACATACTGTAGATACAATGTCTCCCTGTGCGGTGATCTGATTATTATATTACATACAGTAGATACAATGTCTCCCTGTGCGGTGATCTGATTATTATATTACATACAGTAGATACAATGTCTCCCTGTGAGGTGATCTGATTATTATATTACATACTGTAGATACAATGTCTCCCTGTGCGGTGATCTGATTATTATATTACATACTGTAGATACAATGTCTCCCTGTGAGGTGATCTGATTATTATATTACATACAGTAGATACAATGTCTCCCTGTGCGGTGATCTGATTATTATATTACATACTGTAGATACAATGTCTCCCTGTGCGGTGATCTGATTATTATATTACATACTGTAGATACAATGTTTCCCTGTGCGGTGATCTGATTATTATATTAGATACAGTAGATACAATGTCTCCCTGTGCGGTGATCTGATTATTATATTACATACAGTAGATACAATGTCTCCCTGTGCGGTGATCTGATTATTATATTACATACTGTAGATACAATGTCTCCCTGTGCGGTGATCTGATTATTATATTACATACAGTAGATACAATGTCTCCCTGTGCGGTGATCTGATTATTATATTACATACTGTAGATACAATGTCTCCCTGTGAGGTGATCTGATTATTATATTACATACAGTAGATACAATGTCTCCCTGTGCGGTGATCTGATTATTATATTACATACTGTAGATACAATGTCTCCCTGTGCGGTGATCTGATTATTATATTACATACTGTAGATACAATGTCTCCCTGTGCGGTGATCTGATTATTATATTACATACAGTAGATACAATGTCTCCCTGTGCGGAGATCTGATAATTATATTACATACAGTAGATACAATGTCTCCCTGTGCGGTGATCTGATTATTATATTACATACAGTAGATACAATGTCTCCCTGTGCGGTGATCTGATTATTATATTACATACAGTAGATACAATGTCTCCCTGTGCGGTGATCTGATTATTATATTACATACAGTAGATACAATGTCTCCCTGTGTGGTGATCTGATTATTATATTACATACAGTAGATACAATGTCTCCCTGTGCGGTGATCTGATTATTATATTACATACAGTAGATACAATGTCTCCCTGTGCGGTGATCTGATTATTATATTACATACAGTAGATACAATGTCTCCCTGTGCGGTGATCTGATTATTATATTACATACAGTAGATACAATGTCTCCCTGTGAGGTGATCTGATTATTATATTACATACAGTAGATACAATGTCTCCCTGTGCGGAGATCTGATAATTATATTACATACAGTAGATACAATGTCTCCCTGTGCGGTGATCTGATTATTATATTACATACAGTAGATACAATGTCTCCCTGTGAGGTGATCTGATTATTATATTACATACTGTAGATACAATGTCTCCCTGTGCGGTGATCTGATTATTATATTACATACAGTAGAAACAATGTCTCCCTGTGCGGTGATCTGATTATTATATTACATACAGTAGATACAATGTCTCCCTGTGCGGTGAAATGATTATTATATTACATACAGTAGATACAATGTCTCCCTGTGCGGTGATCTGATTATTATATTACACACTGTAGATACAATGTCTCCCTGTGAGGTGATCTGATTATTATATTACATACTGTAGATACAATGTCTCCCTGTGCGGTGATCTGATTATTATATTACATACAGTAGATACAATGTCTCCCTGTGAGGTGATCTGATTATTATATTACATACTGTAGATACAATGTCTCCCTGTGCGGTGATCTGATTATTATATTACACACTGTAGATACAATGTCTCCCTGTGAGGTGATCTGATTATTATATTACATACTGTAGATACAATGTCTCCCTGTGCGGTGATCTGATTATTATATTACACACTGTAGATACAATGTCTCCCTGTGAGGTGATCTGATTATTATATTACATACTGTAGATACAATGTCTCCCTGTGCGGTGATCTGATTATTATATTACATACAGTAGATACAATGTCTCCCTGTGCGGTGATCTGATTATTATATTACATACTGTAGATACAATGTCTCCCTGTGCGGTGATCTGATTATTATATTACATACAGTAGATACAATGTCTCCCTGTGCGGTGATCTGATTATTATATTACATACAGTAGATACAATGTCTCCCTGTGCGGTGATCTGATTATTATATTACATACAGTAGATACAATGTCTCCCTGTGAGGTGATCTGATTATTATATTACATACAGTAGATACAATGTCTCCCTGTGCGGTGATCTGATTATTATATTACATACAGTAGATACAATGTCTCCCTGTGCGGTGATCTGATAATTATATTACATACTGTAGATACAATGTCTCCCTGTGCGGTGATCTGATTATTATATTACATACAGTAGATACAATGTCTCCCTGTGCGGTGATCTGATTATTATATTACATACTGTAGATACAATGTCTCCCTGTGCGGTGATCTGATTATTATATTACATACAGTAGATACAATGTCTCCCTGTGCGGTGATCTGATTATTATATTACATACAGTAGATACAATGTCTCCCTGTGCGGTGATCTGATAATTATATTACATACTGTAGATACAATGTCTCCCTGTGTGGTGATCTGATTATTATATTACATACTGTAGATACAATGTCTCCCTGTGCGGTAATCTGATTATTATATTACATACAGTAGATACAATGTCTCCCTGTGAGGTGATCTGATTATTATATTACATACAGTAGATACAATGTCTCCCTGTGAGGTGATCTGATTATTATATTACATACAGTAGATACAATGTCTCCCTGTGCGGTGATCTGATTATTATATTACATACAGTAGATACAATGTCTCCCTGTGCGGTGATCTGATTATTATATTACATACAGTAGATACAATGTCTCCCTGTGCGGTGATCTGATTATTATATTACATACAGTAGATACAATGTCTCCCTGTGCGGTGATCTGATTATTATATTACATACAGTAGATACAACGTCTCCCTGTGAGGTGATCTGATTATTATATTACATACAGTAGATACAATGTCTCCCTGTGCGGAGATCTGATTATTATATTACATACAGTAGATACAATGTCTCCCTGTGCGGTGATCTGATTATTATATTACATACAGTAGATACAATGTCTCCCTGTGCGGTGATCTGATTATTATATTACATACAGTAGATACAATGTGTCCCTGTGCGGTGATCTGATTATTATATTACATACAGTAGATACAATGTCTCCCTGTGCGGTGATCTGATTATTATATTACATACAGTAGATACAATGTCTCCCTGTGCGGTGATCTGATTATTATATTACATACTGTAGATACAATGTCTCCCTGTGCGGTGATCTGATTATTATATTACATACTGTAGATACAATGTCTCCCTGTGCGGTGATCTGATTATTATATTACATACAGTAGATACAATGTCTCCCTGTGCGGTGATCTGATTATTATATTACATACTGTAGATACAATGTCTCCCTGTGCGGTGATCTGATTATTATATTACATACTGTAGATACAATGTCTCCCTGTGCGGTGATCTGATTATTATATTACATACTGTAGATACAATGTCTCCCTGTGAGGTGATCTGATTATTATATTACATACAGTAGATACAATGTCTCCCTGTGCGGTGATCTGATTATTATATTACATGCTGTAGATACAATGTCTCCCTGTGCGGTGATCTGATTATTATATTACATACTGTAGATACAATGTCTCCCTGTGCGGTGATCTGATTATTATATTACATACTGTAGATACAATGTCTCTCTGTGCGGTGATCTGATTATTATATTACATACAGTAGATACAATGTCTCCCTGTGCGGTGATCTGATTATTATATTACATACTGTAGATACAATGTCTCCCTGTGCGGTGATCTGATTATTATATTACATACTGTAGATACAATGTCTCCCTGTGCGGTGATCTGATTATTATTTTACGTACAGTAGATACAATGTCTCCCTGTGCGGTGATCTGATTAATATATTACATACAGTAGATACAATGTCTCCCTGTGCGGTGATCTGATTATTATATTACATACAGTAGATACAATGTCTCCCTGTGCGGTGATCTGATTATTATATTACATACTGTAGATACAATGTCTCCCTGTGCGGTGATCTGATTATTATATTACATACAGTAGATACAATGTCTCCCTGTGCGGTGATCTGATTATTATATTACATACAGTAGATACAATGTCTCCCTGTGCGGTGATCTGATTATTATATTACATACTGTAGATACAATGTCTCCTTGTGCGGTGATCTGATTATTATATTACATACTGTAGATACAATGTCTCCCTGTGCGGTGATCTGATTATTATATTACATACTGTAGATACAATGTCTCCCTGTGCGGTGATCTGATTATTATATTACATACTGTAGATACAATGTTTCCCTGTGCGGTGATCTGATTATTATATTACATACAGTAGATACAATGTCTCCCTGTGCGGTTATCTGATTATTATATTACATACTGTAGATACAATGTCTCCCTGTGCGGAGATCTGATTATTATATTACATACTGTAGATACAATGTCTCCCTGTGCGGTGATCTGATTATTATATCACATACTGTAGATACAATGTCTCCCTGTGCGGTGATCTGATTATTATATTACATACTGTAGATACAATGTCTCCCTGTGCGGTGATCTGATTATTATATCACATACAGTAGATACAATGTCTCCCTGTGCGGTGATCTGATTATTATATTACATACAGTAGATACAATGTCTCCCTGTGCGGTGATCTGATTATTATATTACATACAGTAGATACAATGTCTCCCTGTGCGGTGATCTGATTATTACATACAGTAGATACAATGTCTCCCTGTGCGGTGATCTGATTATTATATTACATACAGTAGATACAATGTCTCCCTGTGCGGTGATCTGATTATTATATTACATACAGTAGATACAATGTCTCCCTGTGCGGTGATCTGATTATTATATTACATACAGTAGATACAATGTCTCCCTGTGAGGTGATCTGATTATTATATTACATACAGTAGATACAATGTCTCCCTGTGCGGTGATCTGATTATTAAATTACATACAGTAGATACAATGTCTCCCTGTGCGGTGATCTGATTATTATATTACATACAGTAGATACAATGTCTCCCTGTGCGGTGATCTGATTATTATATTACATACTGTAGATACAATGTCTCCCTGTGCGGTGATCTGATTATTATATTACATACTGTAGATACAATGTCTCCCTGTGCGGTGATCTGATTATTATATTACATACTGTAGATACAATGTCTCCCTGTGCGGTGATCTGATTATTATATTACATACTGTAGATACAATGTCTCCCTGTGCGGTGATCTGATTATTATATTACATACAGTAGATACAATGTCTCCCTGTGCGGTGATCTGATTATTATATTACATACAGTAGATACAATGTCTCCCTGTGCGGTGATCTGATTATTATATTACATACTGTAGATACAATGTCTCCCTGTGCGGTGATCTGATTATTATATTACATACTGTAGATACAATGTCTCCCTGTGCGGTGATCTGATTATTATATTACATACTGTAGATACAATGTCTCCCTGTGCGGTGATCTGATTATTATATTACATACAGTAGATACAATGTCTCCCTGTGCGGTGATCTGATTATTATATTACATACAGTAGATACAATGTCTCCCTGTGCGGTGATCTGATTATTATATTACATACTGTAGATACAATGTCTCCCTGTGCGGTGATCTGATTATTATATTACATACTGTAGATACAATATCTCCCTGTGCGGTGATCTGATTATTATATTACATACAGTAGATACAATGTCTCCCTGTGCGGTGATCTGATTATTATATTACATACAGTAGATACAATGTCTCCCTGTGAGGTGATCTGATTATTATATTACATACAGTAGATACAATGTCTCCCTGTGCGGTGATCTGATTATTATATTACATACAGTAGATACAATGTCTCCCTGTGCGGTGATCTGATTATTATATTACATACAGTAGATACAATGTCTCCCTGTGCGGTGATCTGATTATTATATTACATACAGTAGATACAATGTCTCCCTGTGCGGTGATCTGATTATTATATTACATACAGTAGATACAATGTCTCCCTGTGCGGTGATCTGATTATTATATTACATACTGTAGATACAATGTCTCCCTGTGCGGTGATCTGATTATTATATTACATACAGTAGATACAATGTCTCCCTGTGCGGTGATCTGATTATTATATTACATATTGTAGATACAATGTCTCCCTGTGAGGTGATCTGATTATTATATTACATACAGTAGATACAATGTCTCCCTGTGCGGTGATCTGATTATTATATTACATACAGTAGATACAATGTCTCCCTGTGCGGTGATCTGATTATTATATTACATACTGTAGATACAATGTCTCCCTGTGAGGTGATCTGATTATTATATTACATACAGTAGATACAATGTCTCCCTGTGAGGTGATCTGATTATTATATTACATACTGTAGATACAATGTCTCCCTGTGCGGTGATCTGATTATTATATTACATACTGTAGATACAATGTCTCCCTGTGCGGTGATCTGATTATTATATTACATACAGTAGATACAATGTCTCCCTGTGCGGTGATCTGATTATTATATTACATACAGTAGATACAATGTCTCCCTGTGAGGTGATCTGATTATTATATTACATACAGTAGATACAATGTCTCCCTGTGTGGTGATCTGATTATTATATTACATACAGTAGATACAATGTCTCCCTGTGCGGTGATCTGATTATTATATTACATACAGTAGATACAATGTCTCCCTGTGCGGTGATCTGATTATTATATTACATACAGTAGATACAATGTCTCCCTGTGCGGTGATCTGATTATTATATTACATACAGTAGATACAATGTCTCCCTGTGCGGTGATCTGATTATTATATTACATACTGTAGATACAATGTCTCCCTGTGTGGTGATCTGATTATTATATTACATACTGTAGATACAATGTCTCCCTGTGCGGTGATCTGATTATTATATTACATACAGTAGATACAATGTCTCCCTGTGCGGTGATCTGATTATTATATTACATATTGTAGATACAATGTCTCCCTGTGAGGTGATCTGATTATTATATTACATACAGTAGATACAATGTCTCCCTGTGCGGTGATCTGATTATTATATTACATACAGTAGATACAATGTCTCCCTGTGCGGTGATCTGATTATTATATTACATACTGTAGATACAATGTCTCCCTGTGAGGTGATCTGATTATTATATTACATACAGTAGATACAATGTCTCCCTGTGAGGTGATCTGATTATTATATTACATACAGTAGATACAATGTCTCCCTGTGCGGTGATCTGATTATTATATTACATACAGTAGATACAATGTCTCCCTGTGAGGTGATCTGATTATTATATTACATACTGTAGATACAATGTCTCCCTGTGCGGTGATCTGATTATTATATTACATACAGTAGATACAATGTCTCCCTGTGAGGTGATCTGATTATTATATTACATACTGTAGATACAATGTCTCCCTGTGCGGTGATCTGATTATTATATTACATACAGTAGATACAATGTCTCCCTGTGCGGTGATCTGATTATTATATTACATACAGTAGATACAATGTCTCCCTGTGCGGTGATCTGATTATTATATTACATACAGTAGATACAATGTCTCCCTGTGCGGTGATCTGATTATTATATTACATATTGTAGATACAATGTCTCCCTGTGCGGTGATCTGATTATTATATTACATACTGTAGATACAATGTCTCCCTGTGCGGTGATCTGATTATTATATTACATACAGTAGATACAATGTCTCCCTGTGAGGTGATCTGATTATTATATTACATACTGTAGATACAATGTCTCCCTGTGCGGTGATCTGATTATTATATTACATATTGTAGATACAATGTCTCCCTGTGCGGTGATCTGATTATTATATTACATACAGTAGATACAATGTCTCCCTGTGCGGTGATCTGATTATTATATTACATATTGTAGATACAATGTCTCCCTGTGCGGTGATCTGATAATTATATTACATACTGTAGATACAATGTCTCCCTGTGAGGTGATCTGATTATTATATTACATACTGTAGATACAATGTCTCCCTGTGCGGTGATCTGATTATTATATTACATACTGTAGATACAATGTCTCCCTGTGCGGTGATCTGATTATTATATTACATACTGTAGATACAATGTCTCCCTGTGCGGTGATCTGATTATTATATTACATACAGTAGATACAATGTCTCCCTGTGCGGTGATCTGATTATTATATTACATACAGTAGATACAATGTCTCCCTGTGCGGTAATCTGATTATTATATTACATACAGTAGATACAATGTCTCCCTGTGAGGTGATCTGATTATTATATTACATATTGTAGATACAATGTCTCCCTGTGAGGTGATCTGATTATTATATTACATACAGTAGATACAATGTCTCCCTGTGCGGTAATCTGATTATTATATTACATACAGTAGATACAATGTCTCCCTGTGAGGTGATCTGATTATTATATTACATATTGTAGATACAATGTCTCCCTGTGAGGTGATCTGATTATTATATTACATACTGTAGATACAATGTCTCCCTGTGCGGTGATCTGATTATTATATTACATACAGTAGATACAATGTCTCCCTGTGCGGTAATCTGATTATTATATTACATACAGTAGATACAATGTCTCCCTGTGAGGTGATCTGATTATTATATTACATATTGTAGATACAATGTCTCCCTGTGAGGTGATCTGATTATTATATTACATACAGTAGATACAATGTCTCCCTGTGCGGTAATCTGATTATTATATTACATACAGTAGATACAATGTCTCCCTGTGAGGTGATCTGATTATTATATTACATATTGTAGATACAATGTCTCCCTGTGCGGTGATCTGATTATTATATTACATACTGTAGATACAATGTCTCCCTGTGCGGTGATCTGATTATTATATTACATACTGTAGATACAATGTCTCCCTGTGAGGTGATCTGATTATTATATTACATACTGTAGATACAATGTCTCCCTGTGCGGTGATCTGATTATTATATTACATACTGTAGATACAATGTCTCCCTGTGCGGTAATCTGATTATTATATTACATACAGTAGATACAATGTCTCCCTGTGCGGTGATCTGATTATTATATTACATACTGTAGATACAATGTCTCCCTGTGCGGTAATCTGATTATTATATTACATACAGTAGATACAATGTCTCCCTGTGAGGTGATCTGATTATTATATTACATATTGTAGATACAATGTCTCCCTGTGCGGTGATCTGATTATTATATTACATACTGTAGATACAATGTTTCCCTGTGCGGTGATCTGATTATTATATTACATACAGTAGATACAATGTCTCCCTGTGCGGTGATCTGATTATTATATTACATACTGTAGATACAATGTCTCCCTGTGCGGTAATCTGATTATTATATTACATACAGTAGATACAATGTCTCCCTGTGCGGTAATCTGATTATTATATTACATACTGTAGATACAATGTTTCCCTGTGCGGTGATCTGATTATTATATTACATACAGTAGATACAATGTCTCCCTGTGCGGTAATCTGATTATTATATTACATACTGTAGATACAATGTCTCCCTGTGCGGTAATCTGATTATTATATTACATACTGTAGATACAATGTTTCCCTGTGCGGTGATCTGATTATTATATTACATACAGTAGATACAATGTCTCCCTGTGCGGTGATCTGATTATTATATTACATACTGTAGATACAATGTCTCCCTGTGCGGTAATCTGATTATTATATTACATACAGTAGATACAATGTCTCCCTGTGCGGTGATCTGATTATTATATTACATACAGTAGATACAATGTCTCCCTGTGCGGTGATCTGATTATTATATTACATACAGTAGATACAATGTCTCCCTGTGAGGTGATCTGATTATTATATTACATACAGTAGATACAATGTCTCCCTGTGCGGTGATCTGATTATGATATTACATACAGTAGATACAATGTCTCCCTGTGAGGTGATCTGATTATTATATTACATACTGTAGATACAATGTCTCCCTGTGCGGTGATCTGATTATTATATTACATACTGTAGATACAATGTCTCCCTGTGTGGTGATCTGATTATTATATTACATACTGTAGATACAATGTCTCCCTGTGCGGTGATCTGATTATTATATTACATACTGTAGATACAATGTCTCCCTGTGTGGTGATCTGATTATTATATTACATACTGTAGATACAATGTCTCCCTGTGCGGTAATCTGATTATTATATTACATACAGTAGATACAATGTCTCCCTGTGCGGTGATCTGATTATTATATTACATACAGTAGATACAATGTCTCCCTGTGCGGTGATCTGATTATTATATTACATACAGTAGATACAATGTCTCCCTGTGAGGTGATCTGATTATTATATTACATACTGTAGATACAATGTCTCCCTGTGCGGTGATCTGATTATTATATTACATACAGTAGATACAATGTCTCCCTGTGAGGTGATCTGATTATTATATTACATACAGTAGATACAATGTCTCCCTGTGCGGTGATCTGATTATTATATTACATACAGTAGATACAATGTCTCCCTGTGCGGTGATCTGATTATTATATACTGTGGATATAATGATTGTCTCAGTGACTTCTGTTTACTTTCTGGATTTTGGTTTCTTCATGTTTGAATCTTTTACTTTTATCTTTTATTTGAAACAATTGAGAAAAAAAAATGTTAGAAAACTTTTACCCTGAAATCCTGACACTTTGTCTCGGAGCTGATTTGCTGCTGGGATTCTCAGCCGAGTCCTGATTGGTTAAAAGTTGTGGCAGGGGGCGTGACTCTCTGAAAGTAAAAGCTTCACCTCAGAGAAAAAAAAAGTTTGGAAAGTTTTAGCGGAGCTGAAAAGTCGGAGCAGAGATTAGAGAGAAGAGAGCGGCCGGACAGCAGAGAGCAGAGAGCAGCTGGAGAGAGCGGCCGGAGAGAGCGGCCGGAGAGGAGAGAGCAGCCGGAGAGAGCGGCCGGAGAGAGCAGAGAGCAGCTGGAGAGAGCGGCCGGAGAGGAGAGAGCAGCCGGAGAGAGCGGCCGGAGAGGAGAGAGCAGCCGGAGAGAGCGGTCGGAGAGAGCGGCCGGAGAGGAGAGAGCGGCCGGAGAGAGCGGCCGGAGAGGAGAGAGCAGCTGGAGAGAGCGGCCGGAGAGGAGAGAGCAGCCGGAGAGAGCGGCCGGAGAGAGCGGCCGGAGAGGAGAGAGCAGCCGGAGAGAGCAGCCGGAGAGAGAGGCCGGAGAGGAGAGAGCAGCCGGAGAGGAGAGAGCAGCCGGAGAGGAGAGAGCAGCCGGAGAGGAGAGAGCAACTGGATCCGCACTGGACCTGCAGTGGCTGCCCCGGGAGGATGGTCCTGGGCTGACCTCGTCCTCTCTCCCTTGCCCATCGGAACCCGGTGCCCACTTGTGCCCTGCTGGATCCTGGAAGAAGCTGGTTGTGCCCCCTGACCAACTGGCCCCTGGTGCCCACCGCTGCACCCCTGTCCTGCCCCAATGATGCAGGCTCGTTACTCTGTGGCCGAGCACAATGCTCTGGGGGTCGTGCCCTACCTGAGTGAGCAGAACTACTACAGGGCAGCTGGCACCTATGGCACCATGTCCTCCCCAATGGGCGTCTACCCCGGGCACGAGCAGTACCCAGCGGGCATGAACAGGCCCTACGGACCCTACCACCAGCCCTCAGCCCCCAAAGACTTGGTGAAGCCCCCCTACAGCTACATCGCCCTGATCACCATGGCCATCCAGAACGCCCCCGAGAAGAAGATCACCCTGAACGGCATCTACCAGTTCATCATGGAGCGCTTCCCCTTCTACCGGGAGAACAAGCAGGGCTGGCAGAACTCCATCAGGCACAACCTGTCCCTCAACGAGTGCTTCATCAAGGTGCCCCGGGACGACAAGAAGCCGGGCAAGGGCTCCTACTGGACTCTGGACCCCGACTCCTACAACATGTTCGAGAATGGCAGCTTCCTGAGGAGGAGGAGGAGGTTCAAGAAGAAGGATGCCAGCAAAGACAAGGAGGACAGGCACTCCAAGGAGCAGGGCAAACTACAGAGCTCCAGCATGGACCTGCCCAAGGATGGGCAGCAGGAGCTCAAGAAGGTCATCATCAAGAGTGAGTCCCCTGAGCTGCCAGTCATCACCAAGGTGGAGAACATGAGCCCCGATGGTGGCAGTGCCATGCAGGACAGCCCCAGGAGTATGTCCTCCACCCCATCTGTGTCCACAGAGAGCTCCGTCCCAGACCACCACCACCCCTCCAGCAATGGACTATCGGGCTTCAGCGTGGAGAACATCATGACCCTCAGGACCTCTCCTCATGGGGAGCTGAGCCCGGTGTCCTGCAGAACAAGTCTGGTCCCCTCCCTGCCCATCAGCTATGGCCAGAGCCAGCCCTCCATCTACAGCCAGGCCTGCACCCAAGCAATGGACGCTGCTGGCAGCTACCAGTGCAGCATGAGGGCCATGAGCCTGTACACCAGCGACAGGTCGGGGCACATGTGTGTGCCCCCCACACTGGACGAGGCTGGCACCGACCACCACAACGGGGCGACGTCTCCACTGAACTCCATGAGCCTCAACTCCACGCAGGAAAGTGTCCTGACCTCAGGCCATCACCAGCAGCAGCAGCAAGGAGGGCCTTCAGGACAGACCCCTTCATGGTACCTCAACCACAGTGCAGAGCTCAGCCACCTCTCTGGGCACAGCTTCGCCCCCCAGCAGCAGCCATTCCCCAATGTTAGAGAGATGTTTACCTCCCACCGCCTGGGCATCGAGGGCTCAGCCCTGGGGGAGCACCAGGTGGGCAGTAATGCCAGCTGCCAGATCCCCTATAGAGCCACCCCCTCCATATACCGCCACAGCAGCCCCTACTCCTATGATTGCACTAAGTACTGACCCCACTCCCCCAGCCCCAGGACGTGATTAGGAGCAGTCTGCATTCCAGGGGCCAAACATGATCCCAGGGGCCACTCATCATGATCCCAGGGGCCACTCATCATGATCCCAGGGGCCAAACATGATCCCAGGGGCCACTCATCATGATCCCAGGGGCCACTCATCATGATCCCAGGGGCCACTCATCATGATCCCAGGGGCCACTCATCATGATCCCAGGGGCCACTCATCATGAGGGCAGTTCCTCCTTCAGAAAAAAAGACTGTAGCGAAAAACTGGTGAAATGAGTCCTAGAAATCCAGACTGCGCAGAATTACTTGAAAACGGAGGGAATAGGAATGAAAATTGCAATAAAATGCGAAATGACAGATTTGTCCGGTTCTCCTTCCGATTTACAGAGTAGTTCCTAAGGGTCAGTAGTATCTGGGGGTCTCCCGCTGTCTCCTGGGGGTCTCCTGCTGACTCCTGGGGGTCTCCTGCCAGCAGAGTCCTTTATGTTAATATTTAAAGTTGCGTCCACTGGATTCCCCCCTTGTTACATTGTTGCTGAGGTTCGGTCACTTTCTCCCCTGTATATTATTATTACCTGCAGACCTTGTTGTGTTTTATTACAGATTCTAATAAGTCTATAATTTATTTTGTCCTCCTCTTGCTGGGATGAGCCTCCTCTCCTGTTTTCTCTGTCTCTTCTTCTCCTTATTATCTCTGTGCCTCCTCTCCTCTGTTCTCGGTGTCTCTTCTTATTATTATCTCTGTGCCTCCTCTCCTCTGTGTCTCTTATTATTATCTCTGTGCCTCCTCTCCTCTGTGTCTCTTATTATTATCTCTGTGCCTCCTCTCCTCTGTGTCTCTTATTATTATCTCTGTGCCTCCTCTCCTGTTTTCTCAGTGTCTCTTCTTATTATTATCTCTGTGCCTCCTCTCAAATATTTTCAGTGTCTCTTATTATTATTATCTCTGTGCCTCCTCTCCCGTTTTCTCGGTGTCTCTTATTATTATCTCTGAGCCTCCTCTCCTGTTTTCTCAGTGTCTCTTCTTATTATCTCTGTGCCTCCTCTCTTTTCTCTGTGTCTCTTATTATTATCTCTGTGCCTCCTCTCCTGTTTTCTCGGTGTCTCTTCTTATTATTATCTCTGAGCCTCCTCTCCTGTTTTCTCAGTGTCTCTTCTTATTATCTCTGTGCCTCCTCTCTTTTCTCTGTGTCTCTTATTATTATGTCTGTGCCTCCTCTCCTGTTTTCTCAGTGTCTCTTCTTATTATTATCTCTGTGCCTCCTCTCAAATGTTTTCAGTGTCTCTTATTATTATTATCTCTGTGCCTCCTCTCCTGTTTTCTCGGTGTCTCTTATTATTTCTGAGCCTCCTCTCCTGTTTTCTCAGTGTCTCTTCTTATTATCTCTGTGCCTCCTCTCCTCTCTTCTCAGTGTCTCTTATTATTATTATCTCTGTGCCTCCTCTCCTGTTTTCTCTGTGTCTCTTCTTATTGTTATCTCTGTGCCTCCTCTCTTGTTTTCTCTGTGTCTCTTCTTATTGTTATCTCTGTGCCTCCTCTCCTCTGTTCTCGGTGTCTCTTCTTCTTCTTCTTCTTATTATTATTATTATTATTATCTCTGTGGTTTATTGTTGTCGTCTCCTTTTGCCTTTTTTTGCCTGAGAATAAATCCTTGTTGGTTGCAGCCTCTGGACCTTCTCATTATTCCTGGGAGTGTTGTCGGGATGTTGTCGGGGATGTTTACACTGAGTGTTTACTCTTTATTCCCCCTGTGATACATTGTATCTTACCTGGGCTCTGCGCAGCTCCCCCTCCCTCCTCAGTATTGGGGTCGGTGGTCGGGTTTTGGGGTCTTTCTCTGACACTTTCGCATCAGGTTTATTTACTTTCTTTTGCCACAGAAAATGTGAAAAGCTGTAAAATATCTGAGAGCATTTTCCACAATGTTTATTTATTTCTGAAGCTGAAACTAAAGGAAAGTCTGAGAAGAGAATCCCCGCAGCTGCAGTGAGAGCCCCCCACTAATTCTGGGGGGCGACTATTACTGCGCCACATTCCCACAGACCCCCACAAGATTAGCAGGGATTTACTCATTGGGGTCTTTATTTTCGGGTCAACAACCAATTGTTATAATTAATATAATGATAAAGATTATTGTTAGTTTTACTCTCCTTTTTTTATTTCTGCTGATGGTGAAAGTTGATGATTCAGTGGAGAAAAACATTATTTTTATCATTAGAATTGCAGCTCTGAAAGTGACAGAAATCCGTGGGAGACATGAAGCATAAATCTCCTGTGGGTGAGGGATGGGGATCCCCAATTCTTCATTTTCAGTCACTTCCTATCTATGTGAGGAGACTGTGACCCTGAGATCGGAGAGAATGTGGAACGTTCAGGAATGGCTCTTATTTTTAACTTCTGATTAGAATTGATTGCTCCATGTCACCTGCGATTCCTGACCTTCTGTCAGGGGCTGCTGGGAATTGTAGTCCCTCCAGAGCTGGGGGCATCACTAGTACTAATATATGGGGGGCTGTCGGGGGGATTCAGGATCAGACTCTGGACATTTCCTGACCCCTGATACCATCATCATCATTTTCTTTCCAGACATCAGAAAGATTCTCATTGATTATAATCTGACATATAGAGGACATCACTGAGATTTTACTTATGGATCCAAGGTTATTAATTTTACATTTCTTTACACATAAGTTGCTGTTCTATTTAAACAAGGGAAGAACAATGCGGCAGACACTGTCACTGATTATTATTATTCTGTGCTGCTTTACTTCTCATTATTTGAGTTATTATTTATTCTCTATAATAAGACAGTAATGGCAGCAGTAAAGGAATAATAATAATAACAAAGCTGAAATCACATGATTAATACGAGCACCAATATTATTCTTTGCTTTACTGATAATTAAGTGGTTTAATCCCAATTATCGCATTCTTTATTTTGCTTTTATTGGTGTTATTGCTTATTAACCATTTGCTGCCGGTTGTCAGTGGTTCCTCCCCATCGCTGCTTGTCTGCCTGAGCCTACTCCTGCTATCACCCTCATCATCCTCCGCACAGACAGGGTGACCTGATAGAGAGGGGATCCGCCACCTCTCCATGGTGGAGCAGTAACCTGCAGTTCTGTGATGAGGAGGGTCCTGGATGGAGCACTGTTAACCCTTCCAGCTCGCAGGACATGTGTCCATGATGGAGGGGTCACAGTGCCATCAGCTGTCAGGATTGGACCATCACTCCCATCATCACCCCTGCTATTAATAGAAATCATCCTCCATTAACCCTTCCCTGTTTCTTTTCGCTATTCACCTCTTTAATCATCTCCTCCTTGTATATAATTCTCCTTTTTTTCTCCAGCCCTGTTGAGCCCAGAAGAACTACAAGTCCACCTTATTATTAACCTTTTAATGACTGCAAAAAGTCCAATGATTTATATTGACTGCCAGCCCTGCTCTACAGGACTACAACTCCCAGGAACAGAATTTCCAGATCTGCTGGGACTAGTAGTCCTCCTGCAGGTTCTAGACCTCTGTGCTACTTTTCAGAAAATGATAGAAACTAATAGTAAACAGGTGATGTGGATAAGGGGTCTCTGGTGTCACCACCCAGATGCCAGGGGATGTACAATTATTAGTATCAGCATCATTATTATATTACTATTAATTATTACTACTACTATCATTTTCATTATATTACTATTAATTATTATTACTATCATTATTATCATTATATTACTATTTATTATTACTATTATTATTACTTCCATAATTATCATCATTCATTATCATCATCATTATTATATTACTATTAATTATTATTATTACTACTACTATCATTATTATTATATTACTATTAATTATTACTACTACTACTATCATTATTATTATATTACTATTATCATTATATTACTATTTATTATTATTATTACTACCATCATTATCATTAATTATTATTATCATTATTATATTACTATTTATTACTATTATTACTAATAATTATCATTATTATCATTATTATATTACTATTATTATTATTACTACTACTATCATTATTATTATATTACTATTATCATTATATTACTTATTATTACTATTATTATTATTACTACCATCATTATCATTAATTATTATCATCAATTATATTACTATTTATTACTATTATCATTATTATCATTATTATATTACTGTTATTATTATATTACTATTTATTATTACTACCATAATTATCATCATTAATTATTATTATCATTATTATCATTATTACATTACTATTTATTACTATTATTATTACTAATAATTATCATTATTATCATTATTATAATAATCATTATAACTTATATTATCATTATTATTATTACCATCGTTATAATTGAGATCATCCTCACCATGGATAGTGGGCAGCAGCTGCAGGTGGCGGCTGCTCCTTCGCTCTGCTGTCATTCCCAGCTGTGGCCAGCAGGCGGCTCACGGCCCTATGATCAGGCTTCTCCTCCTCTCCTGGGCTCTGTCCTGCCATCATCACTACTCTTCTTCATCCTTTGTGACCCACAATTACATTACCATGAAAAGACTTCTTCTGCCATGACAATACTCATCTTACAGAACATGTCAGGCCACGTTCAGTGTTTGTAGCTGGGAGGGTGATAATCCAGCAGTGGTGACGGGTCTCTATCAGACAGTCCCTCTGATTGTCCCACTCCTGGATACAAATACTGATGTAAAATACTGAACGTGGGAAAATTACACATTGTTCTCAATTATTGAAAAAGTGATAATTCAGGATACAATACAACATCATACAATGGTCAAGGTCTGGTCACTATGGCGTCTTTCGTAATACACCCCCGGCCAGCAACAATCACAAGGGGGTATCCTCTATATCTAGAGAAAAGCTCATCATCATCTCAGGCTGCGATTCTCTACTGTGCAAGCAGTGAGATTATAGAGTCTTTACAGGACCAGCAAAGAGACTATGGATTCTTTATTGTATGAGCAGTGAGAGTATGGGTTATTTGCTTTATGAGCAGTGATACGCTACTATGTGAGCACATGGACTATTAGATTCTTTACTATGCAAGCAGTGAGACTATAGATTCTCTACTGTGCGAGCAGTGAGACTATAGATTCTCTACTGTGTGAGCAGTGATACTATAGATTCTCTACTGTGCAGGCAGTGATACTATAGATTGTCTACTGTGCAGGCAGTGATACTATAGATTCTCTACTGTGCGAGCAGTGATACTATAGATTCTCTACTGTGTGAGCAGTGATACTATAGATTCTCTACTGTGCGAGCAGTGATACTATAGATTCTCTACTGTGCAAGCAGTGATACTATAGATTCTCTACTGTGCAAGCAGTGAGACTATAGATTCTCTACTGTGCAGGCAGTGATACTATAGATTCTCTACTGTGCAGGCAGTGATACTATAGATTCTCTACTGTGCAAGCAGTGATACTATAGATTCTCTACTGTGCGAGCAGTGATACTATAGATTCTCTACTGTGCGAGCAGTGACACTATAGATTCTCTACTGTGCGAGCAGTGACACTATAGATTCTCTACTGTGCAAGCAGTGATAGTATAGATTAGTCTCACTGCTCGCACCGTAGACAATCTATACTCTCACTGCTCGCACCGTAGACATAGATTCTCTACTGTGCAAGCAGTGATACTATAGATTCTTTACTGTACAAGCAGTGATACTATAGATTCTCTACTGTGCAAGCAGTGATACTATAGATTCTCTACTGTGCAGGCAGTGATACTATAGATTGTCTACTGTGCGAGCAGTGATACTATAGATTCTCTACTGTGCGAGCAGTGATACTATAGATTCTCTACTGTGCGAGCAGTGACACTATAGATTCTCTACTGTGCGAGCAGTGACACTATAGATTCTCTACTGTGCGAGCAGTGACACTATAGATTCTCTACTGTGCAAGCAGTGATAGTATAGATTAGTCTCACTGCTCGCACCGTAGACAATCTATACTCTCACTGCTCGCACCGTAGACATAGATTCTCTACTGTGCAAGCAGTGATACTATAGATTCTCTACTGTGTTAGCAGTGATACTATAGATTCTCTACTGTGCGAGCAGTGATACTATAGATTCTCTACTGTGCAAGCAGTGATACTATAGATTCTCTACTGTGCAAGCAGTGATACTATAGATTCTCTACTGTGCAAGCAGTGATACTATAGATTCTCTACTGTGCAAGCAGTGATACTATAGATTCTCTACTGTGTGAGCAGTGATACTATAGATTGTCTACGGTGCGAGCAGTGATACTATAGATTCTTTACTGTGCAAGCAGTGATACTATAGATTGTCTACTGTGCAAGCAGTGATACTATAGATTCTCTACTGTGCGAGCAGTGATACTATAGATTCTCTACTGTGCGAGCTTTGATACTATAGATTCTCTACTGTGCAAGCAGTGATACTATAGATTCTCTACTGTGCGAGCAGTGAGACTATAGATTCTCTACTGTGCGAGCAGTGATACTATAGATTCTCTACTGTGCGAGCAGTGACACTATAGATTCTCTACTGTGCGAGCAGTGATACTATAGATTCTCTACTGTGCCAGCAGTGATACTATAGATTCTCTACTGTGCCAGCAGTGATACTATAGATTCTCTACTGTGCGAGCAGTGATACTATAGATTCTCTACTGTGCGAGCAGTGATACTATAGATTCTCTACTGTGCAAGCAGTGATACTATAGATTGTCTACTGTGCAAGCAGTGATACTATAGATTGTCTACTGTGCAAGCAGTGATACTATAGATTCTCTACTGTGCGAGCAGTGATACTATAGATTCTCTACTGTGCAAGCAGTGATACTATAGATTGTCTACTGTGCAAGCAGTGATACTATAGATTGTCTACTGTGCGAGCAGTGATACTATAGATTGTCTACTGTGCAAGCAGTGAGAGTATTATTATTAGTATGGATTCTTTACTGTATGAGCAGTGAAATTATAGTTTTCTCTGCCATATATTCTAATAGTTGATTCATTAATCAACTATTGGACGCCTTTCTTGAAAAACCCATAACATTATGGGTACTGGATTCGGTGATCCAGGGACGTCGTCTAATTGCCTTATGTGGAGTCCGGAAGAAAATTTTGCCTAAAATTGGGCAATTACCCACATGGGGTTTCCACCTTCCTCTGGTACAACTTGTTAGATAACAGGTGAAACTCCTGGTTTTATGTCACCCTACAACCATAAAAACTATGAAATTATGGAGCGGATCAGAGGCGAGTAAAAATAACAAACCCCTTTTATGAAATTAACTTATTTAAGGATTATAAACAAAAAAAAACTGGGAATTAACATTTTTACTTATTTAAAATAGGAGAATAAATAAAATAAAGGCAGTAATAAAGGTGAAGGGCACACAGGTCACAGGACAGCAGAACACGCAGGTTTACAGTTGTGTCTTTATTTTTTCCCCCTTTTTCTTTTATTATGTATTTTTATGTTTCAATATCAATCATTACAGTGGGGCAAAAAAGTATTTAGTCAGTCAGCAATAGTGCAAGTTCCACCACTTAAAAAGATGAGAGGCGTCTGTAATTTACATCATAGGTAGACCTCAACTATGGGAGACAAACTGAGAAAAAAAAAATCCAGAAAATCACATTGTCTGTTTTTTTTTCATTTTATTTGCATATTATGGTGGAAAATAAGTATTTGGTCAGAAACAAGCAATCAAGATTTCTGGCTCTCACAGACCTGTAACTTCTTCTTTAAGAGTCTCCTCTTTCCTCCACTCATTACCTGTAGTAATGGCACCTGTTTAAACTTGTTATCAGTATAAAAAGACACCTGTGCACACCCTCAAACAGTCTGACTCCAAACTCCACTATGGTGAAGACCAAAGAGCTGTCAAAGGACACCAGAAACAAAATTGTAGCCCTGCACCAGGCTGGGAAGACTGAATCTGCAATAGCCAACCAGCTTGGAGTGAAGAAATCAACTGTGGGAGCAATAATTAGAAAATGGAAGACATACAAGACCACTGATAATCTCCCTCGATCTGGTGCTCCACGCAAAATCCCACCCCGTGGGGTCAGAATGATCACAAGAACGGTGAGCAAAAATCCCAGAACCACGCAGGGGGACCTAGTGAATGAACTGCAGAGAGCTGGGACCAATGTAACAAGGCCTACCATAAGTAACACACTACGCCACCATGGACTCAGATCCTGCAGTGCCAGACGTGTCCCACTGCTTAAGCCTGTACATGTCCGGGCCCGTCTGAAGTTTGCTAGAGAGCATTTGGATGATCCAGAGGAGTTTTGGGAGAATGTCCTATGGTCTGATGAAACCAAACTGGAACTGTTTGGTAGAAACACAACTTGTCGTGTTTGGAGGAAAAAGAATACTGAGTTGCATCCATCAAACACCATACCTACTGTAAAGCATGGTGGTGGAAACATCATGCTTTGGGGCTGTTTCTCTGCAAAGGGGCCAGGACGACTGATCCGGGTACATGAAAGAATGAATGGGGCCATGTATCGTGAGATTTTGAGTGCAAACCTCCTTCCATCAGCAAGGGCATTGAAGATGAAACGTGGCTGGGTCTTTCAACATGACAATGATCCAAAGCACACCGCCAGGGCAACGAAGGAGTGGCTTCGTAAGAAGCATTTCAAGGTCCTGGAGTGGCCTAGCCAGTCTCCAGATCTCAACCCTATAGAAAACCTTTGGAGGGAGTTGAAAGTCCGTGTTGCCAAGCGAAAAGCCAAAAACATCACTGCTCTAGAGGAGATCTGCATGGAGGAATGGGCCAACATACCAACAACAGTGTGTGGCAACCTTGTGAAGACTTACAGAAAACGTTTGACCTCTGTCATTGCCAACAAAGGATATATCACAAAGTATTGAGATGAAATTTTGTTTCTGACCAAATACTTATTTTCCACCATAATATGCAAATAAAATGAAAAAAAAACAGACAATGTGATTTTCTGGATTTTTTTTTCTCAGTTTGTCTCCCATAGTTGAGGTCTACCTATGATGTAAATTACAGACGCCTCTCATCTTTTTAAGTGGTGGAACTTGCACTATTGCTGACTGACTAAATACTTTTTTGCCCCACTGTAATTAATAATATACATTTCCAGCATCTTCCTCCTCCTCATCCAGTCGGTATAGAGTCAGACAGATGATCATTGTCAGGACACAAAGTGCTGAGTACAATGTATCTGCTCCAGACCACAAAGAATCTTATGGGATCTGTGGGATCTGTTCTGCCTCCGGATTCTCTGACCAGACAAAAAACAACAACAACTAATATTTGGACACATGGAAAACGGAGAAAAAGAACAAAATAAAACCAAAACACAATGAAAAGTAATCTTTCCTTTATTGATACAGAAATGTGAGATTTTGTCAAACAGGTTGATAACAATTGGAAACTTCAGAGAGTAAATCACAGCAGGGTCACTAAGAACATAAATGTTACGTGATGTAATAACATATAATAGAACATCTTATACACTTTCGTAACATTCCCATCACCCATCCATTGGTGAAATCACAGGACATTGGGTCCATAAGGCGTCTCCTATGGAATGGCACATGGCTCCTCTATAAGGCGGGGTTCATACATGGCTGCTTTTCCATGCAGCGTTTAATCCACTCGGCCGCATAGGAACTGATAGAGAAATGAATCCTATTGTTTGCAGATATGTGGGAAGAAAGCCTGGCGGCATCGGATGCGACTACCCCGCTCTCCATGTCCATATGATCATTTCTAGGTTGAGTTGGATCTAACTCCGAATTCTGAACCTTTGTTTTCACATTTGTTGCAAAAATGATAAATTATAAAAAAAAAACTAAAGTTTCTGATCTACATGAGACACAAACATTATAGTCACTGTGATGATGATGGCTTCAGCTCCTGCTTGCTGCTTCTGTAGGAGACTTATAGATGACATACATATTTACTTTGCTGAGGACATTTTTACACCTTCAAGGGGCTACCAGCTCCCCCCATGATTCCAACACAAAAGACGACTCCGTCCCCTCCTTGCTGACATCACAGCCTTGATGGGACATGATGGCCGTCCACCAACCATCCACTACTCCACCCATCTGGACCATCCAGGGTTGCTCGACACTCATCAGTAAACATGGCTGGTTTACAATGAATCTTCATGTCTGTCAGGGCCACTGAAGCCATCTCTGCTTGTGAGCTCTGTTTAGGGGCAACTGAATAGTAGGATTATGCACAACAGCAGGCTCTGGCGGATCCTACACCTTGAACTTCGTGGACTCTAGAAGCTCCAGTAGCTTCACATACCTGTCTCCTTCTTTGTAATGAGGTTTTAGCAACCGCTCTCTTAATCAGATGAATTTGTCTGGCAGAAACCTTCCTCATTATGCCTTTATCTGCAGGAACCTTCTTCATTATGCCTTTAGCTGCAGAAACCTCCCTCATTATACCTTTATCTGCAGGAACCTTCTTCATTATGCCTTTAGCTGCAGAAACCTCCCTCATTATACCTTTATCTGCAGGAACCTTCTTCATTATGCCTTTAGCTGCAGAAACCTCCCTCATTATACCTTTATCTGCAGGAACCTCCTTCATTATGCATTTATCTGCACAAACTCCTCTGTGCTGTGCATCAGCCACAAATCTCTTCACAGTACCATGATTGTGCTTAGATTTTAATGAAATATCTAATGCTTTCATACCTTGTCCCAAGCATTGCACTATGTGATCCTTTTCAGCAGCAGAGATACTTTTTCTTTCCCCATATTGTGTGAAACCTGCGGCTGTTTAATAATGTGTCCTTCTTGGGTAGTATTCCTTTAGTTCGCCCACAACAAATTATCACAGGGGTCTGAGAATGAGGTCAGTGATCAGAAGACCCCGAGATATGAACCGTCCAAGAGGTTATGTGACAAATACAAAATTACATCTTCATGGCCCTTACATCCAATGTGCGTAATAACTTGGAACATGTTGAATATAATAACATATGTTCACAAATACTGGAAAGTATCCAAACACATATACACATTCCCATAAGCTACATATCTCCAAAAACTCAAATACACCCATATAATGATATACCCTCATACAGTAGGATACATCACACCATTGGGCTTTATTTCCTCCTTGGTGTAAACTACACTTTTTCAACAGGCAGACAAGTGACCAGAAATAAAACTGAAAGGCTTGTGATAGCAAAGGTCTGCACCCAATAGCAGCAATGGAGGATCTGCAGGACTGTCTATTAACTGCATAGTAAAATGTGGTGTAAAGAAACATTGGACTGAACATGTGCAGAGAAAGTTCCAAGGAGCCAATAAACGTGGATTCCACAGACTGGCACCATACAGAAACTTATAAAAGCAGTGCTAGATGCTGTATGATTATATTATAGACATTGAACCATGATAGAAAAATGTACTGGAGACTAGTACTGGCCATAGTAGTCTACCACAGTGTTGTGTGCCAGAGCAAAGATATTGGGAGCAAAGTATCAACACCCAAAAGAAAATCAGGTTCAGCCCTTATTAAGACATTTATAAACAGAAGCAAACACTGTACCTGAGCCCAGCGATGGCGCCACAGCCCCGACGCGCGTTTCGATGGGCGTGCCTTCATCTGGGGGAGTGGCATCATGGCAACCATATGCCCCTTAAATAAAGAAGAAATGAAAAAAATAAAAAATGAGAAATGAAAAATATATATGAAAAAATAAGAAAAAAATACAAATAATATAAAAGATGATAAAAGTTGGTACAGAATAAAAAATGACATGAATTGACAGTTAAAAAAAAAATTCAATAAGGAGGTCAGAGAGATGTTAATTACACAAGAAAACTAACACTTGGTGGAATAGGACATTTCTCGAGAGATATATATATATATATATATATAAAAAGAGTAATTAAACGTGGTCTTAGGATTCAGGTTTTCCCTTCCCTCCCGGTGGAGGATGAATCCATTATTTCTAGATGGGAAGAGCTCATTATCTATTGTGATTAGATGACAGATACATCTCTGACGAGTTTAGAGAGAACTTGATGAATTCGATACAACGATACAAATATCTGCACATCTGACAGTGTGACGTCTTTCTACTCATGGATGGATAAATGTGCAGAGGAATGGGAGATGCAAATTACAGAAACACACGCTCTAAAACATGGATGACCAGCAGAAGTGAGTGTGCAGGAGGAGGCGCGCTCCTCTCAATTCACAGTCAGGGTCGGCATTGATCTCAGCTTGGTCTATGGGAGAATCCTCAGACACTTCTCAATATTCGCGTTACTCATGAAAACACGGTTTGGGAAACATGGGAAATATATTTTTCATCACAATTCCTATTTATTCCTATATAGTCTCATATAACCATTATATATTATTCACGGGTCCTATACTATTGAGCTACGCGCTACCTCATTAACTTTATTCTGTGATACTCACTTTACCACTCTAGTCATTGGACACATAAATATTTAAGGGGAACAGAGTTGCCATGATGCAACTTCCCCAGATGAAGGCATGCTGGCCGAAACGCGCGTCGGGGATGTGGCTCCATCACTGGGCTCAGGTACAGTGTCTGCTTCTGTTTATTAATGTTGATAAGGGCTGAACTAGGTTCTTTTGGGTGCTTGATCTTGTCTATCACTTCAAAAACATTTCTAGAATTTGACCTTTTCTTACTTTTGACTCACTAGAAACTGTTAAAGTTGCTCTTATTCATTCTCGTCTGGACTATTGTAACTCTCTTCTAATCGGTCTCCCTCTTACCAAACTCTCCCCTCTCTAATCTGTCTTGAATGCTGCAGCCAGGATCATATTCCTCACCAATCGTTACACCGATGCCTCTACCTTGTGTCAGTCATTGCACTGGTTACCCATCCACTCCAGAATTCAATATAAACTTATTACTCTCATCCATGAAGCATTCTGCTAATGATATATTAAATACGCAATTATCCAAACCACCCACTCCAGTCTCCAGGACTTCTCAGGTGCTTCGCCAATTCTTTAGAATGCACTAGCCAGGAAAATTTGATTAATCCCCAATAACAACAGTTTTAAGTGTGGCCTAAAGGCGCATTTCTTCAGACTGGCCTACCACCTCAACACATTTATCTAACTATCCCTGTGCTGCCCATTCAAAATTTTCTTCAGAATCAGGACCCTCTTACCCTCTTATACTCCAGTCACTGATTGGGAACTCTGCAGCTCCTTCAGGGTTACCTTTGGTCTTTGTACTGCCTCTCTGATTAATGCCCTCCTTGCAGGGTTGACAGTTTTGGTGGGCGCCCTCTCTAGGCAGGTTTGTTGTGGTACCATGTTCTATCCATGTGATGATAATGGATTTTATGGTATTCTGGGGGATAATCAGATTGGGAGATTTTTTTTTTTTTTTTAATAACCCAACCCTGACTTGTACTTCTCAACAACTTTGTCCCTGACTTGTTTAGAGATCTCCTTGATCTTCCTGGTGTTGTTTGGACATCTCCTTGGTCTTCATGGTATTGTTTGTACATCTCCTTGGTCTTCATGGTGTTGTTTGGACATCTGCTTGGTCTTCATGGTGTTGTTTGGACATCTCCCTGGTCTTCCTGGTGTTGTTTCGACATCTCCTTAAGCTTCATGGTGTTGTTTGGACATCTCTTTGGTCTTCATGGTGTTGTTTGGACATCTCCTTGGTCTTCATGGTGTTGTTTGGACATCTCCCTGGTCTTCCTGGTGTTGTTTCGACATCTCCTTGAGCTTCATGGTATTGTTTGGACATCTCCTTGGTCTTCATGGTGTTGTTTTGACATCTCCCTGGTCTTCCTGGTGTTGTTTCGACATCTCCTTGAGCTTCATGGTGTTGTTTGGACATCTCCTTGGTCTTCATGGTGTTGTTTGGACATCTCCTTGGTCTTCATGGTGGTGTTTGGACATCTCCTTGGTCTTCATGGTGGTGTTTGGACATCTCCTTGAGCTTCATGGTGTTGTTTGGACATCTCCTTGGTCTTCATGGTGTTGTTTGGAGATTTATTTGGTTGTCATGATGTTGCTTGGAGATCTCCTTTGTCTTCATAGTGTTGTTTAGAGATTTCTTTCCTCTTCATGATGTTTGGAGATCTCCTTGGTCTTCATGGTTTTGTTTGGTTAGTGGTGTCGGTTGTTAATGGTGTTGCAGCCTCTGTGGCCTTTCAGAAAAGATAAAATACATATACTGACAGACATGTGACACTTAGATTGCACACAGGATGACGTCCTGCCTGTCACAAAGCATGTGACTTATTAAGGGACTTGCTTGCACCAGAAACTTTTAAGGGCTTCATAGCAAAAGGGGTGAATACATATGCACATGATAATTTTTAGTTATTTGATCCCATACATTTAATTTATGCCTCTATTTTTTCTCACGTCACTAACTTAGACTATTTAGTGTTGATGCATCACACACAAATCAGAATACAAAAATATTTACACAGGCTGTAATGTAATAAACTAGGTAAAAAGCAAAGGGGGTGAATACTTTCGCAAACCACTGTATTGTGTGACTATTATGTTTTGGACTTCTGCACCTCTGTGTCTTCCTCTATCTCCGGGATTAGGACATTTATTCTATGCTTGCTATCCTGTTCGATGCCTCATACATTCTCCACTACGTGGAGCATTAGTATAATGTGTGGCGGTAGAAGGAGGCGCTTACTGTCTTGCGATATCATTGATCGCCTACAGGGGGCGTCATGTGAAGCTTGTATATAATCAGCTTCTTACAATTTAATCTTCTATGCTTCTGTCAGTGACAATGATGTTTATCTGATACTTGGAGGAGAACAAGATCTGATGCTTCATCTGATATAAGCAGAGGAGCATCTCTGGGCCACTGATTATTATTCAAAGACCCATCATAAAAATTAATTGGATCCTCTTCGCCCATCAGTGTAAGCGGTTTTTCTCTTGTATCAGCCAGTTCTGCTCCTAACCTCCCCTTCCTTCAGCAGTAGCCAGCAGACCCATTTTGACCATCGCTGGGGGGGTGTGTGTCATGTAGTCATAGAATCCCAATACCATTCCTATACAGTCTCCAAATACTCCCCAAACTATCTCCCCATACAGGTTTGATATACTCCCCACAATCTCCACATACTCCCCATATACTCCCCACACAGTCTCCACATACTCCCCATATACTCCCCACACAGTCTCCACATACTCCCCATATACTCCCCACACAGTCTCCACATACTCCCCATATACTCCCCACACAGTCTCCACATACTCCCCATATACTCCCCACACAGTCTCCACATACTCCCCATATACTCCCCACACAGTCTCCACATACTCCCCATATACTCCCCACACAGTCTCCACATACTCCCCATATACTCCCCACACAGTCTCCACATATTCCCCATATACTCCCCACACAGTCTCCACATACTCCCCATATACTCCCCACACAGTCTCCACATACTCCCCATATACTCCCCACACAGTCTCCACATACTCCCCATATACTCCCCACACAGTCTCCACATACTCCCCATATACTCCCCACACAGTCTCCACATACCCCCCTTTTACTCCCCACACAGTCTCCACATACCCCCCTTTTACTCCCCACACAGTCTCCACATAGTCCCCACAGTCTCCACATACTCCCCATATACTCCCCACACAGTCTCCACATACTCCCCATATACTCCCCACACAGTCTCGACATACCCCCCTTTTACACCCCACACAGTCTCCACATACCCCCCTTTTACTACCCACACAGTCTCCACATAGTCCCCACAGTCTCCACATACTCCCCATATACTCCCCACACAGTCTCCACATACTCCCCATATACTCCCCACACAGTCTCCACATACTCCCCATATACTCCCCACACAGTCTCCACATACTCCCCATATACTCCCCACACAGTCTCCACATACTCCCCATATACTCCCCACACAGTCTCCACACACTCCCCATATACTCCCCACACAGTCTCCACACACTCCCCACACAGTCTCCACATACTCCCCATATACTCCCCACACAGTCTCCACATACTCCCCATATACTCCCCACACAGTCTCCACACACTCCCCATATACTCCCCACACAGTTTCCACATACTCCCCATATACTCCCCACACAGTCTCCACATACTCCCCATATACTCCCCACACAGTCTCCACATACCCCCCTTTTACTCCCCACACAGTCTCCACATAGTCCCCACACAGTCTCCACATACTCCCCATATACTCCCCACACAGTCTCCACATACTCCCCATATACTCCCCACACAGTCTCCACATACTCCCCATATACTCCCCACAGTCTCCACATACTCCCCATATATTCCCCATACAGTCTCCATATACTCCCCATACAGTCTCCACATACTCCCCATATACTCCCCACAGTCTCCACATACTCCCCAAATAATCCCCATACAGTCTCCACATACTCCCCAAATAATCCCCATACAGTCCTAACATACTCTTAATTCCCATAGTCTCCACATACTCCCCCATACATCCTCCATTTGGATACAGTGGGTACAGAAAGTATTCAGACCCCTTTAAATTATTCACTGTTTCATTGCAGCCATTTGGTAAATTCAGAAAAGTCCATTTCTCTCATTAGTGTACACTCTGCACCCCATCTTGACTGCCAAAAAACAGAAATGTAGACATTTTTGCAAATTTATTAAAAAAGAAAAACTGAAATCTCCCATGGTCATAAGTATTCAGCCCCTTTTCTCAGTGTTGAGTAGAAGCGCCTTTTGAGCTAGTACAGCCATGAGTCTTCTTGGGAATGATGCCACAAGTTTTCCACCCCTGGATTTGGGGATCCTCTGCCCTTCTTCCTTGCAGATCCTCTCCAGTTCCGTCAGGTTGGAAGGTGAACGTTGGTGGACAGCCATTTTCAGGTCTCACCAGAGATGCTCAATTGGGTTTAGGTCAGGGCTCTGGCTGGGCCAGTCAAGAATGGTCACAGAGTTGTTCTGAAGCCACTCCTTTGTTATTTTAGCTGTGTGCTTAGGGTCATTGTCTTGTTGGAAGATGAACCTTCGGCCAAGTCTGAGATACAGAGCACTCTGGAAGAGGTTTTCATCTAGGATATCTCTGTACTTGGCCGCATTCATGTTTCCTTCAACTGCAACCAGTCGTCCTGTCCCTGCAGCTGAAAAACACCCCCCATAGCATGATGCTGCCTCCACCATGTTTCACTGTTGGGATTGTATTGGGCAGTTGATGCCTGGTTTTCTCCACACATACCGCTTAGAATTATCACCAAAAAGTTATATCTTCATCTCATCAGATCAGAGAATCTTATTTCTCATAGTCTAGGAGTCCTTCATGTGTTTTTGCAAACTTTATGCGGGCTTTCACATGTCTGGCACTGAGGAGAGACTTACGTCAAGCCACTCTGCCATAAAGGCCTGACTGGTGGAGGGCTGCAGTGATAGGTGACTTTGTGGAACTTTCTCCCATCTCCCTACTGCATCTGTGGAGCTCAGCCACAGTGATCTTGGGGTTCTTCTTTACCTCTCTCCCCAAGGCTCTTCTCCCACGATTGCTCAGTTTGGCTGGACGGCCAGGTCTAGGAAGACTTCTGGTGGTCCCAAACTTCTTCCATTTAAGGATTAAGGAGGTCACTGTGCTCTTAGGAACCTTGAGTGCTGCAGAAATTCTTTTGTACCCTTGGCCAGATCTGTGCCTTGCCACAATTCTGTCTCTGAGCTCCTTGGCCAGTTTCTTTGGCCTCATGATTCTCATTTGGTGTGACATGCACTGTGAGATCTTATATAGACAGATGTGCGCCTTTAGAAATCAAAGTCCTATCAGTGTAATTACACACAGCTGGACTCCAATGAAGGAGTAGATCCATCTCAAGGAGGATCACAAGAAAATGGACAGTATGTGACTTAAATATGAGAGTCTGAGCAAAGGGGCTGAATACTTATAGCCATGGGATATTTTAGTTTTTCTTTTTAAATAAAGTTGCAAAAAATTCTACATTTCTGATTTTTTTCAGTCAAGATGGGGTGCAGAGTGCACATTAATGGGAAAAAATGAACTTTTTTTGAATTTACCAAATGGCTGCATAGAAACAGACGGAAAACTTTAAAGGGGTCTGAATACTTTCCATACGCACTGTATTTGTAGCTCTATGAATAATTCAGCACCATTTACTCCTTTTACAGTTGTGCTCAAAAGTTTACATACCTCGGCAGAATTTTTTCTTTCTTGGCCTTTTTTCAGAGAATATGAATAACACCAAACCTTTTCTCCACTTATGGTTAGTGGTTGGGTGAAGCCATTTATTGTCAGACTACTATGTTTTTTCTTTTTAAATTATAACAACAACCCAAAACATCCAAATGACCCTGATCAAAAGTTCACATCCCCTGGTGATTTTGGCCTGATAACATGCACAGAAGTTGACACAAATGGGTGTGAATGGCTACTAAAGGTAACATCCTCACCTGTGACCTGTTTGCTTGTAATCAGAGTGTGCGCATAAAAGCTGAGTGAGTTTCTGGGATCCAGACAGACTCTTGCATCTTTCATCCAGCCACTGAGGTTTCTGGATTGTGAGTCATGGGGAAAGCAAAAGAATTGTCAACGGATCTACCGGAAAAGGTAGTTAAACTGTAAAATAAAAGAAAAGGAATACAAAAAGATATCCAAGGAATTGATAATGCCAGTCAGCAGCGTTCACACTGTGATTAACAAATGAAAAATCAGGGGCTCTGCAAAAACAAAACCACGGTCAGGTAGACCAACAAAAATGTCGTCCACAACTGCCAGGAAAATTGTTCAGGATGAAAAGAAAAACCCACAAATAACATCAGCTGAAATACTGGACTCTCTGAAAACTAGTGGTGTGGCTGTTTCAAGATCTACAATAAGTAGGCACTTGAAGAAAAATGAGCTGCATGGTTGAGTCGCCAGAAGAAAGCTATTACTGTGCAAATTCCACAAACTATCTCATCTACAATATGCAAAACAGCACAGAGACAAGCCTCAAAACTTCTGGAATAAGAATTTTGAGTGATGAGACCAAAATTGAACTTTTTGGCCACAATCATAAACGTTACATTTGGAGAGAGGTCAACAAGGCCTATGATGAAAGGATCACCCTTCCTACTGTAAAGCACGGAGGTGGATCGCTGATGTTTTTTGGGGATGTGTGAGCTAGAAAGGCACAGGAAACTTGGTCAAAGTTGAATGAAAGATGAATGCAGCACGTTATCTGCAAATACTCGAGGCAAATTTGCAATGATCAGCCTGGAAGCTGCGCATGGGACGTACTTGGACGTTCCAACATGACAACGACCAAAAACACAAGGCCAAGTCGACCTGTCATTGGCTACAGCAGAACAAAGTGAAGGTTCTGGAGTGGCCATCTCAGTCTCCTGACCTCAATGTCATTGAGCCACTCTGGGGAGATCTCAAGAGCGCAGTTCATGCTAGACAGCCCAGGAATTTACAGGAAGTGGAGGCTTTTTGCCAAGAAGAGTGGGCAGCTTTACCATCTGAGAAAATAAAGAACCTCATCCACAACTACCACAAAAGACTTCAAGCTGTCATTGATGTGAGAGGGGGCAATACACGGTATTAAGAAATGGGGTATGTGAACTTTTGATCAGGGTCATTTGGATGTTTTGGGTTGTCATTTTGATTTAAAAAGAGAAAACACAGTAGTTTGACAATAAATGGCTTCACTCAACCACTGACCATGACTGGAGGAAAAGGTTTGGTGTTATCAATAATATTCTCTGAAAAAAGGCCAAGAAAGGAAAAATTTTGCCGGGGTATGTAAACTTTTGAGTACAGCTGTACACCCACATACACTCCTAATATGCTCCCTATACGTTTCTAAAATACTCCTCATTTACCCTAATATTACTTTAAACATGACACTGTCACTATTGTCCCCACATACAGTCACCATAAACTGGCTCTATACTCTCCATATACTCCCCATGTACTCCTTATATACTCCCATACACTCCCCATATAACGTCATGCCCCATATACAGTGTATATACCATTCGTACACCACCCCAGTGAGCTGCGGACACATCTGTCAGGGGCCGGGCCGGTACCTTGATTACAATATTAGATGAGTAAGGGCCGTGGGTTTATACAGCGCTCATCACACAGGGATAATGTAAGCACGGCCCAGCTGTGTGCACTTGTAAAGTTGTTATAATCCCCCTCTGTGCTATAAACAGGAAAGTAGTATTATGGAGTCTCAGGCTGCATCCACAAATAACACGACGCTCCTCTGCAGCCGCCGCCAAGTCCCCTCTGCGTAACCCCAATGTAGGGAAAGTGCTAGAGATCGTCCACCCCAAAAATGACACCGCACAACGTGACACCCCATAATATGCACCCTATGTGACACCACAAAGGGGACACCCCGCTATGTGACACCTCAGAATATGACATCCCACAATGTAGTATTCATCTATACGTCTTCCTCACAAAGTGGCAGCAAACATGACACCCTACAAAGTGCCGCTGAGTATGACACCCCATGTCTCCAAACCCCCCCAATGTGAACCCCCCACATAGCACGCTGGACAGGATCCCCAGCACAAACCGCTCAGATTACACCCCACATGACACACGTCACCCACAATACACCCCAGATTACACCCCACATGACACCCACATGACACCCTCAATAAACGTCCTCACAACATAGAGAATCATTAAGTGACACCTCACAAGAGCACGAACCCCACAGCTCGGCTCCTATTAATCACGTCCCATCCGAAGGGTTGGCGAAATATCAGGACTGAACCCTGGCACCAGCACCGGGTCCCTCTATGATGGATCACCACTAATGTCTGCTCAGCCGCTCATTATCTGTAGTTATTATTAATAATAATAATAATAATAATAATAACTAGATGGGCATTTCCTGAAGGAAATACATGGTGCTTGAACGGCGCTGACAGCTATACAGCAGTGTATCAGGTGTCGACTGTAAGGCTATGTGCACACGTAGCGGAACTCTAGCGTAAATTACCGCGAGAATTCCGGATTCCATTCTGCGGGAAAATCGCATATAAATTCCCGTGGAAAAACTAGCGCATGCGTTTTTTGCGAGAAAATCTGAGGAATCCTTAGCTGATGCTACTGCACATACTTAAAATTAAATCTGTGATGAAAAAGTCACTCAGACCCCTTTTTCGGGGTAGTTTTTCATCGCAGTGCAATTTTCATGTGTGCAGTAGCATCAGCTAAGGATTCCTCAGATTTTCCTGCATGCGTTTTTTGCGGGAAAATCTGAGGAATCCTTAGCTGATGCCACTGCACACATGAAAATTGCACTGCGATGCCAAAATACCCCGAAAACCAGGGTCAGAGTGACCTTTTCTTCACAGATCGCCTCTGACAACTTGCCCCAGGCTCTTCCAGCCTCTGACAACCTGCCTCAGGTACTTCCAGTCTCTGAAAACCTGCCCCAGGCTCCAGCAGCCTCTGAAAACCTGCCTGACAACCTGCCCCCAGGCTCCAACAGCCTCTGACAACCTGCCCCAGGCTCCGACAGCCTCTGACAACCTGCCCCCAGCCTCTGACAACCTGCCCCCAGGCTCTGACAGCCTCTGACAACCTGCCCCAGGCTCCGACAGCCTCTGACAACCTGCCCCAGGCTCCGACAGCCTCTGACAACCTGCCCCCCAGCTTCTGACAACCTGTCCCCAGGCTCTTCCAGCCTCTGCCAACCTGCCCCCAACCTCCGACAGCCTCTGACAACCTGTCCCCAGCCTCCGAAAATCTGACAACCTGCCCTAGGCTCTTCCAGCCTCTGACAACCTGCCTCCAGCCTCTGACAACCTGCCCCCAGGCTCTTCCAGCCTCTGACAACCTGCCCCCAGCCTCTGACAACCTGCCCTCAGGCTCTTCCAGCCTCTGACAACCTGCCCCCAGCCTGACAGCTTGGTAGCCACTTTGGCTATTGGCTATTAGCTAATACTGACCACAACCTACTTACATTCTCTTCCCTCTCCTCCTCAGGTCCACAATCCTCACCTCAAAAACTCGCACACCCTCGCAGAAATCTTCAACACCTCGATCTACACTCACTGTCTGAATCCCTCCTCCCTCTTACAGACATAAGTTCCCTACACAATGCGGAAGCCGCTGCTGCTCTATATAACACCACAATAGCTGTAGCTTTGGAATCAGTTGCCCCTCTCACACATACCAAAGCTCGCAAAATCAACAGACAGCCCTGACACACCAGTCTGACCAAAGAGCTGAGGCGACCTTCCAGGGCTGCTGAGCGGAGATGGAAACAATCCCACTCCAATGAGGACTTCATCACATTAAAACAGTCCCTCACTACTTTCAAGGCCACACTCGCTGCAGCAAAACAAGCCTACTTCTCATCTCTCATATCCTCCCTGTCTCACAACCCTAAAGGGCATGTCACACTAAGCGATATCGCTAGCAATATCGCTATAACTTGTGACGTTATAGCGATATTGCTAGCGATATCTCTGTGTCTGATACTTACCTACGACCGGCTCCCCCGCTGGTTATCGCTGATCGCGCGAGAACGTTCAGGACTGTTTCTCGTCGTCTGCTTCCTGCGGCGCTTCCTGCTGTGACGACGAGCGACGCGTGGAGCCGGGCGGGAGGACGTCAGGATCGCCTGGTGTGACAGGTAAGTAGCGATCCCCGTCCCCAGCGATGTCGCTAGTGAGATCTGCCTGTGTGGCAGCTCACTAGCGACCACTTAGCGATGTACCAGCGATCCTGACCGCGTCATATCGCTGGTCGGGATCGCTGGTACATCGCTAAGTGCGACAGTACCTTAAACAGTTATTCAACACCTTCAATTCTCTCCTCTGCCCCCCAGCACCTCCTCCCTCTCCACTCATCTCAGCTGAAGACTTTGCCTCATTTTTCAAGGAGAAGATTGATAACAGCAGAGACAGTTTTGGTCAACAACCCCCAGTGCCCTTCCTCCTACCTGCCCTGCCCTCCTCCCCCTAAACCAACTTCTCCACCATTACAGAAGATCGACTCTCCACTCTACTCTCAAGATCACTACCTGTGCACTTGACCCGATCCCATCCCACTTCATTCCAAACCTCACCACAGTCTTCATCCCAACCCTAACCCATCTCTTCAACCTATCACTAACAACTGGGGTTTTCCCCTCAAGCTTTAAACATGCCTCAATCACACCTATCCTTAAAAAGCCCTCTCTTGACCCATCCTCTGTATCTAGCTATCGCCCTATATCACTTCTCCCCTATGCCTCAAAACTACTGGAACAACACGTCCATCTTGAACTATCCTCCCACCTCTCTTCTCGCTCCCTCCTTGACCACTTGCAATCCAGCTTCCGGCCACGCCACTCCACTGAAACTGCCCTAACTAAGGTGACCAATGACCTACTAGCCGCCAAGGCCAAGCGACACTACTATGTCCTCCTGGACCTGTCGGCTGCCTTTGACACAGTGGACCATTCCCTATTACTACAGACCCTCTCATCTCTTGGTATCACAGACTTGGCCCTATCTTGGATTGCGTCATACCTAGCAGACCAGACATTCAGTGTCTCCCATTCGCACACCACCTCCTCACCGCGCCCCCTATCCGTCAGAGTCCTGCAAGGTTCAGTCCTAGGGCCCCTGCTCTTCTCCGTTTACACCTTCGGCCTCAGACAGCTCATAGAATCTCATGACTTTCAGTATCATCTCTATGCTGATGACAGATCTACATCTCTGGACCAGATATCACCTCCCTACTAACCAGAATCCCACAATGTCTGCCCACTATTTCATCCTTCTTCTCCGCTAGATTTCTAAAACTTAATATGGACAAAACAGAATTAATCATCTTTCGCCCATCTCACGTGACCCCCCCCAAAGAACCTATCCATTAAAGTAAACGGCTGCCCACTCTCTCCAGTCCCATAAGCTCGCTGCCTCGGGGTTATCCTTGACACTGATCTCTCTTTCAAACCACATATCCAAGCCCTTTCCGCTTCCTGCCGACTTCAACTCAAAAATATTTCACGATCCGTACATTCCTCAACCAAGAATCTGCAAATACCCTAGTCCATGCCCTCATCATCTCCCGCCTTGACTACTGCAACCTCCTGCTCTGTGGCCTCCCCTCTAACACTCTCGCACCCCTCCATTCTATTCTTAACTCAGCTGCCCGACTAATCCACCTGTCCCCCCGCTACTATTCCCCGGCCTCTCCCCTCTGTCAATCCCTGTACTGGCTCCCCATTACCCAAAGATTCCAGTTCAAAACCCTAACCATGACATACAAAGCCATCCACAACCTGAGTCCACTATACATCTGTCACCTCGTCTCCCGGTACTTACCTGCACGCAACCTCCGATCCTCACAAGATCTCCTTCTGTACTCCCCTCTTATCTCCTCTTCCCACAATCGCATACAAGACTTCTCCCGCGCATCACCCCTACTCTGGAACTCTCTACTACAACATATCAGACTCTCGCCTACCATGGAAACCCTCAAAAAGAACTTGAAGACCGACCTCTTCCGACAAGCCTACAACTTGCAGTAACCACCAATCCACCAAACCGCTGCATGACCAGCTCTACCCTCGCCTACTGTATCCTCACCCATCCCGTTGTAGATTGTGAGCCCTCGCAGGCAGGGTCCTCTCTCCTCCTGGACCAGTCGTGACTTGTATTGTTTAAGATTATTGTACTTTTATTATGTATACCCCTCCTCACATGTAAAGCGCCATGGAATAAATGGCGCTATAATAATAATAATAATGTGTGGAAGCTGCATTTGCATAGCTGCCATCTTTGTAAGGTCACTGCAGCTGCGCTGTGGCTTCAATCCATGTCAGTTGGGGGTCATGGAAAGGTCGCCATTAATTCCTATGGAAAATTTTTTGCTTAAAATGCGATTTTTTTAAAAAAACTACAAATTGGATTGACTCCAAAAATACATAGCACACCTGTCCCCACCGAGGGCTTCGAAACGCCGCCTGAACGGGGTCTCTGCACCGAGCGGTTCGGGACGCATTAATTGCAGAAAACACGGAGAAGTAGAACTAGATGTGTATTTCCTGAAGGAAGTACAGATAGTGCTTTGAAATGGTGCCTGGGCTACCCCTTTAAGAGACTTGCTTGCTGCTTCGGCAAGGCTTTCACACTTGGGCACCCAACTCAGCCTGATTTGGATGCCGAAATTGCTCAGCCTCTGATTTGGGGGCCGGGGTCGCTCAGCCTCCTATTTGAAGGCCAGGGTCGCTCAGCCTCCTATTTGGAGGCCGGGGTGGCTCAGCCTCCGATTTGGAGGCCGGGGTCACTCAGCCTCTGATTTGGAGGCCGGGGTGGCTTGGCCTCCGATTTGGAGGCCGGTGTGGCTTGGCCTCCGATTTGGAGGCAGGGGTGGCTCGACCTCCGATTTAGAGGCCGGGGTGGCTCGACCTCCGATTTGGAGGCCGGGGTGGCTCGACCTCCGATTTGGAGGCCGGGGTGGCTCGACCTCTGATTTGGAGGCCGGGGTAGCTCAGCCTCCAAATTTGGCGCGCCGGCCCTTTAAGACTCATTTTGGTGCGCTGGCCCTTTAAGAATCACTTTGTCGCGTCGGCCCTTTAAGAGCCAGTTTGGCGCAGTAGGCTCTCTCAGGGGCATGCGTCATGTGATGAAGCTAGATTTGTGCTGTGGGTTTCACTTTAAGAGCTGATATTATCTGACAGATACTCTGTCCAGGAGGGGTCATGTATAGTTCGTAGGCATTGGCATAGTAACTAGGTGTGCCTGCGCATATCAATGAGCTTAACTGCTGCAACTGGTCCTCAAATTTGAATCGCCTCACGACTGCCCCATGTATTCCTATGGCAAAATTTTCCCATTGAAATGCATTGAGACAATGCATTCCAATGACGGGAAAAAAAATTTCAAACGCAAATTGCGCAAAAACTACAAATCCGATCGACACGAAAAATACGTAGCACGCCACTCGTGGACGCTGGCTTCGAAAAACGCCTCAACGGAGTCTGTGCGTGTAGCGGTTCGGGCCGCATTAATTGCGGAAATCAACTGAATAATAATAAGAAGAAGTTAGCAGCGTTCGGATCACATGATCGTGCTTTCTTCAAAGCACCATAAATATAAGAGATCGGATGACAATATGGTGCTTGAACCTAGAGAAGCACCATAACAATATAATCTCTTCCGGGTTTGTACAATGCACAATTCCATAGTTGCGGTAGAGCCCATTTCTCAGCAGATAAGGTGCGTGCTCGTCCATTGAGGTGGTGTAAGATGGTGAGCAGATGACGTCACAACCCCAGACACCGGCCATGGACGGCGTAACACTGCGGACGACCTGCTCCTCAGCATACAGACACCACTTTGACGTCAGCCACATCTGATTCTTACAATCTGCACAGACTCTCCATTGTGCGAACTTCTCAGGTCCTGATTTTTAATACAATGATGTTTTTTTCCTTGATACACACGTCGTGCGACGAATAGAATTTTACCAATTGCTCCACGAGTGGAGCCCGTTGAGATCTTTGGATGAGATTTTACTTTTATCGCTAACACCAACACTGCAATATTTACACCAGTTCAATTGTGAGTTTCCTCCCAAGCACCAAAGAAATAATAATAATTATTATTTATTTCCATAGCACCATTGGTTCCATGGTGCTGCACATGAGAAGGGGTTATATACAAATTACAGATATCACTTACAGTAAACTAACAATGACAGCCTGGTACAGAGGGGAGAGAGGACCCAGCCCTTTCGGGCTTACATGCTACAGGATGGTGGGGAAGAGACAGTAGGTTGGTGGGTTGCAGCAGTTCCGGTGTTGGTTGAGGTGATATCACCGGTAGTGGTGAGAGAGAAGGAGGTAGCTGGGTCACTGCAGGCTGTAGGCTTTCTTGAAGAGGTGGGTTTTCAGGTTCCGTCTGAAGGATCCAAATGTGGTTGATAATAAGGAATGGAGATTGTAAGCCCCAATGGGGACAGTGATAATGTCTGTACAGCACTGCGGAATAAGATGGCGCTATATGAGGAAAGCAAAACAAATAAATAGTAATTCTAAAGTTACTGCACAATTTATTGCACCTTCCTGCAAAACCTGAGTGTCCTACTTCACTTGCAGAAATAAGTCATACGAAGAGGCACAATATTAATAAGTGATGAATGTCGTACTATATATATATATATTATATACAGTATATAGTAATAAGACAAAACCCAAGAGAAAAACACAATATGCAAACACCCTGCAGTAAAGAAACAGCAACAGTGCATGGAAATCATGATAGGGGTCTTAGGTAACAATTTTGATCAGAAAATGTAAAAGCCACCCCACCATGTCAAGGTGACCCTATTCGAGATGGTCCTGACCTCTGGTGTTATAACCTTACCATATGACACGTGACATAATGTGAATTAGATTCTAATAAGCCGTACAATGTTGTATTGTGTTACAGTCTGTGTGTGATACAATATTATACAATGTTACAGGTGGTAATAAAAGATATATATGATGGATTCCTTGTGACAAGGGATACAATGTAGGTCTTTATACATAGGAGTATATAGGAGTCAGTACACTCCTCCCTGTTGTATCTTGTAATGACATATATATATATATATACACACTCACACAGTATACAGTATATAGGTGTCAGCACACTCCTCACTGTTGTATCTTGTAGTGACATTATATATACACACAGTATACAGGTGTCAGCGCACTCCTCACTGTTGTATCTTGTAGTGATATTATATATACACAGTATATAGGTGTCAGCACACTCCTCACTGTTGTATCTTGTAGTGACATTATATATACACACAGTATACAGGTGTCAGCACACTCCTCACTGTTGTATCTTGTAGTGATATTATATATACACAGTATATAGGTGTCAGCACACTCCTCACTGTTGTATCTTGTAGTGATATTATATATACACAGTATATAGGTGTCAGCGCACTCCTCACTGTTGTATCTTGTAGTGATATTATATATACACAGTATATAGGTGTCAGCGCACTCCTCACTGTTGTATCTTGTAGTGATATTATATATACACAGTATACAGGTGTCAGCGCACTCCTCACTGTTGTATCTTGTAGTGATATTATATATACACAGTATATAGGTGTCAGCACACTCCTCACTGTTGTATCTTGTAGTGATATTATATATACACAGTATATAGGTGTCAGCGCACTCCTCACTGTTGTATCTTGTAGTGATATTATATATACACAGTATATAGGTGTCAGCACACTCCTCACTGTTGTATCTTGTAGTGATATTATATATACACAGTATATAGGTGTCAGCGCACTCCTCACTGTTGTATCTTGTAGTGATATTATATATACACAGTATATAGGTGTCAGCGCACTCCTCACTGTTGTATCTTGTAGTGATATTATATATACACAGTATACAGGTGTCAGCACACTCCTCACTGTTGTATCTTGTAGTGATATTATATATACACAGTATATAGGTGTCAGCGCACTCCTCACTGTTGTATCTTGTAGTGATATTATATATACACAGTATACAGGTGTCAGCGCACTCCTCACTGTTGTATCTTGTAGTGATATTATATATACACAGTATACAGGTGTCAGCACACTCCTCACTGTTGTATCTTGTAGTGATATTATATATACACAGTATATAGGTGTCAGCACACTCCTCACTGTTGTATCTTGTAGTGATATTATATATACACAGTATACAGGTGTCAGCACACTCCTCACTGTTGTATCTTGTAGTGATATTATATATACACAGTATATAGGTGTCATCGCACTCCTCACTGTTGTATCTTGTAGTGATATTATATATACACAGTATATAGGTGTCAGCGCACTCCTCACTGTTGTATCTTGTAGTGATATTATATATACACAGTATATAGGTGTCAGCGCACTCCTCACTGTTGTGTCTTGTAGTGACATTATATATACACACAGTATACAGGTGTCAGCACACTCCTCACTGTTGTATCTTGTAGTGATATTATATATACACAGTATATAGGTGTCAGCGCACTCCTCACTGTTGTATCTTGTAGTGATATTATATATACACAGTATATAGGTGTCAGCGCACTCCTCACTGTTGTGTCTTGTAGTGACATTATATATACACACAGTATACAGGTGTCAGCACACTCCTCACTGTTGTATCTTGTAGTGATATTATATATACACAGTATATAGGTGTCAGCGCACTCCTCACTGTTGTATCTTGTAGTGATATTATATATACACAGTATATAGGTGTCAGCGCACTCCTCACTGTTGTATCTTGTAGTGATATTATATATACACAGTATATAGGTGTCAGCGCACTCCTCACTGTTGTATCTTGTAGTGATATTATATATACACAGTATATAGGTGTCAGCGCACTCCTCACTGTTGTGTCTTGTAGTGACATTATATATACACAGTATACAGGTGTCAGCGCACTCCTCACTGTTGTATCTTGTAGTGATATTATATATACACAGTATATAGGTGTCAGCGCACTCCTCACTGTTGTATCTTGTAGTGATATTATATATACACAGTATATAGGTGTCAGCGCACTCCTCACTGTTGTATCTTGTAGTGACATTATATATACACAGTATATAGGTGTCATCGCACTCCTCACTGTTGTATCTTGTAGTGATATTATATATACACAGTATACAGGTGTCAGCACACTCCTCACTGTTGTATCTTGTAGTGATATTATATATACACAGTATATAGGTGTCAGCGCACTCCTCACTGTTGTGTCTTGTAGTGATATTATATATACACAGTATACAGGTGTCAGCGCACTCCTCACTGTTGTATCTTGTAGTGATATTATATATACACAGTATATAGGTGTCAGCGCACTCCTCACTGTTGTATCTTGTAGTGATATTATATATACACAGTATATAGGTGTCAGCGCACTCCTCACTGTTGTATCTTGTAGTGATATTATATATACACAGTATACAGGTGTCAGCGCACTCCTCACTGTTGTATCTTGTAGTGATATTATATATACACAGTATACAGGTGTCAGCGCACTCCTCACTGTTGTATCTTGTAGTGATATTATATATACACAGTATATAGGTGTCAGCGCACTCCTCACTGTTGTATCTTGTAGTGATATTATATATACACAGTATATAGGTGTCAGCGCACTCCTCACTGTTGTATCTTGTAGTGATATTATATATACACACAGTATACAGGTGTCAGCGCACTCCTCACTGTTGTATCTTGTAGTGATATTATATATACACAGTATACAGGTGTCAGCACACTCCTCACTGTTGTATCTTGTAGTGATATTATATATACACAGTATACAGGTGTCAGCGCACTCCTCACTGTTGTATCTTGTAGTGATATTATATATACACAGTATACAGGTGTCAGCACACTCCTCACTGTTGTATCTTGTAGTGATATTATATATACACAGTATATAGGTGTCAGCGCACTCCTCACTGTTGTATCTTGTAGTGATATTATATATACACACAGTATACAGGTGTCAGCACACTCCTCACTGTTGTATCTTGTAGTGATATTATATATACACAGTATACAGGTGTCAGCGCACTCCTCACTGTTGTATCTTGTAGTGATATTATATATACACAGTATATAGGTGTCAGCGCACTCCTCACTGTTGTATCTTGTAGTGACATTATATATACACAGTATATAGGTGTCAGCGCACTCCTCACTGTTGTATCTTGTAGTGACATTATATATACACAGTATACAGTATATAGGTGTCAGCGCACTCCTCACTGTTGTATCTTGTAGTGATATTATATATACACAGTATACAGGTGTCAGCACACTCCTCACTGTTGTATCTTGTAGTGATATTATATACACACAGTATATAGGTGTCAGCGCACTCCTCACTGTTGTATCTTGTAGTGATATTATATATACACAGTATATAGGTGTCAGCGCACTCCTCACTGTTGTATCTTGTAGTGACATTATATATACACAGTATATAGGTGTCAGCGCACTCCTCACTGTTGTATCTTGTAGTGACATTATATATACACAGTATACAGTATATAGGTGTCAGCGCACTCCTCACTGTTGTATCTTGTAGTGATATTATATATACACAGTATATAGGTGTCAGCACACTCCTCACTGTTGTATCTTGTAGTGATATTATATACACACAGTATATAGGTGTCAGCGCACTCCTCACTGTTGTATCTTGTAGTGATATTATATATACACAGTATATAGGTGTCAGCGCACTCCTCACTGTTGTATCTTGTAGTGATATTATATATACACAGTATACAGGTGTCAGCGCACTCCTCACTGTTGTATCTTGTAGTGATATTATATATACACAGTATATAGGTGTCAGCGCACTCCTCACTGTTGTATCTTGTAGTGATATTATATATACACACAGTATACAGGTGTCAGCACACTCCTCACTGTTGTATCTTGTAGTGATATTATATATACACAGTATACAGGTGTCAGCGCACTCCTCACTGTTGTATCTTGTAGTGATATTATATATACACAGTATACAGGTGTCAGCACACTCCTCACTGTTGTATCTTGTAGTGATATTATATATACACACAGTATACAGGTGTCAGCACACTCCTCACTGTTGTATCTTGTAGTGATATTATATATACACAGTATACAGGTGTCAGCGCACTCCTCACTGTTGTATCTTGTAGTGATATTATATATACACAGTATATAGGTGTCAGCGCACTCCTCACTGTTGTATCTTGTAGTGACATTATATATACACAGTATATAGGTGTCAGCGCACTCCTCACTGTTGTATCTTGTAGTGATATTATATATACACAGTATATAGGTGTCAGCGCACTCCTCACTGTTGTATCTTGTAGTGATATTATATATACACAGTATACAGGTGTCAGCGCACTCCTCACTGTTGTATCTTGTAGTGATATTATATATACACAGTATATAGGTGTCAGCACACTCCTCACTGTTGTGTCTTGTAGTGACATTATATATACACAGTATACAGGTGTCAGCGCACTCCTCACTGTTGTATCTTGTAGTGACATTATATATACACAGTATATAGGTGTCAGCACACTCCTCACTGTTGTGTCTTGTAGTGATATTATATATACACAGTATATAGGTGTCAGCGCACTCCTCACTGTTGTATCTTGTAGTGATATTATATATACACAGTATACAGGTGTCAGCGCACTCCTCACTGTTGTATCTTGTAGTGATATTATATATACACAGTATATAGGTGTCAGCGCACTCCTCACTGTTGTATCTTGTAGTGACATTATATATACACAGTATACAGTATATAGGTGTCAGCGCACTCCTCACTGTTGTATCTTGTAGTGACATTATATATACACAGTATACAGTATATAGGTGTCAGCGCACTCCTCACTGTTGTATCTTGTAGTGACATTATATATACACAGTATATAGGTGTCAGCGCACTCCTCACTGTTGTATCTTGTAGTGATATTATATATACACAGTATACAGGTGTCAGCGCACTCCTCACTGTTGTATCTTGTAGTGATATTATATATACACAGTATATAGGTGTCAGCGCACTCCTCACTGATGTATCTTGTAGTGATATTATATATACACAGTATACAGGTGTCAGCGCACTCCTCACTGTTGTATCTTGTAGTGATATTATATATACACAGTATATAGGTGTCAGCGCACTCCTCACTGTTGTATCTTGTAGTGATATTATATATACACAGTATACAGGTGTCAGCGCACTCCTCACTGTTGTATCTTGTAGTGATATTATATATACACAGTATACAGGTGTCAGCGCACTCCTCACTGTTGTATCTTGTAGTGATATTATATATACACAGTATATAGGTGTCAGCACACTCCTCACTGTTGTATCTTGTAGTGATATTATATATACACAGTATATAGGTGTCAGCGCACTCCTCACTGTTGTATCTTGTAGTGATATTATATATACACAGTATACAGGTGTCAGCACACTCCTCACTGTTGTATCTTGTAGTGACATTATATATACACAGTATATAGGTGTCAGCGCACTCCTCACTGTTGTATCTTGTAGTGACATTATATATACACAGTATACAGTATATAGGTGTCAGCGCACTCCTCACTGTTGTATCTTGTAGTGACATTATATATACACAGTATACAGTATATAGGTGTCAGCGCACTCCTCACTGTTGTATCTTGTAGTGATATTATATATACACAGTATATAGGTGTCAGCGCACTCCTCACTGTTGTATCTTGTAGTGATATTATATATACACAGTATATAGGTGTCAGCGCACTCCTCACTGTTGTATCTTGTAGTGACATTATATATACACAGTATATAGGTGTCAGCGCACTCCTCACTGTTGTATCTTGTAGTGATATTATATATACACAGTATACAGGTGTCAGCGCACTCCTCACTGTTGTATCTTGTAGTGATATTATATATACACAGTATATAGGTGTCAGCGCACTCCTCACTGTTGTATCTTGTAGTGATATTATATATACACAGTATACAGGTGTCAGCGCACTCCTCACTGTTGTATCTTGTAGTGATATTATATATACACAGTATATAGGTGTCAGCGCACTCCTCACTGTTGTATCTTGTAGTGACATTATATATACACAGTATATAGGTGTCAGCGCACTCCTCACTGTTGTATCTTGTAGTGACATTATATATACACAGTATATAGGTGTCAGCGCACTCCTCACTGTTGTATCTTGTAGTGACATTATATATACACAGTATACAGTATATAGGTGTCAGCGCACTCCTCACTGTTGTATCTTGTAGTGACATTATATATACACAGTATATAGGTGTCAGCGCACTCCTCACTGTTGTATCTTGTAGTGACATTATATACACACAGTATACAGTATATAGGTGTCAGCACACTCCTCACTGTTGTATCTTGTAGTGACATTATATATACACAGTATTTAGGTGTCAGCGCACTCCTCACTGTTGTATCTTGTAGTGACATTATATACACACAGTATACAGTATATAGGTGTCAGCGCACTCCTCACTGTTGTGTCTTGTAGTGACATTATATATACACAGTATATAGGTGTCAGCGCACTCCTCACTGTTGTATCTTGTAGTGACATTATATATACACACAGTATACAGGTGTCAGCACACTCCTCACTGTTGTATCTTGTAGTGATATTATATATACACAGTATATAGGTGTCAGCGCACTCCTCACTGTTGTGTCTTGTAGTGACATTATATATACACAGTATATAGGTGTCAGCGCACTCCTCACTGTTGTATCTTGTAGTGACATTATATACACACAGTATACAGTATATAGGTGTCAGCACACTCCTCACTGTTGTGTCTTGTAGTGACATTATATATACACAGTATGTAGGTGTCAGCACACTCCTCACTGTTGTATCTTGTAGTGACATTATATATACACAGTATATAGGTGTCAGCGCACTCCTCACTGTTGTATCTTGTAGTGACATTATATATACACAGTATATAGGTGTCAGCACACTCCTCACTGTTGTGTCTTGTAGTGACATTATATATACACAGTGTAACGTAAGATATGATTTTGCAGAACTTTCTAGAATCTCCCATTGCTACACACTGAGGAGATGAGCCTGTCATGTAGCTGCAACCCCCCTCTTCCCCCACAACACACACACACCAGTGTCTTCCTGTGTGCAGCTCTGTGAAACCTGAAACTGTCCATTTCCTCTCGAAGCCCTCTCCTTCCCCCATACCTGCACGGCTAAGTGGAAAGGATGTCCCTTTGTCTGAAACCACGAGGTCAATCTAGCTATAGGTGATATTAAAGAGACTGTATCGCAAAAACCATATACCGTCGAGATATAATAATCATATCACTGTGTAGGCAATGAAGCCAGCTCTCTAAACCCCTAAGTTTCACGATTCTTGGACTTCCAGAAACTGAGATATGGATTGCTCCCAAATGGAGTATCCTAAGTATGGCATGCTTGGAGTTGTTTCACTCTATGGGTAAATTACAAACAATGATACCCTATGAGTGGTTATACGAGCTTTTCTCATCCCGATATAGTTAGTATAAGTTTTTAGTAAAGCTTCAACTTAGAGAGAAGGGGGGTGGAACCTCCCCAGCAGGCCCCTTTTGCTGAGGTCACACAGCCTAGACCATAAGGGATGCGAGGGGACAATGAGCGCAGTTCAGCCGGAGTCCTCCTGCCAGAGAGACGTGCCGATGAGTGGGGACGTTTGGTTAAGCGCCCCTCCCCCAGCCAAATGGTCTGCCTAATACCAACTACGCACATGTGAGTGTTACTTTCTGTTCTTTCATCCACTTTGTTTTATATTTGTATCTGTACATATGTAATGTCTCAACTTTATAGCAACTTTTATCTATGTAATCACTGCCCGCATTCTTTTGGGAATAAATGATAAAATCTATTAGCTCTGTCTCCATGCCCTAGGAAATGAACGAGACGCCTTTTTTAGATAATTACGGTACTGTTCGGGTTGGCTTCGAACCCCACCATTAAGTCTATAACTTAAGTGGAGAAACCAGGAGCCGGTGGCAGCGTGGTGTGCGCGGCTGGCTAGGCTAGCTGGCAGTACAGACGGGTCTTACATGCTGAGTGAGGGGCTGCGGCCACAGCATTGATAATTCCCTTACTGCAGTAGTCTAATTGCCCGTGCACAGCAAGCAGCCCATCCGGCGACTAATTACCCTAGGTGCAGTTCTCTGACTGACCTGAGGGTAAGGGAGGGGGCACCGGAGAGCTGCGAGTTCCAAAGTGGAACTGAGAAAGTGGTATATACATAAATCCCCGCAGATCTTGGAAGGTTGTTAGCAGTGGTGGGGCATCCAAAATACCCCCCTGCGGTACAGCGGTAAATTGTTAGATTAAGATTAGCTTGCTGTATTTTTGTCACGTGGTGCCGGTGGTGGGATAACTAAGATAAGCCCCCACTGTGCCCATGATAGCCGTGTGCTGGCAGTGCGTCGCGTCCCTCCGTCCGCTGACAAACCCGTGTCGGTGGTGGGATCATGACATATTGGTGGCACAGGGTCCGCTGTCCGTCTCTGCCACAATTTAGTGGCAGCGGTCTGCCGTACGTCACATATTGGTGGCAGAGCGGTGGGATAATCCTAGAGCATTAGTGATTTGGTTTGAGCAATCATTCCTCTCACTAAAAACCTGCACGGTTCCTGCGGGAATCCTGCGTCATAGGTTTTGGAGAACAGACTCAGTGGTTAATAGTCCTGAGACATTTGTGTGTATGTGCGAGTATTCCCTCCCTTCTCTCCGTTTTTCTTTTCTATCTTTTATTTGGCAACCATGGCGGCAAAAGGAGAACGCTGGTACAAACAGCAGACAAAGAAAGTTCTTGCTGGGTTATGCACGTTCCAAGGCCTTGACGTCACAAACAAAAACAGAGCCCAACTGATCGTGGCTCTGGTGCAGCTGGACAACGCCCAGAGCCCAGCGGGCGCAGAAGCCGGCCCCAGCCAAGGGGGTACTGCAGCTGAAGTCCAACCACCGTATGCCGGCCTCACATGAAACCAGGCCAGGCTGGACCCCTACCTGCAAGCGGCCTTGGACGCACTCCCTGCCGAAGACAGTGAGGCACGGGTGACGCTGATCCAGCAAGCACAGGAGAGAGCTGAGCGTCAAGCAGAGGCTGAGAGAGCCGAGCGCCAGGCGCAGAGGGCCCATGAACTGGAGATGCTCCGACAAGGGGGAACGTCCTCCATAGCCCAAAGCAGTGAGCCCAGCAGCGTTCCCGGCCAGATCATTTTCCCGTGATGGAAAAGGACGGGGACTTAGACACGTTTCTGCGAGCCTTTGAGAAAGCCTGCCGACAGTACCGGCTGGATAAGGTCCAATGGGCCAGGTACTTGACCCCAGGGCTAAAAGGCAAAGCTCTGGAGGCGTTTGCTTCTCTGCCGTCAGAAGACGACGACGACTATGTGTCACGGGGGCTTAGTTCAACTAAGGCTGAAATACCCGGGGCCCCTGTGGTGTCCCTTTTACTAGGGGAAACCCTGTCTGACCCTCAACCCAGGGTTTTTGCTGAAGGTGCAAATGCCTGAGCCTCCGACCTTTCCTTATCTCCTGCTCAGCCCTGCACTTAACCCTCCACCCTCCACCCAGTGAGGAGTCACACCACCAAAGCTCCCACACAAATAATGACAGACAGGGAGAACTTAAACTGCACTGCGCGGCACACACACAGGAATAAACAGTAATGTGAACAGGGCACAACTAAACACAAATATGGGAAGGAGAAAGGATAACGACGGATCATACGACACCAGATATGAATCTCTCTCTCTTGAACACCTCCACTCCAGACCGGAACCACTTGGTATGAAACACAAGCTATAATCGGCGACGCCCATATGCCAGTATGACTATTTAAAGACCGTGGGCGTGACTAACCTTCCAACCTGGTCTCCAGCAGGATTAACCCCCGAGAGCCTGAAGATCAAACCGGCGCCACTGAGGCTATAGTGGCTGGAGGTGGAACTACCTCTGCCTGCCGGATGCTGTGGTGTGAACAGCGTCCGACATGACAGTACCCCGTCTTCTACGAGGGACCCCAGGGCCCTCAAGACTCATAGGACCCGGCTTGTCCGGATGACGACGGTGAAAAGAACTGACCAGCCGATCCGCATGTATGTTTGAGGCTGGAACCCAAGACCTCTCCTCTGGACCATACCCCCGCCAGTGCACCAAATACTGAAGAGTACGGCGTACTACTTGAGAGTCCACCACCTTGGCGACCTCGAACTCTAACTCGCCATCCACCATGACTGGAGGTGGCATCGGCGTCGTGTCCACCAAGCCTACCACCTTTTTCAATAAAGCCCTGTGAAAAACGTTATGTATTCTGTACACCGCAGGAAGTTCCAACTGATAAGCCACTGGGTTAATGATGGCAGAAATCCTAAAAGGCCCAATAAACCTTGGACCCAGTTTTAAAGATGGGATTTTGAGTTTTATGTTCTTCGTAGCTAACCACACCCATTCACCCACACACAGGTCCGGACCTGGCACGCGTCTACTGTCAGCCACCCGTTTGTACCTGGCACTCATGCTCAACAAACGCTGTTTCACCCGCCTCCAGACTGATGACAATTGGGCTCCTAGCTGATCCTCCTCCGGGACACCCCCGGAGTCACCCTGACGTAAGGTACAAAACTGAGGATGTTGACCGTACACACAAAAGAATGGAGACTCTCCTGATGACTCTTGGCGGTGATTATTTAATGCGAATTCGGCCAGAGGAAGGAAAGTAGACCACTCCTCTTGGTTGTCGGACACAAAGCATCGTAAATACTGTTCTAGATTTTGGTTCATGCGCTCAGTTTGTCCATTAGACTGTGGATGAAACGCCGATGAATGTGACAACTTGATCCCCAACCTAGAGCAAAAAGCTTTCCAAAACCTCGCCACAAATTGCGTACCCCTATCAGATACTATGTCAGACGGTACTCCGTGGAGTCTGACCACCTCCTTCACAAATACCTGAGCCAATGTCTTAGCATTGGGCAAAGAGGACAACGCCACAAAATGCGCCATCTTTGAAAAACGGTCAACCACCACCAGGATGACCGTGTTCCCTGCCGAGGCTGGCAAGTCAGTGATAAAATCCATGGAGATTTCTGTCCATGGCCTATTGGGTACCCCCAGAGGCTGTAGCGTGCCAGCAGGACGGGTTCGGGGTGACTTAGCCCTAGCGCACGTGATGCAAGCTGCCACGTACGAGACCACGTCCTGCCGGATTTTGGGCCACCAGAAACGACGTGATACCAGCTCTAAGGTGCCCTTCACCCCTGGGTGACCAGCCAGTACCGAATCGTGGTGTTCCTTCAACACCTTAGGCCGAAGATGCAGGGGTACAAATGATTTGTTGGCGGGAAGTCCTGGTGGTACCTCCTCTTGGGCCTCGGCAATCTCCGCCTCTACCTCAGTCGTGAGAGCCGAGACCACTACCCCTTTCTGGAGGATGGGTACCGGCTCTTCCCGAGGTTCTCCCCCCGGAAAACACCTAGACAAAGCATCCGCCTTGGTGTTTTTAGCCCCGGGACGGTACGTCACAAGAAAATTGAAACGAGTAAAAAACAATGCCCAGCGAGCCTGCCTAGGAGACAGACGCTTGGCCGACTCCAGGTAGAGCAGATTCTTATGGTCGGTGATAACTGTGACCTGGTGAGCCGCCCCCTCCAAGAAGTGTCGCCATTCCTCAAAAGCCAGTTTGATGGCCAACAACTCCCTGTTGCCGATATCATAATTCCGTTCGGCCGGCGACAGCTTCTTGGAGAAGTAGGCGCATGGATGCATCTCGCTCAAGGACGAGCCTTGAGACAGTACTGCCCCCACTCCCACCTCCGACGCATCAACCTCTACCACAAAAGGTTTAGACACGTCTGGTTGCACCAGAATGGGGGCTGAAGCAAAACTATTCTTCAGACGCTCAAATGCACGTATAGCCACCTCAGGCCAGTTCGCCAGATCGGCACCCTTCTTTGTCATGTCCGTGAGCGGTTTGGCGACAGTCGAAAAGTGTTTTATAAATTTCCTATAATAATTTGCAAACCCAAGGAACCGCTGGAGTGCTTTCAGACTCTCCGGCCTCTCCCATTGCAACACCGCTTGCACCTTAGCGGTGTCCATTTTAAAACCGGCTGCGGACACAATATATCCCAAAAAGGGCAACTCCTGGACAAAAAATAAACATTTTTCCAGCTTAGCATAGAGCTGGTTCTCCCGGAGCAACTGTAACACCTGCCTAACATGCTCCAAATGAGTGTCCCGATCGCTAGAATAAATGAGGATATCATCCAGGTATACAATCACAAATCTCCCCAGGACATGAGCAAATACATCATTAATAAAATGTTGGAAAACGGCAGGCGCGGTGGTCAACCCAAACGGCATAACCAGACTCTCAAAATGACCCTCAGGAGTGTTAAACGCCGTCTTCCACTCATCCCCCTGACGGACCCTTATGAGGTTATACGCCCCCCTGAGGTCCAGCTTGGAAAACCATTTCGCCCCCGCTACCTGGTTGAACAAATCCGGGATCAACGGCATTGGGTAGGGATCACGGATAGTAATCTGGTTTAACTCTCGGAAATCCAGACACGGGCGTAACCCCCCATCTTTCTTCTTAATGAAGAAAAACCCCGCGGCTACAGGCGAGGACGAAGGCCGGATGTGACCTTTGCTCAGACTCTCCGCGATGTAGTCTTTCAGAGCTTGTCTCTCAGGACCAGAAATATTAAACATCCTGGCCTTAGGTAATTTGGCCCCGGGTTTTAACCTAATAGCACAGTCATAGGCTCTATGTGGAGGCAGTTCTGAGCAACCCTTCTCAGAGAAAACATCCGCGAAATCCTGCAAAGCCTCCGGCAGGCTGGGCGTCACGGCGGACACACATGTGGCCAAGCAATTGTCTTGGCAGAAACCACTCCATTGGACTATGTCCTGAGTTTTCCAATCAATTACCGGGTTGTGCCTGGACAGCCATGGAAAACCCAGGACCATTTGAGCTGGGAGATTACGGAGGACCCTACATGTAACCGACTCAGAATGTAGGACCCCAATGTGGAGTTTCACCTCTGCCACAAACTCAGTAATCTCCCCTTGAGGGAGGGGAACAGCATTAATTGTCACCACCTGTATGGGGTGAGGAAGTTTTTCGATCTTAAACCCGGCGGTGTGTGCAAACTGCTCATCTATGAGATTGGTGGCGGAACCGCTATCCACAAACACTGATATAGGTAGCTCTCTGCCGGCGATAATAACCTTGGCAGGGAGCATACATTGAGATACCATCATGGAGGATATGCATACGCTCAGTTGGGTCTCCTCCATACCCTCTGAGCTTAACAGTTTTCCGTCGGTGTGACCCTCTTAGGTAGTACCGGGCAAACGTTAACATAATGACCTCCTTTACCACAGTAGAAACATGCTCCGGGCTTCCGGAATCCCGGAGCGCGAGGCTGAACCTGTGCCACGCCAGCAATCTGCATAGGTTCAGGGGACTCATCTACTTCAACCACACCTGCACCTCTGTTTTCCCCCAGAGGTAGCGTCTCCTGTGCCCCCTGACGAAAACGGCGATCAATACGTATCACCAAACTCATGGCAGACTCCAATGATGCCGGAGTCTCATACATCAGGAGGGCTTGTTTCACCCTCCCTGATACCCCATGAATAAACTGGCTCCGCAGTGCTGGGTCATTCCACTGTGTGTCTACAGCCCAGCGGCGAAATTCCGAACAATAGTCTTCTGCCAAGCGCTCCCCCTGGCGGAGGGCGCGGATTTTAGATTCCGCTAGAGCCAGTCGGTCAGGGTCATCGTAAATGAGCCCGAGGGCAGAAAAAACATTATCGACCGAATGAAATGTAGCAGAGTCAGCTGGTAAGGAAAATGCCCATGCTTGGGGGTCACCACTCAGTAATGACAACACCAGCCCTACTCGCTGGGCCTCATTACCTGAGGATATTGGCCGCATGCGGAAGTATAATTTGCAGGCCTCCCGAAATACGACAAATTTGCTGCGATCGCCTGAAAATCGTTCTGGCAGCGGAAACTTCGGCTCTGCACCGATACCTGCAGATGCCGTTTGCACCTTTGCTACTACCAGGCCCTGCTGCTGAACTGCCCCATTCAACTCGGAGACCTGTATGGACAGCGCCGCCAACTGGCGGGTTATGGAATCTAATGGATCCATGGACTCCTGAAAAAATGTGGGCCGATTATAATGTCACGGGGGCTTAGTTCAACTAAGGCTGAAAGACCCGGGGCCCCTGTGGTGTCCCTTTACTAGGGGAAACCCTGTCTGACCCTCAACCCAGGGTTTTTGCTGAAGGTGCAAATGCCTGAGCCTCCGACCTTTCCTTATCTCCTGCTCAGCCCTGCACTTAACCCTCCACCCTCCACCCAGTGAGGAGTCACACCACCAAAGCTCCCACACAAATAATGACAGACAGGGAGAACTTAAACTGCACTGCGCGGCACACACACAGGAATAAACAGTAATGTGAACAGGGCACAACTAAACACAAATATGGGAAGGAGAAAGGATAACGACGGATCATACGACACCAGATATGAATCTCTCTCTCTTGAACACCTCCACTCCAGACCGGAACCACTTGGTATGAAACACAAGCTATAATCGGCGACGCCCATATGCCAGTATGACTATTTAAAGACCGTGGGCGTGACTAACCTTCCAACCTGGTCTCCAGCAGGATTAACCCCCGAGAGCCTGAAGATCAGGCCGGCGCCACTGAGGCTATAGTGGCTGGAGGTGGAACTACCTCTGCCTGCCGGATGCTGTGGTGTGAACAGCGTCCGACATGACACTATGATGCCATCAAGCAGGCTCTGATCGCCAAATACCAGCTGACACCTGAGGTATACCGAAAGAAGTTCCGGAACCTCCAATGTGGCCCACGCGATAGCTATAGCGATGTGGTGCAAGGACTCAGGACCCACTTTGACCAGTGGATCCATGGACTGTCCGTTGATTCCTTTGAGCAGCTACGGGACCTGATGATCAAAGACCAGTTCCTGCATCTTTGCCCAGCTGAGGTCAGACAGTTCATCCTGGACCTCGAACCAACGAACGCGGACAAAGCGGCGCAGATCGCCGACAACTACGAGGCCAACCGGAAGCCAGAGACGCGGAGGCCAGTCACCACCAGCTGGAGAGGGGGTAAGCCTGCAACCAACCCCAGTGTCCCAGCTAGCCGTCTCTCAGGAGGCCCTGTCCCTGTTGCCAACACCAGGCCTACTACTGACAGTCACCTGTGTTTCCACTGCAAGCGGCCTGGTCACCTCAGTTACACCTGTGCGGAAAAGCCGAAGAACCCCCCAGCCAAGGCCTCTGGGCCCAACGCCTCTGTTCTTTTGGTGGGAGGTGTGGTTGGGAGGATTGACGACAACGTTCAACCTGTCCAGGTGGGGGTCCGTCTTGCTACAGGCCTCAAGGACACCGGGGCTGAACGAACCCTCATCCGTCCTGGACTGGCGGCCCCTGAAGAGTTTGTTGAGGGGAAAACCCTGACTGTCATCGGGATCGGGAGTACCCGCTGTCCCTTGCCAGTGGCCCGGGTATTTCTTGATTGGGGTGCTGGGAGCGGGGTGAGGGAAGTGGGAGTGTCTGAAAACCTGCCCACTGATGTGTTATTGGGGACTAACTTGGGGAGGATGGTTGCATACTATGTCCCTGACACCCTTCCCCAATCTGATAATAAGGGTAACGTTAACCCTGATGATGATGATGATGATGATGGGAAACTGAATGTGTTACCTGCTAATGCCTTGATGAGTAATGATGCAACTAACCACCATTCTTTCCCCAGGAATGATGCTGATGGTGATGTGAATGTACCAAAGCAATCTGATAACCCTTCTTTTCCTAGGAATGATGATAATGATGATGATGATGATCATCTGTCCTGGGCCCTGTATTGTTCAACATCTTTATCAACGATTTAGATGAAGGAATTGAGGGTAAACTGATTAAATTTGCTGATGACACAAAGCTAGGAGGGATAGCTAATACTAGAGAAGAGAGAGAGAGGATTCAAAAAGATTTAAATAAACTGGAGAAGTGGGCAGCAACTAACAGAATGGTTTTTAACAGGGAGAAATGCAAAGTACTACATCTGGGCAATAAAAATGAAAAAAGCATATATAGAATGGGAGGAATAGGGCTAAGTGACAGCACATGTGAAAAAGACTTGGGTATACTAATAGATCACAGACTGAATATGAGTCAACAGTGTGATGCAGCAGCAAAAAAGGCAAATGCAATTCTAGGATGTATTAACAGAAGCATACAGTCTAGATCACGTGAAGTCATTATTTCCCTCTACTCCTCTTTGGTCAGACCTCATCTGGAATATTGTGTCCAGTTTTGGGCACCACATTTTAAAAAAGACATCAACAAACTGGAGCAAGTTCAGAAAAGAGCGACCAGAATGGTGACCGGTCTGCAAACCCTGTCTTATGAGGAAAGGTTGCAGGATTTGGGAATGTTTAGTTTGCAAAAGAGAAGACTGAGAGGAGACTTAATAGCTGTCTACAAATATCTAAAGGGATGTCACATTGTAGAAGGATCAACTTTATTCTCATTTGCACAAGGAAAGACTAGAAGCAATGGGATGAAACTGAATGGGAAGAGACACAGATTAGATATTAGAAAAAACTTTTTGACAGTTAGAGTGATCAATGAGTGGAACAGGCTGCCACGAGAAGTGGTGAGTTCTCCTTCAATGGAAGTCTTCAAACAGAGGCTGGACAGACATCTGACTGGGATGATTTAGCGAATCCTGCTTTGAGCAGGGGGTTGGACCAGATGGCCCAGGAGGTCCCTTCCAACTCTACGATTCTATGATTCTATGATTCTATGATGATGATGCATCTGTGCCGACTGAACCTGTTAACCATTTCTTTGAAACGGTAGACGTGTCCACAGGTACCGAAGTGCTCAGCCCCGACACTCTGCGGAGTGAGACGGCTGAGGAACCCCTGGCAGGAGCAAGCAGCGGTGCGCAAGGAAATGGGGAGGTGCATGGGAACCATGAGGAAGGTAATGCCATGCAACTGACCAGTGCCACCGAGGAAGGTAACTGGCCCATAAGTAGCACTGCTCCTGGAGTGTTGGGGGTGGATGGGGAGGTAGAGCCCATAGCAGCGCCGATTGGTAGGTCTGTAGAGATCCCCAGGGAGACAGCATACATAGCAGCTGTCACACGCAGTCAGAGTGCCCAGATTGCAGGTAGCGCCCTGTCTTCTGGACCCTCTTCTGCTACAGGAGAGACTGAACCAGAGGTGACCCCAGAGGCGGTTCCAGAGGGTCCCAGTAAGGAAGGAACCCTGACGTCACTTCTGGCAGCCTCCAGCAAGGAGTTCCAGGCAGCTCTGCACTCAGACGTGAGCCTGGGGAAATTGAGAGGTCTCGCCGAGACACCCACCTCCGAGCCTGATAAGGAGAGGGTATTCTGGGAACAAGGAACGTTGTACCGGGAGACAGTACCCGGAGATTCCCAAAAGGAGTGGTTGAGGGAAAGACAGCTAGTCGTCCCCCTACAGTTCAGAACTGAGTTGTTGCGGATTGCCCATGAGATTCCACTCGCTGGACACTTGGGGATCAGCAAAACAAAGGCACGGCTGTCTCAACACTTTTATTGGCCCAAGCTGGAGACAGATGTAACACAATACTGCCGCTCCTGTGGCACCTGTCAAAAAGTGGGTAAGGCGGGGCCTGCTCTTAAGGCTCCCCCCCGTATTCCTTTGCCGGTGATAGAGGAGCCTTTCCAGAGAATCGCGGTGGACATTGTAGGCCCGCTGGCCGACCCCAGCAGCTCTGGAAAGCGATACATTCTCACCGTGGTAGACTACGCTACCCGGTACCCCGAGGCAGTAGTGGGTCGCCCCCGTCCCAGGGCTGTGGGGTACTCGGTACCGGGCCAGTGTCAGGGGATGTGCTGCGGTGGCGTTGACCTGGTCCGTGGCCCTGGGCGCCCAATGTAATGGTGGTTTCAGGTTATAGTTTATATGGATAGTTCGTGACGCCACCTGTGGTGTTTGGCAAGTGTGATGTTAAGCCAACGCTGCGGCAAATCCACTGGGACTGATGGTGTGTGCAGCATAGATGGTAAAGCTCCCCACAGGTGGAGCTGTAGTCCCAGGGCAGTGTAGATGTAGTTATGGAGGAGAGGCGCGGTTGGTGTGGAAGCTGGTACTCAGGTGTAGCGATGCTGGAATAACTGGAGGACACCAGAGTGTGCGGTTCCAAAGCTTTACTCACTGTTTGCAGTTCACACAGGTGCCTGCCTCCGCGCCGTGTTCTCCAGGTCAGGGCTCCAGCCAACCTCCAGGCAAGATAGGATTCTCCCTTCCACACTCCGCCAACATGTACCTTCCTGAACGTCTCCTCTAATGCACCTTTAAGTGTGAAGCACCCCAGTACCGTGGTTCCCTGGAGTACCTCTTGTCTCGGGTTCCTACGACCCTTACTTGTATAACAGACAGCTGTAGCCTGATCAGGGATCTCTATCTCCAGAGTCCCGGCTCACTATTAAGTTGCTGTTGTGTTCCAAGTCTATAATAGGAGTAAGGCGTTAGCGGCTCACTACTCCACCGGTGTCTGTTGCTGGATATAAAGGATCCGATCAACCTCGGGGATGGGGCCCCGGCCTTGCACCTCGGACTGGAAGGGTTATCTATCTCTCTATCCCACTTCCCACCGTCCTTCTATTCTCCTTCGTTCCGATCTATTCTTTCTATGGAAGCTGTAGTTTCAGGTCTACGTCTCTTCTCCTTTCCTTCCTTTCCGTGCCAGCTGGCTCAGGTCACTGAGGCAGCTGCAGCACTCCTTCCATCCCTTCTAGGGATCCTCACTCCTCACTGAGTGACTTTCCTTCCTACTCTGCGTGCCCTCTTCTGCAGACTGACCTTCAATCAATTCTCTCATCCTACACTTTCCCCTTCTTTTATATTAACTCCACCCACCTCCCAGCACATCTTGTGTTACAAAGCAGGGTTCTACGAAGGGTGCTCTGCTACCCCCAGCCTGAAGCTGTAATGTGGCCCTACTGAACTATCCTGTGTGTGGGATGCAGGTGATGGAGTGTGGTCAGGATTTCCCACCTTACCTGGATGGTGGGGTACCACACCTTAGGAGAAGGTGCAATACCTCTGTGGCTACTGAAGCCTCAGGGGCGCCACAGTAGCTCTGTCTTCAACCAGGGCAGATAAGGTGGCTGACGCACTGGTGGTAGGATTTCCCAGGGAGATGCTTACCAATCAAGGGACCCAATTCTTGTCTCGCCTAATGGAGGCTCTCTGATAAAATGCAGGTGAAGCACCTGGTATCGAGTGCGTATCACCCACAGACTAATGGTTTGTGTGAACGCTTCAACGGTACCCTCAAACAGATGCTCAGCATGCTGATTGAGACCCAAGAGCACGACTGGGAGCGGTACCTCCCACACCTGCTGTTCGCTTACAGAGAAGTTCCACAGGCATCGACCGGGTTCTCCCCCTTTGAGCTCCTGTATGGCAGGTGAGTCCGGGGACCCCTTGGGTTGATAAGAGAATCCTGGGAAGATGAACCAAACCCCACAGAAGTGTCCTTCTTGGATTATGTCATGCGCTTCTGTGACAAGATGGAGACCTTGAAGCAGTTGGTGCATGACAACATGATGCAGACTCAGGCTGACCAGAAGCACTGGTACGACCAGAACAACCGGGAGCGGACCTACCAGGTGGGTCAAAAGGTGTGGGTGCTGTTCCCCGTACCAACGGATAAGCTTCAGGCAGCCTGGGAAGGCCCATACGTCGTCCACCAACAGCTCAACCTGGTCACCTACGTGGTCATGCTTGACCATGCTCGGGGTAGGCGCTAGGCCTTTCACGTCAATATGCTGAAGGCGCACCACGAACGTGAAGCTTGCGTCCTCCTGGTCTGCAACTTGCCCGAGAATGGGGAGAAGATCCCCTTCTGGACATGCTGGCCCAAGCCAAGGCCAATGGGTCCATTGAGGACATGGAGATAAGTGGTTTGCTAACCGTATCCCAGCGGTCGCAGTTGCTGGAAACCCTGGAACCCTTCCGGATCGTGTTCACCAACCGACCTGGGAGGACAGAGTTAGCGGTTCATGAGGTGGACACCGGGAATCACGCCCCACTACGGCGAACACCTTCTTGGATCTCTGAGAAGGTGCAACAGATCATGCGCCAAGAGATCAATGAGATGTTAAGGCTGGGGGTGATTCGACGGTCAAAAAGCGCGTGGGCTTCACCTGTAGTCCTCGTGCCTAAAAAGGATCGAACCACCCGGTTCTGCGTGGACTACAGGGGGCTCAACGCCATCATAACCTCTGCTGCCCACCCGATGCCGCGCATCGAGGATCTGCTTGAGCGGTTGGCAAAAGCAAGGTACATATCCATCATGGATCTGAGTCGGGGATACTGGCAGATTCCTCTGAGCCCTGAGGCGCAGGAGAAATCCGCCTTTATCACCCCCTTTGGACTGTACGAGTCCACGGTCATGCCCTTCGGCATGAAAAATGCCCCTGCCACTTTCCAGCGGATGGTCAACCACCTGCTTCGGGGACTGGAGGAGTACGCGGTGGCGTACTTGGACGACATCGCCAACTTCAGTTCCACCTGGGAGGTACACCTTCAGCTGCTCCAGGAGGTGCTCAAGCGTCTTCACCAGGCAGGCCTGACTATCAAGCCGGGAAAGTGTCAGATGGGCCTGAGCGAGGTCCACTACCTGGGGCACCAGGTAGGCGGGGGTTCCATGAGTCCGGAGCCAGAAAAGGTGGACGCAATCATGTTCTGGCCCTCCCCCAGGACCAAGAAACAGGTGAAGTCCTTCTTGGGTACTGCAGGCTACTATAGGAGATTTGTTCAAGACTATAGAGCCCTTGCAAACCCTTGACTGACCTCACCAAGCAGAGGCTACTGTTATGAATGGGTCACCGAGGAGGAACAACAAAAAGCTAAGTCCCAGAAAACCAGAGAGGTTGGTAACTATGCAGATTGCAGATTCCTGATCTTAACCACACAACTAACAGTAGCAGTGGAGCGTTCCTACGCTGTTCCTAGACGCCTTATAACCACCGGAGGACTACATAAACCTAAAGCAAGAAAAGGGAAACTAACTGCCACAGAGCAGACCCCAAAGGAAAAGAGAGCCCCCACACATGTATTGACGGTGAAGCAAGATGAAAACACAAACACAGGCAGGAAAATAGGCTGAGCAAACGATGGGGCCGACTAACTAGAAAGGACAGGAAAGGAAACCACTGTCTGCAATCTGCCAAAAAACCCTACCAAAATAATGTCCAACACGTCTGATAGCAAAATTAACCCTGAAGTCACTAGACTTCTCCCACTATATCAGCACTCTGAAATATTCTGAAACAGAGCAAAAAAGAGGCCAATCTAATAAGGGACAAAAAGGCAAATTGGCAAATACAGATAAATAGGAGTGGAAGTTCAGCATAGCCCCAGCAGGGGCAAGCTGACCACACAAGAAACGTAATTGTTCAACAAGCGCAAGTGTGAACATTAGCAAAAAACAAACTTAACTTGGGAAGACTGGAAGAGAGCTGAAGTCCAAGACCTGAGAAGCAGACTGAATCACCAGCACCAGGATAGGGCGTCAGCTGTCTTATATCCAGTCTGATACTCCAGAGATCCAATCGTTATCCTCCTCATCAGGTGGCAGATCACTACCACTTAAACCAACCTCACTACCTCCTGTCACCACCAGAGGGAGAATGGAAGGAGAACTCTCAACTGGTGGAGCAGAAAATGAGCTCATAACAGGCTACCCCAAACAGTCAACTGGACAGATGACTGTGAGGCGGCCTTCCAAGCTTTGAAAGCAGCCCTGTGCAACTCTCCAACGTTGAGAGCAGTCGACAGCAGTAACCCGTTTCTGGTACAGACCGACGCCAGCGAGTTTGACCTCGGTGCTGTGCTCAGCCGGGTCAACTCGGGGAACCAGGAGCACCCCGTGTTGTACCTGAGCCGGAAACTTTTGCCGAGGGAAGTGGCATACTCGACCATCGAGGAGTGTCTGGCCATGGTGTGGGCACTGCAATGTTTGCAGCCCTACCTGTACGGGCGCACCTTCACGGTGGTAACTGACCACAACCCTCTGAGCTGGTTGCACACAGTGTCCGGAACCAATGGAAGGTTGCTCCGCTGGAGCCTTGCCCTTCAACAGTACGACTTTACTGTACAACACAAAAAGGGCAGTGAACATGGCAATGCCGATGGGTTGTCCCGCCGGGGCGAAACCGCTGAGGTGCGCATGGCCGATTACCGACAGGTAATGCCTCCGTAGCGCCCTCTAAAGGGGGGAGGTGTAATGTAAGATATGATTTTGCAGAACTTTCTAGAATCTCCCACTGCTACACACAGAGGAGACGAGCCTGTCATGTAGCTGTAACCCCCCTCTTCCCCCACAACACACACACACCAATGTCTGTCTTCCTGTGTGCAGCTCTGTGAAACCTGAAACCATCCATTTCCTCTCGAAGCCCTCTCTTTCCCCCATACCTGCATAGCTAAGTGGAAAGGATGTCCCTTTGTCTGAAACCACGAGGCCATTCTAGCTATAGGTGATATTAAAGAGACTGTATCGCAAAAACCATATACCGTCGAAATATAATAATCATATTATTGTGTAGGCAATGAAGCCAGCTTTCTAAACCCCTAAGTTTCACGATTCTCGGACTTCCAGAAACTGAGATATGGATTGCTCCCAAATGGAGTGTCCTAAGTATGGCATGCTTGGAGTTGTTTCACTCTATGGGTAAATTACAAACAATGATACCCTATGAGTGGTTATACGAGCTTTTCTCATCCCGATATAGTTAGTATAAGTTTTTAGTAAAGCTTCAACTTAGAGAGAAGGGGGGTGGAACCTCCCTAGCCGGCCCCTTTTGCTGAGGCCACACAGCCTAGACCATAAGGGATGCGAGGGGACAATGAGCGCAGTTCAGCTGGAGTCCTTCTGCCAGAGAGACGTGCCGATGAGTGGGGATGGTTGGTTAAGCGCCCCTCCCCCAGACACATGGTCTGCCTAATATCAACTACGCACATGTGAGTGTTACTTTCTGTTCTTTCATCCACTTTGTTTTATATTTGTATTTGTACATATGTAATGTCTCAACTTTATAGCAACTTTTATCTATGTAATCACTACCCGCATTCTTTTGGGAATAAATGATAAAATCTATTAGCTTTGTCTCCATGCTCTAAGAAACGAACTAGACGCCTTTTTTAGATAATTACGCTACTGATCGGGTTGGCTTTGAACCCCTGGCTAGGCTAGCTGGCAGTACAGACAGGTCTTATATGCTGAATGAGGGGCTGCGGCCACAGCATTGATAATTCCCTTACTGTTGTAGTCTAATTGCCCGTGCACAGCAAGCAGCCCATCCGGCGACTAATTACCCTAGGTGCAGTTCCCTGACTGACCTGAGGGTAAGGGGGGGTGCCGGAGAACTGCGAGTTCCAAAGTGGAACTGAGAAAGTGGGATATACATAAATCCCCGCAGTTCTTGGAAGGTTGTTAGCAGTGGTGGGGCATCCAAAATACCCCCCTGCGGTAAATTGTTAGAGCAAGATTAGCTTGCTGTGTTTTTGTCACATGGTGCCGGTGGTGGGATAACTAAGATAAGCCCCAACTGTGCCTGTGTTAGCCGTGTGCCGGCAGTGCGTCACGTTCCTCCGTCCGCTGACATACCCATGTCGGTGGTGGGATCATGACGTATTGGTGGCACAGGGTCCGCTGTCCGTCACACACAGTATACAGTATATAGGTGTCAGCACACTCCTCACTGTTGTGTCTTGTAGTGACATTATATACACACAGTATACAGTATATAGGTGTCAGCGCACTCCTCACTGTTGTGTCTCACATAGATGACATGTGATTGGCTATACACACACTTCATCCTCTTCCACAGCCGCAGCGTGTGAACGCAGCCAGCAGAAGCCGCAGGGGCCGGGGCTGTCGTGGCTTCAGGACTGTCTGTGTGAATGGTGGACGTGAGACTTCAGACAGCAGATCGCGCAGTTTATGTATTGGGTGCCCGGAAAATTTCCCAAACAAACACAGCTTGCGCCTTCTTGGGTGGGCGACTTATCAACAGACTAATTTCCTAAACAAACGGAGGCAGGCGCGGGGCTGATTGGCTGCAGCGGCACCGAGGGGCTCATTGCTGTGGGTGGGCTGCGGGCGGACGAGTGTTTATCGCCGAGAATTATTTATTTTCCAGCGCTAAGTCAACATAAAGTCGCAAAGTTCGCAGCGTTATTCCGTGTTGTGGAGCGATGAAGGAGCAGGGGCAGCAGCAGCAGGCAGGAGGCTGCGGGGCACAGCAGAGCTCAGAGCACGGGGCACAGCAGAGCGCAGAGGAGAGCGCAGAGCACGGGGCACAGCACGGGGCACAGCAGAGCTCAGAGCACGGCGCACAGCACAGCCCTGCAGCCCCCGCTGCTCCCCACCATGAGCCGCCTCTACGACCACCTACCCCAGCTGGCCGCTGAGCTCCCCCGACCACCGCTGCTCTACCTGTACGGAGCGGACCGCGCCCTCCTGCCCTCCCTGGGCTTTGCGCCCCCCAGGGTCCTCGGCAGCAGGCAGGAGCCGCCCCAGAAGCCCCCCTACAGCTACATCGCCCTGATCGCCATGGCCATCAAGGCCTCCCCGGAGCACAGGGTCACCCTGAACGGCATCTACCAGTTCATCATGGAGCGCTTCCCCTTCTACCACGACAACAAGCAGGGCTGGCAGAACTCCATCAGGCACAACCTGTCCCTCAACGAGTGCTTCATCAAGGTGCCCCGGGAGAAGGGGCGGCCAGGCAAGGGCTCCTACTGGACCCTGGACCCCAAGTGTCTGGAGATGTTTGAGAATGGCAACTTCAGACGCAGGAAGAGGAAACCAAAGCCTCTGCTGAGCCAGGAGTCCAAGAGGTGCCGAGCAGCTGCGGCAGAAGACCTGGAGGGGTCAGCAGGGGAGGGTGGCCTTCAGAGGCCAGTCATTGCCCCCAGTGACTGCAGGGAGGACAGAGGGGCAGACCTCTCCTCCTCAGACCAGGAGAGCAGCAGAGATGGCAGCCACCCACAGGTGACCTCCCCTGCCACCCTCCCACAGGTGACCACCTCTGCCACCCTCCCACAGGTGACCTCCTCTGCCACCCACCCACAGGTGACCTCCTCTGCCACCCTCCCACAGGTGACCTCCTCTGCCACCCTCCCACAGGTGACCTCTTCTGCCACCCTCCCACAGGTGACCTCCTCTGCCACCCTCCCACAGGTGACCTCCTCTGCCATCCTCCCACAGGTGACCTCCTCTGCCACCCTCCCACAGGTGACCACCTCTGCCACCCACCCACAGGTGACCTCCTCTGCCACCCACCCACAGGTGACCTCCTCTGCCACCCTCCCACAGGTGACCTCTTCTGCCACCCTCCCACAGGTGACCTCCTCTGCCACCCTCCCACAGGTGACCTCCTCTGCCATCCTCCCACAGGTGACCTCCTCTGCCACCCTCCCACAGGTGACCACCTCTGCCACCCACCCACAGGTGACCTCCTCTGCCACCCACCCACAGGTGACCTCTGTCCCCCTCATGGACGATCCACAGACACCAGGAGGCTCCACTCTGCTCACTGACAAGGGGGCACTATCTGCAGCCGGGGGTCCTCAGGAGGAAAGACCCCAACATCTGGGGTCGGATGAGCACCTGGGAGATGCCACTTCATCAGCCACTAAAGAACCTGAAGCTCTGACTCTTCTTCACCATCATCATCCTCCATCACCTGCAGGAGCAAAGCTCCCCAAGAGCTTCAGTATAGACAGCATCCTGAGCCCTCCAGCCACCAAGGGCAGTGGGGGGCCAGGTGTGTGGGACTGCCTGGCAGGGGGCCACAGGTATAACCGCAGCGTCTGCCCTGTGTTCAATGCTTCTGTGATGATCGACTCTCAGGTACAGGGGCGATTCTACCACATTGGGGTCCCCATCCTCTCTTATGTGCCCCTGGCTCTTACAGAATCAGCATTACCCAAATAGGAGCCCTATAGTCTCTGGGATTTGTGTGTTGCTGGGACTAGTAGTTCCCCTGTGCCTACTATTCTTTCTTCATAGGCTGGAACTGTGGGGGCTTTACCCAGGAGCAGTGACTGTGTCCTCAGGAGCTGATGCCCCCTGTCTCTGCAGGACTCCTCCTCCGTCACCTTCCCTCACGCTGCCGACAATCCTTGATATCACCCAGTTACTGGAAATAAAAGGACTGGATGCTGTGGAGTGTCATCTGCTCACATCACGCGTGATATTGGCTGCGCTCCTGTTATTTGGGGGTGGATCGGTGTGAGGTCAGGAGGCTTTGGGGGGTCTGGGATATTAATGGATGAGCATTAACCCCTGTTCTGCTGGGTAAAGTCAAGGGGTAAAACAGCAGCCCGGACAGTCTGAGGTGTGAGCAGCCAGATAATGGGGCGCCTATCGTATAGAAGACCCCCAGTGTCTGATAGTAATGCTGAGAAATGATAATAATAATGATAATAATAATACATGATAGAACAGAGGGCAGATAGTGTGTCACTTCTCACATTCTGACTTCTTGGTTCTTGTGGTTCCTCGGTTCCGGCTGGTTTCTGGTTTGGATTTTGCATTCTCTTTTTGCCTTGGTTTTTCATTAGTTCTTGCTGCCATAAAATAAGGAGAAATGATTAAACTGATGCAGATTTATATTTTATAACAGTTTTCATTGCATAGAAGTTTCTGATATCTGTAAAAACATCTGTGAAAAAACAATGATTAAGTGTGAAAGGTAAAAGATGGAAATAAAAGGGTAGAAAACAAGGACTGAGCTCTGGAGAGATCTATGTCAGTGACACAATCAGTGTCGGACCCGGGAGCCAAGGGCCCACCAGTCACAATGACCTTAGTGGCCACTATTCACGAGCATACAATTATCACACTACCCTTATTCACAAATGTACCTAGATCACTATATGACAATAGACTGGGTAGTGTGGATAATGAATGATGAGACGCTGCTTTATTCTGTACAGAGTAAATCATGTGAATTATGCCAAGTACTGTCCACACAGTGGGGTTGGGGGCCCATGACTCCACGGGGGCCCTCCTGGGGAATCCCCTGTGGGCCAGTCCAAGCCTGGCTACAATGTGGGTATATGTACACACCCCATACACACACACTACTGTAGAAGCTTCCTGAAGTTACAATAACCTGCAGAGGAGGCAGCGGATGAGGAGGGTTTTCCTCTCCATCGTCCATGCACATTTTCAGATGGACAATATCAGTCATGTACGATGCAGAGATTGATGGGGCAGTTGTCACATCTGTATCTGTGTGATCTCAGCAGATGACATATGACAATGGGCTGCCATTATTATCGGTCACAGATCTCATGCCCCAGAGCAGGCACAGGCAATTACTAATGGCTGCCCACCATTACTGATGACTGCACACCATTACTGCCCTCCATTACTGATGGCTGCCCACCATTACTGATGGCTGCCCACCATTACTGCCCTCCATTACTGATGGCTGCCCACCATTACTGATGACTGCCCACCATTACTGATGGCTGCCCACCATTACTGATGGCTGCACACCATTACTGATGGCTGCCCACCATTACTGCCCACTATTACTGATGACTGCCCACCACTACTGATGGCTTCCCACCATTACTGCCCTTCATTACTGATAGCTGCCCACCATTACTGATGACTGCCCACCATTACTGATGGCTGACCACCATTACTGCCCACTATTACTGATGGCTGACCACCATTACTGATGACTGCCCACTATTACTGATGGCTGAACACCATTACTGATGATTGCCCACCATTACTGATGGCTGCCCACCATTACTGCCCTCTATTACTGATGGCTGACCACCATTACTGCCCACCATTACCAATGGCTGACCACCATTACTGCCCACCATTACCGATGGCTGCCCACCATTACTGATGACTGCCCACCATCACTGATGGCTGCCCACCATTACTGATGGCTGCCCACCATCACTGATGGCTGCCCACCATTACTGATGGCTGCCCACCATTACTGCCCTCCATTACTAATGGCTGCCCACCATTACTGCCCTCCATTACTGATGGCTGCCCACCATTACTGCCCTCCATTACTGATGGCTGCCCACCATTACTGCCCTCCATTACTGATGGCTGGCCACCATTACTGCCCTCCATTACTGATGGCTGACCACCATTACTGCCCACAATTACTGATGGCTGCCCACAATTACTGATGGCTGCCCACCATTACTGCCCTCCATTACTGATGGCTGGCCACCATTACTGCCCTCCATTATTGATGACTGCCCACCATTACTGATGGCTGCCCACCATTACTGCCCTCCATTACTGATGGCTGAACACCATTACTGATGACTGAACACCATTACTGATGGCTGCCCTCCATTACTGATGACTGCACACCATTACTGCCCAACATTACTGATGGCTGCCCACCATTACTGCCCTCCATTACTGATTGCTGACCACCATTACTGCCCACTATTACTGATGGCTGCCCACCATTACTGCCCACCATTATTGATGGCTGCCCACCATTACTGATGGCTGCCCACCATTACTGCCCTAAATTACTGATGGCTGCCCACCATTACTGCCCTCTATTACTTATGGCTGCCCACCATTACTGCCCTCCATTACTGATGGCTGACCACCATTACTGCCCTCCATTACTGCCCTCCATTACTGATGGCTGCCCACCATTACTGCCCTCCATTACTGATGGCTGCCCACCATTACTGCCCTCCATTACTGATGGCTGACCACCATTACTGCCCACTATTACTGCCCACCATTACTGATGGCTGCCCACCATTACTGATGGCTGCCCACCATTACTGCCCTCCATTACTGATGGCTGACCACCATTACTGCCCACTATTACTGCTTACTGCCCAACAATACTGCCCACCATTACTGCCCACTATTACTGATGGCTGACCACCATTACTGATGGCTGAGTACCATTACTGATGACTGAACACCATTACTGATGGCTGCCCTCCATTACTGATGACTGCACACCATTACTGCCCAACATTACTGATGGCTGCCCACCATTACCGATGGCTGCCCACCATTACCGATGGCTGACCACCATTACTGATGTCTGCCCACCATTACTGCTCTCCATTACTGATAACTGCCCACCATTACTGCCCTCCATTACTGATGGCTGACCACCATTACTACCCACTATTACTGATGACTGCCCACCATTACTGATGGCTGCCCACCATTACTGCCCTCTATTACTGATGGCTGACCACCATTACTGCCCACCATTATTGCCCACCATTATTGATGGCTGCCCACCATTACTGATGGCTGCCCACCATTACTGCCCTAAATTACTGATGGCTGCCCACCATTACTGCCCTCCATTACTGATGGCTGACCACCATTACTGCCCTCCATTACTGATGGCTGCCCACCATTACTGCCCTCCATTACTGATGGCTGACCACCATTACCGATAACTGCCCACCATTACTGATGGCTGCCCTCAGCACCAGAGCTCAGTCACATCTAATACAGAACATTTGCATGTGGATGTTTGGCTGCTACTTAAAATAAAAGGAAAGGTCAGTGTACACAAACTTCCATCTTTTTTCCATCTGTGATTATAACACAGCTGGGAACTACAACCCCCGGCATCTTTGATCATCTCTGTCATCCCGGCTAAAATAGAGTGTACAACACAATTGCACAGTGTGTGTGTGTGTGTATATATGCAGTCATGGCCAAAAGTATTGACACCCCTGCAATTCTGTCAGATAATACTCAGTTTCTTCCTGAAAATGATTGCAAACACAAATTCTTTGGTATTATTATCTTCATTTAATTTGTCTTAAATGAAAAAACACAAAAAGAATTGTCCTAAAGCCAAATTGGATATAATTCCACACCAAACTTAAAAAAGAGGGTGGACAAAAGTATTGGCACTGTTTGAAAAATCATGTGATGCTTCTCTAATTTGTGTAATTAACAGCACCTGTAACTTACCTGTGGCACCTAACAGGTGTTGGCAATAACTAAATCACACTTGCAGCCAGTTGACATGGATTAAAGTTGACTCCACCTCTGTCCTGTGTCCTTGTGTGTACCACATTGAGCATGGAGAAAAGAAAGAAGACCAAAGAACTGTCTGAGGACTTGAGAAACCAAATTGTGAGGAAGCATGAGCAATCTCAAGGCTACAAGTCCATCTCCAAAGACCTGAATGTTCCTGTGTCTACCGTGCGCAGTGTCATCAAGAAGTTTAAAGCCCATGGCACTGTGGCTAACCTCCCTTGATGTGGCCGGAAAAGAAAAATTGACGAGATTTCAACGCAAGATTGTGCGGATGTTGGATAAAGAACCTCCACTAACATCCAAACAAGTTCAAGCTGCCCTGCAGTCCGAGGGTACAACGGTGTCAACCCGTACTATCCGTCGGCATCTGAATGAAAAGGGACTGTATGGTAGGAGACCCAGGAAGACTCCACTTCTTACCCCGAGACATAAAAAAAGCCAGGCTGGAGTTTGCCAAAACTTACCTGAAAAAGCCTAAAACATTTTGGAAGAATGTTCTCTGGTCAGATGAGACAAAAGTAGAGCTTTTAGGGCAAAAGCATCAACATAGAGTTCACTGGAGAAAAAAGAGGCATTCAAAGAAAAGTACACGGTCCCTACAGTCAAACATGGCGGAGGTTCCCTGATGTTTTGGGGTTGCTTTGCTGCCTCTGGCACTGGACTGCTTGACCGTGTGCATGGCATTATGAAGTCAGAAGACTACCAACAAATTTTGCAGCATAATTTAGAGCCCAGTGTGAGAAAGCTGGGTCTCCCTCAGAGGTCATGGGTCTTCCAGCAGGACAATGACCCAAAACACACTTCAAAAAGCACTAGAAAATGGTTTGAGAGGAAGCACTGGAGACTTCTAAGGTGACCAGCAATGAGTCCAGACCTGAATCCCATAGAACACCTGTGGAGAGATCTAAAAATGGCAGTTTGGAGAAGGCTCCCTTCAAATATCAGGGACCTGGAGCAGTTTGCCAAAGAAGAATGGTCTAAAATTCCAGCAGAGCATTGTAAGAAACTCATTGATGGTTACCGGAAGCGGTTGGTCGCAGTTATTTTGGCTAAAGGTTGTGCAATCAAGTATTAGGCTGAGGGTGCCAATACTTTTGTCCAGCCCATTTTTGGAGTTTTGTGTGAAATGATCAATGTTTTGCTTTTTGCTTCATTTTATTTTGTGTTTTTTCATTTAAGACAAATTAAATGAAGATAATAATACCAAAGAATTTGTGTTTGCAATCATTTTCAGGAAGAAACTGAGTATTATCTGACAGAATTGCAGGGGTGTCAATACTTTTGGCCATGACTGTATATATGTGTGTGTGTATGAATGGTAATAATAATAATTTTTATTTATATAGTGCCAACATATTCCGCAGCGCTTTACAATTAAGCGGGGACATGTACAGACGATAAATTCAATACAAGTTAAGACCATTTAAACAGTGACATTAGGAGTGAGGTCCCTGCTCGCAAGCTTACAATCTACAAGGAAATGGGGGACACAGTAGGTGAGAAATGCTTGTTAATTCAGGTCTGGCAATTATAATAAATAGGGATTTTCATATAAAGCTGCATGATCCGGTCATCAACCCGTGTAATGGTAAATGTGTCTATGTGTCTATGAGTGTATACACGTGTGTATTTGGGCAAGTATGTGTGAATATATGTGTGTATGTACTTTTGTAAGTGACTCAGTGTAATGTATGAATTTATGTGTATGTTTAATCATTTGTGCATTTATACTTATGTATTTGTGTGTGTCTGTATGTGTATATATGCATGCGTGTATTTATATGTATGTGTCTGAGTATATGTGTAGGTGTATTTACATGTATGTATTGATATGTATCTGTGTATGTAGGTGTGTACAGGTATGTGTATTTATAAATATATGTATGCATCCATATGTGTGTGTGATGCCTTATGGCAGATTTATTAAATTTGTTTTAGACATTTTTGTGTTAGTTTTATAAAGTGTCTAGCTAAGGAGGTGTGGCCTAGAATAAAGGGGTGTGGCATAAAAGGCATAAAAAACCTTTTTGTGCAAGATATTGGGAAAGCAGCAGAGGCCTCGTAAAACCAGGAGAATCTACAACAAATGCTTTGATTTCATTAGATAGAAAAATGTCTAAATGTAAATATGAAATGTAACTCACTCATAATTAATAAATTGAGATAAGCAAAAAAGCGAGTGCTAAAATGTAACTTATAATAATATATTTAGAGTGTTGCTCTTATGGCTACATCAATATTGGTATGTCGTATAAAATATAAATGAAGCATCCCTCATTCCTGTAGCTAATTATTGCTCCTATAGCTATGCTGCTGGCAGCCGGTCCCTCTTTACCCCGTCTACTTGTGATACACTGTATAGGAGCCCTGATGTGGGATACGTCAGCTCTATGTGTGTGTTACTAACACTTATGCAGCCATTAGAGCAACATGTTATTAAACGTTACATTCTATCTCACACTCTTTGGCTCATTTCTCCTAATTCACAAGGTGTTAAAAAGTGATACATTTTTTCAAGCAGAAGCCACTTCTGCAAATTCTACTTTCTAGGGAAGTTTTCAGCCCATTTTTTTCCCTGAAGATTTTCTTGAAGCAATTTTGAAGTGTTTTTAAAGAGTTTTATTTTTGTGACGTGTTCATCCTTTGCAGCCTTATTTCACCTGACAGGGCTGAGATTGCAGAAGTCAAAAGAGAAAAAAAGGGTTTGGGAAAACTTGTTGTGTAAACATCATGTATTTAATTCTTGTTAGTCTTCAAAGATCTGACCGGCGCTTTTTATTTCCACCAGGAGTTTTTCAAAAACTCTTCAGAAAAAAAAAAGCTCAAACTTCTCCTATGAGCAGCAAAGGGGATTTCCCATAGAAATGAATAGGGAGAGTTTTCAGTGTTGTTGCAGCTGTAATGGAGGCAGATTTAGGAGAGGATCCGCTAAAAATTCCTCCAAAAACTCTGTTCCAAAATGCCATAACTAAAGTAGAAGTATACAATGTTCTGAAAAAAGTTCAACCGAGAGAAAAAAAAAATACTGTACACAACTGGCAGCAGAATTCAGAGCAAGAGAAGTCTTGAAAAATCTTAGCAAAACATTGTGTGTGAATCCAGTGTAAAAGGATGAAGGACAGAGGCAATAGGTGGATATGTGAATGTGTGCTATGTTGTATGGCTTTGCACCTCTGTGTGATGTATGTGTGTATAATTGGCCATGTACATGACGAATGGGTGTATGATTGCATATGTGTGGGCAGGATGTTTGTATGACTGGGTACAGTTGTGAGAAAAACTGTTTGCCTCCTTCCTGATTTCCTCTTTTGGGAGAATATTCTAGACTCACAAGACAAAAGCAGAACTTTTTGCAAGGCGTATGTCCCATTATATGTGGCGTAGAAGTGACACATCATTTCAGAAAAGCAACATCATACCAACAGTAAAATATGGTGGTAGTGTGATTGTCTGGGGCTGTTTTGCCGCTTCAGGACCTGGAAGACTGGCTGTGGTAAATGGAACCATGAATACTACCGTCTACCAAAAAATCCTGGAGGAGAATGTCCGGACTTCTGTTCCTGACCTCAAGCTGAAGCGCACTTGGGTTATATAGCAGCACAATGATCCAAAAATATACCAACAAGCCCACCTCAAAATGGCTTAAAAAAAACAACAAAATTAAGACTTTGGAGTGGCGTAGTCAAAGTCTTGACATTAATCTGATTGAGATTCATTTAGAAGACCTTCATATATAAACTGCATTTTGTGATTACTTGTGTTATTATCTTTGTCTTTGATGATAGGAAACATTTAGTGTGACAATCATGCAAAAGAAAAGCAAATCAGGAAGGGGGTGAACACTTTCACACAGCTGTATATGTATATGATGTATGTGTGTATGACTGGGTGTATGTGTGGGTGTACAGTATATGAATATATAATTGTGTATGTGAAGTTTGTATCCAACCGGCAATAGATTTATTTGTTGATAGACGATCGCAGCTCAGACAGCCGCAGTCTCGTGGCTCATTATAATAATAATAAATAATAAATTTTATTTTTATAGCGCCGACATATTCCGCAGCACTTTACATTTCAGAGGGGATTTGTACAGACAATAGACATTACAGCATAACAATAATCACATACAGTAGATTATAACAAATACCAAGAGGAGTGAGGTCCCTGCTCGCAAGCTTACAGTCTATGAGGAAAGAGGGAGACACGAAAGGTGGGTGGTAACAGTTGCCCTGATTGTATGGACCAGCCATAATGTTAAGTGTGTAACAGTACAGACACAGAGGGCTAATGGATGCATAAAGCATGTGGGAACATGATGCTGGGAACCTGGTTATGGTAAAACTTTTGGCTCTGCCACACAGGGATAGGTTAGGTTAATGTGTTGAGGCGATAGGCTAGTCTGAATAAATGCGTTTTCAGGACACGCTTAAAATTGTGGGGATTGGGGACTAATCGTATTGACCTGGGAAGTGCATTCCAAAGAATTGGCGCGGCACGTGTAAAGTCTTGGAGACGGGAGTGGAAGGTTCTGACTATTGAGGATGCTAACCTCAGGTCATCAGCAGAACGGAGGGCGCGGGTAGGGTGGTATACTGAAACAAGGGAGGAGATGTAGGGTGGTGCTGAGCCATGGAGGGCTTTGTGGGTGAGGGTAATAAGTTTATACTGAATTCTGGAGTGGATGGGTAGCCAGTGTAATGACTGGCACAAGGTAGAGGCATCGGTGTAACGATTGGTGAGGAATATGATCCTGGCTGCAGCATTCAAGACAGATTGGAGAGGGGAGAGTTTGGTAAGAGGGAGACCGATTAGAAGAGAGTTACAATAGTCGAGACGAGAATGAATAAGAGAAACAGTAAGAGTTTTTGCAGAGTCAAAAGTAAGAAAAGGTCGAATTCTAGAAATGTTTTTGAGGTGCAGATGACAAGAGCGAGCCAGTGATCGAATGTGGGGGGCAAAGGAAAGCTCGGAATCAAGTATGACCCCAAGACAGCGGGCATGTTGCTGGGGAGTAATAGTGGAACCACACACGGAAATGGCAATGTCGGGTGTAGGTACATTAGTAGCGGGAGGAAACACCAGGAGTTCAGTCTTTGACAGGTTCAGTTTCAGATATAGTGAGGACATGATATTAGACACAGCGTTTAGACAATCGCCAGTGTTTTCTAGAAAGGCTGGCGTGATGTCAGGAGAAGAAGCGTATAATTGGGTGTCATCAGCATAGAGATGGTACTGGAAACCAAATCTACTGATTGTTTGACCAATAGGGGCAGTGTACAAGGAGAAGAGGAGGGGGCCTAGAACCGATCCTTGAGGAACCCCAACAGTAAGGGGAAGGTGAGAGGAGGAGGAACCGGCAAAAGAAACAGTAAAGGAGCGGTCGGAGAGATAGGAGGAGAACCAGGAGAGAACGGTGTCCTTGAGGCCAATGGAATGGAGCATAGTGAGGAGGAGCTGATGATCCACAGTGTCGAATGCTGCAGAGAGATCCAAGAGAATTAGCATGGAGTAATGACCATTAGATTTAGCTGTTAGCAGATCATTAGAGACTTTAGTGAGGGCAGTTTCAGTGGAGTGTAAAGAGCGGAAACCGGATTGGAGAGGGTCGAGAACAGAGTTTTCTGAGAGATAGCGGATAAGACGGGAGTGGACCAGGCGTTCCAGGAGTTTAGAGATGAAGGGAAGATTAGAGACAGGTCTATAGTTAGCGGCACAGTTTTGGTCGAAGGGATGGTTTTTTAAGTAGTGGATGTATGATGGCATGCTTAAATGAGGAGGGAAAAATACCAGAAGAGAGAGAGAGGTTAAATATTTTAGTTAGGTGAGGGGTGACAGCAGGGGAAAGGGACTGGAGGAGATGTGACGGAAATGGGTCACTGGTGCAAGTAGTTGGGCGAGAAGATGCAAGGAGCCTGCTTACTTCTTCTTCTGTGACTGGTTCAAAATCAGAGAGTGAGTTAGATGCAGTGGGGGAGGGAGGACAGTGCATGGTATGAGGGGATTTGGAGATAATTTCCTGTCGGATCTGGTCAATTTTTTCTTTGAAGTAATTGGCCAGATCGTCAGCTCGGAGCTCCGTGGTTGGGGCCTGTACTCTTGGATTGAGTAGAGAATGAAAAGTGTCAAAGTATTAGTTACATATTAAATGGTTAATAATGATTTTAAGTTTGCAGCTGTTACTTAATACAGTTTTTCATAGTAGTGCAAGTGTCGGTGCTGCTGATGGTATTTGCATTCTCTACACTAGTTTCTTTTATTATTGATCAATTTTGTCATCACTTCCATTGTTGCTTCATTCATTACATTATTTTTTTTTATTTAACAAAAATAGAAACAAAAATATTAATTTACGTTCTGAACAAGGAAGAGAATCTGATACATTATTTATTCTGTACTGCAAGAAATAATAGAAATTAATAGAAAGTGAAACGGGCGAAAAGAACGGATCCCAGCAGAACAAATACAAGTCACAAGGTAAGTCAGGAGCCGGGCAGCAAAGGGTGAAACTTGCAGCAGAGCCGGGCAGCAAAGGGTGAAACCTGCAGCAGAGCCGGGCAGCAAAGGGTGAAACCTGCAGCAGAGCCGGGCAGCAAAGGGTGAAACCTGCAGCAGAGCCGGGCAGCAAAGGGTGAAACCTGCAGCAGAGCCGGGCAGCAAAGGGTGAAATCTGCAGCAAAAGGTGAAATCTGCAGCAGAGCCGGGTAGCAAAGGGTGAAACCTGCATCAGAGCTGGGTAGCAAAAGGTGAAATCTGCAGCAGAGCTGAGCAGCAAAGGGTGAAATCTGCAATAGAGCCGGGAAGCAAAGGGTGAAATCTGCAGCAGAGCAGGGCAGCAAAGGGTGAAACCTGCAGCAGAGCAGGGCAGCAGAGGGTGAAATCTGCAGCAGAGCCGAGCAGCAGAGGGTGAAGTATGCAGCAGAGCCGGGCAGCAAAGGGTGAAATCTGCAGCAGAGCCGGGCAGCAAAGGGTGAAGCCTGCAGCAGAGCCGGGCAGCAAAGGGTGAAGCCTGCAGTAGAGCCGGGCAGCAAAGGGTGAAATCTGCAGCAGAGCCGGGCAGCAAAGGGTGAAATCTGCAGCGCAGCTGGGCAGCAAAGGGTGAAATCTGCAGCAGAGCTGAGCAGCAAAAGGTGAAATCTGCAGCAGAGCCGGGTAGCAAAGGGTGAAACCTGCATCAGAGCTGGGTAGCAAAAGGTGAAATCTGCAGCAGAGCTGAGCAGCAAAGGGTGAAATCTGCAATAGAGCCAGGAAGCAAAGGGTGAAATCTGCAGCAGAGCAGGGCAGCAAAGGGTGAAACCTGCAGCAGAGCAGGGCAGCAGAGGGTGAAATCTGCAGCAGAGCCGGGCAGCAAAGGGTGAAATCTGCAGCAGAGCCGGGCAGCAAAGGGTGAAATCTGCAGCAGAGCCAAGCAGCAAAGGATGAAACCTGCAGCAGAGCCGGGCAGCAAAGGGTGAAACCTGCAGCATAGCCGGGCAGCAAAGGGTGAAACCTGCAGCAGAGTCGGGCAGCAAAGGGTGAAACCTGCAGCAGAACCGGGCAGCAAAGGGTGAAACCTGCAGCAGAACCGGGCAGCAAAGGGTGAAACCTGCAGCAGAGCCGGGCAGCAAAAGTGAAACCTGCAGCAGAGCCGGGCAGCAAAGGGTGAAACCTGCAGCAGAGCCGGGCAGCAAAGGGTGAAGCCTGCAGCAGAGCCGGGCAGCAAAGGGTGAAACCTGCAGCAAAGGGTGAAACCTGCAGCAAAGGGTGAAACCTGCAGCAGAGCCGGGCAGCAAAGGGTGAAATCTGCAGCAGAGCTGAGCAGCAAAAGGTGTAATCTACAGCAGAGCCGGGCAGCAAAAGGGTGAAATCTGCAGCAGAGCCGGGCAGCAGAGGGTGAAGCCTGCAGCAGAGCCGGGCAGCAGAGGGTGAAGCCTGCAGCAGAGCCGGGCAGCACAGGGTGAAGCTTGCAGCAAAGGGTGAAATCTGCCGCAGAGCCAGGCAGCAAAGGGTGAAATCTGCAGCAGAGCCAGGCAGCAAAGGGTGAAATCTGCAGCAGAGCCGGGCAGCAAAGGGTGAAGCCTGCAGCAGAGCCAGGCAGCACAGGGTGAAGCCTGCAGCAAAGGGTGAAATCTGCAGCAGAGTCGGGCAGCAAAGGGTGAAATCTACAGCAGAGCCGGGCAGCAAAGGGTGAAATCTACAGCAGAGCCGGGCAGCAAAGGGTGAAATCTGCAGCAGAGCCGGGCAGCAAAGGGTGAAATCTGCAGCAGAGCCGGGCAGCAAAGGGTGAAACCTGCAGCTGAGCCGGGCAGCAGAGGGTGAAACCTGCAGCAGAGCCGGGCAGCAAAAGGTGAAACCTACAGCAGAGCCAGGCAGCAAAGGGTGAAACCTGCAGCAGAGCCGGGCAGCAAAGGGTGAAACCTGCGGCAGAGCCGGGCAGCAAAGGGTGAAACCTGCAGCAGAGCTGGGCAGCAAAAGGTGAAATCTGCAGCAGAGCCGGGCAGCAAAGGGTGAAATCTGCAGCTGAGCCGGGCAGCAGAGGGTGAAACCTGCAGCAGAGCCGGGCAGCAAAGGGTGAAATCTGCAGCTGAGCCGGGCAGCAGAGGGTGAAACCTGCAGCAGAGCCGGGCAGCAAAAGGTGAAACCTACAGCAGAGCCGGGCAGCAAAGGGTGAAACCTGCAGCAGAGCCGGGCAGCAAAGGTTGAAACCTGCGGCAGAGCCGGGCAGCAAAGGGTGAAACCTGCAGCAGAGCTGGGCAGCAAAAGGTGAAATCTGCAGCAGAGCCGGGCAGCAAAGGGTGAAACCTGCAGCAGAGCCGGGCAGCAAAAGGTGAAATCTGCAGCAGAGCCGGGCAGCAAAGGGTGAAATCTACAGCAGAGCCGGGCAGCAGAGGGTGAAATCTGCAGTGAAACTCTATAATAAATCCGCTACATCAGGGCCACACAGAAAAGGTCCTTGTGCCCTGAGAATATTATCTGGGCCCTTAGTACTCCATTAGTGCCTCATGATGCAGGTAGCGGCCCCTCACCTCTCGGTCACCGTGTGGCTGCACCACTGCTACGTCTGCCTCTGATCTACATAAAGGGCAGAGCACAGATTTGTACCTTCACAGGAGGCCTCCAGATATTTTCCTTGATGTGTGATCCCGGATTTGTCATTTATGAGTCCATTTTACAAGCGACTTATAATCCGCAATGTTTGGTGATCCAGCAGCTCACATTCCACCACATTACTGAAGTCAGATGCAGCCACATCCCCATTGGGCTGATGGGTCCTTGGATTAGTTCACTGATCATCAGGAGTACCATCCAAAGTCAGGCACACGAGCTATAAAAACAAAACCAAAAAATGGAGCCGGACATGTATATCCTACTGTGGCCATTTTATAGACTAAACCCAAGAAAAAAAACAAAAAACAAAAATGAGCATACACCCTAGAGCAAGTAAATGGTTATAGTGCGTTTAGACAACACAAGGGGATTAAGTTAATGCCATTTCGAGAAAAACATAAAAAGTCATCCCACCACGACAAGGTGACCTATCGGGACCACCCTAACCTGTCTCTAGCATTAAACCCTTACCATGTGTAGAACAACGTCAATGTGAATAAGGGCCGAGCAGGACGGGCCGGTCGTATGGCACAAGGTGAGGTTTTAAAACTAGAGAAAGGTTAAGGTGGTCCCGATGAGTCACCTTGTCGTGGTGGGATGACTTATGCTTTTTAGCTCAAAGTGTTAACTAAGCCCCCTGCGTTATTTACACGCACTATTACCATTTACTGATTACTTGCTGTAGATTGTGAGCTCCTTTTTTTTCTTGCATTTTGTGCATGGACTACAAAACAGAGGACAAGTGACTCATCAGCCCGGTGGTCCGCACCATTACCAGGCACAAGGGGGATGATCAGCCCGGTGGTCTGCACCATTACCATACACAAGGGGGGGATGATCAGCCCGTTGGTCCACACCATTAGCAGACATGAGGGGGATGATCAGCCCAGTGGTCCGCACCATTAGCAGACACGAGGTGGATGATCAGCCCAGTGGTCCGCACCATTGGCAAATCCGAGGGGGGGGATGATCAGCCCAGTGGTCCACACCATTAGCAAACCTGTGGGTGATGATCAGCTCAGTGGTCCGCACCATTAGCAAACCAGAGGGGGGTGATCAGCCCGGTGGTCCGCACCATTAGCAAACCCGAAGGGGGTGATCAGTCCGGTGGGCCGCACCATTAGCTGACACGAGGGAGATGATCAGCCTGGTGGTCCGCACCATTAGCAGACACGAGGGGGATGATCAGCCCAGTGGTCCACACCATTAGCAGACATGAGTGGGATGATCAGCCCAGTGGTCCACACCATTAGCAGACACGAGTGGGATGATCAGCCCAGTGGTCCACACCATTAGCAGACAGAAGTGGGATGATCAGCCCAGTGGTCGGCACCATTAGCAGACACGAGTGGGATGATCAGCCCAGTAGTCCGCACCATTAGCAGACACGAGTGGGATGATCAGCCTGGTGGTCCGCACCATTAGACATGAGGGGGATCATCAGCAGACACGATGATCAGCCCGGTGGTCCGCACTATTAGCAGGCACGAGTGGGATGATCAGCCCAGTATTCCGCACCATTAGCAGACACGAGTGGGATGATCAGCCCGGTGGTCCACACTATTAGCAGACACGAGTGGGATGATCAGCCTGGTGGTCCGCACCATTAGACATGAGGGGGATGATCAGCCCAGTGGTCCATACCATTAGCAGGCACGATGATCAGCCCAGTGGTCTGCACCATTAGCAGACACAAAGGGGATGATCAGCCCAGTGGTCCGCATCATTAGCAGACACGAGTGGGATGATCAGCCCAGTAGTCCGCACCATTAGCAGACACGAGTGGGATGATCAGCCCGGTGGTCCACACTATTAGCAGACACGAGTGGGATGATCAGCCCAGTAGTCCGCACCATTAGCAGACATGAGTGGGATGATCAGCCCAGTGGTCAGCATGATTAGCAGACACAAGTGGGATGATCAGCCCGGTGGTCCGCACCATTAGACATGAAGGGGATCATCAGCCCAGTGGTCCGCATCATTAGCAGACACGATGATCAGCCCAGTGGTCCGCATCATTAGCAGACACGAGTGGGATGATCAGCCCGGTGGTCCGCACCATTAGACATGAGGGGGATCATCAGCCCAGTAGTCCGAACCTTTAGCAGACACGAGTGGGATGATCAGCCCGGTGGTCCGCACCATTAGGCATGAGGGGGATCATCAGCCCAGTGGTCCGCATCATTAGCAGACACGATGATCAGCCCAGTGGTCCGCATCATTAGCAGACACGAGTGGGATGATCAGCCCGGTGCTCCGCACCATTAGACATGAGGGGGATCATCAGCCCAGTAGTCCGCATCATTAGCAGACACGATGATCAGCCCAGTGGTCCGCACCATTAGCAGACACAAGTGGGATGATCAGCCCAGTAATCCGCACAATTAGCAGACACGAGTGGGATGATCAGCCCAGTGGTCCGCAGCATTAGCAGACACGAGTGGGATGATCAGCCCGGTGGTCCGCACCATTAGCAGACACGAGTGGGATGATCAGCCCAGTGGTCTGCACCATTAGCAGACACGATTGGGATGATCAGCCCAGTGGTCTGCACCATTAGACACGAGTGGGATGATCAGCCCGGTGGTCCGCACTATTAGCAGACACGAGTGGGATGATCAGCCCGGTGGTCCGCACCATTAGCAGACACAAGGGGGATGATCAGCCCGGTGGTCCGCACTATTAGCAGACACGAGTGGGATGATCAGCCCAGTGGTCCACACTATTAGCAGACACGAGTGGGATGATCAGCCCGGTGGTCCGCACCATTAGCAGACACAAGGGGGATGATCAGCCCGGTGGTCCGCACTATTAGCAGACACGAGTGGGATGATCAGCCCAGTGGTCCACACTATTAGCAGACACGAGTGGGATGATCAGCCCGGTGGTCCGCACCATTAGCAGACACAAGGGGGATGATCAGCCCGGTGGTCCGCACTATTAGCAGACACGAGTGGGATGATCAGCCCAGTGGTCCACACTATTAGCAGACACGAGTGGGATGATCAGCCCGGTGGTCCGCACCATTAGCAGACACAAGGGGGATGATCAGCCCGGTGGTCCGCACTATTAGCAGACACGAGTGGGATGATCAGCCCAGTGGTCCACACTATTAGCAGACACGAGTTGGATGATCAGCCCGGTGGTCCGCACCATTAGCAGACACAAGGGGGATGATCAGCCCGGTGGTCTGCACTATTAGCAGACACGAGTGGGATGATCAGCCCAGTGGTCCACACTATTAGCAGACACGAGTAGGATGATCAGCCCGGTGGTCCGCACCATTAGCAGACACAAGGGGGATGATCAGCCCAGTGGTCCGCACCATTAGCAGACACGAGTGGGATGATCAGCCCGGTGGTCCACACCAGGGCTGTGGAGTCGGTAAGCCACAGTTGCGACTCCGACTCCGACTCCTGGATTTTATCAGGTTCCGGCTCCGACTCCGGCTCCGACTCCGACTCCTTCATAAATGGCCAATTCATAACAACAAATTTACTGTTGTAAAATATTAAACATCGTGCTTATTCAGTTTCTCACCATCATATAAGTAATCAGACCACTTAGAGCAAAAACTACATTTATTAGAATACAATTAGAATATAGCAAATAACTTTTATAAACTTTTCTAAACTGTAAGTAAATATGCAATAAACACTTTTATGCAGTTAATAAGAAGAAATCTATAAATTTGTCCTCAGAAAAAGTATTGCCTCTGTCAGATCCTCCTTCATGGATGCCCTCAAATCTGATCTAATTATTTTGAGAGCAGAGAACAACCTCTCTACACTAACTTATGTTGGTGGCAAAGCAGTAACCACTCGGGCAACATCTCTGACAATGTCAGGATACAGAGGAATCGCTTGTTGCACTGTTATTTTTGATGAACGGTCAAATTTCTCAATTTCTTTTAGTGCACATGAAAAATTCTGCTGAAATGTACTGGCTGTGTTCCTTGATGGGGATGACTCTTCTTCTATGCGGGAACGCTTTGCACGGTCCTTGTGATCCAAATATTTTTCTAAATTAAATTCTTCATCAGTTGATGATGAGGGTGAAGATATGGCAGGACGACCAAATTCTTCTTGTTCCTCCTGACTGTTCTGCAACCCTTTCATCCTTACTGCTATTTCAAACAGAGCTTCTTTTCCTTTACTTAGCGGTTGATCATCTAGAAGAATCCGATGCATTGGGTCTACATAAACAGCTGCCAAAAGAATGTTATTTTGTAATAGTAGCTCCTCTCTCCGTTTCATTGATGTAGCAATGCCACTTGCAATTAACCCTCCTCTTTGGGACAGGCGAAACATCAGGTTCTTCCACTCCTTTAAGAAAATACCTGGAGTTAAGTCCTCTGCTTGTAATTTTTTAGTCACTGTAAATGGGTGCTCTAGCAATTTTTCCAGCTCAGTCACCTGATTCCACTGACTTTCATTTAGCGTCAGTTGAGGGTTAGCCATGTCTACAAGAAAGGTTTTCAGTTCAACCAAGCGCTGAATCATTAAGTAAGTACTGCCCCATCGTGTGGCTTGATCAATAATTGCCCCTTTTCCAGCACGTCTCTTCAAAATTGAGTCAACTTTAGGGGTTCTGGCAACAGTAGCCAATTTTCTCACCTTGTCAATCAGTGCAGCAGCATGTCCTTCTTGCAGACTGTCTCTTATAGCCAGCTGTAGCGTATGCACAACACAGCGCATGTGATGAATGAAAGAACATATTGACAGTTTCAACAAGATCATCTAAACTATCATGTTGCTGTTCATCTGAAGCAACTTCAGTTTGCTCCTCAGTTACAATACTGTGTTCCTCTATTTCAAACATTTCTGTGTCTGTGGACCCAGAATGTTCTTCTAGCTGCTGGTCACCATCATTACTCTCATTCATTAGCTTAATAGTACTTATCATATTTGAAGCATTGTCAGTTACGACAGAAAGAACTTGCTCTTTTTTAAGTTCATAGTCTTGCAGAACCTTTTCCACCAAGACCTGGAGAAACTCACTGGTGTGATGAGCTTTGGTGTCTTTTACTGCCAATGTCTTGGTAACTATTTCATTTTTGTCACAAACAAATCGGACATTGATGGCAAAATAGTTCACTCTGTGACGTGTGCAGGCATCCATTTTAAGAAACAGAAAGCGTCCCTTGAGAGTTATTTTAAGTTCTTCCTTTTGTTTAAAAGCTTCTTCGATTACTAATTTTCTAATACTCTCTCTCTCTCCAGAGAAACACCAAGCTTGCGGGCCATTTCCCCATTCAGACACATAAAAGCTGGTCGTGAAAATAATGAAATAGGCACACTATCCTTTACAACAAGCTCTATGATCTGTTTTTTAAATGTATCTACTGTCATTGTCACAGTAACTTTGTCACTGACAAAATATCTTGCAACTGATGGATGCAAAGTTCTCTGCTCCTTTGTTTGGCTGGAAGAGCTGGGCACTGGTTCATTGGTTTATTTATGCAGGGGGCATTTATGCACACTTTATCGAAGTACAGTTTATCAAAGTACTGGCAGTTATAACATGGCAGTTAGACAGGGCAGGAGACAGGTAAGACATTTATATACATCTACTCCCTGTTCATTAGGAGTAAAACAAATGTATACCATATGCATTTGTGTAATTTTTATTCTGGCCGCTGCATTCACACACATCCACCGCCCTGGCATTAACTCTCTACACTCCATCCATATCGGCCCCTCGCTCCTTTCCTCTCCTATGTATAGCACTCACGCTCTTTTCACATTGTTAAATTGCACAGATCCAGTCAGTCCCACCATTCAACATCAGAGACGCTCTCAGAAATCACTTAACCATCTGCTCACTCTTTCTATCCTCCTCCTACTCGCAGGAGACATTGCTCCCAACCCTGGTCCCCCATGTTATAGAAAGTCAAACCCCCCACCTGCTACACTCAGAAACCCCTCTAATCTTATTAATATTCCCTGCCTGCCATCTGTCTCTCTTAATTGTGCACTTTGGAATTCTCGCTCAGTGTGTAACAAACTCTCCTTCATCCATGACTTCTTCCTTTCTAATTCTCTTAACCTCCTGGCTCTTACTGAAACCTGGAACCAGCAGTCAGACACTACCGCTGCTGCTGCTCTTTCATACGGGGGGCTACACTTCTCTCATACCCCAAGATCAGACAATAGAGCTGGTGGAGGCGTTGGTCTGCTCCTATCACCAAAATGTACCTTTCAGGTTATCCCTCAAGTACCCTCATTAGTCTTCCCTTCTTTTGAGGTCCATGCCGTCAGACTCTACACCCCCTTCTCCATGCGAGTGGCGGTGGTGTATCGTCCTCCCAGCCCCTCCCATCAGTTCCTGGATCATTTTGCCACTTGGCTTCCACATTTTCTCTCCTGTGACATCCCTACCCTCATCATGGGAGATTTCAACATCCCCATTGCTCTTCCCCTCTCACCATCTGCTACTCACCTTTTATCTCTAACCTCCTCATTTGGCCTTTCGCAGCTTACTAATTCTCCAACGCATGAAGACGGAAACTCCCTCGACTTGGTCTTCTCTCGGCTTTGTGCAGTGGATGATTTCGCAAACTCCCCTCTCTGGCTCTCTGACCACAATCTTCTTTCATTCTCTATCAAGAACTGCCTGGCTGCTCAGGTCACCCCCACTGTCCAGACTTATAGAAACATACAGGCCATTAACACCCAGAAACTTATGAAGAACTTGCAGTCTTCATTGGCCCCTATCTCCTCCCTCTCATGTCCTGATTCTGCATTGAAGCATTACAATGAAACACTTCAAAGTGCCCTGGATGAATTTGCACCCCCTATAAGTAGAACACCACAACGCAGACGGCAACAACCCTGGCACACGGTGCAAACACGTTTCTTGCAGCGGTGCTCCAGGTGCGCCGAACGTCTGTGGAGAAAATCCAATCTACACGAAGATTTCATCCATTTTAAGTTTATGCTTAGAACATACAACACTGCCCGTCACCTCTCCAAACAAGCCTATTTCAACACCCTCATCACCTCACTGTCCAATAACTCGAAACGTCTCTTTGACACTTTTCATTCTCTACTCAATCCAAGAGTACAGGCCCCAACCACGGAGCTCCGAGCTGACGATCTGGCCAATTACTTCAAAGAAAAAATTGACCAGATCCAACAGGAAATTATCTCCCAATCACCTCATACCATGCACTGTCCTCCCTCCCCCACTGCATCTAACTCACTCTCTGATTTTGAACCAGTCACAGAAGAAGAAGTAAGCAGGCTCCTTGCATCTTCTCGCCCAACTACTTGCACCAGTGACCCATTTCCGTCACATCTCCTCCAGTCCCTTTCCCCTGCTGTCACCCCTCACCTAACTAAAATATTTAACCTCTCTCTCTCTTCTGGTATTTTTCCCTCCTCATTTAAGCATGCCATCATACATCCTCTACTTAAAAAACCATCCCTACGACCAAAACTGTGCCGCTAACTATAGACCTGTCTCTAATCTTCCCTTCATCTCTAAACTCCTGGAACGCCTGGTCCACTCCCGTCTTATCCGCTATCTCTCAGAAAACTCTGTTCTCGACCCTCTCCAATCCGGTTTCTGCTCCTTACACTCCACTGAAACTGCCCTCACTAAAGTCTCTAATGATCTGCTAACAGCTAAATCAAATGGTCACTACTCCATGCTAATTCTCTTGGATCTCTCTGCAGCATTCGACACTGTGGATCATCAGCTCCTCCTCACTATGCTCCTTTCCATTGGCCTCAAGGACACCGTTCTCTCCTGGTTCTCCTCCTATCTCTCCGACCGCTCCTTTACTGTATCTTTTGCCGGTTCCTCCTCCTCTCATCTTCCCCTTACTGTTGGGGTCCCCCAAGGATCGGTTCTAGGCCCCCTCCTCTTCTCCTTGTACACTGCCCCTATTGGTCAAACAATCAGTAGATTTGGTTTCCAGTACCATCTCTATGCTGATGACACCCAATTATACGCTTCTTCTCCTGACATCACGCCAGCCTTTCTAGAAAACACCGGCGATTGTCTAAACGCTGTGTCTAATATCATGTCCTCACTATATCTGAAACTGAACCTGTCAAAGACTGAACTCCTGGTGTTTCCTCCCTCTACTAATGTACCTATACCCGACATTGCTCTTTCTGTGTGTGGTTCCACTATTACTCCCCAGCAACATGCCCGCTGTCTTGGGGTCATACTTGATTCCGAGCTTTCCTTTGCCCCCCACATTCAATCACTGGCTCGCTCTTGTCATCTGCATCTCAAAAACATTTCTAGAATTCGACCTTTTCTTACTTTTGACTCTGCAAAAACTCTTACTGTTTCTCTTATTCATTCTCGTCTCGACTATTGTAACTCTCTTCTAATCGGTCTCCCTCGTACCAAATTCTCCCCTCTCCAATCTGTCTTGAATGCTGCAGCCAGGATCATATTCCTCGCCAATCGTTACACCGATGCCTCTACCTTGTGCCAGTCATTACACTGGCTACCCATCCACTCCAGAATTCAGTATAAACTTATTACCCTCACCCACAAAGCCCTCCATGGCTCAGCACCACCCTACATCTCCTCCCTTGTTTCAGTATACCACCCTACCCGCGCCCTCCGTTCTGCTGATGACCTGAGGTTGGTATCCTCAATAGTCAGAACCTCCCACTCCCGTCTCCAAGACTTTACATGTGCCGCGCCAATTCTTTGGAATGCACTTCCCAGGTCAATACGATTAGTCCCCAATCCCCACAATTTTAAGCGTGTCCTGAAAACGCATTTATTCAGACAGGCCGATCGCCTCAACACATTAACCTAATCTATCCCTGTGTGGCACAGCCAAAAGTTTTACCATAACCAGATTTCCCGCATCATGTTCCCACATGCTTTATGCATCCATTAGCCCTCTGTGTCTGTACTGTCACACACTTAACATTATGGCTAGTCCATACAATCAGGGCAACTGTTACCACCCACCTCTCGTGTCTACCTCTTTCCTCATAGACTGTAAGCTTGCGAGCAGGGCCCTCTTTCCTCTTGGTATTTGTTATAATCTACTGTATGTGATTATTGTTATGCTGTAATGTCTATTGTCTGTACAAATCCCCTCTGAAATGTAAAGTGCTGCGGAATATGTCGGCGCTATAAAAATAAAATTTATTATTATTGGTTTGGATGCAGTCTTTCTCATCCACTGCTTTCAGTACTTCTGGATGAAAGCGCTGTAAATGTCTCTATAGATTAGAAGCTCTGGTAGGAGCATTTTTATCTTTGCCTGAATATGCACTCATCTTGGCTTCACAGCATTTGTTTTTGTCAGGATCATTTGTCATACACTGACAGACAATGTTTTCTATCTTGAGTGATGGTGAAATGTTCAAATACAGCTGATTTAATGTGATGCTTCTTTGACATTCTCAGGTTTTTAATTCTGCATTCACAATCCAAATGACAATTGTTTTTCCTAAAAACAATTGTACAAAATTATTGCCAGGTCGTACAACTGATATAGTGGTCAGTAATACTGTTATTATTCCTCATGTACTCACAGTTATCTGATGCAAAGTTTGTTGAAAGGATAATACTTCTTAAGGTACTGTCACACTTAGCGATGTACCAGCGATCCCGACCAGCGATATGACGCGGTCAGGATCGCTGGTACATCGCTAAGTGGTCGCTAGTGAGCTGCCACATAGGCAGATCTCACCAGCGACATCGCTGGGGACGGGGATCGCTACTTACCTGTCACACCAGGCGATCCTGCGTCCTCCCGCCCGGCTCCACGCGTCGCTCGTCCTCACAGCAGGAAGCGCCACAGGAAGCTGACGACGAGAAACAGTCCTGAACGTTCTCGCGCGATCAGCGATAAGCAGCGGGGGAGCCGGTCGCTGGTAAGTATCAGACACAGAGATATCGCTAGCAATATCGCTATAACGTCACTAGTTATAGCGATATTGCTAGCGATATCTCTTAGTGTGACATGCCCTTAACAGTCTTCCTCTTCTGAGTAGCAGGCAGCTGTTAGATGCTTGGAAGACGCACACCTAGTATGATCTAGTCTAGAGGAGGAGCTTTACTACTAAGAATTTGCAACACATTTTCACTTTCAGTTTCATACATTGTAAGTAGGGGGGTTGGGGCAGCATGAGGTTAACCAAGTATAAGATTAGATAAGGGCAGTGGAGAACAGTGACACACAAGAAGTAGGAAATGTCTCTATCTCCAGCAGAACTGCTTATCACTGTTGTTCATAGTTTGATAGAACATATATATTTGAGTAACATTTATAAAATTCATATGAAAGTTCAATTATGAAATATTAATACATTTCTTTTAAAGCTGGAGTCGGTACATTTCTACCGACTCCGACTCCAACCAAAACTAACTCCGACTCCACGACTCCGACTCCACAGCCCTGGTCCACACTATTAGCAGACACGAGTGGGATCATCAGCCCGGTGGTCCACAGTATTAGCAGACACGAGTGGGATCATCAGCCCGGTGGTCCGCACCATTAGCAAACACGATGATCAGCCCGGTGGTCCGCACCATTCCCACATTTCATACAATGACTCTTCCTTCAGAACTTTGTCCCCTTTAACCCCTTGAATAAGTTTCAGAAGATGAAAAAAGACTTTTCCTCTGGTCTAAAAATAGCTGAGCCGGGTCAGCAGAATGCAGCAGGAATTCGTGGAAATCAAGTCGAACCTCGGAGTCATTTCCGGATTGAACGCATCGGATGGAAGGAATCCACACCGGACGCGGGCTGCTGCACCCCAGGCTAGAGCACTGTGCACCAAATTACTGGCCAGTCTTGTTGCAGGGAGAGAACAAAGGGTTAACTTCCACAGCATCAGACTGATACAATGTTTCAGATGATACTGATAAGCTAAAATGTAACAAGTCCAGCGGAGGAGGCGTGGCTACCTGAGGGGACAGGCTTATAGGGGAATCCCAGCCAATAACAATCAACAGGACAGGGGGCAGCGGGGTGTAAAGACTGAAATGGCCCTAGACCACCAGGGATCCATCCATTAGATTAACCCCTTCACTACCTTAGACCACCAGGGATCCATCCAATAGATTAACCCCTTCACTACCATAGACCACCAGGGATCCTTTTGTTACATTTACCATTCAATACCCTAGACTTTTTCACTGACACGGATTCTGATATTACGGTCTCATATTCTCTTGTCTGTTATATTGTCTTATTCTCTAGTCACCTCCAGAGCTGCACTCACTATTCTGCTGTTACATTGTGTCTTACCCCCAGTCACCTCGAGAGCTGCACTCACTATTCTGCTGTTACATCATTTCTTATCCTCCAGTCACCTCGAGAGCTGCACTCACTATTCTGCTGTTACATTGTGTCTTACCCCCAGTCACCTCGAGAGCTGCACTCACTATTCTGCTGTTACATCATTTCTTATCCTCCAGTCACCTCCAGAGCTGCAGTCACTATTCTGCTGTTACATAATTTCTTATCCTCCAACTCTTTTATTTTACAAAATTATCAAAATTACACTCAGAAACAAACCACAATACATAAACTAAAGAAAACCAACATAGACAGACATAAAATGTGCAAAACATGCGCAAACAACTGAAAGTCCAAATCCTTTCCTTGTCCTCCACTAAGCTTGGCAGCTTAGGGTCCCCCAGCAGGAATCCACTTAAAAGAAAATACAAAGAAACATAAACCCCTCTCCCCACTCTCACTCCATTCACCCCCATTCACCCCCATTCACACCTCACCGATTTTACTAGTTTACTATTTACAATTTTACTATTTACAAAAACCAAACGAAAATAACCCTTTCCTGGCCCTCCGCCTTGAAAAAAACAAGAACTCTGCCACTTTGGCCGACAAACCTTACCTCCTATTACACAGCAAAGATTTTTTTTTTTTTTTTTTTTTTTTTCCTCTCCCACACATGGCAACAAGTTCGCAGCCTTTTTTTTCCCACCACCTTGCACCGCAGGTCCTACAAGTTTGTAGCCTTGTCACTGCAAAATCTGGTCCACGAAAGTTTATGGCCTTTTGATTCCACACGAAAACTATTTCCAGGGTCCGCAGAGTCTACTTCTCCTGCCCTGCTCCTCTGCTCCTTCATGTTGCTCTTGGCATCCGGTCATCCATCCACCACCCCCCATGCACCCCCCTCCCAACCTGACTACACCCCATCCACACATTCTAACAAAAAAAAAAAAAAAAAAAAAAAAAAAAAAAAAAAACGTGTGTTATATGTTTTTCCTTTTACCAAAGCACAACCAAAAGACATTTTCCAAAACTCTCAATACCATCCCATCTACTTACGCATTAATATACAAACTAAACACAGCATTTACATACCCAAGGCCCAAGTTTGGCACCTGTAAGCCCAATATCCATTATATGTCCTGTTTTTAAAACAAAAAGCTAAGGTGGCATGCACCAGCCCACCACCAGGAAAACGGGGTTCTAGAGGCTCCATCCCTCACTAACACATTCATCCTATCCCTCAAGAACTAAGACTGTCCCTACTTCTGTCCCTAAAAAAAGAAACCTGTCCCTATCTGTCCCTACCTGCCCCTACTCTACCTAACTTATCATAACTAACTCTCTATCTGTCCCTCAGTGCCTGTCCCTCCCTGTCCCTATCTGCCCCTACTTCTGTCCCTAACACACCCAGTGAAACTTATGCTATCCCTACCCTCATTCACACGGAGCTAGCTCTCCCTTGAGTGCGTTTTTAAAAGGAGAGGCCTCTCCAAAGCCAAGAGGCCTTCCTCACACCCAACCTTTCGAACTCCAAAGAACGGACCTTCACCAGGTCACCCAAGATGTTTCCTACCACCTCATCCCTTGGGAGGGTTTTTTTCCGCGTCGTAACTAGGCACCGTGCATTCCAAGTGTGGAACCTAACCGCTGCACTGACTAGGAATAAAGTGCACGGGTCCCGGCCACCCAGGGATCTGAACGCTCCATAGGCCCATTCAGTGTAGGAGAGGGACGCCAGCCGCGGCCAACGTATGGAGGCACCCACCCTGTTGTAAACCTCTGCATTAAAGGGACAATGAAGCAGGAAGTGCTCCATGCTTTCCAGCACGTCGCCACACTCCTCACGAGGGCAACCCCGGTCATCGGAGTTCCTGCACTTCAAGTTGTCCCTTACATACAGCCTCCCGTGGAAGCAACGCCAGGTCAAGTCCCAAAACTTCATGGGGATCCGCTTAGAATTTAAAAGCCCCAGCCCGACCTCCAGATCCCGGCCTGGGCAATCCTTAAGGGCCAGGGGCTTCTGGAAATGGGTCAACAGGACCCTCCTGTCAAGGCACTGCCTCGACATGGTCCTGATTTCCCACATTCCCAGACCCCACCGGCGGATCACCTTCAGAACCGGGGTAGCGTAAGCCGGAAGATGCCCATGAGGTGTGCGTAGGTCCTTCACCCGCCCTCCTGTCTCCCATTCCTGGAAGAAAGGCCAAAGCCAACCCTTGCAGGAGACTACCCACGGAGGAGCCCTCTCTAGCCAGAGGTTAGAGATGTTAGTCTTAAGAAAGGTGTTTACTAGAAACACCACCGGGTTGACCATACCCAACCCGCCTAGTCTCCTCGTACGGTATGTAACCTCCCTCTTGATTAGGTTAAGCCTATTCCCCCATAACAATTGGAAGAACAGGCTATAGACCCGCGTCCAGAGAGGTTCCGGCAAGATGCACACACTGCCCAGGTATATCAATAAAGGTAGCAGATAGCCTTTAGCCAGGGCAACCCTTTCCCTCAGGGTTAAAGACCAACCCTTCCATTGGTCCACCTTTTGGGCGGCGATCTTAAGTCTGCCCTCCCAATTTTGCTGGGGGTAGTCCCCGGGGCCAAATTCGATGCCTAGAATTTTGGCGGTGGACTGGGGCCCTGGAAGGGTGTCCGGGAGATCAAAACTAGGATCTCCCCCTCCCAGCCAGAGACTTTCACACTTATCCCGGTTGATCATGGACCCGGATGCCTCCGAGTAGCGCACTACCTCCGACATAACCCAGTCCGCCTCCCCTCTCGAGGATACGAACAGGGAAACATCATCGGCGTACGCCACCACCCTCAGAGAGGAGCCAGAGCCCGCCCGGTCCATCCCGACTCCCGCCAACGGTCCACGATCTACCCTCCTTAAGAAGGGATCGATCGCGAACACGTATAAAAGCGGGCTCAGCGGACAGCCCTGACGGACCCCAGAACCCACCTCAAAAGGACGACCTGACCAACCATTCACCAGCGGAAAAGTCTCAGCCCCTTGGTACAAGATCTCTAACCATTTTACAAACCTCCCAGGCAGACCATACCTCAAAAGGACGGACCAGAGGTACTCGTGGTTGACCCGGTCAAAGGCTTTCGCTTGATCTAATGACAGCAAGTACCCCTTCCAGTGACCTGCCCTACCCTGCTCCACTGCCTCTCGGACACCGAGCACAGCACTAAAAGTACTGCGGCCTGGAACAGAGCAATGCTGGGCCCCTGAAAGGAGCCGGGGTGCAAACTTCACCAGCCGATTAAACAGCACCTTGGCCAGAACCTTCCGGTCCGTATCGAGAAGCGCTATGGGACGCCAGTTCTCGATTCGGGACGGATCCTTACCCTTTGACAGAATAATGAGGGCTGACTTCCTCATTGAGCCGGGAAGAGTGCCCGAGGAGAGACACTCATTAAAGATCCCTGTCAAGAGGGGGACCAAGGAGTCCCTAAAAGTCTTATAGAACTCAGATGTTAAGCCATCCGGACCTGGCGATTTCTTGAGCCGAAGCCCATCAATGGCCAGTCTCACTTCCTCTTCCCTGATTTCTTCTGCCAAAACACCAAGAGAGGGGTCACCCCCTGGCTCAGGGATGGCTTCAGCCAGGAAAGCCGACATCCTGTCCCGATCCAGATCCTTCTTTTCCAAGAGGTGTGAGTAGAAGGATCTGACCACCTCCAGGATCCCTGATTTGGATCTGTTCAGGGACCCCGTACTGTCGATCAGTCCTGTCACCATCTTACAATTCACTGACATCTTACAGTTTCTGTAAGGGTCGGGCGAGCGGTACTTCCCGAAGTCCCTCTCAAAAACCAAAGATGTGTGCCTATCATACTGACACCTCTTGAGCAAAGATTTCACTCTGGAGATTTCCTCTCGGTCACCTCCAGTCGAGACAAGCTGCTCGAGTTTCCTCCCCAGAGCCTGGTACAAGCGGTGCCTGTTCAGACTCCTGAGGCTCGAGAGCTGACGGAAGAACCCCGCCACCCGCTTTTTGAAGATCTCCCACCACTCTGACTTACTACTACAGAGATCCAACAGCTGTACCTGGCTCTGAAGAAAATCCTCGAAGGATTGTCTCACCTCCGCTTCTTCCAGCAGGGACGAATTGAGCTTCCACAGCCCTCTTCCCATCCGAGGAGTCTCTGCAACATTCAGAGAAAAGAAAATTAGACAGTGATCGGAGAACTCCACCTCAACGGCGGACACAGCAGAAAAGATGGCGTCCTCCTTCAAAAAAAACCTGTCTATTCTAGACCTACAGCTACCCCTATGGTAGGTGAAACCTCCGTGGCCTGGGGTGTGCCGGATGTGGGCATCCACCAGGCGAGCTTCACTGGCTATGCTATTCAACGCGACGCTATCATAAGCCAGGCGATCTCCGGGACCCCCCCGGTCACGGGACCTCGTAATGGTGTTGAAGTCCCCACCGAAGACCACCTGTCGGCTCGTAAAAAGAAAGGGCTTGATCCTCAGGAAGAGACATTTGCGGTCCCACTTGGACTGCGGGCCGTAGATATTGATGAGCCGGAGCTCTTGTCCCCTCATGAAGACATCTAGGATCAGGCACCTCCCCATTTCCAACTCAGTAACCCGTCGGCATTCAACTGCTGCAGTCTTAAAAAGGACTGCCACCCCGCTATACGGCTCGGCCGCAAGAGACCAGTATGAGGGCCCGCACCTCCACTCCCTCCGTGATTTATAGATGGCCCCCATGTCTGTTAGTCTGGTCTCTTGCAAGAATAAAATTTCTGCCTCAATCCGGGAGAAAAAATCAAAGGCCGTGAAGCGAGCCGCATCTGACTTAATGCTGGCGACATTAATAGACGCCAGCGTCAACGGGGCGAGTTCAGCCATCATGGGTGATCGAGTTGGATGGCCAATTTCTTCCCTACCCCGCTATTACCTCCTCCTGGGGAGGGGTCAGACACCTTCCTTTTCAGGGAAGCTCCCGACGTGTCCATCCCACCCCCCCCGGTGTCCTCGCCCCCGGGTTCCAGGTCTGTCCCCCCCTCAGGAGGAGCAATGCCCCCTGAGGGACGGACTCCGCCATCCCCCGAAGGACCCTCCGGTGTTACCCCCCGGCCCAGTACCCTCGTCTTGCGGTTCATCATCTGAACCCCCGAGGGCGCTGAACCGGTTGGAGAGTCTGATCAGAGGGGGGTCAGCGGGCCCTTCCGTATGCACCCTTGTGGTCGGGGGCGGGGGGGACTTTGAAGGCTTGTCAGCCTTCCTCCCCACCGCTTTGCGCTTGGCACGCCTGGTTTTGCCACCTGGTGCTGTAGGCTGCTCTTGGACATCCTCATCAACACTTTCATACTGAGAGGAATTGTCCGAGTCAGCCGCTTTCTCCTCTCTCTCCATCCTCCTGATCTCCTCACTCACCGCACTCTCCCCCAGGGCCTCAGAGGCTTTGGCCACGGGCCTGGAGGGAGGAGCAGGCATCACCCCGGTTGCCCGAGGCTCCACCTGTCCCTTACCTCCCTGGCGTTTTTCCTGCCTCCGCTGGTACGCGGGGCCCCTTGCAGCATTGCCCTTCCTCACTGGCCCCTCAGCCCTTCCCCCTTCGCCACCACCTGCCACAGCAGAAGCAGCGCCACCGGGGGTTGCCCCCCCGCGGTCTCCCCCCACCGGGCCTGTGGCGGCATTAGAGAAAGAGCGAGGGCAGCGGCTGAGAGGGTGACCCAGGTCACCACACAGGTGGCACCGAATGTCTTTGCACAAGGCAGCCAGGTGACCTACCCCACCACACAACGCGCACTTCTGCACCTTGCAGTTGGCGCTGAAGTGAGTGGGGTCGCCGCACTTGTGGCAGACCTTCGGTTGCCCCTGGTAGAAGACCAGGATCCTGTCCCTTCCCAGGAACGCCGAGGAAGGGATGTGGGTGACCGTGCCGCCGGAAACCTTCAATTTGACCATGAAGGTCCAGCCCCCCGACCAGATGCCAAACTCGTCCCTGTTCTTTTTTGGGACCTCGGTGACCTCCCCGTAACGGGAAAGCCACGTCATGATGTCCACGCCTGCGAGTGACTCGTTACATGTAACCACGGTCACTCGCTTGACGGAATTTTGGCGAGACACCGCTTGAGCCACGAAGTCTCGCCATCCGGGCTCTTCTCGCACCAGCTCGTAGTTTGACCAGAAGAGCTCAAGCCCCTCTGGCCGCACGAAGCTGACGTCGAAGAAGCGGGACGCCGAAGGGTGTATCAGGGCAAAGATGTCATTCGCCCCGAAGCCCATCTTAAGGAGGAGCTCCACCACCTTGCTCCTAGGTGGACAAGCTTCACTGCCCCCCCACCTAAGACGGACCACATTCCTTCTTGGCGGCCCCTGCCCGGCTGTGGGGAGAGACCAAACAGTCCCTCCCTCCCTTTGATTTTGGAAGGCTGCTAGGCCATGTCTCTCTATCCAGAAAGACAGGTCCACTGTCCTCCCCTCTACCATGATCGATCTTTCTCCCCTTTGGAGGGCCTCCAGGAAACGGCGGTGCAAACCGCCGTCCCCGGAGCCCGGAGGCGAGGAGACCCCCCCGGAACCACCCCGACCCCCAGCCGCGACCCCCGCATAATTACGTTGGGGCCTCGCGGCTGGGGGGGCAGACGGGCCAGCCCTCCCACCACTACCACCACTTGTGCCAGCACCCTCATTCACTCTCCCGTTCACTCTTTTATTATTTCCACTCGCTCCGGCACTCACTCCAGCATTTACTGCCACATTCACACTCGCACTCACTCCCTCATCCATATCGCTCACATCACCATTTATGTCCTCAAACAGCTCTTCAAAAATATCTCCTATCTCACTCCCACTCTCACTTCCAGATAGACCACTATTTACATTAGCAGACTTGGTGTTGCAGTACCCCTGCCTGCCTGCTGGGGGCCCTGACTGGCCAGTGCTCTGCTCCTTGGAGCTGCTGGCACTGCTCCAACTCTTGTCCAAGAGTGCCGCTGCCCCTTTAAATACCTCCGAGCAGAGCGCACTCAGTACGCCCTGCCCGAGCCTGGGAGCAGCAGCAGCTCCTGGGTTCTCTGGCTCCACTTTTTTTCCTTTTTGCGGTGTCTTTGCACTGAGGACAGGGACGGCCACTGCCACCGCACCCTGCCCTCTGCTGTTTGCCCCCGCCGGCTTCCCAAGGAGCGCCAGAGCCCCCGCACCACCAGATGGAGGTAAGCGGGCTGGGGACCCCGACAACTCCCTACCGACTTTTGGGGGCACTATGCTGCTTGAGGGGGTAGGCGGGACAGGAGGCAGTGGGCCCGCCAAGGCCACGCCCCCCCCGCCGGCCGCAGCCACCCCGGGCAGAGCAGTGACCCCTTGCGAGGCCACGCCCTCCCCAGGTGACGCGGGCACAGCGGGCGGGACAGCGGCCGAGGAGGACACGCCCCCCCCGCATGCCGCAGCCTTTGCAGGCTGGGCAACACTCGGGGAGGCCACGCCCCCCTCACGGACTGTCACTGCTCCCCTGAACCCACCACTTGATGTTGGCAGGGCTGGCCACTCCCCCTCGTCGCCCAGCGGCGGCGGTGCCCCCAGCACGGACCCCTTTTTGGGTCTACGCGCCGGGGACCCCGCTCTTGCCACGGGCGCCGTCAGAGGAGCTACCAGCCCCTTGCATTTTTTTAGCTGCTGCTTCACAGCAGCCTCCACGCCCTTTCTAGGTCTCTGGACCCCCATAAGTGGACCAGACTTAACGGACCCGTGCGTGGGGGATCCAGAGACCCCAGCACTCACCGCCGGAGGTGCGGTCCTGGCTGTACCCGTGCTGAGCGCCAGGCCAGCCCCCCCTGCCACCGGGGACTGAGCCCGGACACCACTACTGCCAATACCGCCAGCGGCTGTTACACCACTGGCACCAGCACCGACCTCCATGTCGCTGCCTGAACCCTCACCGCCACCACCAGATGTGACGGTAAGGTCCAGGCACACATCACTCTGCCCGCGCCCCCGCTGCGGACCCACCACAGGGCCCGAGCCGGGGTGGGCAGCGGGTTCCATACAGCGGGACAGAGGGGCCCCGGAAAGAGGGACAAACATAAGTTTGTCAGCCACGGTGTTTTTTGGCTTGCGCTTGTTTTTTTTCTTTTTCCTCTTTCCGGTTGCCTCGTCCTCAGGGCAGACCTCATCCCCAAAGAGCAGTGTGCCAAACCGCTCTGGGGACTCGATCTGCCTCACCTGTTGTAGGACGAGGCAGCCCCCCTCACTACTACTGTCCCCACTCCCACCAGCCTCCCCCTCGCCCCCACTTTCCTCCGAGTAACTGGAGTCCGGTGGGAGAGCCACTTGCTCAGGGGCCACCCCGCTGCATGTTACCTGGGTGTTGTTGCTCACCAGGCCTTCAGGTGGGGCAGGCGTAGATGTTCCGCCATCCTCCTCTTCGTGCTCCACCTGGCAGGGGCCTCCCGACCCCCCAGGAGACCCTCCGGTCATGGCTCTAAACCGGTCATCGTTTTTCAGTTTCTCTGCAAAGGGGCCGCTCCCACTCAGGATAGCCGCCCGTATCTCCTCCAAGGCCCTGATAGCCCCCTTCAGCCTCTCCACCGTGGCGGAGACCTCAGCTCGTCTCGAGGCGGGGAGCCGGTTCTTAGCCACCGCTCGTGCTCCCCTTAACTCCTCCCGGAGTTTTCCCAGCTGTTTGGCGGCCTCCTCATATTCGCAGAGGTGCGCATGGATGCGGGAGGCGTAGATGGTAGATGGCTCTCCCTCAGCTCTGGAGCCCCAGATGTTGGGGGGCTCTGCCACTGCACCTCTGCTCTGGGCCGCCACTCCTCCGGGAGGAGGAGCCGCCACGGTACCAGCTTCGGGGGGCCCGGTGTCCCGGGGCTCCTGGGTCCTGCGACCCCCTCTCTCCTGGCTCCGTCTCTTCCCCATCTCCCTGGGACTGGCTGGCTGCACCCTGGCCTCCGGATGGTGCTGAGGCCCCCCACCCCCAGCTGGCTTGCCGGAGGGTGGGAGCCAGGGGCACAGCCCCGGCGCTCAGTCCCAGGGAAAGTCCTCTTTCCTGGGAAGGGGGCAGATGGAAAGTCCTTTCAGGAAAAAACCTCCCTTCCCAGGAGCTTAGCAAGGCCCTAGCCTGCAGACGCTCAGCACAGATGCTCCTCCCCTTCCTGGGCGTGCTCTATCCTCCAGTTCCCTCCAGAGCTGCAGTCACTATTCTGCTGTTACATCATGTCTTATCCTCCAGTCACCTCCAGAGCTGCACTCACTATTCTGCTGTTACATCGGGTCTTATCCTTCAGTCACCTGCAGAGCTGCACTCACTATTCTGCTGTTACATCGTGTCTCATCCTCCAGTCACCTCCAGAGCTGCAGGGTCTCGTTTTTGTCCCGTATCGTTCTCTCGTGTCTCACCGCTCTTGTTTGTTATCACATTTCCAGCGGATTCCCGGGGATATAATGAAGGCGTTGCTCATACTTTCTGCCTGATCTCCGCGATTCTCACGCGGTCGCAGCATTATAAATAAATAATCCGCGCTCATCTGTGTCCGCATTCACACGAGGGCTGATATGTAGCAGATCAAACTGCTGGCGTCTGCCCGAAACAGCGAAAATTCTCGATTCCCAGATTCCAGCGCCCGGTGACCTCCTGACCGCGGGCAGATCGTTATCTTTGGCGCACAAATATAAAAAGCCAACGAGTCGTATCTGAAGATGAAGAATTTAAAGGGAAACTCCACTGATAATACTTCACACTATTGGCAGATCCTGTCTGTACTTATCCTGTGCTAATTATCAATTACATCATGTATCCTCTAGTCACCCCCAGAGCTGCAGTCACTATTTTGCTGTTATATCGGGTCTTTAGCTCCCGTCACACTAAGTGAGATCGCTAGCGAGATCGCTGCTGAGTCACAAGTTTTGTGATGCAACAGCGACCTCAGCATCGATATCGCTGTGTGTGACAGGTATCAGCGACCGGCCCCCCTACCGGGTATCGCTGATCGGGCAGGGATGTCCTGGGCCATTTTTTAATCGTTGGTCTCCTGCTGGCCAGCACACATAGCTGCGTGTGGCAGCGAGCCATCGATCAGCGAGCTCGCAGCGCTGTAAGCAGACGCAGGGAGCTGGTATCCAAGGTAAACAGCGGGTAACTAAGCGAGCGCGCGCTTTAGTTACCCGCATCTTCGCTGTTCCTGATCTCTGGTGAGTGTGCCCTATTGGCAGCTCACCAGCGATCATGTAGCGACACACCAGCAATCCTGACCAGGTCATATCATCGTCGGGATCGCTCGTGCGTCGTTATGTGTAACGGGACCCTTATCCTCCAGAGCTGCAGTCACTATTCTGCTGTTACATCATTTCTTATCCTCCAGTCACTTCTAGAGCTGCAGTCACTTTTCTGCTGTTACAACATATCATCCTCCAGTCACTTCTAGAGCTGCAGTCACTATTCTGCTGTTACATCGTGTCTTAGCCTTCAGTCACTTCTAGACCTGCAGTCACTTTTCTGCTGTTACATCGTGTCTTATCCTCCAGTCACCTCCAGAGCTGCAGTCACTATTCTGCCATTACATTGTGTTTTATTTTCTAGTCCCCTCCAGAGCTGCAGTCACTATTCTGCTGTTACATCGTGTCTTATCCTCCAATCACCTCCAGAGCTGCAGTCACTATTCTGCCATTACATTGTGTTTTATTCTCTAGTCCCCTCCAGAGCTGCAGTCACTATTCTGATGTTACATCATGTCTTATCGTCCAGTTACCTCCAGAGCTGCAGTCACTATTCTGCCATTACATTGTGTTTTATTCTCTAGTCCCCTCCAGAGCTGCAGTCACTATTCTGATGTTACATCATGTCTTATCGTCCAGTTACCTCCAGAGCTGCAGTCACTATTCTGCCATTACATTGTGTTTTATTCTCTAGTCCCCTCCAGAGCTGCAGTCACTATTCTGATGTTACATCATGTCTTATCGTCCAGTTACCTCCAGAGCTGCAGTCACTATTCTGCTGTTACATCGTGTCTTATCCTCCAGTCACCTCCAGAGCTGCAGTCACATTGTGTCTTATTCTCCAGTCACCTCCAGAGCTGCAGTCCACTGTGATGTGCACAGTTAGAGCTGTTTGGTCAGATCATGTCCGGGTCTGGGCAGAGTTGATGTCGTCTCTTCCCATCCAGCAGGATCACTGATGCCGCTTTGGATGTGAGTGGAGTAAGATATGGTGTATCTCATGGTTAGTAGGGAAAGTATTTACAGTTACTTGATATTAGGGGGTCCCTGGGGGCACATGACAGGCGCTCGGCGGGGGCTTCACGTCGCTCCGGTTAATATTTGCAGATGTAAAAACAGCATTAAAATGATTTGAACATCTCTGTGTGGGAACAGGTCATCCGCGGCCGGACCCTTACCATGAAGATGACGGATTCCCAGCGAGACCCTCAGGGGGTAACATAGGAAAATATGGAACCATGTTTCAACTTTAGCTGCCACCTTCCTCTGTCTGGACTCGATATGGGGCCAAGTTTTTGGGACCACCCTCCAGTAATGGTTCCGTGCTGAGATGAATCCCAGCACTGGTCATAAATCATAAGGAAATGAGACCACCTAGACTATTCCTGCGTGGAGGGGACGGACCCACTGCGGTTCTGAAGAGCCCAAGGATGAAAGGGGCTTATGTCTGAGGCGGGGGTCCATCCATCAGTCGGGCCCCACACCCTGAATTGGGCTCTTACAATGAAACCAATGACGCCGGGGCCAACAATAAACTGGAGAGACATTCTTACTCCAGGTGTCGGGGAAAGTCATATTCTCCAAAGCCCCCCAAACCCGCAGCCCCCCCGTGAGTTGTGGTTGGATGAGATTTACAAGAACCTCTCCTGGATCCGCTGAAAAGCTCCATTGTGTGATAACATCTGCAGACGAGGGGCTTCATGTCGGAAGCGATCTGACCAATACTGGGTGTAACGGTGTCTGGTTATATATAGAAAGTGTAACTGGGGGCCCAGGCGGAGCCCACCTCTACATCACCCCGAGGAAGGCAGTGTCACCCCTTTATAGGGTCTCCTGTGCAGCCCGGCAGCTGAAGGGCCCATATGTCCTCAGTATAGATTGTTAGCTCATGGCCTGGGGCAGAGAGGACAGAACACATCCAATCTGTGCTGCAATAGTCAGACATACGAAGAGAGAAGACAGCATGTAACCGAGAAACCAAGACATCCCAATAGACAGACGCTTCCAGAAAGAGAAGAGTTAATAATGTTATCAATAAAAAAAATGTAAAGTGAATGAAGAGAAATGTAAATCCCATCAATATCTGGTGACAGCCCGTCGCCTCCGTCATCAGTATCTGGTGACAGCCCGTCGCCTCCGTCATCAGTATCTGGTGACCGCCCGTCGCCTCCATCATCAGTATCTGGTGACCACCCGTCGCCTCCACCATCAGTATCTGGTGACCGCCCGTCGCCTCCACCATCAGTATCTGGTGACCGCCCGTCGCCTCCACCATCAGTATCTGGTGACCGCCCGTCGCCTCCACCATCAGTATCTGGTGACCGCCCGTCGCCTCCACCATCAGTATCTGGTGACCGCCCGTCGCCTCCACCATCAGTATCTGGTGACCGCCCGTCGCCTCCACCATCAGTATCTGGTGACCGCCCGTCGCCTCCACCATCAGTATCTGGTGACCGCCCGTCGCCTCCACCATCAGTATCTGGTGACCGCCCGTCGCCTCCATCATCAGTATCTGGTGACCGCCCGTCGCCTCCATCATCAGTATCTGATGACCGCCTGTCCCCTCCATCATCAGTATCTGGTGACCGCCCGTCCCCTCCATCATCAGTATCTGGTGACCGCCTGTCCCCTCCATCATCAGTATCTGGTGACCGCCCATCACCTCCATCAGTATCTGGTGACCACTCGTCTCCTCCATCATCAGTATCTGGTAACCGCCCATCTCCTCCATCATCAGTATCTGGTGACCGCCCGTCTCCTCCATCATCAGTATCTGGTGACCGCCCGTCACCTCCATCATCAGTATCTGGTGACCGCCCGTCTCCTCCATCATCAGTATTTGGTGACCGCCCGTCTCCTCCATCAACAGTATCTGGTGACCGCCCGTCCCCTCCATCATCAGTATCTGGTGACCGCCCATCTCCTCCATCATCAGTATTTGGTGACCGCCCGTCTCCTCCATCATCAGTATCTGGTGACCGCCCGTCCCCTCCATCATCAGTATCTGGTGACCGCCCATCCCCTCCATCATCAGTATCTGGTGACCGCCCATCCTCTCCATCATCAGTATCTGGTGACCGTCCATCCCCTCCATCATCAGTATCTGGTGACCGTCCGTCCCCTCCATCATCAGTATCTGGTGACCGCCCGTCCCCTCCATCATCAGTATCTGGTGACCGCCCGTCCCCTCCATCATCAGTATCTGGTGACCGCCCGTCCCCTCTATCATCAGTATCTGGTGACCGCCCATCCTCTCCATCATCAGTATCTGGTGACCGTCCATCCTCTCCATCATCAGTATCTGGTGACCGTCCATCCCCTCCATCATCAGTATCTGGTGACCGTCCATCCCCTCCATCATCAGTATCTGGTGACCGTCCGTCCCCTCCATCATCAGTATCTGGTGACCGCCTGTGGGGTCAATCATTGTATCACTGCCCCAGATCTCCTGTGTATGAGGCTTGTGTGGATCCTTCATGTGATCCCAGACAGGATCGTGTGAGATCGGGGACCTGTGGGGGTCGGATCATCACCCCCCGGACATTCTTAGTGACATTGGCTGGATGTTGGGGGTCGCTGTCCGGCTGCAGAATACATTTGACACCTCCTGATGGTATGACATGACGGGTGACTCTGTCCTCCAGGGCCGCGACACCGCTCTGGAGCCGCCGGCTGTGGGGCGATCTGGAGGACACTTGTAGAATTCTCACCGTAGCGGCCTGACCCGTCCACCCCTGTACCCCGCGCCCGTCAGCGGCCTTGCTCCTAATTGACAGGCAAATAAACAGCAGGAATAATTCCGCTTGTCGGTGGTGGGTGGTCTCGCCTCGTAGCGGGGATGTGGGACCAATTTACAGGTCTTGTCACATTCATATAAAACACATTGTGGGCACCAGACATTGTTCTCCGGGCACAAACAGGACCCAGTGTCACGGATCTCGCCGCCAGGAAACCAGGATCTCATTTCATCCTCTATAAACGACTAAAATATGGAAGTGAGGAGATGATGAGAGAAAGAAACCCAAAGACAAGTGACCCGAGCCGAGCGAGCGGAGGGGAAAAGGAGACAACGAACAATAGCCCAACAGAATGATACAAAGTAACGGAAGGAGACAACACCGAAAACACACAATGCCAAGAGTCCTCAGATAGAATACTACAATGTAACAATGCCGAGAACCCATAAACAACACAATAAGTGACACCAATATAAAACACAAGAAAGCGGAGGAGGAGAGCAGCAAGCTGCAGGATTAGAGGAGAGTCTATGTGGGTGACAGAAGTCCATGGAGTGCTGCCGATAACCCGACACATTGATCACTTAGGGATCAAAACTGTTGGCACCCCTCATGTAATGACAGAAAACCCACAATGGTGTCAGACAATCTGACAAAAGTAATAAGAAATAAAAAATCCATGAAAATGAACAGATGAAAGTCAGACATTGCTATCCAGCCATATAAAGAATAACACTCATGAAATCGGCCTGGACAGAAATGATGGCGCCCCTGACAATAATGTGACATGTTAGATGGCGGTGTGTCCACTAATCAGCATCACGGGGTCTACAGTCCTGGAGTCAGTGAGCGGCTGGTATAGAGGGGGCTACAGATCCTCACTGTGCTGTGTATCACACTCAGCATGGACCAGAGGGAGCGAAGGGAAGAGTTGTCTCAGGAGATTAGAAAGAATCTGGAGGGTCCTAAGACCCCTGAGAAGAACAAGACACATGGTGGGTGGCAGCCTGGCGCAGATATTTGCAGGGGCTTCAGTAGCTCTTCTCCTTAATGTCCCACCCTGGACCACACAACAGTATCAGCCACTGCCATGTTGTGTCCTTGTTAGATGCCCCCAAGCTGCTTCCACTCACAGTCACCCCAAACATGTCCACCAATGAGCCCCCAGCTTCCTCTCATCAGGACCCCAGGTGCTGCCCCCCATGAGGTGTGGTACAGGAGGGACTCTATGGTTTTCCGTCTTTGGGACAGGGATGGACAGAGGGTCTTGTGAGCCGCGGACTCTGGGTCCGGCCTCTGCAGCTTCACTGCGGAAGAGGGGGACGACATCAACTGAAAGCAGAACCTGACGTAGGAGACTGACCTCGTGCAGACCTGGCACCGATGGGGGCTGAGATAGCGGATTGTCACTTATTCTGTATTACTGGCCATTAACGTTCCGCCATCGTTCCCAGGAGATTACAGGGGTGGCGGTCACACGTGAACACATTCACCAGGTCACCCTTACTGGTGCCTAAGCTGCCGCCCAGTACTCCCAGTATACCTTGGAGTCACTGGGACCAGTATCTGCATGGAGCCATTGTGGGATTCTGAGCAGCTGAGTCAGGACTTACTTGTTCCCAAACCCAGAAAAAGCCCCTCGGTCGGGTCAGGTTCAGGCTATTTATACAGGTTTCTGCGGACTGCGGCCGGACCACTAATTGCCGCTTACTCCTCATCCGTCGTCTCACGTCCACTGATCACAGGATTAAAGGAAGATTTCTTGTCAGGAATTCCAGTATCGGCTCCGCCACAAGAAGATATAAATACAGAGGCGTGGGAATCGCCCCGACAACCTCCTGCCCGAGACCACCCCAAAAAGCTGCCGAGTGCGGAAACTCCCGATGCCAAGCACCGTACTCCAGACGGGCGATTGGGGTCCACACATATGGATAAAGGTCTCCTGAACTAGTCACACAGCTGAGGGTCTGTCACACTGTGTCAGGATATGAGCAGAACCCAAACACAAGACAACCCTCACTGCACTCATGAGGGCAGCAGTTTGCTACAATGTCTCATCGGTCCGGCGGCGGCTCTCAGGCCATTCTGCAGACTGAAGGGTTTATTGCTCCAGATGAAAATATGGATTTTACTGTTCACTGATTGTGATTATCTGAACTGATAAAAGAGGATTAGTCACACCGAGAGGATGAGAAAGTGTCAGAACTTTGTATTTCATGATCAAAAGAATAGATGGGGCCGCAAAAGAAATCACTACTGCCCCTTTAACAAAAGTATATAAATCACTGGTAAAAGTGAATATTAGAAGCTTTGTAACACGTCCCTTCAGTGAAAGCTGCTTCTTTCCCTCCCTCAGCCTCCTCAAGTCATTCAGTCTAAAAAATGGCAAAAATCGTTCCTGTTATCTGACTGAGAGATCAGATTACAGCTGCCTGTAGATGTCCAAGGAGAGAGGATGGAGAGGCAGGGTGAAGCCCAGTGAACGAGAAACACACACAGACCCCTGCTGTCTTTTGGTATTTCATTTTTTTTCGAGAGCTGGATTCACTTCTACATAGCTGAGAATTGCTGAATTATGTCCTATAGACTGCCGCTTCTAGTCAGTGGTTTATGTCACCCCACACCTGGATTCACAGATACACAACTCAGTACTGCTGTGTCTACTGTGCTACTGCTGCCTTCCACTACATGCTGTATCTGACCCTAGACTTGTAATTACAGCTACAAAACTCAATGATGTTGTATAATGTCCTTCATGGTTAATAATAATAAATTTTATTTCTATAGCGCTGACATATTCCGCAGCACTTTACATTTCAGAGGGGATTTGTACAGACAATAGACATTACAGCATAACAATAATCACAGAGATCATAACAGATACCAAGAGGAGTGAGGGCCCTGCTCACAAGCTTACAGTCTATGAGGAAAGAGGGAGACACGAAAGGTGGGTGGTAACAGTTGCCCTGATTGTATGGACCAGCCATAATGTTAAGTGTGTGACAGTACAGACGCAGAGGGCTAATGGATGCATAAAGCATGTGGGAACATGATACGGGGAACCTGGTTATGGTAAAACTTTTGGCTGTGCCACACAGGGATAGATTAGGTTAATGTGTTGAGGCGATAGGCCAGTCTGAATAAATGCGTTTTTAGGGCACGCTTAAAATTGTGGGGATTGGGGACTAATCGTATTGACCTGGGAAGTGCATTCCAAAGAATTGGCGCAGCACGTGTAAAGTCTTGGAGACGGGAGTGGGAGGTTCTGACTATTGAGGATGCTAACCTCAGGTCATCAGCAGAATGGAGGGCGCGGGTAGGGTGGTATACTGAAACAAGGGAGGAGATGTAGGGTGGTGCTGAGCAATGGAGGGCTTTGTGGGTGAGGGTAATAAGTTTATACTGAATTCTGGAGTGGATGGGTAGCCGGTGTAATGACTGGCACAAGGTAGAGGCATCGGTGTAATGATTGGCGAGGAATATAATCCTGTCTGCAGCATTCAAGACAGATTGGAGAGGGGAGGGTTTGGTAAGAGGGAGACCGATTAGAAGAGAGTTACAATAGTAGAGACGAGAATGAATAAGAGAAACAGTAAGAGTTTTTGCCGAGTCAAAAGTAAGAAAAAGTCGAATTCTAGAAATGTTTTTGAGGTGCAGATAATATGAGCGAGCCAGTGATCGGATGTGGGGGGCAAAGGAAAGCTCGGAATCAAGTATGACCCCAAGACAGCGGGCCTTTTGCTGGGGAGTAATAGTGGAACCACACACAGAAATGGCAATGTCGGGTATAGGTACATTAGTAGAGGGAGGAAACACCAGGAGTTCAGTCATTGACAGGTTCAGTTTCAGATATAGTGAGGACATGATGTTAGACGCAGCGTTTAGACAATCGCCGGTGTTTTCTAGAAAGGCTGGCGTGATGTCAGGAGAAGAAGCGTATAATTGGGTGTCATCAGCATAGAGATGGGACTGGAAACCAAATCTACTGATTGTTTGACCAATAGGGGCAGTGTACAAGGAGAAGAGGAGGGGGCCTAGAACCGATCCTTGGGGGACCCTAACAGTAAGGGGAAGGTGAGAGGAGGAGGAACCAGCAAAAGATACAGTAAAGGAGCGGTCAGAGAGATAGGAGGAGAACCAGGAGAGAACGGTGTCCTTGAGGCCAATGGAACGGAGCATAGTGAGGAGGAGCTGATGATCCACAGTGTCGAATGCTGCAGAGATCCAAGAGAATTAGCATGGAGTAATGACCATTAGATTTAGCTGTTAGTAGATCATTAGAGACTTTAGTGAGGGCAGTTTCAGTGGAGTGTAAAGAGCGGAAACCGGATTGGAGAGGGTCGAGAAGAGAGTTATCAGAGAGATAGCGGATAAGACGAGAGTGGACCAGGCGTTCCAGGAGTTTAGAGATGAAGGGAAGATTAGAGACAGGTCTATAGTTAGCGGCACAGTTTTGGTCGAGGGATGGTTTTTTAAGTAGTGGATGTATGATGGCATGCTTAAATGAGGAGGGAAAGAAACCAGAAGAGAGAGGTTAAATATTTTAGTTAGGTGAGGGGTGACAGCAGGGGACAGGGACTGGAGGAGATGTGACGGAAATGGGTCACTGGTGCAAGTGGTTGGGCGAGAAGATGCAAGGAGCCTGCTTACTTCTTCTGTGACTGGTTCAAAATCAGAGAGTGAGCTAGATGCAGTGGGGGAGGGAGGACAGTGCATGGTATGAGGTGATTGGGAGATAATTTCCTGTCGGATCTGGTCAATTTTTTCTTTGAAGTAATTGGCCAGATCGTCAGCTCGGAGCTCCGTGGTTGGGGCCTGTACTCTTGGGTTGAGTAGAGAATGAAAAGTGTCAAAGAGACGTTTCGGGTTATTGGACAGTGAGGTGATGAGGGTGGTGAAATAGGTTTGTTTGGAGAGGTGAAGGGCAGTGTTGTATGTTCTAAGCATAAACTTATAATGGATGAAATCTTCGGGTAGATTGGATTTTCTCCACAGACGTTCGGCGCACCTGGAGCACCGCTGCAGGAAACGTGTTTGCACCGTGTGCCAGGGTTGTCGCCGTCTGCGTTGTGGTGTTCTATGTATAGGGGGTGCAAATTCATCCAGGGCACTTTGAAGTGTTTCATTGTAATGCTTCAGTGCAGAGTCAGGACATGAGAGGGAGGAGATAGGGGCCAATGAAGACTGCAAGTTCTTCAGAAGTTTCTGGGTGTTAATGGCCTGTATGTTTCTATAAGTCTGGACAGTGGGGGTGACCTGAGCAGCCTGGCAGTTCTTGATAGAGAATGAAAGAAGGTTGTGGTCAGAGAGCGGGAGAGGGGAGTTTGCAAAATCATCCACTGCACAAAGCCGAGAGAAGACCAAGTCGAGGGAGTTCCCGTCTTCATGCGTTGGAGAATTAGTAAGCTGCAAAAGGCCAAACGAGGAGGTTAGAGATAAAAGGTGAGTAGCAGATGGTGAGAGGGGAAGAGCAATGGGGATGTTGAAATCTCCCATGATGAGGGTAGGGATGTCACAGGAGAAAATGTGGAAGCCAAGTGGCAAAATGATCCAGGAACTGATAGGAGGGGCCGGGAGGACGATACACCACCGCCACTCGCATGGAGAAGGGGGTGTAGAGTCTGACAGCATGGACCTCAAAAGAAGGGAAGACTAGTGAGGGTAGTTGAGGGATAACCTGAAAGGTACATTTTGGTGATAGGAGCAGACCAACGCCTCCACCTGCTCTATTGTCTGATCTTGGGGTATGAGAGAAGTGTAGTCCCCCGTATGAAAGAGCAGCAGCAGCTGCATGGTTGGTTCTATTACTTTATAATAAGTGTATGTCTCACTCTACACCATGTTCCAAATTATTATGCAAATTGGTTTTAAGTGTCATAGCATTTTTCTTTTGGTTTTACCATTGATGGTATTGTGTCTCAGGGTGCTTTGGATCACTGAAATCAATCTCGGATACCTGTGATAATTAGTTTGCCATGTGAGCCCAATAAAAGGAAAACTGGATGTTCCACACTATTGAGCAGGTCACAGTTTTCAAGCAACATGGGAAAGAAAAAGGATCTCTCTGCTGCTGAAAAGCATCAAATAGTGCAATGCCTTGGTCAAGGGATGAAAACATTAGATATTTCTCGAAAACTTAAGCGTGATCATCGTACTGTTGAAAGAGATTTGTGGCGGATTCTGAGCACAGATGTGTTTCGTGCAGATAAAGGCAGAATGAGGAAGGTTTCTGCCAGGCAAGGTCATTGGATTAACAGAGCAGCTGCTATAAAGCCATTACAAACCAGCAAACAGATCATTGAAGCTGCTGGTGCCTCTGGAGTCCCTCGAACCTCAAGGTGTAGGATCCTTCAAAGGCTTGCTGTGGTGCATAAACCTACTATTCGGCCACCCCTAAACAGTGCTCACAAGCAGAAACGGTTGCAGTGTGCCCAGACATACATGAAGACTAATTTTCATACAGTCTTGTTTAGTGATGAGTGTTGAGCAACCCTGGATGGTCCAGATGGATGGAGTAGTGGATGGTTGGTGGATGGCCACTATGTCCCAACAAGGCTGCGACGTCAGCAAGGAGGTGGAGGAGTCATGTTTCGGGCCGGAATCATGGGGAAACAGCTGGTAGGGCTCTTTAAGGTTCCTGAAGGTGTGAAAATGACCTCTGCAAAGTATATAGAATTTCTGACTGACAACTTTCTTACATGGTATAAAAAGCAGAAATGTGTCTTTAGGAGCAAAATCCTCTTCATGCATGACCACTCACCATCTCATGCTGCAAAGAATACCTCTGATCATTGGCTGCTATGGCATATAAGGAGATAAACTCATGGTGTAGCCACCATCTTCCCCTGACCTCAACCCTGTAGAGAACCTTTGCAGTATCATCAAGCAAAAGATCTATGAGGGTGGGAGGCCGGTCACATCAAAACAGCAGCTCTGGGAGCTAGTCTGACTTCATGCAGAGAAATCCAAGCAGAAACTCTCCAAAAACTCACAAGTTCAATGGATGCAAGAATTGTGAAGGTGACATCAAAGAAGGGTTCCCATGTTACCATGTAACTTGGCCTGTTAGTGAATGTGACCTCCTAATGCTGCAAATGCCACAAAGGAGCATTTTCACTTCTTTACAACATATCAAATGTTTAGAAATTCTCCTGTGCCTAATAATTTGGAACAGCACATTGTGAGTGTTTATTAATTTTGGAGATTATACTGTTATCATTGGGAGGTTTCTTCAATAAAATTCGATGTATACTCTACCGGGTGATGACTTTTATTAGACTGATTTGCACCGACCACTTAGGAAAATCAGAGAAAAATATCATTTGCATAATAATTTGGAACATGGTGTAGAGCTGGATTCACAGCTTCACTGTACAGTAATGCTCAAAAATATTATCCATTCTGATGCTTCTCTCTAGTAAGGTTTCATTTCTCCCAGTGCTGGACTCACAGCTATATAGCTCAGTACTGTAGATGGTTGGTTCCATGGTGTAATGGTTAGCACTCTGGACTTTGAATCCAGTGATCTGAGTTCAAATCTCAGTGCAATCTGGGCACACATTTCGCAAGAAACGACCTGGAAACCATCTGCAGAGACTTTGAAGACTTAGGCAAGAAAGTGAAAGAACTGGGAGCGCAGGTGGTCTTCTCTTCCATCCTCCCAGTGGATGGCCATGGAACAAGGAGGTGGAATAAGATTCTGCAGGTGAACAACTGGCTACGTCGATGGTGCCGTCAGCAACGATTTGGATTTCTGGATCACGGAGTGAACTACTTATACGATGGACTACTTGCTAGAGATGGGGTGCACCTTACGAAGACTGGAAAGCATGTATTTGGAAGTCGCCTTGCTACACTTGTAAGGAGAGCTTTAAACTAGAACAACATGGGAAGGGAAGCAAAAGACCAGAAAAAGCCATACACCTGACAAATGCTATTGAGAACTCTGCTATTAGAAGTGGAAAGGAAGAACAAAGACGAAAGAATCTAATTAATAAAAATATTGGAGAAAGAGAAACCAATCACAAACTAAAATGTTTCTATACTAATGCACAAAGCATGGGCAACAAACAAGGAGAATTGGAACTACTAACACAGGAAAAGAAATATGATGTCATTGGAATCACTGAAACTTGGTGGGACAATACACATGATTGGAATACAAGACTAGAAGGATACAACTTATTTGCAAGAAACAGACTTGATAAACGAGGAGGGGGTGTCGCATTGTATGCTAGAAACGCGTATATCTGCACAGAGATTGAAACTTCAGAGACTGGGAGTTCTGTGGAAACTGTTTGGGTAAGAATACAAGGACAGAATAATGGAAAGGACACCATTGTAGGCATTTGCTACAGGCCGCCTGTGCAAGCTGAAGATATGGATGAACTCTTTATGCATCAAATGGCCAAGTTCTCCAAAAAATATGACATAGTTGTCATGGGAGATTTCAACTATCCAGACATTTGTTGGGAATCTCTCTCAGGCAAAACTAACAGGTCAAGGAAATTCTTATCCTCTCTTGCTGACAACTTTATCTTCCAAAAGGTAAGGGAGAAAACAAGGGGAACTGCAACCTTGGATCTAATCCTTATAAACAGGGAGGAAATGGTTGAGGAGGTAATAGTGGCTGGGACCCTAGGAGGTAGCGACCATGCTATTTTAGAATTTTGGATAACTAGAGGCGGAAGACCTGTGAAGACTCAGACGTCAAGGTTAGATTTCAGAAAGGCAGATTTTAAGGGATTCAGAAAGAGAATTGGAGGGATCCAATGGCTGGATATCCTTAAAGACAAAAATGTCCAGGAAGGATGGGAAATCTTGAAAAATGAAATTCTCAAAGCACAGTTGTTAACAATTCCGAAAAGAGGGAAGAATAGGAAGCATTTAAGGAAACCAGGATGGATGAACACAGAACTTAAGCACATGCTAAAAAGGAAGAAAAAAATGTTTATAAAATGGAAAGAGGGAGGCATATCTAAAGAAGAATATAATGCTGTCTGCAGAACCTGCAGGGCACAAATCAGATTACTAAAGCTGAAAATGAATTGAGGCTTACAAGAGATGTCAAAAGCAATAATAAAGGATTTTGGGGATGTCAAAAGTAAAAGAAAAGTCAAAGATGCTATAGTATTTTTACAGGATGAAAATGATGAAATGGTAAGACAGGATGTTGAGAAGGCTGAACTTTTAAATTCCTATTTTGCATCTGTTTTCTCTCAGAAAGGAAATGTAACATCAACTGTTATTCATTGTCCTATTAAGGGAATAGAAGAATCCAGGATATCTATAAACAGAAAGATAGTGAGGAAACACTTAGCTAACCTAAATGAATTCAAGTCTCCAGGTCCAGATGAATTACACCCCAGAGTACTGAAGGAGATAGCAGAAGAAATTTTTGAACCCCTCTCCACAATCTTTGAAAATTCTTGGAGAACAGGAGAAGTACCAGAAGACTGGAGAAGAGCAAATGTTGTTCCTATCTTCAAAAAGGGGAAGAAGGTGGACCCAGGCAACTATAGGCCGGTGAGTCTGACTTCTATACCAGGAAAGATCTTTGAACAAATTATTAAACAACATGTATGTCAATACCTGGATAAGAATGAAGTGATTAAACAGAGTCAACATGGGTTTGTAACTAATAAGTCATGTCAGACTAACTTAATTTCCTTCTATGACGGTATCACTGATTGGGTGGATCAGGGAAATGCTGTAGATATAGTATATCTTGACTTCAGCAAAGCATTTGACAAAGTCTCTCATACAATCCTTATTGAAAAAATGACTAAGTATGGAATGGACAAGGCAACTGTTAGGTGGATTCATAACTGGCTTAGTGATCGGACCCAAAGAGTGGTCATAAATGGCTGCACATCCAGTTGGAAGAATGTCTCAAGTGGGGTACCACAGGGCTCTGTCCTGGGCCCTGTATTGTTCAACATCTTTATCAACGATTTAGATGAAGGAATTGAGGGTAAACTGATTAAATTTGCTGATGACACAAAGCTAGGAGGGATAGCTAATACTAGAGAAGAGAGAGAGAGGATTCAAAAAGATTTAAATAAACTGGAGAAGTGGGCAGCAACTAACAGAATGGTTTTTAACAGGGAGAAATGCAAAGTACTACATCTGGGCAATAAAAATGAAAAAAGCATATACAGATTGGGAGGAATAGGGCTAAGCAACAGCACATGTGAAAAAGACTTGGGTATACTAATAGATCACAGACTGAATATGAGTCAACAGTGTGATGCAGCAGCAAAAAAGGCAAATGCAATTCTAGGATGTATTAACAGAAGCATACAGTCTAGATCACGTGAAGTCATTATTTCCCTCTACTCCTCTTTGGTCAGACTTCATCTGGAATATTGTGTCCAGTTTTGGGCACCACATTTTAAAAAAGACATCAACAAACTGGAGCAAGTTCAGAAAAGAGCGACCAGAATGGTGACCGGTCTGCAAACCCTGTCTTATGAGGAAAGGTTGCAGGATTTGGGAATGTTTAGTTTGCAAAAGAGAAGACTGAGAGGAGACTTAATAGCTGTCTACAAATATCTAAAGGGCTGTCACATTGTAGAAGGATCAACTTTATTCTCATTTGCACAAGGAAAGACTAGAAGCAATGGGATGAAACTGAATGGGAGGAGACACAGATTAGATATTAGAAAAAACTTTTTGACAGTTAGAGTGATCAATGAGTGGAACAGGCTGCCACGAGAAGTGGTGAGTTCTCCTTCAATGGAAGTCTTCAAACAGAGGCTGGACAGACATCTGACTGGGATGATTTAGCGAATCCTGCTTTGAGCAGGGGGTTGGACCAGATGGCCCAGGAGGTCCCTTCCAACTCTACGATTCTATGATTCTATGCTGCATAATGTCCTCAGTGCTGTTGCTGCTTCTGAACAGGTCCTGTAAAGAGACTGGAGAGCAGAAATCCTTCGCTTCTCTGAGTGTTCAGTCTATATGATTTCGCCTAAACGATTTATCGGCAGCACAAGCCTCTCTCCTCTGCTAATAGTTTGTTACAATGTATCAGTGCAGGTAAATATATCAGACTGTAGCCCAAGCTGAAAAGCTCCTGAAGTGTTGTCTACACTTGCTGTATTAGTAACAAACCCTCAGCTGTGAGAAATATCATTTCAATCCAGGTTTTTAATCCTCTCAATATAAGCAAAATGATTTCCATTCACTGACAGCAAGCAGAAATGGTAAAATAGTCAGAAACTGCATACAAACTATGTTTTCCCGCTGCCGAGCTTCGCTTTCCCTTTGTCCCATGGCGGGCGGGCGCATTTTTATACATTTTTATAAACCGTGCTGCTTGTCTTAGAACCAGCAACTTACACGCTAGAGTTTGTTAGCTCCCCACTGACAGCAAGCAGAGATACTGGAAAGTACGGGGGATGGAACAGGGATCACTTTGCAATTATTACATTATATTGAAAAAGCACCATAACGTGATCAATTGTAAGGAACGCCGGCGCTGAAAGAGAATGAGAGGGGGGCGTCATGTGACCCCTCAGGGAAATGGGAAAAACACATGATCATTTGTCAAGTGTCCGTAAGAAGTAATGAGCGGATGGTCCCGAATGTGAGATCCGCACCCCCAACATGTAATCAGGGGGATTATTTTACATACCACTAACTACTTTGTGCGCGGCATAATTACAGCCTTACTGCTCATATGTCAACTTCAATCTCCAGAGCGTCTCCCAGATTTCAGCAGCCTTTACTTTTCAGGAGGGAACATGCCACTTAGGCCGACGTCCAGTCTCACCTTCCCGTAACACCCAATTTTGTTCTAAATTTACTTTCAGCTTCATTTCCTCTACAATAAACAGCAAAACTGGAGTGTTATAGCCAAGAAGGGATCAGGACCCTCATCCTCAACCTGCCCAGGTTATACCAGCTCCGCATGCATAGTTACATGCCAGGAAATGCCCAGGTTATACCAACTGTACATATATCATTATATACAGGAGATGCCCAGGTTATACCGGCTGTACATATATAATTATATACAGGAAATGCCCAGGTTATACCGACTGTACATATATCATTATATACAGGAGATGCCCAGGTTATACCGGCTGTACATATATAATTATATACAGGAGATGCCCAGGTTATACCAGCTGTACATATATAATTATATGCAGGAGATGCCCAGCTTATACCGGCTGTACATATATAATTATATACAGGAGATGCCCAGGTTATACCGGCTGTACATATATAATTATATACAGGAGATGCCCAGGTTATACCGGCTGTACATATATAATTATATACAGGAGATGCCCAGGTTATACCGGCTGTACATATATAATTATATACAGGAGATGCCCAGGTTATACCGGCTGTACATATATAATTATATAAAGGAGATGCCCGGGTTATACCAGCTGTACATATATAATTATATACAGGAGGTGCCCGGGTTATACCGGCTGTACATATATAATTATATACAGGAGATGCCCAGGTTATACCGGCTGTACATATATAATTATATACAGGAGATGCCAAGTTATACCGGCTGTACATATATAATTATACACAGGAGATGCTCAGGTTATACCAGCTGTACATATATAATAATACACATGAGATGCCCAGGTTATACCAGCTGTAAATATATAATTATATACAGGCGATACCCAGGTTATACCAGCTGTACATATATAATTATATACAGGAGATGTCCAGGTTATACCGGCTGTACATATATAATTATATACAGGAGATGCCCAGGTTATACCGGCTGTACATATATAATTATATACAGGAGATGCCCAGGTTATACCAGCTGCACATATATAATTATATACAGGAGATGCCCAGGTTATACCAGCTGCACATATATAATTATATACAGGAGATGCCAGGTTATACCGGCTGTACATATATAATTATATACAGGAGATGCCCAGGTTATATCTGCTGTACATATATAATTATATACAGGAGATGCCCAGGTTATACCAGCTGCACATATATAATTATATACAGGAGATGCCAGGTTATACCGGCTGTACATATATAATTATATACAGGACATGCCCAGGTTATATCTGCTGTACATATATAATTATATACAGGAGATGCCCAGGTTATATCTGCTGTACATATATAATTATATACAGGAGATGTCCAGGTTATACCGGCTGTACATATATAATTATATACAGGAGATGCCAGGTTATACCGGCTGTACATATATAATTATATACAGGACATGCCCAGGTTATATCTGCTGTACATATATAATTATATACAGGAGATGCCCAGGTTATATCTGCTGTACATATATAATTATATACAGGAGATGCCAGGTTATACCGGCTGTACATATATAATTATATACAGGACATGCCCAGGTTATATCTGCTGTACATATATAATTATATACAGGAGATGCACAGGTTATACCAGCTGTACATATATAATTATATACAGGAGATGCCCAGGTTATACCGGCTGTACATATATAATTATATACAGGAGATGCCCAGGTTATACCGGCTGTACATATATAATTATATACAGGAGATGCCTAGGTTATACCGGCTGTACATATATAATTATATACAGGAGACGCTCGGGTTATTGCCTCCATTATCAGTATCTGGTGACCGCCTGTCACCTTCATCATCATTATTTGGTGTATGTCCGTCTCCTCTATCATCAGCATCTCATGACCGCCCATCGCCTCCACCTTCAGTATCTGGTGACTGCCCGTCGCCTCCACCTTCAGTATCTCGTGACCGCCCGTTGCCTGGATCATCATTATCTGGTGACCGCCCGTCGCCTCCATCGCTTCCTGACGTCAACTGTCACAGTCCGATGCTTTGTAGGACTGCAGTCGGGTGTGTAATGACCGTTCTTTTTATATATAAGGTAACATACTGTCATTGACTGAAACAAACACCGATGTGTAAGAGGTTGAATACTGGGTGAGGAAAAGCCAAACTCTGCTACAAAGGTGAGGTTGTGGAAGACAGATCATGTCACAGATCACTGACCATGGTGAGGCTGAGTGTGGCAGCAAGACCCCAGGTAGTTGTCCTGCATCAGCGAGGAGTCTCCCAGGAAAAGATGTCACCAGACTCACCACAGACCAAAACCTCACAATGTGCTGCTCAAGATCATATCGAAAAGCTCCAAGAAATGGCCGGTGTCGAGGAGCGGAGTCACAGTCACCGAGGTCGGACAAGGTTTTGATTTAGATTTCGCTTTTGCTCATTCACATTGTATTTTGCTAGTGATGATCTTGTCCTGTTTGGTGTCAGATCAGGTCTCCGGTGACTCTCAGGCTGTGTGCCCACCTAGCGTTTAAGCGTTTCTGCGGCGTTTCTAAACGTGCGATTCTGCCGCGGAAACGCTTAAAAAAAAAAGCATTCCATGCATTCTTAATAGAAAACGCACATGCTGTGCAAATGGTGCGTTTTTTACCGCTGCGGAATCGCTTAGCGGTAAAAACGCAGCATGTTCATTAATTTTGCGGAATCACCCACGATTCCGCATACCATCAATTATATGGGCAAAAACACATGGGAAAACGCTTAAAAAAGCACGTCAAAAACCACATGCGTTTTCCCGGGAGCAGGGTGTGCATGAGAATCGCTACATGGGCACATAGCCTCAATTTGAGAGATGGATTAGGGAAACCTCCTGTTTGTCGACCCTCCGGAAGGACCAGAGCAGGACACTTAGTGACATCTCTGTGGTTACTTTCCCCATGTAACCTCAGTCCTGGCCCAGGTCCCATCATTTGCCTGATCGTCCACACAATCTGGTCAATTATCACTGGAGTTTCTATTCATTCAGGAAAACCGAATCACTCAACACATTACATTCAGGATACTGCAGCGAAGGAAGGATTGATCCTCCGCTATAAATCACAATAACTTCTCCCCAGGTAATAACTGAACTGTTTCCCTATTTACCGTGTCCTGAACCAAAGTCACCCGAGCTCAATGCTGAAACATGAGCATCTGTATGTGCTGCGGCGCGCCAAATACATCCAAAGGGTTATATACAGTCAGTGAAGAAGAGCATTAAAGCATATAAAACTGCCCTTACATACAGGAAAATAATACTGCCCCTATGTACAAGAATACAACTACTATAATACTGCCCCCATGTACAAGAAAATAACTACTATAATACTGCCCCTATGTACAAGAATATAACTACTATAATACTGCCCCCTATGTACAAGAATATAACTACTATAATACTGCTTCTATGTACAAGAATATAACTACTATAATACTGCTCCTATGTACAAGAATATAACTACTATAATACTGCCCCCTATGTATAAGAATATAACTACTATAAAACTGCCCCCTATGTACAAGAATATAACTACTATAATACTGCTCCTATGTACAAGAATATAACTACTATAATACTGCTCCCTATGTACAAGAATATAACTACTATAATACTGCCCCTATGTACAAGAATATAACTACTATAATACTGCTCCTATGTACAAGAATATAACTACTATAATACTGCTCCTATATACAAGAATATAACTACTATAATACTGCCCCTATGTACAAGAATATAACTACTATAATACTGCTCCTATATACAAGAATATAACTACTATAATACTGCTCCCTATGTACAAGAATATAACTACTATAATACTGCCCCTATGTACAAGAATATAACTACTATAATACTGCCCCCTATGTACAAGAATATAACTACTATAATACTACCCCTAAGTACAAGAATATAACTACTATAATACTGCCCCCTATGTACAAGAATATAACTACTATAATACTGCCTCTATGTACAAGAATATAACTACTATAATACTGCCTCTATGTACAAGAATATAACTACTATAATACTGCCCCCTATGTACAAGAATATATCTACTATAATACTGCCTCCTATGTACAAGAATATAACTACAATAATACTGCCTCCTATATACAAGAATATAACTACTATAATACTGCTCCTATGTACAAGAATATAACTACTATAATACTACTTCCTATGTACAAGAATATAACTACAATAATACTGCCTCCTATATACAAGAATATAACTACTATAATACTGCCCCTATGTACAAGAATATAACTACTATAATACTGCTCCTATGTACAAGAATATAACTACTATAATACTGCCCCTATGTACAAGAATATAACTACTATAATACTGCCCCTATGTACAAGAATATAACTACTATAATACTGCTCCTATGTACAAGAATATAACTACTATAATACTGCCCCCTATATACAAGAATATAACTACTATAATACTGCTCCTATGTACAAGAATATAACTACTATAATACTGCCCCTATGTACAAGAATATAACTACTATAATACGGCCTCCTATGTACAAGAATATAACTACTATAATACTGCCCCTATGTACAAGAATATAACTACTATAATACTGCCCCCTATGTACAAGAATATAACTACTATAATACTGCCCCTATGTACAAGAATATAACTACTATAATACGGCCTCCTATGTACAAGAATATAACTACTATAATACTGCCCCTAGGTACAAGAATATAACTACTATAATACTGCCCCCATGTACAAGAATATAACTACTATAATACTGCCCCTATGTACAAGAATATAACTACTATAATACTGCCCCTATGTACAAGAATATAACTACTATAATATTGCCCCTATATACAAGAATATAACTACTATAATAGTGCTCCTATGTACAAGAATATAACTACTATAATACTGCTCCTATGTACAAGAATATAACTACTATAATACTGCCCCCTATGTACAAGAATATAACTACTATAATACTGCCCCTATGTACAAGAATATAACTACTATAATACTGCTCCTATGTACAAGAATATAACTATTATAATACTGCTCCTGTGTACAGGAATATAACTACTATAATACTGTTCCTGTGTACAGGAATATAACTACTATAATACTGCCCCTATGTACAAGAATATAACTACTATAATACTGCCCCCTATGTACAAGAATATAACTACTATAATACTGCCCCCTATGTACAAGAATATAACTACTATAATACTGCCCTCTATGTACAAGAATATAACTACTATAATACTGCCCCTATGTACAAGAATATAACTACTATAATACTGCCCCTATGTACAAGAATATAACTACTATAATACTGCCCCTATGTACAAGAATATAACTACTATAATACTGCCCCTATGTACAAGAATATAACTACTATAATACTGCCCCCTATGTACAAGAATATAACTACTATAATACTGCCCCCTATGTACAAGAATATAACTACTATAATACTGCCCTCTATGTACAAGAATATAACTACTATAATACTGCCCCTATGTACAAGAATATAACTACTATAATACTGCCCCTATGTACAAGAATATAACTACTATAATACTGCTCCTATGTACAAGAATATAACTACTATAATACTGCCCCTATGTACAAGAATATAACTACTATAATACTGCCCCTATGTACAAGAATATAACTACTATAATACTGCCCCTATGTACAAGAATATAACTACTATAATACTGCCCCTATGTACAAGAATATAACTACTATAATACTGCTCCTATGTACAAGAATATAACTACTATAATACTGCTCCTATGTACAAGAATATAACTACTATAATACTGCTCCCTATATACAAGAATATAACTACTATAATACTGCCCCTATGTACAAGAATATAACTACTATAATACTGCCCCTATGTACAAGTATATGACTAGTAGAATTGCCCGGGGCCGTCCTTGGTGTTGCCATTGTAGAAGTAAGGCTATGTGCCCATGTAGCGTTTTTTTAAACGCTCAGGAAATGGGTTCTCCTTCCCAGAAAACGCGTGTTTTTTCCGCGCGTTTTTGATGTGTTTTTTCCATGCGACTTTTGGACTATCGGAAATTGCCAAAAACGTGTACCTAAGCGGAAATTAATAAACATGCTGCGTTTTTTAGCTCTAAGCGTTTCCTTAGCGGTAAAAGAAAACAAAAAAAAACAAAACGCATCCATTGGCACAATAAGGCCAAAATGCTTTTAAATGAGTGGAATGCTTCTTTTAAGTGTTTTTGATGCTGTTTGACCCTGAAAAACGCATCAAAAATGCTTTAAAAAACGCTACGTGGGCACACAGCCTAAGGCTATTTCCTATAGCCCAAAAGACGCGCGTTTTCTGGGAAGGAGACCCGTTTCCTGAGCGTTCAAAAACGGTGTTTGCCATGCGTTTCCTCCCGTATGCCGCCATACGTTGCTGCCCCTCTGCTGCCTGTTCGGTGGGTTTTCCTTGCGGTTTTTGGCTGGTTTGCGCCTCGCTCCGTCCTGCTCACTTTGCACATGGGGCGGAGGGCAGGGATTAGATATTGGCATTGCGCTGATCCCAGATACTGAAGCCTCACAGTCTCCGCTCCACATGACCGGGGTGAAGTTCCAAGAAATCGCTCGCTGTGTCTCTTTCCATATTCAACAGACTCCAGACACGCGTTGTCAGGGATCGGGGGTAAAACGTGATAATTCGGCCTCCAGATCCCTGGCACGCCGAGGCCTGCGGAGGTCATGACCGTGAGCTGGGGAGAGATGGAGGCGAGAAGGCTCTGCATTCACAGATATTCCCGGGAACGCTGCTCGGCTTCTCTCATCACCCGCCATTCATTGCACGTATGGATGTATATACACACCGCATGGGGGCCGGGCGGCGCTGTCAGCGCTCTCGAAATGAGGACCCGATGCGGAGATATCAAATCGTAATAAAACGCCTCCATTGTTACCGATGAGTCCTGGATGGAAAAATGCATAGACCCTAAACGGCAGTCCGAGGCCCAATCACAACCTAAGGATCCATCCTCTTCGCCCGTCAGACACGGATCCGCCACATCATACACAGATACTACACCGCAGCCTCAGATTCTCTGCTGATGTCGTCTTCAACTTGCCTAACTGTTCACAATAACAGTCATTCTGACCAGGGGTGCACAGACTTTTACATGTCTCTGTATGCTGCTCTTAGCTGGGAATATAACGTGCACGCTATTGGGCACAATATGGCAGTATTACACGGGCATTATATGGCACTGGTTTTATACGAGTACTGTATTATGGCGCACACAATGGCAGGCGCTAGGCACAACATGGCAGTGTTACATCATTGCACTATATGGCACTATTATATCCTGTCCGGGGTCCGCCCCATCCATGGCACACAAGCCCCATTCTGTGCACAGACCTGACTTTATCCCCCCATTAGATGATCGCTCTGCCTCCTCGCGCCCTCTGTACGTCCGGCAACCCCGCGGTTCCAGCCAAATGCTGAAAGAGAAGCGGTTTTATTCCGGGCTCCCAGCGGTGAAGGTTTGGGCTCCTGCCAGACAATATCTTAATGGTCGTTTTGTTCCTCCTGAGCTGAATCAGAAGCAGATTGTGTTAATCCTTGTGAAATCTCTATCTGACCGTAGGTTGTACGTGGCCGCTGCCTCTGTGCTGCTCTCAGGATGGCGCTGCTGACTGCGGAGCTGCGGGCGACTGATCAGCGACTCGAAACGTTAGAATTGTGGCCAAAGAAGACACCACCATTAGAGAAGGGTCTAAGTAGAGATATGGGGCGAGTGGTGGGCAGCAGGTCACAGGAGTCAGGGCGTCAGCTGGAAACAGGAGTCAGGGGCGCAGTCAGGAGTCAGTGGCGCAGCCAGGAGTCAGCGGGACACAGGAGTTGGGGAGGACAGCGGGACACAGGAGTCAGGGGGAAGCAAGTCACAGCAGTCAGGGGCGCAGCCAGGAGTCAGAGGGCAGCAAGTCACAGGAGTCAAGGCGTCAGCTGGAAACAGGAGTCAGGGGCGCAGTCAGGAGTCAGAGGGCAGCAAGTCACAGGAGTCAGGGCGTCAGCTGGAAACAGGAGTCAGGGGCGCAGCCAGGAGTCAGCGGGACACAGGAGTCGGGGAGGACAGCGGGACACAGGAGTCGGGGAGGACAGCGGGACACAGGAGTCGGGGAGGGGGCAGCGGGTCACAGGAGCTAGGGGGGGCTGCAGGTCACAGTAGTTAGGGGGACAGACCCCAAACATTCCCCAAGAAGATACTACAAATCGGCAATGTGGTGCCAAAAATCCTAATGTGCTGCCATCCAGTGTCCTGCGAAGACAGCCTCACCACTGTGGACAACTGGTGCCAAGTACTGAGACTGGTGTGACGAAGCAGCGATGGCCTAGGAGGGATTGGAAGAGCCGTTGTCTCTTATATTCGGAACTGTTGAAAAATCAGAATGTAAGATCTGTGTCCACTACGGTTTACACCAAAATTTGCACTATTTTCTCAATAAATCAGCTTAAAATTTGCAAACCACGCCCACCCACTGAAGCCCACGCCCACTTGTATTTGGCCGTTCAATGACTTTTCTGCTTGTTAGGTGATTAATAAATGCTGGACCTTGTGTCACTCCGTTTTACAGAATTCTGCTCGATATCAGTAAATTGAAACATTCTTGTTGCATTCAGAAGCTGAAAGCCGGAGCAGACCTAACTCTCACAGCTGAGGGTTTGTTACAGTCGTTTCCAGCCTAGACAGTCCTCTGTGAGACAAACAGTTTGGACAAACTGTCAGGAAAGGAGAGAGGGTACCAGCCTCTGTGATTGGCTCATGGAGGATTATTTAGACTTACAACTGTAACAAACCCTCAGCTGTGAGGAGTAATAGATTTCATATAAAGACTCAGGTCTATCAAGTTCCATCTTTCTCCATCGATTATTTGATGATGTTGCCATACACTGTCTCCAATCAAAGAGAAGGATAACATCTCAGGCCGTATTAGAGAGTTGCAGAACGTGTCATGATACAATGACGGCGCGTCATTTACCCAAGTCTGGACTGTCCCTTTACTGTCGACTCAGGAGAATGTATAGAGCAGGATCCTGCGTCCGGGGGTCGTACAGCATGCGAGTGGGGTCAGATTATTCTTCTCTTGGTTTCCTGATTTTTTTGTTGTTGGTGCTGAGTGACATTGATGGTTTAGGAAGAGCAGGTATAGAGAGCGAGGGTCTGATAGGACCTGTCAGTGAGCCATGCACTAAAGGAAGGAGGTGCAGTCAGGGGAGAGGGGATTCCTCTGGACCTGGCCCTATACACACATCCTTTACAGTGAACGTCGGCCTATACTATTTTTATCCTTAGTTGCCTTAAACAGCTAAATGGCCAGAATCTGGTACAGAGCTCCAAATCTCCTGCACAGACATGAAAAGATTGTGTCTGTCTGCAGCCACCACTAGGGGGAGGTCACCAGTGTGGCACAAATGTGTTGGCTCCCCCTAGTGGGGAAGTTTATCACTGGGATTCAGACCACAGATGAAGCCATTATCAGAGACGATTGAGTCTTTTGAAATTTGAAGTCAACAGATCCGAAAAACATTTATGGAAAAATGGATTAACAGAAAATCAATTCACTCACAAATCACCATAATACAAAGTCTCCAGGTGTCCTGGCAAGAAGTCTGTAACACTCTGAGGTCTCCTAGGACTGCATCCAGTCCCTTGCAAGCTGTGAACAACGCCCTATGCGGGCCCTTATTGCGCAATTGCACACTGGGCAGTCACTCTCTCCAGGAATGGGTAGGTGGAGCGTGGCTGTTGATCTGGTATTTTGCACTTGTGTTGCTAACATCTTGCTTTATGGGCTGGTTGCATCCTGTAGAGCATTTGTTCCAAGATCTGGGCAGGTAAGTGTTGCTGCCTTTTTGTGCTGTTTAAAATTAATTTTTGGAGACTTTGAGTCTTTAGTAGCTTTGCTAATTAGTTTAACGCAAGTGTGGGCTCACCAAAGGAGCAGATGGTAACGGGTGGTAACCAACAGCCCATTTATTAACACTGACAGACCCTTCATGCAAAAAAAAAAAAAAAATAGTAACCAAATTCTCACTTTTAGTCATTTGTGATTAGGCAGTGTGTTCTGTGCAGAATCCTGTCTCAAACTGATGGTGTCGCTGTCAGAGGTAACCTCATCCCTCTGAGCCTGAGACCAGTGATGGGCAGCATATTCCATTACACCCTTTCCTGCACATCAGTAATACTCATGCTGGAAGCCATGAAGGTGAACTGTAACCTGCGTTGGGTAGTACTTCTGCTGGTGCCAGTGGTGGCGGTACTACTGCTAGCAGCGGCTCCCACATTCTTAGCGGTGCTAAGGTTTCCCTTTTGTTTTACACTTCCCCATTCATTGCCACTTTTTCTTTCCTAGACACTTTGTACAACACTATAATTAGCTTTTACCCATCTTTTTCAACCCCAATAATTCAGGTGTTACCATGAAGGACGTAACAAGAAATGCGAGGTAGAATGGTGCATGCACAGAAAGCAAAATGTGGCAGCAGGCTGCATATAGGTATGTCTTGTATGGGACTAGCAAAACAGGTGTGCAAAAGGTAACATGCACGGTTCAATTACTACTTACTAATGAAGAAAGGAACGATGCTTACTTCAGAGGCAGCTCCACCGTATCTCTGACCAATCACACTGCTGCTGGCTCCTCTCCTGTCTCTCTCATTTCTCATCTATTGAATCTCTATATTATTTGCAGATGACATTCTCTCATTTCCTTCATATATTATATTGGTGAGGCCCTATCACTATCCTAAATCACCCAAAAAGTGGCTGCTGCATTCCCTGCCTCTGCTGTTACACAGGCTCCGATAGTCTCTCCTGATTGGCTGTGCTATACCATGTGATGTGACATTATGGGAACACCTGTCTGTTGTGACTGAGGTCATCTCAGTCTTGTGTGATTGATTCAATCTTCTGCAATGGGTAAATATGCAGAGTGTATTTTTATTTTTATAATTTGAGCAAATCAATGGGCAGCACGGTGGATCAGTGGTTAACACTGCAGCCTTGCAGCGCTGGGGTCCTGGGTGCAAGGAGGTTGTATGTTCTCCCTGTGTTTGTGTGGGTTTCCTCCGGGCACTCCAGTTTCCTCCCACATTCCAAAGACATACTGATAGGGAATTTAGATTGTGAGCCCCATCGGGGACAGTGATGAAAATGTGTGCAAACTGTAAAGTGCTGCGGAATATGTTAGCGCTATATAAAAATAAAGATTATTATTATTAAATCAAAATGCAAATTGCTCACATTTACTTAAAGAATTTAATAAAATCTGACTTGAATTTGCATCGAATTCGCTCATCTCTGACTATTAGGGTAATGCAGATCCCCCAGATCACATTATCAGAAAGCAGCTAGAAGAGACTCTGATAATGTCACTACATTGGGGAATTACTACTTGAGCGATTCATCGGCACATGTGAAGTTCTTCTGTAGCTCGTCCATCACTGTGTGATATGATGCGGCGCCTGGTCCCATAAGAAGCTGTCTGTCGCTGTCACACTAAAAAGTGTTCACACCTCCGTGCAAAGTGCCGCAAATCACCAGGAAAGCCCCAATTAAGGAAGGAATGAGGGGTCAGGGGGGCACGCAGTGTCACCTACACAGATGGGAGATGGGCACAGGCCAGGGGAGGGGCGGTGGTTTCAAAACCGGTAACATGGAGCACAGCGGAGGCCAAATATTGAGGAAGACGGCACAAATATAATATAAAAAGTAACTAAATAAATACTAAAAGATACAAAACAGTCATATGTATATATAAGACAGGATGTGCTCCTCCAACCCAGGGGCAATGCTATAGGGGTGACGTCATCTATAGTCAGAGATCAGCTGAGAGATGTTCAGACAAAATCAGGTAAGGGCTCCCGGAGACGATCGAGCAAATTGGTCGGACCTTATTTTTATGAGGCTGTCACACTCGAGGGGATCTGCACATATATTAGCGGTCCATGCTCGGACTGATCTGCACAGATGTCTGCAAGAGCCAATAAAGAGTTCAATTTGAAGGAGCTCACTGACAGATTCTCAGTTAACTCATTCTGCAGCCAGCAATAGACAGTACGGCACCTCGGCTGTATAGTGTAAAAGGTGTACAAATTTTAATTGCAAAAATAATATTTAGCCCCTAATACATCCATTTAAGGTGAAAAAAGCCTCCAAATGTGAACATCCCCTTAGCAGACACCAGTATCATAAATGGCAGATGAAAGGTGAGGGTCTTGCATTGGGGGCCAGGGGCATAAAGTTGCACCTCTGGATGGGACTTTTTCCACTTGCCAGATTATCAGGATTTCTGGACCATCGAGTGGCAGATAAAAGGACGGCGTGGGGTCTGCACCACGTTTCCCTTGCGCAGCGTTCTTTCCTTCTCCCCCACTGTTGCATCTTTTGGTGGTCAGGAGTAATTCCCAGCCTAGCATTTTCCGGTGACTTAGTGAGGGCAGACGCGTTGGCAGCGCCAGTCCCGGCCACGGACTCGTCCGCAGTCGCTGTCATTTCCCGTCCTGGCAGGTTACATCCTGATGACTGGAGGTTTTTTATGTGGCATTTGCAGTGTCATTAAATTGACTTAAAGGAAAAAAAAATCCCAAAAATAAAACCCGAAGAGGTTTTCAATTTTGCAAAAAGCTTTTCTTCTTTTAAGGGGGGAAAAAGCCAAGTTTATCCCACGGTCAGAGATGAAGATGAATTTTTTGAGCTCAGCAGCTATCATAAGAAATGACCTCGCTGCAAAGTAAATAGGAAAAAGATCAAAAAGCAGAATTTACATTACAGGGCGGTTTAAAGGGCCCCCGCCGAGCCAGAAATCAAAGTGATGGCGGGAAAATAGGCCTCTCACTCAGGGGGACCAACTGCTGCAGAAATCAACCCATCAGTCACGTCTCAGGTTCAGCTGTGATGTTCCAGAAACAGCAAGAGATCCGTTACATTGCATCAGATCCAACGAAGGGTTAAGAGGCCGGCGCCCAATCACATGGAGACAACGTTTTAGCAAATTTAGGAATAAAAGTTCTTGAATGTTCTGGTAGACTTTTAGTAGCAATAATTATGTACAACGAGGGGTTAAAAACCGTCCGGAACGTTCACTTACGCAAGGTTTGATACAATTGTATCCAGTGATGAAAAGTACAAATATTTATCAATAATCATCACAGGGTGCAGGAATCGCACCGATCGTCCGGTCACAGGACACTGTATAGTGATGGGACAACACTGACACTTTCACACGTTGAGTTTTTTGTTCCGGTTTTATGCGAGGATTGCTTTTCTGCCTCGGAATTCTGCGTTTATTTCCTGGACTTATTCCTGCCTTTTTCTGTACATCACAAGCCCCAGGTCGGCGGTTTGTGACCTGACGAATTAGGATCTGTGCACACGTTGCGGATTTGGCCCTGCGGATCCGCAGCAGTTTTCCATGCAGTGTACTGTACCATGTAAACCTATGGAAAACCAAATCCGCTGTGCACATGCTGCGGAAGATTCCGCCCAGATTTGCTGCAGTTTATTTTCCGCAGCATGTCAATTCTGTGTGCGGATTCTGCAGCGCTTTTACACCTCTTCCATTAAAGGAATCCGCAGGTGTAAAAACGCGGGTGGAATCTGCACAAAATCCGCAGTAAATCTGCACCAAACCCACAGGTAATACGCAGGTCACTTTACCTGCGGATTCAGCCAAATCCGCAACGTGTGCACATACCCTCAGGGTCCTCGTTGCAAAAAACAGATAAAATTTGCACCAAAAGGTGCAACAGAAATTGACAAGTTTCAAATTTAAAAAAGTGCAGCAAAAAATGCCACATGTGGATGAGATAAAGTTAAAACTCATGGACTTTGCTGGGGAAAATCAGCATCAAAAATTGCAGCAAATATGTGAAGTATGAACCGAGCCTTCAGTGCAGATTTTCTCCACCTAAATAAATCGGTTTTATTGTTGACCGGGAATTATTTTGCATTTTTTTTGTGTGCGTTTCTGCAACAGAAAAAATGCACATAAAGTTGGTCACATTCTTATAATGGCTGAATAATACAATTATTGCGGAAAGACACAGGAGCTGTAAGGAGGCGCAGAGATAAGACACATGCTGCTTCCTGGGGATGCCATGTCCTCAGCAGCTGAAGGAGCTGTCCCCTCCACTGATTAGAGGTTTCAGGTGTCCTCCTTACAGGCGGAGGGGTCACCCCCGGGACAATGGCCTGAGTGCAGGAACCATCAGGATCCCAATATGTCAACAATTCAAAGCCTGCTGCAGAGCAAGGAATGTGGAGAGGTGTCACTGGTGTCAACTTCTGGGGGCCAAAAGCTGAGATCCCACTTCAAAGGTCTCAGTCACTGGTGGGATGGGGCAATCAGAGATATGCAAGATGTTCCAGATCATGGAGTGTCAGCTCTAAATAATGAGGAGGAGGAGGAAGATGAGAATGATCATGAGGAGAATGGTGAGGGTGATGATGATTATAATGGTGAGGGTGATTATGAGGATGATAATGAGGAGGGGAATGGTGAGGGTGATCATGAGGAGAATGGTGAGGGTGATGATGATGAGGAGAATGGTGAGGGTGATTATGAGGATGATAATGAGGAGGGGAATGGTGAGGGTGATGATGAGGAGAATGGTGAGGGTGATGATGATGAGGAGAATGGTGAGGGTGATTATGAGGATGATAATGAGGAGGGGAATGGTGAGGGTGATCATGAGGAGAATGGTGAGGGTGATGATGATGAGGATGATAATGAGGAGGGGAATGGTGAGGATGATAGTGAGGAGGAGAATGATGATGATGGTGAGGAGGAGAATGGTGAGGGTGATGATGAGGAGAATGGTGAGGGTGATGATGATGAGGAGAATGGTGAGGGTGATTATGAGGATGATAATGAGGAGGGGAATGGTGAGGGTGATCATGAGGAGAATGGTGAGGGTGATGATGATGAGGAGAATGGTGAGGGTGATTATGAGGATGATAATGAGGAGGGGAATGGTGAGGATGATAGTGAGGAGGAGAATGATGATGATGGTGAGGAGGAGAATGGTGAGGGTGATGATAATGATAGTGAGGAGGAGAATGGTGAGGGTGATGATGAGTGGGCTAAGAGAAGGAGGATGCTGAATCAGTCTTCCCCTCCTGATATATGTGACCCATACTGTGTTAAAAATTCGGATGATCGTAAACCCATTTACACATTAGAATGGCAGAAACCTGAGAGGTGATGATCTCAGTCCTGGAGGCTCCAACTGTGCCCATCAATCCATCAATGGTGACAGCATGTAAAATATTCAGAAAAAAAATGGGAGGACATAAGAGTCCATAGAGCTGAGCCATTGGGAACTGAAATGTTGTCTCTTTTTGTCACAGGTTAATAGAATAAACCTCCCAATCAGAACTTGGGGGTCCCCAGCTTTATTATTAGACTGATCTCTTATACCTGATGTGCTTACTTTACAATCCTGATTGACAGCTCCTCAGTGCCCCTTCTCCCTGCTGCTGAATCTCCACCCTAGTCTGATTGACAGCTCCTCAGTGCACCTCCTCCCTGCTGCTGAATCTCCACCCACCTAGTCTGATTGACAGCTCATCAGTTCCCCTCCTCCCTGCTGCTGAATCTCCACCCTTCTAGTCTGATTGACAGCTCCTCAGTGCACCTCCTCCCTGCTGCTGAATCTCCACCCACCTAGTCTGATTGACAGCTCCTCAGTGCCCCTCCTCCCTGCTGCTGAATCTCCACCCTTCTAGTCTGATTGACAGCTCCTCAGTGCCCCTCCTCCCTGCTGCTGAATCTCCACCCTTCTAGTCTGATTGACAGCTCCTCAATGCACATCATCCCTGCTGCTGAATGTCCATCCATCTAGTCTGATTGACAGCTCCTTAGTGCACCTCCTCCCTGCTGCTGAATCTCCACCCTTCTAGTCTGATTGACAGCTCCTCAATGCACCTCCTCCATGCTGCTGAATCTCCATCCACTGAATCTCCATCCATCTAGTCTGATTGACAGCTCCTCAGTGCATCTCCTCCCTGCTGCTGAATCTCCACCCTTCTAGTCTGATTGACAGCTCCTTAGTGCCCCTCCTCTCTGCTGCTGAATCTCAATCCTTCTAATCTGATTGACAGCTCCTCATGTTGTGAGTTCATTTTCCCCTTCGTCACTGAGGTCTGGTGAACTCCCTATTCTGGTAAAGGAAGGTAATGAGCCTGATTATCAGGCACCTGAGCCTAATGAGGATGACTGGCTGAGTGGAGTCACGGACTGGATATAAGGCTGCCGACGCCCTTCTGCCCTGTGGGTGATTTCTCTGTGGACTTCTAGGACACCAGTCTGATTCCTGCTCCTCTAAAGCTAAGTTTTCTGTTTTGCCTGTTAGCATTTTTGTTTTGTTTTTTGTTTTCCTTGCTTTTCTGTATTCTGCCATTCCCTGCTGGGGTGAGCTGAATCTCCTTTTGCCTGTAGCTCTGTCTTCAGAATATTCCTGAGTACTGACATAGCTTTTTTGAAGCCTAGCGTCTTCAGGGCCTTTTTCACTGTCAGTCTGTTGGCTCTTATTTTCATAGGGTTTTTCACGGATTGCAGACAGCAGCCTTCCTGTCCTTTTCTATCTAGTTATCTTGGGCCCCGTCTTTGCTCAGTCTATCTTTCTGTCTGTGTTAGTATTTTCATCTTGCTTCACCGTCATTATATGTTGGGGGCTGCCTATTGCTTTGGGGTCTGCTCTGGGGCAGTTTAGATTTCCCCTTTCTTACTTTAGGCCTATTTAATTCTCCGGCTGTGATTGAGGGGTCTAGGGCATCGTAGGAACCCCCCACGGCTACTGCTAGTTGTGTTGATAGGTTCAGGGGTCTGCAATCCGATAGCTGCCAACTTCTCTGGTTTTCTGGACTTAGCTAGCATTTCTGTTTTTGCCTCCTACGGTGACTCAATCATAACATCCTCAGTTGAATCCTCCCTGCTGCTAAATCTCCATCCTTCTTGTCTGACAGCTCCTCATGCCCCTCCTCCCTGCTGCTGAATCTCCACCCACCTAGTCTGATTGACAGCTCCTCAGTGCCCCTCCTCCATGCTGCTGAATCTCCACCCTTCTAGCCTGATTGGCAGCTCATCAGTGCATCTCCCCCTGCTGCTGAATCTCCACCCTTCTAGTCTGATTGGCAGCTCCTCAGTGCCCCTCCTCCATGCTGCTGAATCTCCACCCTTCTAGTCTGATTGACAGCTCCTCAATGCACCTCATCCCTGCTGCTGAATGTCCATCCACTGAATCTCCATCCATCTAGTCTGATTGACAGCTCCTCAGTGCCCCTCCTCCATGCTGCTGAATCTCCACCCTTCTAGCCTGATTGGCAGCTCATCAGTGCATCTCCCCCCGCTGCTGAATCTCCACCCTTCTAGTCTGATTGACAGCTCCTCAGTGCACCTCCTCCCTGCTGCTGAATCTCCACCCTTCTAGTCTGATTGACAGCTCCTCAATGAACCACCTCCATGCTGCTGAATCTCCATCCACTGAATCTCCATCCATCTAGTCTGATTGACAGCTCCTCAGTGCATCTCCTCCCTGCTGCTGAATCTCCACCCTTCTAGTCTGATTGACAGCTCCTCAGTGCCCCTCCTCCATGCTGCTGAATCTCCACCCTTCTAGCCTGATTGGCAGCTCATCAGTGCATCTCCCCCTGCTGCTGAATCTCCACCCTTCTAGTCTGATTGGCAGCTCCTCAGTGCCCCTCCTCCCTGCTGCTGAATCTCCACCCTTCTAGTCTGATTGACAGCTCCTCAATGCACCTCATCCCTGCTGCTGAATGTCCATCCATCTAGTCTGATTGACAGCTCCTCAGTGCACCTCCTCCCTGCTGCTGAATCTCCACCCTTCTAGTCTGATTGACAGCTCCTCAATGAACCTCCTCCATGCTGCTGAATCTCCATCCACTGAATCTCCATCCATCTAGTCTGATTGACAGCTCCTCAGTGCATCTCCTCCCTGCTGCTGAATCTCCACCCTTCTAGTCTGATTGACAGCTCCTTAGTGCCCCTCCTCTCTGCTGCTGAATCTCAATCCTTCTAATCTGATTGACAGCTCCTCAGTTGAATCCTCCCTGCTGCTGAATCTCCATCCTTCTTGTCTGACAGCTCCTCATGCCCCTCCTCCATGCTGCTGAATCTCCACCCTTCTAGTCTGATTGGCAGCTCATCAGTGCATCTCCCCCCTGCTGCTGAATCTCCATCCTTCTAGTCTGACAGCCCCTCAGTGCATCTCCTCCCTGCTGCTGAATCTCCACCCTTCTAGTCTGATTGACAGCTCCTCAGTGCATCTCCTCCCTGCTGCTGAATCTCTACCCACCTAGTATGATTGACAGCTCCTTAGTGCCCCTGCTGGTGAAGTGAAGATGCGGTCTTCCTCAATCACATGTTCTGTGGTCTATGGTCAGGTCTGATAAGTCTGAGGTGGTGAAAGATGATGAGTTTTCTAGTGGAGACGTCTTCAGGGAACGCTCCTTCATTGGGGATTTTTTTGAGAAGTTTCTCATTTGCTGATGACGTTTTGCAGCATTTTTTTTCCCCCTGAGGTTTTTTTTCATCCTTTGGATTGGACAGCACTGTGATCGGAGTAGGATCAGTAAGGATCAACCAGTGAACCTGTGAAGAGCGGAGAGGATTCACAGTGGGAATGAATCCGAGGCGTCTTAGGTGTTTTTGGAGTGAATCCGCTAAAACTTAACTCAAACTCTGTGCATTGGTTGGGGTTATGTCGACTCGACTTTTTTCAGGCATTTTTTAAGTAGATCCGCAATGAACACCTGAAAAAGTACAAAAAAAAACCAAACGATTCCTTTCTATGTGAAAATGAGTCACTGTTCACATGTTCAGGCTTCTCAGCATCTTTTGCCTGTATCACCAGGCGATTAATGAAGTGACTGGACGTCGTCCGGCCATGTCCTGTAATACGCATATACTGTCCAGTACACGACACTGGGAAGCTCGGGTTTTATTCATTGCTTCACATTACGTGCACACAGCGGTTTTTTGTCCATTTTTGCAAACAGAAGACTCTTCAGGAATCTGGAATCTTATAAACCTGAACCGCCTTTTTTAGTTGTTTCCTCTGCACTTTTCCAAAAGTAATTTTCCGCCAGTGCTTTTTTTTTTAAGCATTTTTCAGTGTTTTTTTTATGGTCATTTTTTATTAAATTCCCTTACGGAATGAAGAGACTGCTAGTAGTTTTTTATGCAATCACATTGGCATGAACTGTTTTCTGCACAAACAGCGCAGTTTTTACGTTACGTGGGAACACGGTCCGACCGCCGCTGCGTGTTTGCAATCAATCTCCAGTTACTGATTGCAGCTGAGAAGACAGCGAAGGAAATGAGCGGCGGGATAATCATGTCACCAGGATCGCGCCCAATCTGCGGCGATGATAACAAACATCTGTGCGGCACAATGCGCTGGATAGCGGTAATTACACGTGAAACAAGCAAACACTTCTGCAGCGGCAGCTGATGGGGAGATCCATCATGTTGACAGGACCTAGTGCCAGATCTGAATGCCGGCCAACAATTAGGAGGCCAGCTGTGAGCGATTGTCTACAGCCAGTGAATGAGCCCAAAAGGGAGTCGCGATAAAACCAGCCCGGCCCTTTAATGTACCCAGATCTGGGCCAGGGGCTCTTTCATCACTGCCCCTCTCCATAAACACGGCCGAGTCTCGCATGTTAATACCCGGCACTGCCGCCGGCACTCGGATCAGAGTGTGCAGCCGCATAGCAATACATGGAGCCGCACGCTCCGCTCCCGATTGCTGGGTATTAACATGCGAGACTCGGCCGTGTTTCTCGCATGTGTGATCCCGGCCTTACACGTATGTACAGATCCTGGAGAACACAAACACGTCACAGCCAGAATGAAAAAACGGACAAGAATTTGCAAAATTGTTGAAAAACACAATATAATCAAAATTCGGAGACATTTTGATTAGTGTTTCACTTCCTCTGTATTTTCAATATCTCTGCTTGCTGTCAGTGAATGATCATCTTTGCATCCTGAAGCCGAGCTCCCATCCTTACCTAATACTTCTCACAGCTGAGGGTTTGTTACAATGTGTCCAGTGTAGAAGATCCTCCCAGAGGTGCAGTAATCACTCCACATTAGCAATTTCCCAGGAGAGTCCAGGGTTGGGGGGAGATCGGGAGGAACAAGGGTGTATCGGATTATTTGCGCCTCTCCATCTATAATCCTCAGTGTCCCCTGAGTAGTAGCTCAGCTTCCATTTATTTGGGGCAAATATACAGATTGCACCAACCTTGTATCTGAGCACAACGGAGAAGGCAGAGTGGACGTGAGAGTGTATATACACTCACTGGCCACTTTATTAGGTACACCATGCTAGTAAGGGGTTGGACCCCCTTTTGCCTTCAGAACTGCCTCAATTCTTCGTGGCAGAGATTCAACAAGGTGCTGGAAGCATTCCTCAGAGATTTTGGACCATATTGACATGATGGCATCACACAGTTGGCGCAGATTTGTCGGCTGCACATCCCTGATGCGAATCTCCCGTTCCACCACATCCCAAAGATGCTCTATTGGATTGAGATCTGGTGACTGAGGAGGCCATTTGAGTACAGTGAACTCATTGTCATGTTCAAGAAACCAATCTGAGATGATTCGAGCTTTATGACATGGCGCATTATCCTGCTGAAAGTAGCCATCAGATGCCTGTTCTTAGCTGAGAGGAGTGGTACCCAGTGTGGTCTTCTGCTGCTGTAGCCCATCTGCCTCAAAGTTCGATGCACTGTGCGTTCAGAGATGCTCTTCTGCCTACCTTGGTTGTAACGGGTGGCAATTTGAGTCACTGTTGCCTTTCTATCAGCTCGAACCAGTATGCCCATTCTCCTCTGACCTCTGGCATCAACAAGGCATTTCCGGCCACAGAACTGCCGCTCACTGGATTTTTTTTCTTTTTCGGACCATTCTCTGTAAACCCTAGAGATGGTTGTGCGTGAAAATCCCAGTAGATCAGCAGTTTCTGAAATACTCAGACCAGCCCTTCTGGCACCAACAATCATGCCACGTTCAAAGGCACTCAAATCACCTTTCTTCCCCATACTGATGCTCGGTTTGAACTGCAGGAGATTGTCTTGACCATGTCTACATGCCTAAATGCACTGAGTTGCCGCCATATGATTGGCTGATTAGAAATTAAGTCTTAACACACAGTTGGACAGGTGTACCTAATAAAGTGGCCAGTGAGTGTACAGCTCTGGCAAAAATTAAGAGCCCGCTGCACAATGTTCAGTTTCTCTGATTTTTCTCTTTATGTTTTTGAGTAAAATGTAAATTTCTCTTTTATTCTATAAACTTCTGACATCATGTCTCCGAATCTCCAAGCAATACATTTTGTATTTATTTTGTGAAAATGAGAAATGGTCAAAAGAACAAAAAAATGCCGAGTGCTTGTAGACCTCAATGCTAAGAAACAAGTCCATAATCATTTACAAACAACAATACTAATGTTTTACCTCTGGAAGAGTTCAGAGATCAGTATTCTGTGGAATCCCCATGATTGTTAATCACAGCTTTCCTGCGTCTTGGCTGCTTTCCTCCAGTCTCTCACACGGCTTTTGGGTGACCATATACCACTCCTGGTACACACATGTAAGCAGTTCTTCTTTGTCTGATGGCTTGTGACTCTCCATCTTCCTCTTGATTACACTCCAGAGGTTTTCAGTGGGGTTCAGGTCTGGAGATTGGGCGGCCAGGACAGGGGTTGGATGTGGTGGTCCTTCATCCACACATTGATGACCTAGCTGTGTGGCATGGCGCATTGTCCTCAGAATTGGGGAACATTGCCTGAGCAGAAGGAATCAGCTGTTTTTCCAGGATAACCTTGTATGCGGCTTGCTGAAGCATCCCCAGATCATCACCGATCCTCCACCAAATTTCACAGTGGGTGACAGACACTGTGGCTTGTACACCTCTCCAGGTCTCCGTCTAACGATTAGACGACCAGGTGTTGGGCAAAGCTGAAAATTAGACTCATCAGAGAAGATTACCTTACTCCAGTCCTCTATGGTCCAATCCTTATGGTCTTTGGTAAACTTCAGCCTGGCTCTCCTCATTGATGAAAGGCTTTTTTCTAGCTTTACATGACTTGAGCCCTGCCTCTAGGAACCTGTTACGAACTGTTCTTGCCGTGCACTTCACCCCAGCTGCCATTTGCCATTCCTTTTGTAGGTCACTTGATGTCATCCTGCGGTTGCTGAGTGATATTCGAATAAGATGACAGTCATCCCAGTCAGTGAAGATTCACTTTCACCCTCTGCCAGTCTGTAGCTTTGTTGTCCCCAATTTCTGCTGCTTGACCTTGTTGTAATGGACTGCCGTCTTAGAAATTTTAAGGATGGAGGCAACATGACGCTCACTGTATCCCTCTGCTATTAAAGCCAGAACTGAGCCCTTCTTTTCCTCACTCAAGACTTTTCTTTTCAACTCCTTTGGCATGGTTAAAAGTTATTTTTTCATTCCTATTACTTTTGGGATATTACTAGCACTTGTTTTGCCATCCAGCTTGTCCTATTGCAGGAGGATTGTGGACACCACAGCAGGGATTTTATACTTTCCTTAGTTAAATAAGATTTGGTTCAGGTGATCACCTAATCAGAAGCACATTAAGTAGAATGAGGTGGACTCTGGTTGGAATTCAGCTGACACTGGAATGGAATGCTGCCAGACACGGAGAGAAGCGGATTTTTATAAAACACCACAGTGCGCTCTTAATTTTGGCCACAGCTGTGTATATATATATATATATATATATATATATATATATATATATATATATACACAAACACACACACAGCGGGAGAAATCAGTACTGAACACGTTACCAGTGTTCTCAGTAAATCATTGGTAAAGCTGCTATTGACATGAAATTCTCCCCAGATGTCGGTAATAACCCATCCAATCTACACAGGATAGAAATTACCATAATGTCCATAAATTATGTGTAATAATGAGATGACAATGGGAAACGTATTGAACACATTACTAAATTGTAATGTAATCAATATTTTGTACAGAATCCTTTAGTGACGATGAAGCTTCCGGACACCTCCTGTATGGAGAAACTAGTCACAGACATTGCTCAGGTGAGATTTTGGCAAATTCTTCCACACACTCATCACATCCTGAAGCTTCCGTGGACTTATTCTATATTCTGAGCTTTGTTCCTTTTCTCTTGGATTCAGGTCCGGTGATCGGCTCGGCCATTCTAGCAGATTTATTTTCTTTCTCTGAAACCAATTGAGAGTTTCATAGGGATAGTTTTTCTGGAATGTCCTCCCTCGGTTCAGCTTCAGCATTCTGGTAGATGGTAGCAGATTGTTATCAGGAAAGTCTCGTACATTTGTCCAATCATCATTCCTTCCATTATGCGATGTTTCGCAAGTGCCGTATGTTAAAAATCAACCACACACCCTGATGTTCTCACCTCCACACCTCACTCTTCTTTTCGGGGTGATACACAGTGCCTTTTGGCCTCCAAACATGGCGTGTATTATGGCATCCAAAGAGCTCAATTGTGGTTTCATCTGACCAGACTATATCCTCCCAGTAACTCACAGACTTGTCTAAATGTTGTGGAGCATTCTGTATGCAGGCTAGAATGTGCTTTATGTTCAGCAGTGGAGTCTTGCATAGTGAGTATACATACAGGCCATGAAGGTTGCGTGATGAGCGTGCATACAGGCCATGAAGGTTGCGTGATGAGCGTGCATACAGGCCATGAAGGTTGCGTGATGAACATACATACAGGCCAGTGAGGTTGCGTGGTGAGGATGCATACAGGCCATGGAGGTTGTGTGGTGAGCGTGCTTACAGGCCATGGAGGTTGCATGATGAGCATGCATACAGGCCATGGAGGTTGCATAGTGAGTGTGCATACAGGTCATGGAGATTGAGTGCATTACTTACAGTTCTCCATGAAACAATTCTACCTGATGATTCCAGGTCTTTCTGTAGATCTCCATAGGTGTCCATGGCTCTTAGACAACTCTTCTGATAATTGTTTTCATTGCAGAGAGCACCTGGCTGTGGCCGGTTTATTGTGAAATCTTGTGGGCAGCAGCTGGTTGTGGCTGGTTTATGATGAAATTATGTTCTTTCCACATCCAGCTTATGGCCCCAGGCCCCCAGCAGCGCTCACTTGGACCTTTTAGTTTATAAATTCTTCTGTAACCAATGCCATCAGTCTATTTTGCAACAATAAGGTTGTGAAGGTCTTGAGACAGCTCACTGGAGTTGCCCATCATGAGAAGTCTTGTGTGGCCCCATGGTAATGAGACCATTTTTATTAACATCAGGTGACCTGTCTGATATTATTGATCACTAATTAGCAGGATTTCTTCTTAATTACTGATAGATCTTGGCCGATGTCAGGACTTTCCAGGGCTTTTTGCTCCTCTTTCTTCATTTGTTCATTACTTTTCCTGGTGTCATTTATCATTATTACACATAATTTTTAGACAGCTATGGTTTTATTTCTTTCCTATGTGGATTGGACTATCGTATGTATACTTTCCTGGTGACTGAGTGTGATCTTCCTCTATCTGATGATGAGGGTCATATATTGGATGAGATCCCTCAATGCTGCGCCTCCCTCCTTGCAGGTGACATTATTGTCTCCGATGACAGGACACTGCGGCTCCTCCGGACATTGGATCTCGTGTATCTTGTTGCTTCCATTGTTTCCTCCAGCTCAGGTCCGGTCGTCATTGTCCGGCGGCCTCCATCCTCATCGAGCATCGTGTGCCGTCCACTGACAGCCTCTCAGCGTTAATGGAGCAGAGCCAATTTCCCCCCTTGTTAACAATGTTTGGTGACTTCCTGACGTTCCGGCTGCTGACGGCTCCATTATCACAACTCGGCCCCTGAATGACAATTTCTTTATGTGTCTAAACAAAGAAGAAAATGCAATAAAGAGAGTTTCCTCCAAACGTGCAAAAAGTGCAAGAAAATATCAATCCTGGGTTGTCCCCGTATATTGTCCAAGGTTAGAGAAAGCTGAATCCATCTGTACCGAGATCTCCAACCGTCTAAGAGATTTTATACATCAATTGGGCAAGCAACATTGTAACAAAGTAACAGTAAATATTTACATAAAGTAACAGGAAAATAACAAGAAAGTAACACGTTCACATGGTAGGATAGAGATTCCTAGCATAACACAGAAATGCCGCGGTAATAATGGAAAGTCATGTAAAGGTAACAATGTAACAACGCAACAATTACTCGCAGTTCTACCAGAAGAAGGTAAAACCCATGAGGAAAGACCGCCCGTCTCTGGCGATCTGGTCCCCATAGCTCAGGAACGGCGTCCATACCCCTTGTAAACTCTTGTCGTGAATTCCCTCCTCCTGGAAGAACGCTCCACAGTTTCACTGCTCTAACAGTAAAGAATCCTGCTCTTTGTTGTAGAAACCATTTGTCCCCTAAATGTAGAAGATATCGGCTTGTTATTGGCACCATCCTGGATGTTCTGTATAGAGATGATGGGAGTGATCTCATGTGATGTATTTGTGATTCTCTCTATCACCTCGTTGGCCTTGGTGGCAGCCAATTGACGCTGGGCACTACAGTGAGGTTCACTACTAATATCCTGACATGTTTTCCTGTGTCGCCGTATTACCCCGTGTGTACAGGTCACACGGATTATTCCTTTCCCATGTGAATGTTACATTGATCAGTGTTGTGTCTCGCTGAACCTTCTTTGCACCTCTCTTCTATTCTGTAGGTTTTTACAATGTATCAGTGCAGGTAAAATGTATCAGTCTGCAGGTCTGAATGGACATGTGTGCCCCCCGCCGAAAGCTGAGCGGTGCGTCGGTAGATCCAGCAGTCAGGGCACATAGTTTGAGCTAATAATATCTCAGGATACATAGTAACAAAGTATTTAAGGTTGAAGGGAGACTTTAAGTCCATCTAGTTCACCCCATATCCTGTCCTAACTTGCCCTAACATTTTGATCCAGAGGAAGGCAAAAAAAACCATGTGGCAAACAGTAAGCTTCACATTGGGGAAAAAAATTCCTTCCCGACTCCACATACGGCAATCAGACTAGCTGCCTGGACCAATGCAATATTAAGGACACTAGTGTATATACCCTGTAATATTATACTTTTCAAGAAAGGCATCCAGTCCCTTCTTAAATTTTAGTAGGGAATCACTCATTACAACATCATATGGCAGAGAGTTCCATAGTCTCACTGCTCTTACAGTAAAGAATCCGCGTCTGTGAGTATGCTTAAACCTTCTTTCCTCCAGACGTAGAGGATGTTGCTATATCCACAGAAAGTTCATTTTTTTGGTCTTTTTCTGCCACTGCTGCCCCCAGCTGTAAAGTCTGACATTGCTAAGAAGTGTAGGACCCCCGGCTGTAAAGTCTGACATTGCTGAGAGGTGAAGGACCCCCGGCTGTAAAGTCTGACAATGCTGAGAGGTGTAGGATCCCCGGCTGTAAAGTCTGACATTGCTGAGAGGTGTAGGATCCCCGGCTGTAAAGTCTGACATGGCTGAGAGGTGTACGACCCCCGGCTGTAAAGTCTGATATTGCTGAGAGGTGTAGGACCCCCGGCTGTAAAGTCTGACATGGCTGAGAGGTGTAGGCCCCTCGGCTGTAAAATCTGATAATGCTGAATGGTGTAGGACCCCGGCTGTAAAGTCTGATATTGCTAAGAGGTGTTGGACCCCCGGCTGTAAAGTCTGACATGGCTGAGAGGTGTAGGCCCCTCGGCGGTAAAATCTGATAATGCTGAATGGTGTAGGACCCCCGGCTGTAAAGTCTGACATTGCTGAGAGGTGTAGGATCCCCGGCTGTAAAGTCTGAGATTGCTGAAAGGTGTAGGACCCCCGGCTGTAAAGTCTGATATTGCTGAGAGGTGTAGGACCCCCGGCTGTAAAGTCTGACATTGCTGAGAGGTGTAGGACCCCCGGCTGTAAAGTCTGACATTGCTGAGAGGTGTAGGACCCCCGGCTGTAAAGTCTGACATTGCTGAGAGGTGTAGGATCCCCGGCTGTAAAGTCTGACATTGCTGAGAGGTGTAGGATCCCTGGCTGTAAAGTCTGACATTGCTGAGAGGTGTAGGATCCCCGGCTGTAAAGTCTGACATTGCTGAGAGGTGTTGGACCCCCGGCTGTAAAGTCTGACATTGCTGAGAGGTGTACGACCCCCGGCTGTAAAGTCTGACATTGCTGAGAGGTGTAGGATCCCCGGCTGTAAAGTCTGACATTGCTGAGAGGTGTAGGACTCCCGGCTGTAAAGTCTGACATTGCTGAGAGGTGTAGGATCCCTGGCTGTAAAGTCTGACATTGCTGAGAGGTGTAGGATCCCTGGCTGTAAAGTCTGACATTGCTGAGAGGTGTAGGACCCCTGGCTGTAAAGTCTGACATTGCTGAGAGGTGTAGGATCCCTGGCTGTAAAGTCTGACATTGCTGAGAGGTGTAGGATCCCTGGCTGTAAAGTCTGACATTGCTGAGAGGTGTAGGATCCCTGGCTGTAAAGTCTGACATTGCTGAGAGGTGTAGGATCCCTGGCTGTAAAGTCTGACATTGCTGAGAGGTGTAGGATCCCTGGCTGTAAAGTCTGACATTGCTGAGAGGTGTAGGATCCCTGGCTGTAAAGTCTGACATTGCTGAGAGGTGTAGGATCCCTGGCTGTAAAGTCTGACATTGCTGAGAGGTGTAGGACCCCTGGTTGCCCCCTGACCGGTCACAGATCAGGCTGCTCACTTGTTTCTTATGTAAAACCCATGAACGAGATATTGGAATATTGTAACCCCCTTTTCCTGCGTTTCCGTCTGGTGCTGCGCCTGCAATTAACACCATATGTCAGACGATTATTTTTAGTAAACCTGACCTTCCCCTCCGGCATCATCATGTGAGATGGAAAGTGCTCATTCCTCACCTCCAGCTCTACGTGTGCAAGGAAAATAATAGAGGCGACATACCCCCAACCCGCTGCCCCAGGGACCATAGACCATAATAAGGGCGCTGTTATAACCCGCACCTACTATGTAATAAGTGCTTCAACTACTCTTAAAGGGGTTGTGTCACCAGGGCGGTGCACCCCTGAAGATTGACAGTCCGGACCAGCAGCATGGCCGCACCAATGATCCAGACTGTGTCCCCCCCCAGTGCTGTTAGTAGGGGTATCTCCTGTATCATTACATCAGTTCTGTTTCTCTTCCATATTTTATGCAGCACCCCTTTAAGACCACAATGGTGCCATTGCTCCCGCACCGTGTATACTTCTTGTAGGTCGCTGTATACATCCGTAGATGACAGATTCAGAGCAGAGCGTCCTCCTTGGCGGCATCCCTTGAAGAACCCTTTGCGGTGGAGTCCTTTGCTTTCTCGCAGGAGCGGTGCTCGTGACATTGTATGTTCTTGTGCCTGTTGTGTCAGATTTGTGTAAACACATGATTTTGCCCCATATGCGCGGCGGCGGAGCGTTATCAGAGACCCCCTTCTCGTTCCAGCATGTTTGGGATCTGAGCGGCTGCGCCACATTCTTCTGATCGGAGGGAAGTGCACAGATGTGATCATAACCTAAACCTTCCCGTCCGCAGCGCGTCTTTGTTATATCACATCGGAGAAGGATGCCGCGTCCTGACAATGATGTATGATGTGTTAGTGCGAGGCGCGAGTCCGAGATGTGGCTGTAATTCCTTACAATTCACACGTGTTTCATGTTTCAGCTCACACGCGTCCGGGGAAGAGATGCTACATGGATGACAAATCGCATGTGGCTGCAGCTCTCCGCCGGGGCCATGCTGCTGGCAAAGGGGCCGCCGAGTAATGGCGAGCACATGTCTCTCCGTGTGCTCGATGGTTACAACGTTTCCGTCCTGCCTGTCTGCAAATCAGAAAGGAAATAATACATATCTTGTCAAGACATTTCAGCAACTGTGGCCGCAACATCACAGCCGTACAGACCGGTCTCCTCCGTCATCACAGCCGTACAGACCGGTCTCCTCCGTCATCACAGCCGTACAGACCGGTCTCCTCCGTCATCACAGCCGTACAGACCGGTCTCCTCCATCATCACAGCCGTACAGATCGGTCTCCTCCGTCATCACAGCCGTACAGACCAGTCCCCTCCATCATCACAGCCGTACAGATCGGTCTCCTCCATCATCACTGCCTTACAGACCGGTCTCCTCCATCATCACAGCCGTACAGATCGGTCCCCTCCGTCATCACAGCCGTACAGATCGGTCTCCTCCATCATCACAGCCTTACAGATCGGTCTCCTCCGTCATCACAGCCTTACAGATCGGTCTCCTCCGTCATCACAGCCGCACAGATCGGTCTCCTCCGTCATCACAGCCGTACAGACCGGTCTCCTCCGTCATCACAGCTGTACAGACCGGTCTCCTCCGTCATCACAGCCGTACAGATCGGTCTCCTCCGTCATCACAGCCGTACAGATCGGTCTCCTCCGTCATCACAGCCTTACAGATCGGTCTCCTCCGTCATCACAGCCGTACAGACCGGTCCCCTCCGTCATCACAGCCTTACAGATCGGTCTCCTCCGTCATCACAGCCGCACAGATCGGTCTCCTCCGTCATCACAGCCGTACAGACCGGTCTCCTCCGTCATCACAGCCGTACAGATCGGTCTCCTCCGTCATCACAGCCGTACAGACCGGTCCCCTCCGTCATCACAGCCTTACAGATCGGTCTCCTCCGTCATCACAGCCGCACAGATCGGTCTCCTCCGTCATCACAGCCGTACAGACCGGTCTCCTCCGTCATCACAGCCGTACAGATCGGTCTCCTCCATCATCACTGCCTTACAGACCGGTCTCCTCCATCATCACAGCCGTACAGATCGGTCCCCTCCGTCATCACAGCCGTACAGATCGGTCTCCTCCATCATCACAGCCTTACAGATCGGTCTCCTCCGTCATCACAGCCTTACAGATCGGTCTCCTCCGTCATCACAGCCGCACAGATCGGTCTCCTCCGTCATCACAGCCGTACAGACCGGTCTCCTCCGTCATCACAGCCGTACAGACCGGTCTCCTCCGTCATCACAGCCGTACAGATCGGTCTCCTCCGTCATCACAGCCGTACAGATCGGTCTCCTCCATCATCACAGCCGTACAGATCGGTCTCCTCCGTCATCACAGCCGTACAGACCGGTCTCCTCCGTCATCACAGCCGTACAGACCGGTCTCCTCCGTCATCACAGCCGTACAGTCTGGTCCCCTCCGTCATCACAGCCGTACAGACCGGTCTCCTCCGTCATCACAGCCGTACAGACCGGTCCCCTCCATCATTACAGCCGTACAGACCGGTCCCCTCCATCATCACAGCCGTACAGATCGGTCTCCTCCGTCATCACAGCCGTACAGATCGGTCTCCTCCGTCATCACAGCCGTACAGACCGGTCCCCTCCGTCATCACAGCCGTACAGACCGGTCCCCTCCGTCATCACAGCCGTACAGATCGGTCTCCTCCGTCATCACTGCCGTACAGACCGGTCTCCTCCGTCATCACAGCCGTACAGACCGGTCCCCTCCGTCATCACAGCCGTACAGACCGGTCTCCTCCGTCATCACAGCCGTACAGATCGGTCTCCTCCGTCATCACAGCCGTACAGATCGGTCTCCTCCGTCATCACAGCCGTACAGATCGGTCTCCTCCGTCATCACAGCCGTACAGATCGGTCTCCTCCGTCATCACAGCCGTACAGATCAGTCTCCGTCATCACAGCATACAGATTGGTCTCCTCCGTCATCACAGCCGTGCAGATCGGTCTCCTCCGTCATCACAGCCGTGCAGATCAGTCTCCTGAATGGGGGAGAGAGATGCTGATGGTGGGGGTGAGATCTGCTAAGGGCGAGAGTGAGCGCTGTCTCAGGTGAGGACTGTTGCTGGTGGGAGTGATGGATGTAGCTGGTGGGGGGTGATGTATGTAGCTGGTGGTTTTGAGGTAAGCTGATGGTGGAGGTGAAGGCTGATGCTGGTGGAAGTGAGGGATGCTGCAGGTGGGGTAAGGGAAGCGTCTTAGGAGGTGGGATGAGAGGTGTAGTAGATGGGGGTGAGTGATGCTACTGGTGGGGGTGAGGGTTGCTCAGGTGGCAGCACATGATGGAGGCTCCTGGGGTCCATATTGTGTCACTTCCCTGAGATCAGCTTCATGAGTAAAGGGTGACAGACTCTATCTATGGTGGCACAGTGCAGAGGTCCGGGCCTCGCAGACCCCATGATTTTCTGTAATTGACGTGAAGTGGTTTGCTTGGGTAAGGTGACATAGACACGGGCACTGTGATGTAGGGGCCGCACGTCAGCCCCCGCTGCCGCATCAGTATGGAGCCTGTTCGTTATTGTAGGAGCTGAGTGTACAATGAAGGTGATACAGAACGGCCACAAAGGCTCATTCACCGGCCCCATCAAAGGCGACTTGTTGTAAGAGGCCGCGACCAACGCCTGCTCTGATGTGTTCCAGTCATCAGACTCCGCCATGGAATATGTTCTGTCAGCAGCAGGTTACACCTGCTCGGACCACCGGTCTCCATGTAAACAGCCAGATAAAGGCAGATCATGCATCGCCCACTGACCGTCCGCAACGCCGAACCACCGGAGGGGACAGGAGTGGAGACCGCTGCCCGGGGGGGCCGGCGAACAACTGTGACATCTGAACCAACAAGGAAAAGATTCAACCTGTAAGAAACCAGATCAAAAGCGGAGACGTCCCACAGAGTCACGGGAATCGCCTCATATAGAGACCGGAGTCTTGTGTCAATCAAGGCGGGAAGAGATCTGTAGCCTTATCAGATGACACCAAGAACATCAGGTCGGACCTGCTCAGGGGAGGAATCTCTGTAACGCCACCATGGATATTCAGTGGTTTGCACAACTATTCACCCCATTTGCTTTTTACCTATTTTGTTACATTACAAGCTATGTATAAATAGTTCATAAAAATATAGGCATAAATTATAATTAGGAGATCAAATAAGTAAAAATTGTCATGTGCATATGTAATCACCCCTTTTGTGATGAAGCCCCTAATAATATCTGCTGCAAGCAAATCCCTTCATAAGTCACATGCTTACTTGATAGGATGTCCCCCTGTGTGTACGCTTTACTTTTTCTGAAAGGCCACAGAGGCTGCAACACCATTAACAAGAGGCATCACTAACCAAACACCACCTTGAAGATCAAGGAGATCTCCAAACAACTCGACGAAGACCAAGGAGATCTCCAAACAACACCATAAAGACCAAGGAGAGCTCCAAACACTACCATGAAAACCAAGGAGATGTCCAAACACACCATGAAGACCATGAAGATCTCCAAACAACACCATGAAAACCAAGGAGATCTCAAAACAACACCATGAAGACCAAGGAGCTCTCCAAACAACACCATGAAGACCATGGAGATCTCCAAACAACACCATTAAAACCAAGGAGATCTCAAAACAACACCATGAAGACCAAGGAGATCTCCAAACAAAACAACAAAGACCAAGATCTCCAAACACCACCATGAAGACCAAGGAGATCTCCAAACAAGACCATAAAGACCAAGGAGATCACCTCAAGCACATCATCCCCACAGCGAAATATGGTGGCAGGATCATCATGCTGTGGGGATGTGATATACAATGTCTGCAAAATGTTTTTCTGTTGGAACTTTCTAGAAAATCCAACACTCATGCAGCACCTTCCCCCCCCCTTCACTTTTCGCCCATGGCTCATTCACACACTGACCAGTGCCCCCCTGCCTGGGCTAGCTCTGAAACGTTAAACCAACTTCCTCTCGAAGAGCAGGGGGAAGGGATCCCTTTGTTCGGAAAAACACAGGCTGTATGCCGGTATATGGGAAACATAAAAATAAGTCATATTACGAAAACCATACACAGCAGAGATATGAAAATCATATTTTTGTAACCTGAGCGGTCCCAGCTTCGATACCGCGTATCTTTCGAAGTTCTACCCTGTCCAGAACATGAGATATGATTTGTTCCCAAATGGACGGTCATATCGCATAGATGTTTGATGTTTTCTTGATGGGCTCATTACGCTGGGAAACATGATACCACTGATGAGTCCATACCAGCTTCTCCCATAAAGTTATAGCGAATCTAAGTTTTGTAGCCAAAACATAACTTGGATGAGAGAGGTGGGATCAACCCAGAATGCACCTCTCCGTGATGTCACATAGGAAAGTCTATAAGGCATTCCCTGGCAAAACCAGCTCTCAAGAGCTCCAATCCTCGTGCTGAGCAGAACCCAGATGAGTGGAGACGTGCAGCTCCGCCTCCACCCCCCCTTAAAGCCACATGGGATGCCTAACAACAACTGACTAAATGTGAGTGTACCTTCTTCTTTCATCCACTTTGTTTTATGCTTGTCTAATGTACATATTTTATGTCTCAATTTTATAGCAACTTTTTATCTGTAATCACTGCCCTACTTTTGCTGGGAATAAATGATATAATTATTTAGATCTGTCTCCATGCTCTAAGACTCGAACTATACGCCTTTGTTAGATAATCGCTACTAATTCAAGGGGTTTGCCATGGACCCTCTTAATTTAACAATGTGAATTAAGTAACCGTGACTGGTGGCAGCGCGTTGTGCACGGCTATTGCGGCTTGCTGGCAGTACAGAAGGGTCTTATATTGCTGAATAAGGGGCTGCGGCCACAGCATTGATAATTCCCTTACTGCAGAAGCCTAATTGCCGGTTCACAACAGGCAGTCCGTCCGGCGACTAATTATCCTAGGTGCAGTTCCCTGACTGACCTGAGGGTAAGGGGGGCGCCGGAGAGCTGCGAGTTCCAAAGTGGAACTGAGAAAGTGAGATATACTTAAATCCCCGCAGTACTTGGAAGATTGATAGCAGTGGTGGGGCATCCAAATTAAACTCCCCCTGCGGCAAATTGTAGAGCGAGACTAGCTTGCTGGATATTTTTGGTCACATGGTGCCAGTGGTGGGATAACTAAGATAAGCCCCAACTGCGCCTGTGATAGCCGTGTGCCGGCATTGTGTTACGTCCCTCCGTCCGCTGATATACCGGTGTCAGTGGTGGGATTGTGACATAGTGGTGACACAGGGTCCGCTGTCCGTCGCATTTTGGTGGCAGCGGGACCCCCGTTAGTCGCCCGTATTTGGACGAACAGTGGTGGGCTGTTCGTCACATATTGGTGGCAGAGCGGTGGGATAATCCTAGAGCATTAGTGATTTGGTTTGAGCAATCATTCCTCTCACTAAAGACCTGCGGGAATCCTGCATCATAGGTTTTGGAGAACAGACTCAGTGGTTACTAGTCCTGAGACACTTGCAAGTATTCCCTCCCTTTTTCTCCGTTTTTCTTTTCTGTCCTTTATTTGGCAACCATGGCTACGATGGGAGAAGAGTGGTATAAGCAGCATAACAAGGCATCTCTTATTGCCCTCTGCGGGGTGTGGCGGATCGACACCACGAACCAAAACAAAGCCCAAATGATCGCGGCTCTGGTGCAACGGGAAAACGACCAGAGCCCAGCGAACGCAGAAGCGGGCTCAAGTAACAATGGGGCTGCAGCAGAGGCTCCACTCATGAGCGCTGGCCCCACATTCAACCATAACGGGGTGGACCCCTATCTGCAAATGGCCTTGGACAAACTCCCTGCCGAAGACAGTGAGGGTCGTCTGACACTGATCCGGCAATATCGGCAGGAGGCCCAGGCCGAGCGTCAAGCCCAGGCTGAGAGAGCTGAGCGCCATGCAGAAGCTCAGAGGGCCCATGAGCTGGAGATGCTCCAGCGGGGGTGGAATGCCCCCACAGCCCAAACCAGTGAGCCCAGCAGCGTCCAGACTCCTAAACCCCGGACAGAGCATTTTCCCGTGATGGAAAAGGATGGGGACTTGGACACGTTTCTGCGAGCCTTTGAGAAAGCCTGCAGACAGTACCGACTGCCCGAAGACCAATGGGCCAGGTACTTGACCCCAGGGCTAAAAGGCAAAGCTCTGGAGGCGTTTGCTTCTCTTCCGCAAGCGCATGATGATGACTATCGTGCCATAAAGGAGGCGCTGATCGCCAAATATCGGCTGACACCTGAGGTATACCAAAAGAGGTTCCGGCACCTCCGTGGCCCACATGATAGCTACAGTGATGTGGTGCAAGGACTCAGGACCCACTTTGACCAGTGGATCCATGGACTGTCCGTTAAATCCTTTGAGCAGCTATGGGACCTGATGATCAAAGACCAGTTCCTGCATCTCTGCCCAGCTGAGGTCCGACAGTTCATCCTGGACCACGAACCAACGAATGTGGACAAAGCGGCGCAGATCGCCGACAACTATGAGGCCAACAGGAAGCCAGAGACGCGGAGGACAGTCACCACCAGATGGAGAGGGGGTAAGCCTGCAACCAACCCCAATGCCCCAGCTAGCCGTCCTTCCGGAGCCCTGTCCCTGTTGCCAACAACAGGCCGGCTACTGACAGTCGCCTGTGTCACCACTGCCAGCGGCCTGGTCACTTCTTTTACACCTGTCCGAATAGGCCGAAGAACCCCCCAGCCAAGGCCCCTGGGCCCAACGCCTCTGTTCTTTTGGTGGGAGGTGTGGTTGGGAGGGCTGACGACAACGTTCAACCTGTTCAGGTGGGGGCCCGTCTTGCTACAGGCCTCAAGGACACCGGGGCTGAACGAACCCTCATCCGTCCTGGACTGGCGGCCCCTGAAGAGATTGTTGAGGGGAAAACCCTGACTGTCACCGGGATTGGAGGCACCCGTTGTCCCTTGCCAGTGGCACGAGTTTATCTCGATTGGGGTGCTGGGAGCGGGTTGAGGGAGGTGGGAGTGTCTGAAAATTTGCCCACTGATGTTTTATTGGGGACTGACTTGGGGAGGATGGTTGCATACTATGTCCCTGACACCCTTCCCCAAACTGATAATAAGGGTAACGTTAACCCTGATGATGTTGATGATGGGAAACTGAATGTGTTACCTGCTAATGCCTTGATGAGTAATGATGCAACTAACAACCATTCTTTCCCCAGGTATGATGCTGATGCTGATGTGAATGTGCCAAAGCAAACTGATAACCATTCTTCTCCTAGGAAGGATGATGATGATGTTGATGTATCTGTGCCGACTGAATCCGTTAACCCTTTCTTTGAAGCGGTAGATGTGTCCACAGGTACCGAAGTGCTCAGCCCCGTCACTCTGCGGAGTGAGACGGCTGAGGAACCCCTGGCAGGAGTAAGCAACGGTGCTCAAGAGAATGGGGAGGTGCATGGGGACCATGAGGAAGGTAATGCCATGCAGCTGACCAGTGCCACCGAGGAAGGTAACTGGCCCATAAGTAGCACTGCTCCTGAAGTGTTGGGGGTGGATGGGGAGGTAGAGCCCAGGGCAGCACCGGCTGGTGGGTCTGTAGAAATCCCCAGGGAGGCAGCGTACATAGCAGCTGTCACACGCAGTCAGAGTGCCCAGATCGCAGGTAACGCACTGTCTTCTGGACCCTCTGCTGCTACAGGAGAGACTGAACCAGAGGTGAACCCAGAGCCGGTTCCAGAGGGTCCCAGTAAAGGAGGTACCCTGACGTCACTTCTGGCAGCCTCCAGCATGGAGTTCCAGGCTGCTCTGCACTCAGATGCCAGCCTGGAGAAATTGAGAGGTCTCGCCGAGACGCCCACCTCCGAGTCTGATAAGGAGAGGGTGTTCTGGGAACGAGGAAGGTTGTACCGGGAGACAGTACCCGGAGATCCTAAAAAGGAGTGGTTGAGGGAAAGACAGTTGGTCGTCCCCTATCAGTTCAGAACTGAGTTGTTGCGGATTGCCCATGAGATTCCACTCGCTGGACACTTGGGGATCGGCAAAACAAAGGCACGGCTGTCTCAACACTTCTATTGGCCCAAGATGGGGACAGATGTAACACACTACTGCCGCTCCTGTGCCACCTGTCAAAAAGTGGGTAAGGCGGGGCCTGCTCTTAAGGCTCCCCTTAGTCCTTTGCCGGTGATAGAGGAGCCTTTCCAGAGAATCGCGGTGGACATCGTAGGCCCGCTGGCCGTCCCCAGCAGCTCCGGAAAGCGCTACATTCTCACCGTGGTAGACTACGCTACCCGGTACCCAGAGGCAGTAGCTCTGTCTTCAACCAGGGCAGATAAGGTGGCTGACGCACTGGTGACCATCTTTTCAAGGGTAGGATTTCCCAGGGATATGCTTACCGATCAAGAGACTCAATTCATGTCTCGCCTCATGGAGGCTCTCTGTGAGAAAATGCAAGTGACGCACCTGGTATCGAGTGCGTATCACCCACAGACTAATGGTTTGTGTGAACGCTTCAACGGTACCCTCAAACAGATGCTCCGCATACTGGTTGAGACCCAAGGGCGTGACTGGGAGCCGTACCTCCCACACCTGCTGTTCGCTTACAGAGAAGTTCCGCAGGCCTCCACCGGGTTCTCCCCCTTCGAGCTCCTGTATGGCAGGCGAGTCCGGGGACCCCTTGGGTTGATAAGAGAATCCTGGGAAGATGAGCCAAACCCCACAGAAGTGTCCATCGTGGATTATGTCATGCGCTTCTGTGACAAGATGCAGACCTTGACGCAGTTGGTGCATGACAACATGATGCAGGCTCAGGCTGACCAGAAGCGCTAGTACGACCAGAACTCCCGGGAGCGGACCTACCAGGTGGGTCAAAAGGTGTGGGTGCTGGTCCCTGTACCAACGGATAAGCTTCAGGCAGCCTGGGAAGGCCCGTACGTCGTCCACCAACAGCTCAACCCGGTCACCTACGTGGTCACGCTTGACCATGCTCGGGGTAGGCGCAAGGCCTTTCACGTCAACATGCTGAAGGCGCACTACGAACGTGAAGCTTGCGTCCTACCGGTCTGCAATCTGCCAGAGGATGGGGAGGAAGATCCTCTCCTGGACATGCTGGCCCAGGCCAAGGCCAATGGGTCCATTGAGGACATGGAGATAAGTGGTTCGCTAACCGTATCTCAGCGGTTGCAGTTGATGGCCACCCTGGAACCCTTTCGGGTCGTGTTCACCAACCAACCGGGGAGGACTGAGTTAGCGGTTCATGAGGTGGACACCGGGAATCACGCCCCATTACGGCGAACACCCTATCGGATCTCTGAAGCGGTGCAACAAGTCATGCGCCAAGAGATCGATGAGATGTTAAGGCTGGGGGTGATTCGACGGTCAAAAAGCGCGTGGGCTTCACCTGTAGTCCTCGTGCCTAAAAAGGATCGAACCACGCGGTTCTGCGTGGACTACAGGGGGCTCAACGCCATCACAACCTCTGATGCCCACCCAATGCCGCGCATCGAGGGTTTGCTTGAGCGGTTGTCGAAAGCCAAGTACATATCCATCATGGATTTGAGTCGGGGATACTGGCAGATTCCCCTGAGCCCTGAGGCGCAGGAGAAATCCGCCTTTATCACCCCCTTTGGACTGTACGAGTCCACAGTCATGTCCTTCGGCATGAAGAATGCCCCTGCCACTTTCCACCGGATGGTCAACCACCTGCTTCGGGGACCGGAGGAGTACGCGGTGGCGTACTTAGACGATATTGCCGTCTTCAGTTCCACCTGGAAGGAACACCTTCAGCACCTCCAGGAGGTGCTCAAGCGTCTTCACCAGGCAGGCCTGACTATCAAGCCGGGAAAGTGCCAGATGGGCATGCCGCGAGGTCCACTACCTGGGGCACCGGGTAGGCGGGGGTTTCATGAGTCCGGAGCCAGAAAAGGTGGACGCAATCGTGTCCTGGCCCACCCCCAGGACCAAGAAACAGGTGAAGTCCTTCTTGGGCACTGCAGGGTACTATAGGCGGTTCGTGCAGCACTATAGCGCCCTTGCCAAACCCTTGACTGACCTCACCAAGCAGAGGCTACCCCAGTCAACTGGACAGATGACTGTGAGGCGGCTTTCCAAGCCTTGAAAGCAGCCCTGTGCAACTCTCCAGTGTTGAGAGCAGTCGACAGCAGTCGCCCGTTTCTGGTACAGACCGATGCCAGCGAGTTTGGCCTCGGTGCTGTGCTTAGCCAGGTCGACTCGGGGGACCAAGAGCACCCCGTGTTGTACCTGAGCCGGAAACTTTTGCCGAGGGAAGTGGCATACTCGACCATCGAGAAGGAGTGTCTGGCCATGGTGTGGGCACTGCAGCGTTTGCAGCCCTACCTGTATGGGCGCGCCTTCACGGTGGTAACCGACCACAACCCTCTGAGCTGGTTGCACACAGTGTCGGGAACCAATGGAAGATTGCTCCGCTGGAGCCTTGCCCTTCAACAGTACGACTTTACTGTAAAACACAGGAAGGGCAGTGAAAACGGCAATGCCGATGGGTTGTCCCGCCGGGGCGAACCCGCAGAGGTGCACATGGCCGATTACCGAGAGGTAATGCCTCCTTAGCGCCCTCTTAAGGGGGGAGGTGTGATATACAATGTCTGCAAAATATGTTTTTCTGTTGGAACTTTCTAGAAAATCCAGCACTCATAGACAATGCAGGCTGTCAGCTCATGCAGCACCTTCCCCCCCTTCTCTTTTTGCCCATGGCTCACTCACACACTGACCAGTGCCCCCCTGCCTGGGCCAGCTCTGAAACCTTAAACCAACTTCCTCTCGAAGAGCAGGGGGAAGGGATCCCTTTGTTCGGAAAAACACAGGCTGTATGCCGGTATATGGGAAACATAAAAATAAGTCATATTACGAAAACCATACACAGCAGAGATATGAAAATCATATTTTTGTAACCTGAGTGGTCCCAGCTTCGATACCGCGTATCTTTCGAAGTTCTACCCTGTCCAGAACATGAGATATGATTTGTTCCCAAATGGACGGTCATATCGCATAGATGTTTGATGTTTTCTTGATGGGCTCATTACGCTGGGAAACATGATACCACTGATGAGTCCATACCAGCTTCTCCCATAAAGTTATAGCTAATCTAAGTTTTGTAGCCAAAACATAACTTGGATGAGAGAGGTGGGATCAACCCAGAATGCACCTCTCCGTGATGTCACATAGGAAAGTCTATAAGGCATTCCCTGGCAAAACCAGCTCTCAAGAGCTCCAATCCTCGTGCTGAGCAGAACCCAGATGAGTGGAGACGTGCAGCTCCGCCTCCACCCCCCTTAAAGCCACATGGGATGCCTAACAACAACTGACTAAATGTGAGTGTACCTTCTTCTTTCATCCACTTTGTTTTATGCTTGTCTAATGTACATATTTTATGTCTCAATTTTATAGCAACTTTTTATCTGTAATCACTGCCCTACTTTTGCTGGGAATAAATGATATAATTATTTAGATCTGTCTCCATGCTCTAAGACTCGAACTATACGCCTTTGTTAGATAATCGCTACTAATTCAAGGGGTTTGCCACGGACCCTCTTAATTTAACACTGTGAATTAAGTAACCGTGACTGGTGGCAGCGCGTTGTGCACGGCTATTGCGGCTTGCTGGCAGTACAGAAGGGTCTTATATTGCTGAATAAGGGGCTGCGGCCACAGCATTGATAATTCCCTTACTGCAGAAGCCTAATTGCCGGTTCACAACAGGCAGTCCGTCCGGCGACTAATTATCCTAGGTGCAGTTCCCTGACTGACCTGAGAGTAAGGGGGGCGCCGGAGAGCTGCGAGTTCCAAAGTGGAACTGAGAAAGTGGGATATACATAAATCCCCGCAGTACTTGGAAGATTGATAGCAGTGGTGGGGCATCCAAATTAAACTCTCCCTGCGGCAAATTGTAGAGCGAAATTAGCTTGCTGGATATTTTTGGTCACATGGTGCCAGTGGTGGGATAACTAAGATAAGCCCCAACTGCGCCTGTGATAGCCGTGTGCCGGCATTGTGTCACATCCCTCCGTCCGCTGATACACCTGTGTCAGTGGTGGGATTGTGACATAGTGGTGACACAGGGTCCGCTGTCCGTCGCATTTTGGTGGCAGCGGGACCCCCGTTAGTCGCCCGTATTTGGACGAACAGTGGTGGGCTGTTCGTCACAGGGGATGATTATCGGCAGCAGTGACAGGGAAAATGGTCCAAGTTGTGGGGAAGATGGATGGTGTGACATACAGGGATATTCTTGAGTAAAACCTGTTTGTCAGGGATCTGAGACTGGGACGGAGGTTCACCTTCCATCAAGACAATGACCCAAAGCATAATGCTAAAGCAACACATGAGGGGTTTAAGGAGAAACCTGTAAATGTTCTGGAGTGGCCGAGTCACAGTCCAGACCTTAATCCAATGAAGAATCTGTGGTCAGACGTGAAGCTCGCTGATCACCAGAGGAAACATCTATCCTGAAGGAGCTGGAGCAGTTTTACCTTGAGGAATGGCCAAAAATCCCAGTGGCCAGATGTGGAAAGCTCATAGAGACTTATCCAAAGACACCTGCAGCTGTAATTGTCACAAAAGGAGGCTCTACAAAGTACTGACTTTAGGGGGGTGAATAGTTATGCACACTGAAGGTTTCAGTTATTTTGTCCTATTTGTTGTTTGCTTCACAATACAAAAGAAAACTAAATGTTCACAGTTATTGGAACGTCCTTTACATGAACTGATGCAAACCCTAAAAAAACAGAATCCCAGGTTGCGAGGTAGCAAAATGCGAAAATGACAATGGGATGAATACTTTTGCAAGACATTGTAGTGGAAATTAGCATATAGACGTTACAAGCCAATGTCTCTGCATGGAGAGGAGAAATGAAAAAGAAAGAGAAAGTTTTACTCAGATCTCCAGCCACTGCTCTAAGATATGGTGAAAGGTCCTAAGTGCAACTCCTGCTCTGTCCTACTCCTGCAGACTCCTCTGTCCTCCTCCTCCAGACTCCTCTTTCTTCTTCCTCCTCCAGACTCCTCTGCCTTTCTCCAGATCCCTCTGTCCTCCTCCTCCAGACACTTTTGTCCTCTTCCCTCCTCCTCCAGACTCTTTTGTCCTCTTCCCTCCTCCTCCAGACTCTTTTGTCCTCTTCCCTTCTCCTCCTCCAGACTCTTTTGTCCTCTTCCCTCCTCCTCCTCCGGACTCTTTTGTCCTCTTCCTCCTCCTCCTCCTCTTCCCTCCTCCTCCTCCAGACTCTTTTGTCCTCTTTCCTCCTCCTCCTCCAGACTCTTTTGTCCTCTTCCCTCCTCCTCCTCCAGACTCTTTTGTCCTCTTCCCTCCTCCTCCTCCAGACTCTTTTGTCCTCTTCCCTCCTCCTCCTCCAGACTCTTTTGTCCTCTTCCCTCCTCCTCTTCCAGACTCTTTTGTCCTCTTCCCTCCTTCTCCTCCAGACTCTTTTGTCCTCTTCCCTCCTCCTTCTCCAGACTCTTTTGTCCTCTTCCCTCCTCCTCCAGACTCTTTTGTCCTCTTCCCTCCTCTTCCTCCTCCTCCTCCTCTTCCCTCCTCCTCCTTCTCCAGACTCTTTTGTCCTCTTCCCTCCTCCTCCTTCTCCAGACTCTTTTGTCCTCTTCCCTCCTCCTCCTCCAGACTCTTTTGTCCTCTTCCCTCCTCCTCCTCCAGACTCTTTTGTCCTCTTCCCTCCTCCTCCTCCAGACTCTTTTGTCCTCTTCCCTCCTCCTCCTCCAGACTCTTTTGTCCTCTTCCCTCCTCCTCCTCCAGACTCTTTTGTCCTCTTCCCTCCTTCTCCTCCAGATTCTTTTGTCCTCTTCCCACCTCCTCCTCCAGACTCTCTTGTCCTCTTCCCTCCTCCTCCTCCAGACTCTTTTGTCCTCTTCCCTCCTTCTCCTCCAGACTCTTTTGTCCTCTTCCCTCCTTCTCCTCCAGACTCTTTTGTCCTCTTCCCACCTCCTCCAGACTCTTTTGTCCTCTTCCCTCGTCCAGACTCTTTTGTCCTCTCCCCTCCTCCTCCTCCAGACTCTTTTGTCCTCTTCCTCCTTCTCCTCTGGACTCTTTTGTCCTCTTCCTCCTCCTCCAGACTCTTTTGTCCTCTTCCCTCCTTCTCCTCCAGACTCTTTTGTCCTCTTCCCTCCTCCAGACTCTTTTGTCCTCTTCCTCCTCCTCCAGACTCTTTTGTCCTCTTCCCTCCTTCTCCTCCAGACTCTTTTGTCCTCTTCCCTCCTCCAGACTCTTTTGTCCTCTCCCCTCCTCCTCCTCCAGACTCTTTTGTCCTCTTCCTCCTTCTCCTCTGGACTCTTTTGTCCTCTTCCTCCTCCTCCTCCTCCAGACTCTTTTGTCCTCTTCCCACCTCCTCCTCCAGACTCTTTTGTCCTCTTCCCTCCTCCTCCAGACTCTTTTGTCCTCTTCCCTCCTCCTCCAGACTCTTTTGTCCTCTTCCCTCCTCCTCCTCCAGACTCTTTTGTCCTCTTCCCTCCTCCTCCTCCAGACTCTTTTGTCCTCTTCCCTCCTTCTCCTCCAGACTCTTTTGTCCTCTTCCCTCGTCCAGACTCTTTTGTCCTCTCCCCTCCTCCTCCTCCAGACTCTTTTGTCCTCTCCCCTCCTCCTCCTCCAGACTCTTTTGTCCTCTTCCTCCTTCTCCTCTGGACTCTTTTGTCCTCTTCCTCCTCCTCCAGACTCTTTTGTCCTCTTCCCTCCTTCTCCTCCAGACTCTTTTGTCCTCTTCCCTCCTCCAGACTCTTTTGTCCTCTCCCCTCCTCCTCCTCCAGACTCTTTTGTCCTCTTCCTCCTTCTCCTCTGGACTCTTTTGTCCTCTTCCTCCTCCTCCTCCTCCAGACTCTTTTGTCCTCTTCCCACCTCCTCCTCCAGACTCTTTTGTCCTCTTCCCTCCTCCTCCAGACTCTTTTGTCCTCTTCCCTCCTCCTCCAGACTCTTTTGTCCTCTTCCCTCCTCCTCCTCCAGACTCTTTTGTCCTCTTCCCTCCTCCTCCAGACTCTTTTGTCCTCTTCCCTCCTTCTCCTCCAGACTCTTTTGTCCTCTTCCCTCCTTCTCCTCCAGACTCTTTTGTCCTCTTCCCACCTCCTCCTCCAGACTCTTTTGTCCTCTTCCCTTGTCCAGACTCTTTTGTCCTCTCCCCTCCTCCTCCTCTGGACTCTTTTGTCCTCTTCCTCCTCCTCCAGACTCTTTTGTCCTCTTCCCTCCTTCTCCTCCAGACTCTTTTGTCCTCTTCCCTCCTCCAGACTCTTTTGTCCTCTCCCCTCCTCCTCCTCCAGACTATTTTGTCCTCTTCCTCCTTCTCCTCTGGACTCTTTTGTCCTCTTCCTCCTCCTCCTCCTCCAGACTCTTTTGTCCTCTTCCCACCTCCTCCTCCAGACTCTTTTGTCCTCTTCCCTCCTCCTCCAGACTCTTTTGTCCTCTTCCCTCCTCCTCCAGACTCTTTTGTCCTCTTCCCTCCTCCTCCAGACTCTTTTGTCCTCTTCCCTCCTCCTCCTCCAGACTCTTTTGTCCTCTTCCCTCCTTCTCCAGACTCTTTTGTCCTCTTCCCTCCTTCTCCTCGACTCTTTTGTCCTCTTCCCACCTCCTCCTCCAGACTCTTTTGTCCTCTTCCCTCCTCCAGACTCTTTTGTCCTCTTCCCTCCTTCTCCTCCAGACTCTTTTGTCCTCTTCCCTCCTCCAGACTCTTTTGTCCTCTTCCTCCTCCTCCAGACTCTTTTGTCCTCTTCCCTCCTTCTCCTCCAGACTCTTTTGTCCTCTTCCCTCCTCCAGACTCTTTTGTCCTCTCCCCTCCTCCTCCTCCAGACTCTTTTGTCCTCTTCCTCCTTCTCCTCTGGACTCTTTTGTCCTCTTCCTCCTCCTCCTCCTCCAGACTCTTTTGTCCTCTTCCCACCTCCTCCTCCAGACTCTTTTGTCCTCTTCCCTCCTCCTCCAGACTCTTTTGTCCTCTTCCCTCCTCCTCCAGACTCTTTTGTCCTCTTCCCTCCTCCTCCTCCAGACTCTTTTGTCCTCTTCCCTCCTCCTCCTCCAGACTCTTTTGTCCTCTTCCCTCCTTCTCCTCCAGACTCTTTTGTCCTCTTCCCTCGTCCAGACTCTTTTGTCCTCTCCCCTCCTCCTCCTCCAGACTCTTTTGTCCTCTCCCCTCCTCCTCCTCCAGACTCTTTTGTCCTCTTCCTCCTTCTCCTCTGGACTCTTTTGTCCTCTTCCTCCTCCTCCAGACTCTTTTGTCCTCTTCCCTCCTTCTCCTCCAGACTCTTTTGTCCTCTTCCCTCCTCCAGACTCTTTTGTCCTCTCCCCTCCTCCTCCTCCAGACTCTTTTGTCCTCTTCCTCCTTCTCCTCTGGACTCTTTTGTCCTCTTCCTCCTCCTCCTCCTCCAGACTCTTTTGTCCTCTTCCCACCTCCTCCTCCAGACTCTTTTGTCCTCTTCCCTCCTCCTCCAGACTCTTTTGTCCTCTTCCCTCCTCCTCCAGACTCTTTTGTCCTCTTCCCTCCTCCTCCTCCAGACTCTTTTGTCCTCTTCCCTCCTCCTCCAGACTCTTTTGTCCTCTTCCCTCCTTCTCCTCCAGACTCTTTTGTCCTCTTCCCTCCTTCTCCTCCAGACTCTTTTGTCCTCTTCCCACCTCCTCCTCCAGACTCTTTTGTCCTCTTCCCTTGTCCAGACTCTTTTGTCCTCTCCCCTCCTCCTCCTCTGGACTCTTTTGTCCTCTTCCTCCTCCTCCAGACTCTTTTGTCCTCTTCCCTCCTTCTCCTCCAGACTCTTTTGTCCTCTTCCCTCCTCCAGACTCTTTTGTCCTCTCCCCTCCTCCTCCTCCAGACTATTTTGTCCTCTTCCTCCTTCTCCTCTGGACTCTTTTGTCCTCTTCCTCCTCCTCCTCCTCCAGACTCTTTTGTCCTCTTCCCACCTCCTCCTCCAGACTCTTTTGTCCTCTTCCCTCCTCCTCCAGACTCTTTTGTCCTCTTCCCTCCTCCTCCAGACTCTTTTGTCCTCTTCCCTCCTCCTCCTCCAGACTCTTTTGTCCTCTTCCCTCCTTCTCCAGACTCTTTTGTCCTCTTCCCTCCTTCTCCTCGACTCTTTTGTCCTCTTCCCACCTCCTCCTCCAGACTCTTTTGTCCTCTTCCCTCCTCCAGACTCTTTTGTCCTCTCCCCTCCTCCTCCTCCAGACTCTTTTGTCCTCTTCCTCCTTCTCCTCCAGACTCTTTTGTCCTCTTCCCACCTCCTCCTCCAGACTCTTTTGTCCTCTTCCCACCTCCTCCTCCAGACTCTTTTGTCCTCTTCCCTCCTCCTCCAGACTCTTTTGTCCTCTTCCCTCCTCCTCCAGACTCTTTTGTCCTCTTCCCTCCTCCTCCAGACTCTTTTGTCCTCTTCCTCCTTCTCCTCCAGACTCTTTTGTCCTCTTCCCACCTCCTCCTCCAGACTCTTTTGTCCTCTTCCCACCTCCTCCTCCAGACTCTTTTGTCCTCTTCCCTCCTCCTCCAGACTCTTTTGTCCTCTTCCCTCCTCCTCCTCCAGACTCTTTTGTCCTCTTCCCTCCTCCTCCTCCAGACTCTTTTGTCCTCTTCCCTCCTTCTCCTCCAGACTCTTTTGTCCTCTTCCCACCTCCTCCTCCAGACTCTTTTGTCCTCTTCCCTCCTTCTCCCCCAGACTCTTTTGTCCTCTTCCCTCCTTCTCCTCCAGACTCTTTTGTCCTCTTCCCTCCTCCTCCTTCTCCATACTCCTCTATCCTCCTAGCTCCTCAGACTATTTATTGGAGACCCCTAGGTTTATCAGGCTCTGCTGCATGTTTCGGGCCTGGACTCTGCAGCCACCCGTCTACTCTATGTTCTGAGCCCTGGGGGTCTGACCCAGTCGAGGTATTATGGCTGTAGAACGACCTCTGAGGTTTTCACATTTTCCACCGCTGACTTGCAAGAGGAGCTGATAGTGGCCAAACCACAGGCGACATAAATCGGTGGCATCACAGGGCGAGGACGGGGATACGAGATGAAATCCTGCCCACGTCGCTGAGACACGCGCCATGGTCGTGTAATCACCATGTTCCAAAAATGTAAACTATCGGGATGGTTCGAATCTCTGGGTCTCAGGGAGGGAGCGCTGGATTCACCCCGGGTTGCTGGATGTAGCAGAGCTGGGCGAGCGCCAGGTAAATGGTCACATGCAGCAAATAGAGCGGCTTCATCCCTGCCGGATATGAGCAAAATTAGAAAAATACAGATCTGCTGGTGCCAGAACCTACAGCCAGAAACAGGGACGGCTGAGGGAAAAATCCAGATAATCCAGATAAATCCGAGACACGTTCTTAAAGGGATGGAAATCTAAAGCTTACAGTGGGTATGGAAAGTATTCAGACCCCTTTAAAATTTTTCACTCTTTGTTTTATTGCAGCCATTTGGTAAATTCAATAAAGTTCATCTTTTCTCATTAATGTTCTCTCTGCACCCCATCCTGACTGAAAAAACAGAAATGTAGAAATTTTTGCAAATTTATTAAAAAAGGAAAAACTGAAATCTCACATGGTCATAAGTATTCAGCCCCTTTGCTCAGACTCTCATATTTGTCACATGCTGTCCATTTCCTTGTGATCCTCCTTGAGATGGATCTACTCCTTCATTGGAGGCCAGCTGTGTGTAATTACAATGATAGGACTTGATTGGTAAAGGCGCACACCTGTCTATATAAGACCTCACAGCTCACAGTGCATGTCACACCAAATGAGAATCATGAGGCCAAAGGAACTGGCCAAGGAGCTCAGAGACAGAATTGTGGCAAGGCACAGATCTGGCCAAGGTTACACAAGAATTTCTGCAGTACTCAAGGTTCCTAAGAGCACAGTGGTCTCCATAATCCTTAAATGGAAGAAGTTTGGGACCACCAGAAGTCTTCCTAGACCTGGCCATCCAGCCAAACTGAGCAATCATGGGAGAAGAGCCTTGGTGACAGAGGTAAAGAAGAACCCCAAGATCACTGTGGCTGAGCGCCACAGATGCAGTAGGGAGATGGGAGAAAGTTCCACAAAGTCACCTATCACTGCAGCCCTCCCCAGTCGGGCCTTTATGGCAGAGTGGCCCGACGGACGCCTCTCCTCAGTGCCAGACATATGAAACCCCGCATAGAGTTTGCTAAAAAAAAAAACACATGAAGGACTCCCGGACTATGAGAAATAAGATTCTCTGGTCTGATGAGATGAAGATAGAACTTTTTGGTAATAATTCTAAGCGGTATGTGTGGAGAGAACCAGGCACTGCTCATCACCTGCCCAATACAATCCCATCAGTGAAACATGGTGGTGGCAGCATCATGCTATGGGGGTGTTTTTCAGCTGCATGGACAGGACAACTGGTTGCCATTGAAAGAAACATGAATGCGGCCAAGTACAGAGATATCCTGGATGAAGACCTCTTCCAGAGTGCTATGGACCTCAGACCTGGCCGAAGGTTCACCTTCCAACAAGACAATGACCCTAAGCACACAGCTAGTATAACAAAGGAGTGGCTTCAGAACAGCTCTGTGACCATTCCTGACTGGCCCAGCCAGAGCCCTGACCTAAACCCAACTGAGCATCTCTAGAGAGACCTGACAATGGCTGTCCACCAACGTTCACCATCCAACCTGATAGAACTGGAGAGGATCTGCAAGGAAGAATGGCCGAGGATCCCCAAATCCAGGGGTGAAAAACTTGTGGCATCATTCCCAAGACGACTCATGGCTGTACCAGCTCAAAAGGTGCCTTCTACTCAACACTGAGAAAAGGGGCTGAATACTTATGACCATGGGAGATTTCAGTTTTTGTTTTCAAATAAATTTGCAAAAATTTCTACATTTGTTTTTTTTTCAGTCAAGATGGAGTGCAGAGTGTACATTAATGAGGAAGAATGAACTTTTCTGAATTTACCAAATGGCTGCAATGAATCAAAGAGTGAAAAATTTTAAGGGGTCTGAATACTTTCCGTACCCACTGTATAATAGTGCTGGAGGGTTATAATATCAGTCAGTGGATGCAAATATCACCGGAGACATCACATATCTATCCATTGATCCGCTCTCCCTCCATCCCATATCCATCCACCCCGTATCCATCCATCCAAATTCCATCATCTGTGGGGGGGCGCTTTCTTTCGCGTTGCGCATTCTCTGGCGGATCGTGACTTTCGGGCAGATAACAAGTTCCGTGCTCTAATGTCTGGCGCTTCTTATAGGAGGTGAACAGCTGGAAGAAGAGGCGGCCGCACTCCGGGGCTGCGGGGGAAGAGACTTCTCATAAGAAGCTCCTGCTCCGCGGGAGATGGTGGGAAACGTCGATTGTCTCAGCCTGGACTATTATCATCACAACAGACTGGAAGAATGTAGACACTTCCTAAAGAAGTCTGCTATAACATAGGGAACAGGGAGACCACAAGATGTAGCAAAGAAATAATGGAGGCCACTTACAAGAGGAGGCCTGCCCGCTATAACATAGCGAGCAAGGAGACCACATCCTATTGCATAGAAAGCATGGAAGCCACTTACAAGAGGAGGCCGCTATAACATAGGGAACAGAGAGACCACAAGATGTAGCAAATAAATAGTGGAGGCCACTTACAAGAGGAGGCCGCTATAACATAGGGAACAGAGAGACCACAAGATGTAGCAAATAAATAGTGGAGGCCACTTACAAGAGGAGGCCGCTATAACATAGGGAACAGAGAGACCACAAGATGTAGCAAATAAATAATGGAGGCCACTTACAAGAGGAGGCCGCTATAACATAGGGAACAAGGTGACCACATGATATCACATAGAAAGCATGGAGGCCACTTACAAGAGGAGGCCGCTATAACATAGGGAACAAGGTGACCACATGATATCACATAGAAAGCATGGGGGCCACTTACAAGAGGAGGCCGCTATAACATAGGGAACAAGGTGACCACATGATATCACATAGAAAGCATGGAGGCCACTTACAAGAGGAGGCCGCTATAACATAGGGAACAAGGAGACCAGAAGCTGTAACAAAGAAATAATGGAGGTCTCTTGGAAGAGAGGGTGCTATAAATGGGATCCTGTAGACCATCGTGTTTGTCTTATGACGTGTCTCTTGTAGAATGATGTGACTGTGGCTCCGAATCCCAGCCATCGCTGCTATACCATAGGGATGAGAGGGGAGGAAGAATAGAATATAATTAGGATAAGATATCTGTATAAATGTAACATGTCCTGAATGCGGAGAATCCCGGCGGATCCTTCTTCATCGTGTGACACCATCAATAGGTGACTGATCGGCTCCAAAATTATTCTTCTACACCCGACATTGCCATTTCCGTCTGTGGTTCCACTATTACTCCCCAGCAACATGCCCGCTGTCTTGGGGTCATACTTGATTCCGAGCTTTCCTTTGCCCCCCACATTCGATCACTGGCTCGCTCTTGTCATCTGCACCTCAAAAACATTTCTAGAATTCGACCTTTTCTTACTTTTGACTCTGCAAAAACTCTTACTGTTTCTCTTATTCATTCTCGTCTGGACTATTGTAACTCTCTTCTAATCGGTCTCCCTCTTACCAAACTCTCCCCTCTCCAATCTGTCTTGAATGCTGCAGCCAGGATCATATTCCTCACCAATCGTTACACCGATGCCTCTATCTTGTGCCAGTCATTACACTGGCTACCCATCCACTCCAGAATTCAGTATAAACTTATTACCCTCACCCACAAAGCCCTCCATGGCTCAGCACCACCCTACATCTCCTCCCTTGTTTCAGTATACCACCCTACCCGCGCCCTCCGTTCTGCTGATGACCTGAGGTTAGTATCCTCAATAGTCAGAACCTCCCACTCCCGTCTCCAAGACTTTACACGTGCCGCGCCAATTCTTTGGAATGCACTTCCCCGGTCAATATGATTAGTTCCCAATCCCCACAATTTTAAGCGTGTCCTGAAAACGCATTTATTCAGACTGGCCTATCGCCTCAACACATTAACCTAACCTATCCCTGTGTGGCAGAGCCAAAAGTTTTACCATAACCAGGTTCCCAGCATCATGTTCCCACATGCTTTATGCATCCATTAGCCCTCTGTTTCTGTACTGTTACACACTTAACATTATGGCTGGTCCATACAATCAGGGCAACTGTTACCACACACCTTTCGTGTCTCCCTCTTTCCTCATAGACTGTAAGCTTGCGAGCAGGGCCCTCACTCCTCTTGGTATTTGTTATAATCTACTGTATGTGATTATTGTTATGCTGTAATGTCTATTGTCTGTACAAATCCCCTCTGAAATGTAAAGTGCTGCGGAATATGTCGGCGCTATAAAAATAAAATGTATTATTATTATAATTATTATTATTATTCTTCAGCTGGACAACGGCCCCAACATCCAGCCAGTGTCATTAAGAACGTGGAGTCCTGGGGGTGATGATCCGGCCCCGGAGCCCTGATCTCACATCATCCCGTCAGTCTGGGATCACATGAAGGATCCACACAAGCCTCATACACAGGAGATCTGAGGTCGCTGATACAAGATGTTTGGAGCAACCTCCTGCCGAGACCCTTCTATTTATGAAGCTTCTTACGTTGCTGCCTTTTCCCCCTGTACTGTACGTATATGTTACATGTGATTGTATACATTTGGTTGTGGCGTGCCCCCATCACCGCTCCCGAACCGTTTCCAGGATGGGGGATGAGCAGCACCGGTTATTGTGGAGGTGGCCGGTATTTCTGCACCATTATCCTGATGACTATGAATGTCCCAACTAGGAGACCACAAGACGTCCCAGAAGGCCTCAGAAGACGAGGGGCAAAGCTTTCCCACTGAGCCCGCTGCGTCCGGGCTGCCGGGCAGTGGAAGAGGGAACGTCCAGACCATGGCCTGGGAACTCCGCCGGGACAGGATCTGACCATTTGGGCGGTGGATGTGGCTAGTGGGGACCAGACACCAAAGAGCAGCCTTGAAGTTTCTGTCTGAGGCCGAGAGCTGGACGTGACGTCCGCAGACCGAGCTCCAGCCAGTGTATGATTTATGGTTGGGATATTCCGCCACATCCTGATGCTGGAGTAATGTGCCAGGGATAAATCATAACATATCGCCTGCCGGAGAGTATACCACAGGTAACATGGCCGGAATCCCATGTAACATGCAGAATCACTTTTAATGTTTACGGAATCACAAGTAACTTGTCTGTAATCGTGTAATGTATCCCGAATCAAGTGTAACGTGTCCGGAATCACATGTAACGTGTCCGGAATCACATGTAACGTGTCCGGAATCACATATAACGTGCAGAATAATGTGGAATGTTTCCCGAATCAAGTGTAGCGTGTGCGGATTCACATGTAATGTGTGTGGAATCACATGTAACGTGTCCGGAATCATTTGTAACGTGTCCAGAATCACATGTAGCATGTGCGAAATCACATGTACAGTCATGGCCAAAAGTATTGACACCCCTGCAATTCTGTCAGATAATACTCAGTTTCTTCCTGAAAATGATTGCAAACACAAATTCTTTGTTATTATTATCTTCATTTAATTTGTCTTAAATGAAAAAACACAAAAATAATTGTCCTAAAGCCAAATTGGATATAATTCCACACCAAACATAAAAAGAGGGTGGACAAAAGTATTGGCACTGTGCGAAAAATCATGTGATGCTTCTCTAATTTGTGCTATTAACAGCACCTGTAACTTACCTGTGGCACCTAACAGGTGTTGGCAATAACTAAATCACACTTGCAGCCAGTTGACATGGATTAAAGTTGACTCAACCTCTGTCCTGTGTCCTTGTGTGTACCACATTGAGCATGGAGAAAAGAAAGAAGACCAAAGGACTGTCTGAGGACTTGAGAAACCAAATTGTGAGGAAGCATGAGCAATCTCAAGGCTACAAGTCCATCTCCAAAGACCTGAATGGTCCTGTGTCTACCGTGCGCAGTGTCATCAAGAAGTGTAAAGCCCATGGCACTGTGGCTAACCTCCCTAGATGTGGCCGGAAAAGAAAAATTGACAAGAGATTTCAACGCAAGATTGTGCGGATGTTGGATAAAGAACCTCGACTAACATCCAAACAAGTTCAAGCTGCCCTGCAGTCCGAGGGTACAACAGTGTCAACCCGTACTATCCGTCGGCATCTGAATGAAAAGGGACTGTATGGTAGGAGACCCAGGAAGACTCCACTTCTTACCCCGAGACATAAAAAAGCCAGGCTGGAGTTTGCCAAAACTTACCTGAAAAAGCCTAAAACGTTTTGGAAGAATGTTCTTTGGTCTGATGAGAAAAAGTAGAGCTTTTAGGGCAAAAGCATCAACATAGAGTTTACAGGAGAAAAAAGAGGCATTCAAAGAAAAGAACACGGTCCCTACAGTCAAACATGGCGGAGGTTCCCTGATGTTTTGGGGTTGCTTTGCTGCCTCTGGCACTGGACTGCTTGACCGTGTGCATGGCATTATGAAGTCAGAAGACTACCAACAAATTTTGCAGCATAATTTAGGGCCCAGTGTGAGAAAGCTGGGTCTCCCTCAGAGGTCATGGGTCTTCCAGCAGGACAATAACCCAAAACACACTTCAAAAAGCACTAGAAAATGGTTTGAGAGAAAGCACTGGAGACTTCTAAGGTGGCCAGCAATGAGTCCAGACCTGAATCCCATAGAACACCTGTGGAGAGATCTAAAAATGGCAGTTTGGAGAAGGCACCCTTCTAATATCAGGGACCTGGAGTAGTTTGCCAAAGAAGAATGGTCTAAAATTCCAGCAGAGCATTGTAAGAAACTCATTGATGGTTACCGGAAGCGGTTGGTCGCAGTTATTTTGGCTAAAGGTTGTGCAACCAAGTATTAGGCTGAGGGTGCCAATACTTTTGTCCGGCCCATTTTTGGAGTTTTGTGTGAAATGATCAATGTTTTGCTTTTTGCTTCATTCTCTTTTGTGTTTTTTCATTTAAGACAAATTAAATGAAGATAATAATACCAAAGAATTTGTGTTTGCAATCATTTTCAGGAAGAAACGGAGTATTATCTGACAGAATTGCAGGGGTGTCAATACTTTTGGCCATGACTGTAACATGTGCAAAATCACATGTAACGAGTGCAGAATCACATGTAACGTGTGCGGAATCACAAGTAACATGTACAAAATCACTTGTAACGTGTCCAGAATCACATGTAAAGTGTGTGGAATCACATGTAACGTGTGTGGAATCACGTAACGTGTGTGGAATCACATGTAACGTGCAAAATCACATGTAACGAGTGCAGAATCACATGTAACGTATACGTAATCACATGTAATGTGTGCGTAATCACATGTAACATGTCTGGAATCACATGTAGCGTGTGCGGGATCACATGTAACATGTCTGGAATCACATGTAACATGTGCGGGATGACGTAATGTGTCTGGAATCACATATAACGTGTCTGGAATCACACGTAACCTGTCCGGAATCACATGTAACGGTGTGGATTCACATGTAACATGTCCAGAATCACATGTAACATGTGCAGAATCACATGTAACGTGTGTGGAATCACATGTAACATGTGCAAAATCACATGTAACGAGTGCAGAATCAAATGTATCGTGTGCGGAATCACATGTAACGTGTGCGGGATCACATGTAATGTGTTGTGAATTCTCTCTCTGGCTTCCCTTTGATGATTACTGAAGGTAGTGGAGCTGGTCAGATTGACAGAGGGGTTGCGAGTTCTCTTTCTGGGCCCCTCTGGTGGTTACTGGAGGTAGTGGAGCTGATCTGATTGACTGATTGACAGAGGCTTGCCACCTGATAATGAGGAAGACGATTGGAGATCTGGGGTTTCTCAATGGGATTTAAGTCAGCAGACTTCCTTCAATCCCTGCTGGTGATTTTCTTCCTGTGCCTCCTGAGGTCTGATGTCTCCTGCACTTTCCTTGCATGTTCAGCTAAGTGGTTCATTTGCTATTCTGTTTGCATTTGATCTGGTTTTGTCTATCTCTTCTTGGTGCAGGTCAGCCAGCTCCGGCTGGGGCTGTGCTGAATCACCGCCCATATGTTACTGCTTGTGCCAGTTTGTTTTGTCCCCTGTTATATTGGTCTCTTTTTCCTTTGCTTTCAGAATATACCAGAGTGCTGATATAGTGGGGGCGAAGTCGTGCGACTTCAGTGTTTTTGTGCATCAGACGTGTTGGACTTTTTGCAGGGTTTTGTGCGTGATTGCAGACAGTGGCTTTCCTTTCCTGTCCTGTCTAGTCAGTGTGGGCCCCATCGCTTGCTCAGTCTATTTTTCTGCCTGCGTTTGTGTTTTCATCTGGTCTCACCGACAATACATGTGTGGGGGCTATCTATTCCTTTGGGGTGTGCTCTGGGGCAGTTTAGATTTCCCCTTTCTTGCTCTTAGCTCTCCGGCTGTGATGAGGCATCTAGGATCATCGTAGGTACGCTCCACGGCTACTGTTAGTTGTGTGGTTAGGATCAGGGGTCTGCAATCCGCTTAGTTACCAACCTCTCTGGTTTTCTGTGGCTTAGCCTGGGCCTGCTATCCTCCTCGATGACCCATTCATAACAGTAATGTGTCTGGAATCACATGTAACGTGTCTGGAATCATACGTAACCTGTCCGGAATCACATGTAACGTGTTTGGATTCATACGTAACCTGTCCGGAATCACATGTAACGTGTTTGGATTCACATGTAACGTGTCCGGAATCACCTGTAACATGTCCGGAATCACATGTAATGTGTGTGGAATCACATGTGACCAGGTCTAAATACAGCAGGGTCCTGGTGCTCTTCCTGTTCCCTCCATCCAGAGAAGAAACATAAAGCTCTGGGACCCCAATGCTACATATGAAACAGGACCCTTAAACTGCACCCCCCACATAGACACTGTCACCACACTTCACCCTGTAGGGTCTATGGTGAGAGCTCCTGTATTATTACCGTGGGGGGCTGAACTGTATTGTAATTTATGATAGATAATGGGGGTAATCACAGCCCAAATCTATCACCTACGTATTGGCAGGCACGGTACTGAATAAGGAACGTGCATCTGACTGTAGAGCCCCCATGGACTTAATTTAGAAGGGAACTCTGTGCAGTGCCTCCCCCTCCAACTACTCCCCCCCCAGGTGATGCCATAATTAGGGCGCCCCACTGACCAATGGGAAGAGAGAGGAAGGGGGGTCCGGCCACACTCTCAGGGGTTAAATTCAGGTGTAGGGGTGGGGGTCTTCCTCCCCGACTGATACCTAGAAGCTTTTGACCCACCCTCCCTTATAGATTAGCAGATGTGCGGTGCGACTGTTGTTTAAAATTTATATTTAAAAAAAATATATATGTTTTGTGCAAATTTATTATTCATGTTATCTTATTATGTCACAGCGGTAGTGTAGAGGGGGCGAGGTTCGTAACCTCTCATCTGCTCCTTGCCCAGCGGTCAGTGACGGGACTTCCAGCTGTGAGTCCTTTGCGAATTGCACTCTCTCTGCTTATTAATAAACTGTGACTGACCTGTTCACCCATCCATGCTTGTCGGTGTTTTATTATTAGGGGATTGGTGGGAGGCGGGAAGGCACTGCTTACGACTAGTGTTGAGCATTCCGATACCGCAAGTATCGGGTATCGGCCGATACTTGCTGTATCGGAATTCCGATACCGACTTCCGATATTTTTTCAATATCGGAATTCGGCATCGGAATCGGAAGTTCAGTTGATTGACGGCCTGACGTCATCATGATGCGCGGTGTGTGCGCATCATGATGCGCCGTCATTTCGGGCCTTCCGGGGGTCTCTGCCGGCCTGCCGGGGGGCTGTGCCGGCCTGCCGGGGGGCTGTGTGGACTGCCCGGGGTCTGTACCGGACTGCCGGGGGGCTGTGCCGGCCTGCCGGTGGTCTGTGCACCCTGTGGGGGTCTGTACCGGCCTGCCGGGGGGCTGTGCCGGCCTGCCGGGGGGCTGTGCTGATGTCCGGGGGTCTGTGCAAGCATCGTCCGATGGGACTACAAGTCCCATCGGGCGATGCCTGCTACCATGACAGTGATTGACACATTAGCCAATGATGGGACAGTAGTAGTCCCATCATCCGGCTAATGTGTTAAATGTTAAAAAAAAAAAAAAAAAAAAAAAAAAAAAAAAAAAATACTACATACATACTACATGCATGCTACATACATACTACATGCATGCTACATGCATGCTACATACATACTACATACATGCTACATACATACTGCATGCTACATACATACTACATACATACTACATGCATGCTACATACATACTACATATATACTACATACATACTACATACATGCTACATACATACTGCATGCTACATACATACATACTACATACATACTACATGCATGCTACATACATACTACATATATACTACATACATGCTGCATGCTACATACATACTACATACATGCTACATGCATGCTACATACATACTACATATATACTACATGCATGCTACATACATACTACATGCTACATACATACTACATATATACTACATACATACTACATACATGCTACATACATACTGCATGCTACATACATACTACATACATACTACATACATACTACATGCATGCTACATACATACTACATGCATGCTACATACATACTACATGCATGCTACATACATACTACATGCTACATACATACCACATATATACTACATACATACAATACATTCATACAATACATACATAGACATACAGTACATATAACATAGAGTAACATACTTACCAATACTTGTCACATTGTTCCCCGAAGCCATTGTCTATTCCGGGATAAATATTAACATAACAAACCACAAAAATACTCACCCACGATCCGAAGCAGTCCACGAGTGTGTCCCACGACGATCTTGGGTAGAGAACTGCAGCATCAGATGATGCTGCCGTTCTCTACGGGCTGCAGGAATCCAATGACGGAAGGTAGGTATCCTTCCGCACTGTATTCCTCCGCCACTTAAAAAAAAAAAAGTCCCTAGTCTCACTTTATGCCATTGCTGTGTGGGAATTTCCCACACAGCAATGGCATAAAGTGAGACTAGGGACTTTTTTTTTTTTAAGTGGCGGAGGAATACAGTGCGGAAGGATACCTACCTTCCGTCATTGGATTCCTGCAGCCCGTAGAGAACGGCAGCATCATCTGATGCTGCAGTTCTCTACCCAAGATCGTCGTGGGACACACTCGTGGACTGCTTCGGATCGTGGGTGAGTATTTTTGTGGTTTGTTATGTTAATATTTATCCCGGAATAGACAATGGCTTCGGGGAACAATGTGACAAGTATTGGTAAGTATGTTACTCTATGTTATATGTACTGTATGTCTATGTATGTATTGTATGAATGTATTGTATGTATGTAGTATATATGTGGTATGCATGTAGTATGTATGTAGTATGTATGTAGCATGCATGTAGTATGTATGTAGCATGCATGTAGTATGTATGTAGTATGTATGTAGTATGTATGTAGTATATATGTAGTATGTAGTATGAATGTAGTATATATGTAGTATGTATGTAGCATGTAGTATGTAGCATGCATGTAGTATATATGTAGTATGTATGTAGCATGTAGTATGTAGCATGCATGTAGTATATATGTAGTATGTATGTAGCATGTAGTATGTATGTAGCATGCATGTAGTATATATGTAGTATGTATGTAGTATGTATGTAGCATGCATGTAGTATATATGTAGTATGTAGCATGTAGTATGTATGTAGCATGCATGTAGTATGTAGCATGTAGTATGTATGTAGCATGCATGTAGTATATATGTAGTATGTATGTAGTATGTATGTAGCATGCATGTAGTATATATGTAGCATGTATGTAGTATGTAGTATGAATGTAGCATGTATGTAGTATGCATGTTGTATGTATGTAGCATGTAATTTTTTTTTTTTTTTTTTACATTTAACACATTAGCCGGATGATGGGACTACTACTGTCCCATCATTGGCTAATGTGTCAATCACTGTCATGGTAGCAGGCATCGCCCGATGGGACTTGTAGTCCCATCGGACGATGCCTGCACAGACCCCCGGAGCCTGCACAGCCCCCCGGCAGGCCGGCACAGCCCCCCGGCAGGCCGGCACAGCCCCCCGGAGCCTGCACAGCCCCCCGGCAGGCCGGCACAGCCCCCCGGCAGGCCGGCACAGCCCCCCGGAGCCTGCACAGCCCCCCGGCAGGCCGGCACAGCCCCCCGGCAGGCCGGCACAGCCCCCCGGCAGGCCGGCACAGCCCCCCGGAGCCTGCACAGACCACCGGCAGGCCGGCACAGACCACCGGAGCCTGCACAGACCCCCTGGCAGGCCGGCACAGCCCCCCGAAAGGCCCGTACAGACCCCAGAGAGGCTGTACAAGGGCAGGAAAGGGTTTTTCTTATTCCGATACCGGAAGTCCCATAGACTTGAATGGGACTTCCGGTATCGGAATCGGCGATACCGATACTTTTTTTAAAGATCGGCCGATACCATCCGATACGATACTTTGAAGTATCGGACGGTATCGCTCAACTCTACTTACGACACACAGGTCTCTGCAGTCCAGACACACTGCTGATGAGACACCTACAGGCAGAGGCAGGAACTGCACCCACATCTGCACCTGGGTAATGTACCCCCATATTGCAGTGCAAGAGGGAAGCGGTAATATCCGTCCGTTCATCCGTCACCTTTATCTACTTATTTATCCATTTCATGTCTGTGTGCCTACCAAGACGATGGCACACAGTGGCTCAGTGGTTAGCACTATATGGTGAGTCAATGGTTAGCACACAGTGGCTCAGTGGTTAGTGTGACCCCCCAGACTCCCGTTGTCACAGTGACATCACCTCCCTCTAATGGTAAAGTCATGCTTGGAGGCAGAAAGGGACCCCCATGCCAGGTAACAGATTAAAAATCACAATTCCTGCTGCAGGTCAGAAAAGGGAGCTGCCTTATAAATTCTGGCCAGCAGAGGGGGTTCTTGAGTCAGCTAGAAGTCAGCTGAGAGGGTTGTCATGGAAACGAAGCAGCTGTGAGCTGTGAGGAGAAATGATGACAGTTAAACGTGAGGACGTGAGGTAAAGAGATCTTTCTGGAAGATCCTGTCAGATGAAGACAGGCAGCTGATCTGTGAAGAGGGAAAGGACAAGAGCAGAGACTGAGAGACTCTAGGGAAGCTAAAATACTGCATATAGCAGACCCCTGAGTGAAGTGCCAATAAAGAGAAAAGGGACATCAGAGTCCTAGGCTGACAGGAACTGCACGCCCTGATAGCCGAATCTGAAAGTACAGGGGATTGTAAATTCCTGGGCACATTGAACACCTGAGGGGACAGCAGCGGATAAGGAGCCCAGGGCCGATGGTGAAGAGGACGGTACCCGTGGAATAGGCTCACGCTGACAGCCGTACAGGTTAGTGAAACCATCACGAATAGAGGGTCGCAGTAAGGTTATAAACAGCGGAGACCCACACACAAAGGGCAGAAAGGAAGGTCCTAAATCCTCACCTGGCAAGGTGGATCCCCTGAATGCCTCCAGGCGAGCCGGACTCCTTCCATCACCTGTATGTGGTGCTCCGGACTGCAACCTATTACCAGTAAAAGGTAAAGAAACTGCACCTCACTGTGTCTTTCTCTCATTTATCTGCACCCCAACGTTCACAGCCATTTTTACTATTTAACATCTTTGCCCTGGGACTACAACCCTACCTGTGGAGAGCAACATCACAGCTGCGCCCAACATCCATCCCAGAGGAACAACACCGCAGCGCTGGTCACCTCTGACCAGAATACCACAGGTGTCGTCACGTATTTCACCATCTAATAACTTTATTTTCATTTTTACCACATACAGTAAATACCACACAACTCTCCCCTATTTTATTACTGGACGCCTCTGGGCCACGGACCGGGTCGCCGCCGCTATAACACCGTCCCCCATGGAAGTCGACGGTCCCGGTCCCGAGTACCCCCAGGCCCCGCGGGGCGCTCCAGTTAGCACTCACTGGCTCAGTGGTTAGCACTATACGGGGACTCAATGGTTAGCACACAGTGGCTCAGTAATTAGCACATAATGGCTCAGTGGTTAGCATTGTTGCTTTTCAGTGCTGGGATCCTTGTACCAAATGCCACCAAGGACGACATCTACAAGTAGTTTGTGTGTTCTCCCCGTGTTCTCGTGGGCTTGCTCCATTTCCCCCCATACTGATGTAGGGTCGGGCTGAGGGAGGCGATTAGATGGTGCTGATCCAGCAGGACTGGGGGGGTGACCCACTTCGTGGTGCCGGCAGACATGAGACTGAGACAAGGGTTGTGTCCAACAGTTCAGATTTTATTGGCCGCTTTTCCGACGACCACCGTACTTCATCACAGGATTTGTCCACAATTCACTTTTACACACAGACCCGGGTACCTTCTCTTTCTTAGTTTGTCACCGTTCGTGGCGTCCTCTATGGCTCTTCCCTGCTGTGGCTGCCCTTAGCACTTTCACCACAGCGTTTCACCCTTTAGAGTACGCCGTCCACCTGACACTCACAGTCTGTCTCTCTCCGCAGCCACTGTCCTTTTTGGCTTACCCCCCGTGACCGTCTCCACTGTCCGTAGCTCTCTGTAGGCCTTTTCCGTCTTTCTACCTACAGCAAACTCTCCTCTCTAGTGAGCTCCTTTGGCAGACTGAAGCTTCTGGAACCTTCCCTCAGCCTTTATACTACCTGCACTGGTAGCTCCGCCCACTATCACCTGACAGAGACCTCTGACCAATGACAGTGACCTCGACCCCTGGCAGTTACATAACCTCTTCCTCGCTCCCCACTGCCCTCTAATGGTCACTCTACAGCACAGCACACATTTTCTCTTCATCTCAGTGCTTCCATTCCTACACTGAGCTATCCCTCTGCCCCTCACCACAGGCAGATCCATCCACCAGGTCAACCTCCCCACATTGATGTCTGTACAGCGCTGTGGTATATGATGGCGCTATATAAGTGAGTAAATGACATGTTCTCCCTGGGAGGAATCTGCTTCGTGTCTCTGTAATGTTAGGTCTCATAGATCCAGGTGATTTTTCTGCTGTTCGGGGGCACGTCCCAGGTGGGTCCGTCAGGAAGGCGTCGGCTCGTTTTCTGGTGTGTCGCTCCTCGGTGACAGGTGCATTCCTGCCGATACCTGTCCGCCACCAATTTCACGACTCGGTGGTCACAGTCACTTCCCGTCTCCCTGAGATTATCAGGCTCATAGCAGGAGATGCTGAATCCCCCGTCCCCCCACACAGGAGACTCCCCTCACTATACCACCACTGCCTGCAGGTTATAACACCCATGTCTCCCTAATGCTAATGCGGGCTGATAACCAGGTATGGAGAAGTCATGATCAACGCAATGGTTGTCACCAATATTTTCCAGATTCCAGAAGCTAAGAAGACGATTACGAGAACCCATCACCATCATCAGCCCCACACCAGCCCCCTCCAAGCTGGGCTCCAGGAATGTGGCTGGATGGAGCGCGGTGGTCACGGGTGGCTGGGACACTGCAACCTCACACATCTGATATATGTCCTCACTGTAATAGGCAACCGATCATCCGAAAAATCACAGTCACCAAGAGCGAATATTTACATCTACTAATAAATTGTGATCACAGCTAATTACTCACAACATCAGCAACCACAAGACTGGAAAATTCCACCGCCACATGGAAACCTGATCTACTATCCAGCCGAGAAGACAAATGCCAGGAGCCAGCAAGACAAAGGATGGAGAAAACGCCATAAAACTGGACAACGATGTACATAGGAGCAGTATTATAGCAGTTATATCCCTGTATACAGTGGGCAGTATTATAGTAGTTATATTCTTGTACATAGGAGCAGTATTATAGTAGTTATATTCTTGTACATAGGGGCAGTATTATAGCAGTTATATCCCTGTATACAGTGGGCAGTATTATAGTAGTTATATTCTTGTACATAGGAGCAGTATTATAGTAGTTATATTCTTGTATATAGGGGGCAGTATTATAGTAGTTATATTCCTGTACATAGGGAGCAGTATTATAGTAGTTATATTCTTGTACATAGGGGGCAGTATTATAGTAGTTATATTCCTGTACATAGGAGCAGTATTATAGTAGTTATATTCTTGTACATATGGGCAGTATTATAGTAGTTATATTCTTGTATATAGGGGGCAGTATTATAGTAGTTATATTCCTGTACATAGGGAGCAGTATTATAGTAGTTATATTCTTGTACATAGGGGGCAGTATTATAGTAGTTATATTATTGTACATAGGGAGCAGTATTATAGTAGTTATATTCTTTACATAGGGGGCAGTATTATAGTAGTTATATTCCTGTACATAGGAGCAGTATTATAGTAGTTATATTCTTGTACATATGGGCAGTATTATAGTAGTTATATTCTTGTACATAGGGGGCAGTATTATAGTAGTTATATTCTTGTACATAGGGAGCAGTATTATAGTAGTTATATTCTTTACATAGGGGGTAGTATTATAGTAGTTATTCTTGTACATAGGAGCAGTATTATAGTAGTTATATTCTTGTACATAGGGAGCAGTATTATAGTAGTTATATTCCTGTACAAAGGGATCAGTATTATAGTAGTTATATTCTTGTACATAGGAGCAGTATTATAGTAGTTATATTCTTGTACATAGAGGCAGTATTATAGTAGTTATATTCCTGTACATAGGGGCAGTATTATAGTAGTTATATTCTTATACATAGGGGCAGTATTATAGTAGTTACATTCTTGTACATAGGAGCAGTATTATAGTAGTTATATTCTTGTACATAGGGGCAGTATTACAGTAGTTATATTCTTGTACATAGGGGCAGTATTATAGTAGTTATATTCTTGTACATAGGAGCAGTATTATAGTAGTTATATTCTTGTATATAGGGGGCAGTATTATAGTAGTTATATTCCTGTACATAGGGAGCAGTATTATAGTAGTTATATTCTTGTACATAGGAGCAGTATTATAGTAGTTATATTCTTGTACATAGGGAGCAGTATTATAGTAGTTATATTCTTTACATAGGGGGCAGTATTATAGTAGTTATATTCTTGTACATAGGAGCAGTATTATAGTAGTTATATTCTTGTACATAGGGAGCAGTATTATAGTAGTTATATTCTTTACATAGGGGGCAGTATTATAGTAGTTATTCTTGTACATAGGGAGCAGTATTATACTAGTTATATTCCTGTACAAAGGGATCAGTATTATAGTAGTTATATTCTTGTACATAGGAGCAGTATTATAGTAGTTATATTCTTTACATAGGGGGCAGTATTATAGTAGTTATATTCTTGTACATAGGGAGCAGTATTATACTAGTTATATTCCTGTACAAAGGGATCAGTATTATAGTAGTTATATTCTTGTACATAGGAGCAGTATTATAGTAGTTATATTCTTGTACATAGAGGCAGTATTATAGTAGTTATATTCCTGTACATAGGGGCAGTATTATAGTAGTTATATTCTTGTACATAGGGGCAGTATTATAGTAGTTACATTCTTGTACATAGGAGCAGTATTATAGTAGTTATATTCTTGTACATAGGGGCAGTATTACAGTAGTTATATTCTTGTACATAGGGGCAGTATTATAGTAGTTATATTCTTATACATAGGAGCAGTATTATAGTAGTTATATTCCTGTACATAGGAGCAGTATTATAGTAGTTATATTCTTGTATATAGGAGCAGTATTATAGTAGTTATATTCTTGTACATAGGGGCAGTATTACAGTAGTTATATTCTTGCACATAGGGGGCAGTATTACAGTAGTTATATTCTTGCACATAGGGGGCAGTATTACAGTAGTTATATTCTTGTACATAGGGGAAGTATTATAGTAGTTATATTCCTGTACATAGGGGCAGTATTATAGCAGTTATATTCTTGTACATAGGGGGCAGAATTATAGTAGTTATATTCTTGTACATAGGAGCAGTATTATAGTAGTTATATTCTTGTACATAGGGGCAGTATTATAGCAGTTATATTCTTGTACATAGGAGCAGTATTATAGTAGTTATATTCTTGTACATGGGGGCAGTATTATAGTAGTTATATTCTTGTATATAGGAGCAGTATTATAGTAGTTATATTCTTGTACATAGGGGCAGTATTATAGTAGTTATATTCTTGTACATAGGAACAGTATTATAGTAGTTATATTCTTGTATATAGGAGCAGTATTATAGTAGTTATATTCTTGTACATAGGGGCAGTATTATAGTAGTTATATTCTTGTATATAGGGGGCAGTATTATAGTAGCTATATTCTTGTACATAGGGGCAGTATTATAGCAGTTATATTCTTGTACATAGGGGGCAGTATTATAGTAGTTATATTCTTGTACATAGGAGCAGTATTATAGTAGTTATATTCTTGTACATAGGGGCAGTATTATAGTAGTTATATTCTTGTATATAGGGGGCAGTATTATAGTAGCTATATTCTTGTACATAGGGGCAGTATTATAGCAGTTATATTCTTGTACATAGGGGGCAGTATTATAGTAGTTATATTCTTGTACATAGGGGCAGTATTATAGTAGTTATATTCTTGTATATAGGAACAGTATTATAGTAGTTATATTCTTGCACATAGGGGGCAGTATTATAGTAGTTATATTCTTGTACATAGCAGTATTATAGTAGTTATATTCTTGTATATAGGGGGTAGTATTATAGTAGTTATATTCCTGTACATAGGAGCAGTATTATAGTAGTTATATTCCTGTACATAGGGGCAGTATTATAGTAGTTATATTCCTGTACAAAGGGAGCAGTATTATAGTAGTTATATTCTTGTACGTAGGAGCAGTATTATAGTAGTTATATTCTTGTACATAGAGGCAGTATTATAGTAGTTATATTCCTGTACATAGGGGCAGTATTATAGTAGTTATATTCTTGTACATAGGGGCAGTAATATAGTAGTTACATTCTTGTACATAGGAGCAGTATTATAGTAGTTATATTCTTGTACATAGGAGCAGTATTACAGTAGTTATATTCTTGTACATAGGGGCAGTATTATAGTAGTTATATTCTTGTACATAGGAGCAGTATTATAGTAGCTATATTCTTGTACATAGGAGGAGTATTATAGTAGTTATATTCTTGTACATAGGAGCAGTATTATAGTAGTTATATTCTTGTACATAGGGGCAGTATTACAGTAGTTATATTCTTGTACACAGGGGCAGTATTATAGTAGTTATATTCTTGTACATAGGGGCAGTATTATAGTAGTTATACTCTTGTATATAGGGGGCAGTATTATAGTAGTTATTTTCCTGTACATAGGAGCAGTATTATAGTAGTTATATTCTTGTACATAGGAGCAGTATTATAGTAGTTATATTCTTGTACATAGGGGGCAGTATTATAGTAGTTATATTCTTGCACATAGGGGGCAGTATTATAGTAGTTATATTCTTGAACATAGGGGGCAGTATCATAGTAGTTATATTCCTGTACATAGGAGCAGTATCATAGTAGTTATATTCTTGTACATAGGGGCAGTATTATAGTAGCTATATTCTTGTACATAGGGGCAGTATTATAGTAGTTATATTCTTGTATATAGGAGCAGTATTATAGTAGTTATATTCTTGTACATAGGAGCAATATTATAGTAGTTATATTCTTGTGTATGGGGCAGTATTATAGTAGTTATATTCCTGTACATAGGAGCAGTATTATAGTAGTTATGTTCATGTACATAGGGGCAGTATTATAGTAGTTATATTCTTGTACATAGGGGCAGTATTATAGTAGTTATATTCCTGTACATAGGAGCAGTATTATAGTAGTTATATTCTTGTACATAGGAGCAGTATTATAGTAGTTATATTCCTGTACATAGGAGCAGTATTATAGTAGTTATATTCTTGTATATAGGGGCAGTATTATAGTAGTTATATTCTTGTACATAGGAGCAGTATTATAGTAGTTATATTCCTGTACATAGGAGCAGTATTATAGTAGTTATATTCTTGTACATAGGAGCAGTATTATAGTAGTTATATTCTTGTACATAGGGGGCAGTATTATAGTAGTTATATTCTTGTACATAGGGGCAGTATTATAGTAGTTATATTCTTGTACATAGAGGGCAGTATTATAGTAGTTATATTCTTGTATATAGGGGGCAGTATTATAGTAGTTATATTCCTGTACATAGGAGCAGTATTATAGTAGTTATATTCTTGTACACAGGAGCAGTATTATAGTAGTTATATTCTTGTACATAGGGGGCAGTATTATAGTAGTTATATTCTTGTACATAGGGGCAGTATTATAGTAGTTATATTCTTGTACATAGAGGGCAGTATTATAGTAGTTATATTCTTGTACATAGGGGGCAGTATTATAGTAGTTATATTCTTGTACATAGGAGCAGTATTATAGTAGTTATATTCTTGTACATAGAGGGCAGTATTATAGTAGTTATATTCTTGTATATAGGGGGCAGTATTATAGTAGTTATATTCTTGTACATAGGAGCAGTATTATAGTAGTTATATTCTTGTATATAGGAGCAGTATTATAGTAGTTATATTCTTGTACATAGGGGCAGTATTATAGTAGTTATATTCTTGTACATAGGGGGCAGTATTATAGTAGTTATATTCTTGTACATAGGGGCAGTATTATAGTAGTTATATTCTTGTATATAGGAGCAGTATTTTAGTAGTTTTTCTGATTGTAGAGATATTGGACAGATATTTTTCACATGTCTCTGGCATGATAATTGTGCCACAGATCTCTTCATGAATTGTGACCGGTTTCTCTCTCTCTCCCAGCTTCTCGTCTCGCTCTCACGTAATAAGTTATCTCGTGGCATAAATCTATCCTGGTAAATTCTGTAATATTTGTTCAGGACAGAATTACACTTGGTATTTTGTGCATTTTTCGTCCCTGCGTAGATTGAAGTGAACCGTACAATGTGGAGGTCGCCTGCGGAGGTGGGGATCAGTGTGGCATTGGATGGGTGACCCTCACATACCGTGTCGGGCAGCACTAGTGGGGGTAGATGCGAGGTCATTAATGGATATTATAAGACTCAGTGACTTTATTGTATTCTTCTCCTTTATTAGTGGCGTTTAATTATGGCAGGTTTTGTCGCTGATAAGATGAGCTGGACCTGGTGCCGGATCACAGAGCAGAGGCGTCCGAGTCTCCGTGGGGGGGTTAGCGATCAGCACCATTAATTAGCAGATTCCTGAATATTTATTCCACATCGTTACTCCGCTCCTGTGAATATGTTTCTGCCATAAATCTTATTACAATGGAAATATGGTGGAAAATGTGGCGCTAAGTGACGACTTCACGCTCATCAATGCACTAACAGTTTGCTAAAACGAATTCGTCTGCACAGAAATGACAGCGCGAATGGCGACTGATCCCAGATTGGAGACTGTAAGGAGAAGTAACATAGAAAAAGAACAATGTCAATGTCTGTCCGCTCTGTTAACCCCTGTGTGTCTGGATCATGTGGCCGCAATCACGGAGGTGATCACATCCTGGGCAACGTGTGAGTGAATTGTCAGATTTCTCCGTTATGACCCAGCCATGCCAAAAGGGAATAGACCTCACAAGTAGAGCGGTGAATGGCGCAAACTTGTGTTTCCAGAAGATTCTATCTATATGGGAATAATTGATGTCTTGTGAGCCGGAGCTTATACTCCAGCGGGAACAACAAACAAATATGACACAAAGAAATCTCCTATTTACACATCACCATAATGAGAGTAATTGTCTTCAGCCTCCAACATGGAGAACAAAGTCATGGAAAATATTTCACCGAGGAACAACCCGGAATAATGCCGTCCAAAGGATGTGCGAGGTCAAATGGCAGCCGTGACGGATACAATGTAACATACAAAGTAATATACAGATAAACAATGTAACATACAGAGATAAAATATAACATACAAAGATACAATGTAATATACAGAGATACAATGTAACATACAAAGATACAATGTAACATACAGAGATACAATCTAATATACAGAGACACAATGTGATATACAGAGATACAATGTAATATAAAGAGATACAATGTAATATACAGAGATACAATGTAATATACAGAGATACAATGTAACATACACAGATACAATGTAATATACAGAGAAACAATGTAATATACAGAGATACAATGTAATATACAGAGATACAATGTAACATACAGAAATACAATGTAACATACAGAGATACAATGTAACATACACAGATACAATGTAATATACAGAGAAACAATGTAATATACAGATACAATGTAATATACAGAGATACAATGTAACATACACAGATACAATGTAATATACAGAGAAACAATGTAATATACAGAGATACAATGTAATATACAGAGATACAATGTAACATACAGAGCCACAATGTAATATACAGAGACACAATGTAATATACAGAGAAACAATGTAATATACAGAGAAACAATGTAATATACAGAGATACAATGTAACATACAGAGATACAATGTAATATACAGAGAAACAATGTAATATACAGAGATACAATGTAATATACAGAGATACAATGTAACATACAGAGCCACAATGTAATATACAGAGACACAATGTAATATACAGAGATACAATGTAATATACAGAGATACAATGTAACATACAGAGCCACAATGTAACATACAGAGCCACAATGTAATATACAGAGAAACAATGTAATATACAGAGATACAATGTAATATACAGAGATACAATGTAACATACAGAGATACAATGTAATATACAGAGATACAATGTAACATACAGAGCCACAATGTAATATACAGAGACACAATGTAATATACAGAGATACAATGTAATATACAGAGAAACAATGTAATATACAGAGATACAATGTAACATACAGAGATACAATGTAATATACAGAGATACAATGTAACATACAGAGATACAATGTAATATACAGAGAAACAATGTAATATACAGAGATACAATGTAATATACAGATACAATGTAACATACAGAGATACAATGTAATATACAGAGAAACAATGTAATATACAGAGATACAATGTAATATACAGATACAATGTAACATACAGAAATACAATGTAATATACAGAGATACAATGTAATATACAGAGATACAATGTAATATACAGAGATACAATGTAACATACAGAGATACAATGTAATATACAGAGATACAATGTAACATACAGAGATACAATGTAATATACAGAGACACAATGTAATACAGAGATACAATGTAATATACAGAGACACAATGTAATATACAGAGATACAATGTAATATACAGAGATACAATGTAACATACAGAGATACAATGTAATATACAGAGATACAATGTAATATACAGAGATACAATGTAATATACAGAGATACAATGTAATATACAGATACAATGTAACATACAGAAATACAATGTAATATACAGAGATACAATGTAATATACAGAGACACAATGTAATATACAGAGATACAATGTAATATACAGAGATACAATGTAATATACAGAGATACAATGTAACATACAGAGCCACAATGTAATATACAGAGAAACAATGTAACATACAGAGATACAATGTAATATACAGAGATACAATGTAACATACACAGATACAATGTAATATACAGAGAAACAATGTAATATACAGAGATACAATGTAATATACAGAGATACAATGTAACATACAGAAATACAATGTAACATACAGAGATACAATGTAATATACAGAGATACAATGTAACATACAGAGCCACAATGTAATATACAGAGACACAATGTAATATACAGAGATACAATGTAATATACAGAGAAACAATGTAATATACAGAGATACAATGTAATATACAGAGATACAATGTAACATACAGAAATACAATGTAACATACAGAGATACAATGTAACATACAGAGATACAATGTAACATACAGAGCCACAATGTAATATACAGAGACACAATGTAATATACAGAGATACAATGTAATATACAGAGATACAATGTAACATACAGAGCCACAATGTAATATACAGAGAAACAATGTAATATACAGAGATACAATGTAATATACAGAGATACAATGTAACATACAGAAATACAATGTAACATACAGAGATACAATGTAATATACAGAGATACAATGTAACATACAGAGCCACAATGTAATATACAGAGACACAATGTAATATACAGAGATACAATGTAATATACAGAGAAACAATGTAATATACAGAGATACAATGTAATATACAGAGATACAATGTAACATACAGAAATACAATGTAACATACAGAGATACAATGTAACATACAGAGATACAATGTAACATACAGAGATACAATGTAATATACAGAGATACAATGTAACATACACAGATACAATGTAATATACAGAGAAACAATGTAATATACAGAGATACAATGTAACATACAGAGATACAATGTAATATACAGAGATACAATGTAACATACAGAGAAACAATGTAATATACAGAGACACAATGTAATATACAGAGATACAATGTAATATACAGAGATACAATGTAATATACAGAGATACAATGTAATATACAGAGCCACAATGTAATATACAGAGATACAATGTAATATACAGAGACACAATGTAACATACAGAGATACAATGTAATATACAGAGACACAATGTAATATACAGAGATACAATGTAACATACAGAGATACAATGTAATATACAGATATACAATGTAACATACAGAGATACAATGTAATATACAGAGACACAATGTAATATACAGAGAAACAATGTAACATACAGAGATACAATGTAATATACAGAGATACAATGTAACATACAGAGATATAATGTAATATACAGAGACACAATGTAATATACAGAGAAACAATGTAATATACAGAGACACAATGTAATATACAGAGCCACAATGTAATATACAGATAAACAATGTAATATACAGAGACACAATGTAATATACAGAGATACAATGTAATATACAGAGATACAATGTAATATACAGAGAAACAATGTAACATACACAGAAACAATGTAATATACAGAGACACAATGTAATATACAGAGATACAATGTAATATACAGAGATACAATGTAATATACACAGAAACAATGTAACATACAGAGATACAATGTAATATACAGAGATACAATGTAATATACAGAGAAACAATGTAACATACAGAGATACAATGTAATATACAGAGATACAATGTAACATACAGAGATACAATGTAATATACAGAGACACAATGTAATATACAGAGAAACAATGTAATATACAGAGACACAATGTAACATACAGAGCCACAATGTAATATACAGATAAAGAATGTAACATACAGAGATACAATGTAACATACAGATAAACAATGTAACATACAGAGATACAATGTAATATACACAGAAACAATGTAACATACAGAGATACAATGTAATATACAGAGATACAATGTAACATACACAGATACAATGTAACATACAGAGACACAATGTAACATACAGAGAAACAATGTAATATACAGAGACACAATGTAATATACAGAGATACAATGTAACATACAGAGATACAATGTAACATACAGAGATACAATGTAATATACAGAGAAACAATGTAATATACAGAGAAACAATGTAATATACAGAGATACAATGTAACATACAGAGATACAATGTAATATACAGAGAAACAATGTAATATACAGAGACACAATGTAATATACAGAGATACAATGTAACATACAGAGATACAATGTAACATACAGAGATACAATGTAATATACAGAGATACAATGTAACATACAGACACAATGTAATATACAGAGATACAATGTAACATACAGAGATACAATGTAATATACAGAGACACAATGTAATATACAGAGACACAATGTAATATACAGAGATACAATGTAACATACAGAGATACAATGTAACATACAGAGACACAATGTAATATACAGAGACACAATGTAATATACAGAGATACAATGTAACATACAGAGATACAATGTAACATACAGAGATACAATGTAATATACAGAGATACAATGTAACATACAGAGACACAATGTAATATACAGAGACACAATGTAATATACAGAGACACAATGTAACATAGAGATACAATGTAACATACAGATAAACAATGTAACATACAGAGATACAATGTAATATACAGAGATACAATGTAACATACAGAGATACAATGTGACATACAGAGATACAATGTAATATACAGAGAAACAATGTAATATACAGAGACACAATGTAATATACAGAGCCACAATGTAATATACAGAGATACAATGTAATATACAGATAAACAATGTAACATACAGATACAATGTAATATACAGAGATACAATGTAACATACAGAGATACAATGTAACATACAGATAAACAATGTAACATACAGAGATACAATGTAATATACAGAGACACAATGTAATATACAGAGACACAATGTAATATACAGAGCCACAATGTAATATACAGAGATACAATGTAATATACAGATAAACAATGTAACATACAGATACAATGTAATATACAGAGATACAATGTAACATACAGAGATACAATGTAACATACAGATAAACAATGTAACATACAGAGATACAATGTAATATACAGAGAAACAATGTAATATACAGAGACACAATGTAATATACAGAGCCACAATGTAATATACAGAGATACAATGTAATATACAGATAAACAATGTAACATACAGATACAATGTAATATACAGAGATACAATGTAACATACAGATAAACAATGTAACATACAGAGATACAATGTAATATACAGAGATACAATGTAACATACAGATAAACAATGTAACATACAGAGATACAATGTAATATACAGAGATACAATGTAACATACAGAGATACAATGTAACATACAGATAAACAATGTAACATACAGAGATACAATGTAATATACAGAGATACAATGTAACATACAGAGATACAATGTGACATACAGAGATACAATGTAATATACAGAGAAACAATGTAATATACAGAGACACAATGTAATATACAGAGCCACAATGTAATATACAGAGATACAATGTAGTATACAGATAAACAATGTAACATACAGATACAATGTAATATACAGAGATACAATGTAACATACAGAGATACAATGTAACATACAGATAAACAATGTAACATACAGAGATACAATGTAATATACAGAGATACAATGTACAATACAGATAAACAATGTAACATACAGAGATACAATGTAATATACAGAGATACAATGTAACATACAGAGATACAATGTAACATACAGATAAACAATGTAACATACAGAGATACAATGTAATATACAGAGACACAATGTAATATACAGAGAAACAATGTAATACACAGAGCCACAATGTAATATACAGATAAACAATGTAATATACAGAGATACAATGTAATATACAGAGATACAATGTAACATACAGAGACACAATGTAATATACAGAGAAACAATGTAATACACAGAGCCACAATGTAATATACAGATAAACAATGTAATATACAGAGATACAGTGTAACATACAGAGATACAATGTAATATACAGAAATACAATGTAACATACAGAGACACAATGTAATATACAGACACAATGTAACATACAGAGATACAATGTAACATACAGAGACACAATGTAATATACAGAGATACAATGTAATATTACAGAGATACAATGTAACATACAGAGATACAATGTAATATACAGAGACACAATGTAACATACAGACACAATGTAACATACACAGATACAATGTAATATACAGAGATACAATGTAATATACAGAGACACAATGTAATATACAGAGATACAATGTAATATACAGAGATACAATGTAATATACAGAGATACAATGTAACATACAGAGACACAATGTAATATACAGAGAAACAATGTAATACACAGAGCCACAATGTAATATACAGATAAACAATGTAATATACAGAGATACAGTGTAACATACAGAGATACAATGTAACATACAGAGATACAATGTAATATACAGAGACACAATGTAACATACAGACACACAATGTAATATACAGAGATACAATGTAATATACAGAGATACAATGTAACATACAGAGATACAATGTAATATACAGAGACACAATGTAACATACAGACACACAATGTAATATACAGAGATACAATGTAATATACAGAGATACAATGTAACATACAGAGATACAATGTAATATACAGAGACACAATGTAACATACAGACACACAATGTAATATACAGAGATACAATGTAATATACAGAGATACAATGTAACATACAGACACACAATGTAATATACAGAGATACAATGTAATATACAGAGATACAATGTAACATACAGAGACACAATGTAATATACAGAGAAACAATGTAATACACAGAGCCACAATGTAATATACAGATAAACAATGTAATATACAGAGATACAGTGTAACATACAGAGATACAATGTAATATACAGAGATACAATGTAACATACAGAGACACAATGTAATATACAGAGAAACAATGTAATATACAGACACAATGTAACATACAGAGATACAATGTAACATACAGAGACACAATGTAATATACAGAGATACAATGTAATATTACAGAGATACAATGTAACATACAGAGATACAATGTAATATACAGAGACACAATGTAATATACAGAGACACAATGTAACATACAGAGATACAATGTAACATACAGAGATACAATGTAACATACAGAGACACAATGTAATATACAGAGATACAATGTAATATTACAGAGATACAATGTAACATACAGAGACACAATGTAATATACAGAGACACAATGTAATATACAGAGACACAATGTAACATACAGAGATACAATGTAACATACAGAGATACAATGTAACATACAGAGACACAATGTAATATACAGAGCCACAATGTAATATACAGAGATACAATGTAACGTACAGATACAATGTAACATACAAAGATACAATGTAACATACAGATATACAATGTAACATACAGAGGCACAATGTAATATACAGATACAATGTAATATTACAGAGATACAATGTAACATACAGAGCCACAATGTAATATACAGAGCCACAATGTAACATACAGAGACACAATGTAATATACAGAGATACAATGTAATATACAGAGACACAATGTAACATACAGAGCCACAATGTAACATACAGAGACACAATGTAATATACAGAGATACAATGTAATATACAGAGACACAATGTAATATACGGATACAATGTAATATTACAGAGACACAATGTAACATACAGAGCCACAATGTAATATACAGAGATACAATGTAATATACAGAGATACAATGTAATATACAGAGACACAATGTAACATACAGAGCCACAATGTAACATACAGAGACACAATGTAATATACAGAGACACAATGTAATATACAGAGACACAATGTAATATACGGATACAATGTAATATTACAGAGACACAATGTAACATACAGAGCCACAATGTAATATACAGAGATACAATGTAACATACAGAGATACAATGTAATATACAGAGATACAATGTAACATGCAGAGACACAATGTAATATACAGATAAAATGTAATATTACAGAGATACAATGTAACATACAGAGATACAATGTAATATACAGAGATACAATGTAACATACAGAGACACAATGTAACATACAGAGATACAATGTAATATACAGAGATACAATGTAACATACAGAGATACAATGTAACATACAGAGATACAATGTGACATACAGAGATACAATGTAATATACAGAGATACAATGTAATATACAGAGAAACAATGTAACATACAGAGACACAATGTAACATACAGAGCCACAATGTAATATACAGAGATACAATGTAATATACAGAGATACAATGTAACATGCAGAGACACAATGTAATATACAGATAAAATGTAATATTACAGAGATACAATGTAACATACAGAGATACAATGTAATATACAGAGATACAATGTAACATACAGAGACACAATGTAACATACAGAGATACAATGTAATATACAGAGATACAATGTAACATACAGAGATACAATGTAATATACAGAGAAACAATGTAACATACAGAGACACAATGTAACATACAGAGATACAATGTAATATACAGAGATACAATGTAATATACAGAGATACAATGTAACATACAGAGACACAATGTAATATACAGAGATACAATGTAACATACAGAGCCACAATGTAATATACAGAGATACAATGTAATATACAGAGAAACAATGTAACATACAGAGACACAATGTAACATACAGAGACACAATGTAATATACAGATAAAATGTAATATTACAGAGATACAATGTAACATACAGAGATACAATGTAACATACAGAGATACAATGTAATATACAGAAATACAATGTAACATACAGAGATACAATGTAACATACAGAAATACAATGCAATATACAGAGATACAATGTAACATACAGAGATACAATGTAACATACAGAAATACAATGTAACATACAGAGATACAATGTAATATACAGAAATACAAGGTAACATACAGAGATACAATGTAACATACAGAGACACAATGTAACATACAGAGACACAATGTAACATACAGAGATACAATGTAACATACAGAGATACAATGTAACATACAGAGACACAATGTAATATGCAGAGATACAATGTAACATACAGAGATACAATGTAACATACAGAGACACAATGTAATATACAGAGATACAATGTAACATACAGAGACACAATGTAATATGCAGAGATACAATGTAACATGCAGAGATACAATGTAACATACAGAGATACAATGTAACATACAGAGATACAATGTAACATACAGAAATACAATGTAACATACAGAGACACAATGTAACATACAGAGACACAATGTAACATACAGAGACACAATGTAATATACAGATACAATGTAACATACAGAGATACAATGTAACATACAGAGATACAATGTAACATACAGAAATACAATGTAACACACAGAAATACAATGTAACACACAGATACAATGTTACATACGGAGATACAATGTAACATACAGAGATACAATGTAACATACAGAGATACAATGTAATTGTCAGGAACACCGCACTGAACTTGCTCACTGAGTCAGTGAGCGTGTCCTGAGTAAAGCGAACTGTGCTCAAAGATACCTGTGGAGCCGGCAGCAGCCGAGTAGATGCGTACTTCAAAGCCGCAGGACCTGAAGCACGTGACTGCTAGGGGCGTGGCCTAAACTCCAGAGAGCTAGGAGCTGCAAGAGAACTCCTAGCAGGGTAACTGCGAGACAGTTACCAAGGGGCATAGACAGGGAGGATAGTCAGGACGTAGCCAATGAGTCATACACAGAGATAGCTGCAAGGTACAAGAGGGGCGAGCAGGGAGTAGTCAGATCACAGGCAATGAGTCATACACAGAGAGGATAGCGCAGTACAGAATCAACAGGCAAACTCACAACGGGAAACAGAACCGGGTCAGAACCATATAAACAAGCTATAACAACGAACAGGCACACAGGGGTCAGCACACTCGGCCAAAGGCAAAAGTATAACTGGCAGGGATTGGAGCTTCCCAGGGGTTTAAAAAGCTCTCCCAGAACCAGAAAGAGGCCACAATCATTAACCCCAAGTGTGCAGGTCAAAACCTGCACAGAGCTCCAGACATTAACCCCTGACGTGCAGCTCAAAAACCTGCACTGGGATCATGACAGTACCCCCCTCTCAAAGGGGGGCCTCTGGACCCCCAGGCTTCCCCGGGTACTTGGCATGGAATGCCCGAACCAGGCGATCTGCATGTACAGAGCAAGCAGGGACCCATGAGCGCTCCTCTGGTCCATATCCCTTCCAGTGGACCAGATACTGCAAAGAGCGGCGCACCCGCCGAGAGTCCACAATATGTCCGACCTCATACTCCAATTGACCCTCCACCAGCACTGGAGGAACAACAGGCTCGGAGTCCTCTTTGACAGACCCTACAGTTTTCAACAGAGATTTATGGAACACAATGGATATGTTTAAGGAGGCGGGGAGACGCAACCTATATGCCACAGGGTTGACTATCTCCATAATCTCGTACGGACCAATGAACTTTGGTCCCAACTTAGCTGATGGTACCTTTAAGTTGATGTTACGCGTGGAGAGCCAAACCTTCTCTCCCACCTGAAACATGTCTCCCGAGTCTCTCTTTTTGTCAGCAAAATATTTGTACCTCCCCTGGGCCCGAGAGATATTACGCTGGACTTCAGCCCAGAGGTTTTTTAACCGTTGAACGGACCCCTCTACCCCTGGACAACCGGAATCCACCCGTGAAAACTCCCCAAAATGCGGATTAAACCCATAGTTAATCAGGAATGGGGACATGTTGGTGGACTGACTCACCCGGTTGTTAAAAGCGAATTCCGCCAACGGTAACGCATCACACCAATCCTCCTGTCTGGCGGAGGTCAGACACCTGAGAATTTGTTCCAAGGATTGATTGGTGCGTTCTGTCTGACCATTACTCTCCGGGTGATATGCCGACGAGAAGGAGAGTGAGATGCCCAATTTCATACAGAACGCCCTCCAAAATTTGGCCACAAACTGCACACCTCTGTCAGACACAACATTCAGGGGTACCCCATGCAATCGGACCACATGCTGCACAAACAATCTTGACAACGTTTCTGCTGAAGGTAATGCTGCCAAGGGAATGAAATGGGCCTGTTTAGAAAACCTATCCACCACCACCCAGATCACGGTATTGCCCCTGGAAGGTGGAAGGCCGGTAATAAAATCCATGGAGAGATGAGTCCATGGCCTATCAGGAACCGGTAAAGGTATGAGTTCCCCAGCCGGCCGGTTATGCGAGCTTTTGGAATGGGCACACACGACACAAGCAGAAACAAATTTCTTGACATCGGACCTTAATGAAGGCCACCAAAAACCCCTGGCTACTGCCTCTCTAGTGGCCGTGATACCCGGATGAGCACTCAGCCTAGACTCATGAAACTCCTGCAGAAGTCTAGGCCGCAATAACTCTGGAACAAACAGTTTATCGCCTGGCCTGGTTGCCAGAGCTAGGGCCTGAGCCCTTAGAATTTCAGGTTCCAACTCAGTTGAGACCCCCGCCACTACCACCCCTGGGGGAAGAATGGAGGACAGCGGCTCAGGGGGAGACACTGGGTCAAAACTTCTGGACAGGGCAACCGCTTTAACATTTTTGGACCCCGGTCAAAAAGTAATGGAGAGCTGAAATCATGAAAAAAAGTGACCAACGGGCTTGTCTAGGAGTAAGCCTCTTAGCAGATTCAAGGTATGCCAAGTTTTTGTGATCCGTGACAACCGTGATAGGGTGAGCCGCCCCTTCCAAAAAGTGCCTCCATTCCTCAAACGCCAGCTTGACCGCAAGAAGTTCTCTATTGTCTACATCATAGTTTCTCTCGGCTGAAGAGAACTTCTTGGAGAAGAAGGCACAGGGTCTGAGACTGGTAAGGGTGGCCGGACCCTGGGACTGCACTGCCCCCACCCCTACTTCAGAAGCATCCACCTCCACAATGAATGGTTTGGACGGGTCTGGTTGGACCAACACCGGGGCAGACATTAAACATTTCTTAATCGCTGAGAAGGACTCCTTAGCGAGTACAGACCAATTTTTTACATCAGCGCCCTTCTGGGTAAGATCCGTGAGTGGTTTAACCACTTGTGAGAAACCTTTAATGAATCTTCGATAATAGTACGCAAAACCTAAGAAGCGCTGGAGCCCCTTGAGATCTCGAGGCTGAACTCAGTCAGCGATCACCAGCACCTTCTTAGGATCCATACGAAAGCCCTCACAGGACACAATCATCCCCAAAAAAGACAGTTCCTGTACAAAAAACGAACATTTTTCCAATTTAGCAAACAATCGGTTCTCCCTGAGTCTCTGGAGAACTGTCTGTAGATGTTGCAAGTGAGATTGGCTGTCCGGGGAATACACCAAAATGTCATCCAAATAAATGACAACAAAACGGCATATCAGGTCAGAAAACACAACATTGATGAAATTCTGGAAAATAGCGGGTGCATTAGTTAACCCAGACGGCATTACCAGGTTCTCAGAGAGTCCTTCCGATGTGAGGAACGCAGTTTTCCACTCGTCCCCTTCCCAAACCCTTATCAGGTTGTAGGCACCCGGCAGATCTAACTTGGAGAACCATTGGGCCCCAGCTAACTGGTTACATAAGTCTTGGATGAAGGGAAGCGGGTAAGTGTTCCTAACCGTTATCTTGTTCAGTTCCCGAAAGTCGAGGCACGGCCGCAAACCACCATCTTTTTTCTTCACAAAGAAGAACACTGCTGCCACAGGTGACACAGAAGGCCTGATATGCCCTTTGCGGAGACTCTCAGCTATGTACTCCTTCATGGCTTGGCGCTCAGGCCCGGACAAATTGAACAATCGAGCCTTGGGTAACTTGGCTCCGGGTACTAAATCAATGGCACAATCGTAGGGTCTATGTGGTGGCAGCGCCTCAGCCTCACTTTCGGAAAAAACACCTTTGAAATCCTTCAGGTACTCCGGAATACCTTCCAGACCGACAGTCGACACAGATACGGATTTAACAGCGTTAAGAAGATGTCCCAGGTTACCACATTTATCCTTACATCCCCATTGAGTGATCTCCCCTGTCACCCAATCAATGGTAGGATTATGGCATTGAAGCCAAGGCATCCCCAGTACCAGTCCTGCAGGCAAGTTATCTAGCACAAGACAACTTAGTTTTTCCACGAGTGGAACCCACTTTTAGAGAAAAAAGTTCAGATCTGCAACAGATACCGTCCTGGGTAAGAGGAGACGAGTCAATTGCCACAAGTTTAACAGGGTCCTGAAGCCTGACTGTCCCTATCTTATTAAGAGTCATAACTTTGGTATCAATCAGGTTCACAGCAGAACCACAGTCAACAAAAGCAGTAGTCTGAACCGGACCATTACCAAGTTCCAGTTCCACCTGCAGCACCATTTTTGCACGTGAGGAAAATTGTACCTGAAGGTCTGGGTAGCCTCCTCGACTACTACCCAGACCTAGTCGTTTCCCGCCACCTTGGAGGATGATGAACAGGAGGGGCAGTCCTTCTTCCAGTGTCCAGATTCCCCACAATAGAAGCACAACTACTTCTCCCGGCGGCGTCTTCTTTCCTTTTCCTCACAGGTGACAGTGCTCACCTCCATAGCCACAGGAAGAGTCCGGGTCTCATCTCCACTGAAGAATAATGGTGTTTCCCATTGCATAACGCCTCTAGCCCGCATTCTGCGATCCATGCGAACTGCTTGGGTCATGGCATCCGCCAGGGAGTCAGGCGGAGGATGGAGTGCCAAAGCATCCTTCAGACGTTCACACAGGCCTCTGTGGAACAGCCCCCGAAGAGCGGCATCACTCCAAGAGATCTCGGCTGCCCAACGTCTGAATTCAGTACTGAACCATTCAGCCGAGTGCTCCCCCTGACACACACTCATCACCTTGTCCTCAGCCAAACGCACTCTATCAGGCTGATCATAAATAAGCCCTAAGGCCTCAAAAAACGCATCCACAGTCATTCTCCAGGGGCAGAAGAGGAAAGCGAAAATGCCCAGGCTTGTGGGGACCCCCTAAGCAGGGATATAACCACCCCCACCCTCTGTTTCTCATCCCCAGAGGAGCGGGGTCTCAAAGAGAAAAAGAGCTTACAGCCCTCCTTAAATGCCCTGAAATCATCCTTGTTACCAGAAAATGTATCTGGCAATATAACCGGGGATTCGGGTGGGACTAAAATGACATCTCTATTCCCCACCTGCTGGAAGCCTGCGGAAAGTACCCCCTGAACTGAGTCCTTAACCCGCCGTTGGGACTGGGCCAGAGCTTGGTGTTCCAAACTAAGCTTCTACAGTGACTGAGTCAAGCATTTCACCTGCTCAGATAAAGCACACATTGGGTCCATGCTGCAGAAGTGAGGAGAGAAAAAAAAAATAGCAGGCCAGTTATAATGTCAGAAACACCGCACTGAACTTGCTCACTGAGCCAGTGCGCGTGTACTGAGTAAAGCGACCTGTGCTCAAAGATACCTGTGGAGCGGGCAGCAGCCGAGTAGGTGCGTACTTCAGAACAGCAGGACCTAAAGCACATGACTGCTGGGGGCGTGGCCTAAACTTCAGAGAGCTAGGAGCTGCAAGATAACTCCTAGCAGGGTAACTGCGAGACAAAGAAACCAAGGGGCATAGACAGTGAGAATAGTCAGGACGTAGCCAATGAGTCATACACAGAGATAGATGCAAGATACAAGAGGGGCGAGCAGAGAGTAGTCAGATCACAGGCAATGTGTCCTACATAGAGAGGGTAGCGCAGTACAGAATCAACAAACAAACTCACAACAGGGAACAGAACCGGGTCAGAACCATATAAACAAGCAATAACAATGAACAGGCACACGGTGGTCAGCACACTCGGCCAAAGGCAAAAGTACAACTGGCAGGGACTGGAGCTTCCCAGAGGTTTAAGAAGCTCTCCCAGAACCAGAAGGAGGCCACAATCATTAACACAATGTAATATACAGAGATACAATGTAATATACAGAGATACAATGTAACACACATGCAATGTAATATACAAAGATACAATGTAACACACAGAGATACAATGAAACATACAGAGATACAATGGAATATACAGAGATACAATGTAACATTCAGAGATACAATGTAATATACAGAGATACAATGTAACATACAGAGATAAAAATGTAACATGCAGAGATACAAAGTAATATACACAGATACAATGTAACACAGAGATACAATGTAACACATATACAATGTAACACACAGATGCAATGTAACACAGAGACACAATGTAACATACAGATATACAAAGTAATATACAGAGATACAATGTAATATACAGAGATACAATGTAACATACAGAGATACAATGTAACATACAGAGATACAATGAGAGATACAATGTAACACACAGATACAATGTGATATACAGAGATACAATGTAACATACAGAGATACAATGTAACATACAGAGATACGATGTAACACACAGATACAATGTAACACACAGATACAATGTAACATACAGAGATACAATGTAATATACAGAGATACAATGTAACATACAGAGATACAATGAGAGATACAATGTAACACACAGATACAATGTAATATACAGAGATACAATGTAATATACAGAGATACAATGTAACATACAGAGATACAATGTAACATACAGAGATACGCTGTAACACACAGATACAATGTAACACACAGATACAATGTAATATACAGAGATACAATGTAACATACAGAGATACAATGTAACATACAGAGATACGATGTAACACACAGATACAATGTAACATACACAGATACTGTGAGGCTGGGAAGACTCCAAGGGTGAACCCACAGGACCGTGACGACGAACCTGCCCCCAGGCGAGCGGGCCAGGTGTACCACCCAGGTGTACCACCCCCTATACAGGAAGCGTTAGGGGCAGGCCCGGAGGAGACTATCGCCGCGGAAGCTGATACCTGGGGACAACTGGAGGAGTAAATAGGCGGACACCGGACTGGAAGGCAGACTGGCGAACACAGGAGGGACTGAGGCCGGACTGGACGGAGAGAAGGGCAGGAGGCACAGGAGCAGGCAAGAACGGTTGGGGACGGCACACACGGGTGAAGACAGGAACAGACTGTAACGGCGGACTCTGGAAGGAAATACAAAGGAGGTGTGAGGTCAGCTGGAGAGACAAGGCCGGTTACAGGCACAAAGCAGGGCGCTAGGCAGGAGAAACGTAGGAGAAGGTGGACCAGAGAATCTGTCGTGGGACACAATAGATAATCAGGCAGCGATCAAGAGGCGAAGCTACCTTATATAGGGTTAGAGGTGCAGGGCTTCCGGGTCAGGGTCCTCCAGGGTCACGGGGGGAGGAGAGATGGGACGGTACAGCCTGTGCTGTGATCTGTGGTGCGAGGTGCGCATGCGCACCGGAGGGGGCACCAAGGCTGACCGCGGGGCAGGAAGCAGACAGACAGGCAGACGCGCGCCAGCTGCGGGAGCGCGCCGAGAGCGGCGCGCGCGCCAGGAGATGACAGGCGGCACAGACCCAGGAACGGGGGCAGAGGCAGGAGCCATGACCACGGTGGAGGCAGTGGGAGCGGGACCGGCAGCGGGAGCGGGACCAGCATCGGGAGCGGTAAGAGTGACAGATACAATGTAACATACACAGGTACAATGTAACATACAGAGATACAATGTAACATACAGAGATACAATGTAATATAAAGAGATACAATGTAATATACAGAGATACAATATAACATTATAACATACAGAAACACAATGTGATATACAGAGATACAATGTAACATACAGAGATACAATGTAACATACAGAGACACAATGTAACATACAGAGATACAATGTAATATACAGAGATACAATGTAATATACAGAGACACAATGTAATATACAGAGATACAATGTAACATACAGAGACACAATGAAATATACAGAGATACAATGTAACATACAGAGATACAATGTAATATACAGAGAAACAATGTAACATACAGAGAAACAATGTAATATACAGAGACACAATGTAATATACAGAGATACAATGTAACATACAGAGACACAATGTAATATACAGAGATACAATGTAACATACAGAGACACAATGTAACATACAGAGAAACAATGTAACATACAGAGACACAATGTAACATACAGAGAAACAATGTACCATACAGAGACACAATGTAATATACAGAGATACAATGTAACATACAGAGACACAATGTACCATACAGAGATATACAATGTAACATACAGAGACACAATGTAATATACAGAGATACAATGTAATATACAGAGATACAATGTAATATACAGAGATACAATGTAACATACAGAGACACAATGTGATATACAGAGATACAATGTAATATACAGAGACACAATGTAACATACAGAGACACAATGTAATATACAGAGATACAATGTAATATACAGAGACACAATGTGATATACAGAGATACAATGAAACATACAGATGTGATATACAGAGATACAATGTAACATACAGAGATACAATGTAACATACAGAGATATAATGTAACATACAGAGATACAATGTAATATACAGAGACACAATGTGATATACAGAGATACAATGAAACATACAGATGTGATATACAGAGATACAATGTAACATACAGAGATACAATGTAACATACAGAGATACAATGTAATATACAGAGACACAATGTGATATACAGAGATACAATGTAATATACAGAGACACAATGTAATATACAGAGACACAATGTAATATACAGAGATACAATGTAACATACAGAGATACAATGTAATATACAGAGACACAATGTGATATACAGAGATACAATGTAACATACAGAGATTCAATGTAATATACAGAGATACAATGTAACATTCAGAGACACAATGTGATATACAGAGATACAATGTAATATACAGAGACACAATGTAATATACAGAGACACAATGTAATATACAGAGATACAATGTAACATACAGAGATACAATGTAATATACAGAGACACAATGTGATATACAGAGATACAATGAAACATACAGATGTGATATACAGAGATACAATGTAACATACAGAGATACAATGTAATATACAGAGATACAATGTAATATACAGAGACACAATGTGATATACAGAGATACAATGTAACACAGAGATACAATGTAACATACAGAGATACAATGTAACATTCAGAGATACAATGTGATATACAGAGATACAATGTAACATACAGATGTGATATACAGAGAGTGATACAATGTAATAGACGCAGTGATGTAATATTACGGGGTGTACTATATTACCTGGTCACATTATTGTTCGACTTCCAGGTTCTTTCTATTTAGGAGCGGTTTATATTCCCGGTCTTCTTCCTATGAGCTGCACCGGGCCAGGGGATATATCACCAGGGGGAGAAACTGGGCTGCAAACTACAAAATCCATGTTTGCTCTTTCCATCTGGTCTGTGACTTTCCTGGGACTCCCTCAGCCTTGTCCATGTATCCAGGGGCCGGTATTGTGTAGTCAGTGCCGGGATGAGGCTCAGGGGTTTGTGTTTGTGGAATTATGCTATGTTCACATGTTGCAGTTTTATGTGCTTTTCTATGCTTTGCTTACACCTTACAAGCAGAAACAATAAAAGAGGTTTGGCCACCAGTGCAAAATGTATGTGAAAGCAAAAAATATTTTTTTGATATAAAATGGCAATTAGATAAAAGTATTTAGAAGAAAACGTTTTTCTGTGTATTGGGCAGAGCAGCGTTTACATTTAACACAACATTGACTGAATTAATCTCTGCTTGGAGCATTGAGAAACCAAAGGATTGCTGTATAAAAATGATGTGCAGGTTACAATATTTAAAAATAACATGACAATATGGGTTATAAAAGTGGTATCCATTGTTTCTATGGATAAAAAAAATGCCAGAAAAATGCTGAAAGGATCGATGTTGCTGCAGATTACAAAAAATGCAACACATTTAGGGTACGTGCACATGCTGCGGATTCCGCTGCGTTTCCGCAGCGGTTTTGGCCGCTGCGGACCCGCAGCAGCTTTAGCTGCGGTGTACAGTACCATTCAAATGAATGGGAAAAAAAAAACGCTGTGCCGACGCTGCGGAAAAATCCACGCGGATTTGCTGCGGTTTTGAATCCGCAGAAAGAATTGCATGTCAATTCTTTCTGCGGAAACCGCTGCGGGTTCCTATCTCCACCATTGTGGAGATAGTGAATCCGCAGGACCAAACCGCAGGCAAAACCGCAGATAATCCGCAGGTCTTTGGACCTGCGGATTATCTGCGGTTTTTGCAAAATCCGTGCGGATTAATCCGCAGCGGAATCCGCAGCGTGTGCACGTACCCTTACAGTTCAGTCATGAAAAAAAAACACAAGTGTGTGAATGAGACTTTTGTACATAAGGCTGGTCAGTCAGTGACATAATGTAAAGCATAGAGAGTGACACATGGGATTATGATGCCATCTCTGCAGAAATAGTCACACCTCAAAAAAAAGACTGTCTGAAATAAATATACAGCATGGAAAACAAACTCTGATACATTGTCTGCACTTAGAATAATACAATGTAATGAATGCACCAATAGGTTCTAAGTACAGATACAAGTTACTGAACTCTGATACATTGTAATTCATGCAATCGGAGGCCAATATTACCCTCTCTATAATACACTGACCTCACTGCAGTGCTACACTGTCACAACTCTTACACTGTGTACAACTCGCTGGAAGTCAGAGGATTAAAGCTGCGATGATGATGATGATGATGTTGAAGTGGCAGATTAACTGTGAACACTGCTCCCTACTGTCACCTCCGTGTAATGAGATGTGTAGTAAATAGATCCTATCCTGACAGTGATAATGCTCTAGGGCAGATCCACTTCTCCACTTCTTAGAGCTGATCTCCTTCTCCACCCCTTAGAGCAGATCCCCCTCTCCACTCCTTAGAGCAGATCCCCCTCTCCACTCCTTAGAGCAGATCCCCCTCTCCATCCCTTAGAGCAGATCCCCCTCGCCACTCCTTAGAGCAGATCCCCCTCGCCACTCCTTAGAGCAGATCCCCCTCTCCATCCCTTAGAGCAGATCCCCCTCTCCACTCCTTAGGGAAGATCCCCCTCTTCACTCCTTAGAGCAGATCCCGCTCTCCACCCCTTAGAGCAGATCACCCTCTCCATCCCTTAGAGCAGATCCCCCTCTCCACCCCTTAGAGCAGATACCCCTCTCCATCCCTTAGAGCAGATACCCCTCTCCATCCCTTAGAGCAGATCCCCCCTCCACCCCTTAGAGCAGATCCCCTTCTCCACCCCTTAGAGCAGATCCCCCTCTCCATCCCTTAGAGCAGATCCCCCTCACCACCCCTTAGAGCAGATCCCCTTCTCCACCCCTTAGAGCAGATCCCCCCTTCACTCCTTAGAGCAAAACCCCCTTTCCACCCGTTAGAGCAGATCCCCCTCACCACCCCTTAGAGCAGATCCCCCTCTCCATCCCTTAGAGCAGATCCCCTTCTCCACCCTGAGGCTGTGTGCACACGCTGCGGATTCGGTTTTGGCCGCTGCGGACCCGCAGCAGTTTCTGCTGCGGTGTACAGTACAATGATTCCCTATGGGAATCAAAAACCGCAGTGCAGACGGTGCGGAATTTTCCGCGCGGATTATCTGCGGTTTTCAATCCGCAGAAAGAATTGACATGTCAATTCTTTCTGCGGATTCTCCTGCGGTTTGCCATCTCCTCCATTGAGGAGATGAAAAACCGCAGGGCAAAACCGCAGAGCAATCCGCAGGTAAAACCGCAGGTCTTTTGACCTGCGGTTTCACCTGCGGATTGTACAAAATCCGCACCTTTTCCGCAGCGTGTGCACACAGCCTCAGAGCAGATCCCCCTCTCCACTCCTTAGGGCAGATCCCCCTCTCCGTTCCTTAGAGCAGATCCCCATCTCCTCCCCTTAGAGCACATCCACTTCCCAACTCCTTAGGGCAGATCCCCCTCTCCATCCCTTAGAGCAGATCCCCCTCTCCACTCCTTAGAGCAGATCCCCTCTCCACTCCATAGAGGAGATCCCCCTCTCCACTCCTTAGAGCAGATCCCCCTCTCCACCCCTCACCTTCACTTTCAGCAGGAACCTGGTTTTCAGAAGCAATTACTGGAAGGAATTGAAAATATTGACTTTTGTGGGTCAGTGACGTACGGAGCCGATAGACCCTGCAGATCAAAGCAAAAAGAGGGATATTCTCATTGTTTCTGGGAACTACAGCGAAAAGTCAGATATTTCATGATGATCAAAAATAGTGATTACAGCCAAAAAACAAGCAGCTGGTGACTTTGTACTTATTCCAAGAGGAAAACGCTCTTATATCTTGTTAGTTGTCATATAATGGTGAGAGGAAACATGAAATGTAGATCCGAGCCTTCAGCTATGAAAAGTAGGACCGTCCAAAATATGGTCACTTTGACGTGCTGAGACGGCTTTTGTGTGTGTGTTTTTTTAATCAAAATTATGTTAACTCAGAACCTTATGTTATTATCACATTCACTAATACTATTTATTTATTTACTGCAAGGTGTTTACTCATTTTGTTTTTATCTTAGATTTTGTCAGTTTAGTGGCCAGTGTGAACATGTGACTACACGCTCAATATAACAACTAGAATTGCCACAACTCTGTTGTTGGGTGTTCCGGGACCGAGGGCTCCTTCCCCGTCCTTAATGAAGCGGGGAATAGAATAATAGAATCATAGAATCATAGAATCGTAGAGTTGGAAGGAACCTCCTGGGCCATCTGGTCCAACCCCCTGCTCAAAGCAGGATTCGCTAAATCATCCCATATTATAGTAGTGTACTGTAATACATGAACCAGACTAACAAGGTAATATGAACAGGGATAAAGGAAAATACCAAACATACAAATATACTCACACATATAACAGAGGAATCCACCGAGGAGTGGAGGATGGGGAAAAAACAAAGTAGGAGAAGGATGGGAATTATCACACTCAAAACCTAGCAACAGTCACAGATAAATCCACCAAACACCTTCTCCAATAATAGCCAACTACTATTCTCTCAGCCATGCAGCATAAGCTACTCTGACATTGAGTGCTAGCCAGGACCCAGATTATATAGGTGAGGGGAGGGGCTAACAGTGCACAGCTGAGAGCCTTACTGCAGAAAAGCTTCCAGGAGCTCTCAATGACCAGATTAACTCCTGCACTGTTAAAAGAAATCTGCACCATTTACTATGAAGGTGAAGTGCTTCTAATCAGTCCTCTGCCCTATGTACCAGTCTGTCATTGCAAATTTGTTTACTGTAAATGATATTTATAACTTTGTATGTAACCCCTTCTCATGTACAGCACCATGGAATTAATGGCGCTATATAAATAAATAATAATAATAATCAGTGAAAGAGTAGGGGAAATCAGATGCTGCAGTCTTCTTGCTCCTCTCTGTCAGAGTAAATACTGTCCCTATGTGCAAGAATATAACTACTATAATACTGCCCCTATGTACAAGAATATAACTACTATAATACTGCCCCTATGTACAAGAATATAACTACTATAATACTGCCCCTATGTACAAGAATATAACTACTATAATACTGCCCCTATGTACAAGAATATAACTACTATAATACTGCTCCTATGTGCAAGAATATAACTACTATAATACTGCCCCTATATACAAGAATATAACTACTATAATACTGCTCCCTATATACAAGAATATAACTACTATAATACTGCCCCTATGTACAATAATATAACTACTATAATACTGCCCCTATATACAAAAATATAACTACTATAATACTGCTCCCTATTTACAAGAATATAACTACTATAATACTGCTCCCTATGTACAATAATATAACTACTATAATACTGCTCCTATGTACAAGAATATAACTAAAATAATACTGCCCCCTATGTACAAGAATATAACTACTATAATACTGCCCCTATGTACAAGAATATAACTACTATAATACTGCTCCTATGTACAAGAATATAACTACTATAATACTGGTCCTATGTACAAGAATATAACTACTATAATACTGCCCCTATGTACAAGAATATAACTACTATAATACTGCCCCTATGTACAAGAATATAACTACTATAATACTGCTCCCTATCTACAAGAATATAACTACTATAATACTGCTCCCTATGTACAATAATATAACTACTATAATACTGCTCCTATGTACAAGAATATAACTAAAATAATACTGCCCCTATGTACAAGAATATAACTACTATAATACTGCTCCTATGTACAAGAATATAACTACTATAATACTGATCCTATGTACAAGAATATAACTACTATAATACTGATCCTATGTACAAGAATATAACTACTATAATACTGCCCCTATGTACAAGAATATAACTACTATAATACTGCTCCTATGTACAAGAATATAACTACTATAATACTGATCCTATGTACAAGAATATAACTGCTATATTACTGCTCCTATATACAGGAATATAACTACTATATTACTGCTCCTATGTACAAGAATATAACTACTATAATACTGCCCCTATGTACAAGAATATAACTACTATAATACTGCCCCTATGTACAAGAATATAACTACTATAATACTGCCCCTATATACAAGAATATAACTACTATAATACTGCCCCTGTGTACAAGAATATAACTACTATATTACTGCTCCTATATACAGGAATATAACTACTATATTACTGCTCCTATGTACAAGAATATAACTACTATAATACTGCCCCTATGTACAAGAATATAACTACTATAATACTGCCCCTATGTACAAGAATATAACTACTATAATACTGCCCCTATATACAAGAATATAACTACTATAATACTGCTCCCTATTTACAAGAATATAACTACTATAATACTGCCCCTATGTACAAGAATATAACTACTATAATACTGCCCCTATATACAAGAATATAACTACTATAATACTGCTCCCTATTTACAAGAATATAACTACTATAATACTGCCCCTGTGTACAAGAATATAACTACTATAATACTGCCCCTATGTACAAGAATATAACTACTATAATACTGCCCCTATGTACAATAATATAACTACTATAATACTGCCCCTATATACAAAAATATAACTACTATAATACTGCCCCTATGTACAAGAATATAACTACTATAATACTGCCCCTATGTACAAGAATATAACTACTATAATACTGCCCCTATGTACAAGAATATAACTACTATAATACTGCTCCTATGTGCAAGAATATAACTACTATAATACTGCCCCTATATACAAGAATATAACTACTATAATACTGCTCCCTATATACAAGAATATAACTACTATAATACTGCCCCTATGTACAATAATATAACTACTATAATACTGCCCCTATATACAAAAATATAACTACTATAATACTGCTCCCTATTTACAAGAATATAACTACTATAATACTGCTCCCTATGTACAATAATATAACTACTATAATACTGCTCCTATGTACAAGAATATAACTAAAATAATACTGCCCCCTATGTACAAGAATATAACTACTATAATACTGCCCCTATGTACAAGAATATAACTACTATAATACTGCTCCTATGTACAAGAATATAACTACTATAATACTGGTCCTATGTACAAGAATATAACTACTATAATACTGCCCCTATGTACAAGAATATAACTACTATAATACTGCCCCTATGTACAAGAATATAACTACTATAATACTGCTCCCTATCTACAAGAATATAACTACTATAATACTGCTCCCTATGTACAATAATATAACTACTATAATACTGCTCCTATGTACAAGAATATAACTAAAATAATACTGCCCCTATGTACAAGAATATAACTACTATAATACTGCTCCTATGTACAAGAATATAACTACTATAATACTGATCCTATGTACAAGAATATAACTACTATAATACTGATCCTATGTACAAGAATATAACTACTATAATACTGCCCCTATGTACAAGAATATAACTACTATAATACTGCTCCTATGTACAAGAATATAACTACTATAATACTGATCCTATGTACAAGAATATAACTGCTATATTACTGCTCCTATATACAGGAATATAACTACTATATTACTGCTCCTATGTACAAGAATATAACTACTATAATACTGCCCCTATGTACAAGAATATAACTACTATAATACTGCCCCTATGTACAAGAATATAACTACTATAATACTGCCCCTATATACAAGAATATAACTACTATAATACTGCCCCTGTGTACAAGAATATAACTACTATATTACTGCTCCTATATACAGGAATATAACTACTATATTACTGCTCCTATGTACAAGAATATAACTACTATAATACTGCCCCTATGTACAAGAATATAACTACTATAATACTGCCCCTATGTACAAGAATATAACTACTATAATACTGCCCCTATATACAAGAATATAACTACTATAATACTGCTCCCTATTTACAAGAATATAACTACTATAATACTGCCCCTATGTACAAGAATATAACTACTATAATACTGCCCCTATATACAAGAATATAACTACTATAATACTGCTCCCTATTTACAAGAATATAACTACTATAATACTGCCCCTGTGTACAAGAATATAACTACTATAATACTGCCCCTATGTACAAGAATATAACTACTATAATACTGCCCCCTATGTACAAGAATATAACTACTATAATACTGCCCCTATGTACAAGAATAAAACTACTATAATACTGCCCCCTGTGTACAAGAATATAACTACTATAATACTGCTCCTATGTACAAGAATATAACTACTATAATACTGCCCCTATATACAAGAATATAACTACTATAATACTGCTCCCTATTTACAAGAATATAACTACTATAATACTGCTCCTATGTACAAGAATATAACTACTATAATACTGCCCCTATGTACAAGAATATAACTACTATAATACTGCCCCTATATGCAAGAATATAACTACTATAATACTGCTCCCTATTTACAAGAATATAACTACTATAATACTGCCCCCTGTGTACAAGAATATAACTACTATAATACTGCCCCTATGTACAAGAATATAACTACTATAATACTGCCCCTATGTACAAGAATATAACTACTATAATACTGCCCCCTGTGTACAAGAATATAACTACTATAATACTGCTCCTATGTACAAGAATATAACTACTATAATACTGCCCCTATGTACAAGAATATAACTACTATAATACTGCCCCCTATGTGCAAGAATATAACTACTATAATACTGCCCCTATATACAAGAATATAACTACTATAATACTGCTCCCTATTTACTAGAATATAACTACTATAATACTGCCCCCTGTGTACAAGAATATAACTACTATAATACTGCCCCTATGTACAAGAATATAACTACTATAATACTGCCCCGATGTACAAGAATATAATTACTATAATACTACTCCTATACACAAGAATATAACTACTATAATACTGCCCCCTATGTACAAGAATATAACTACTATAATACTGCCCCTATGTACAAGAATATAACTACTATAATACTGCTCCTATGTACAAGAATATAACTACTATAATACTGCCTCCTATGTACAAGAATATAACTACTATAATACTGCCCCTATGTACAAGAATATAACTACTATAATACTGCCCCCATGTATAAGAATCTAACTACAATAATACTGCTCCTATGTACAAGAATATAGCTACTATAATACTGCCCCCTAGGTACAAGAATATAACTACTATAATACTGCTCCTATGTACAAGAATATACTGTAACTACTATAATACTGCTCCTATGTACAAGAATATAACTACTATAATACTGCTCCAATGTACAAGAATATAACTACTATAATACTGCCCCTATATACAAGAATATAACTACTATAATACTGCTCCTATATATAAGAATATAACTACTATAATACTGCCCCCTACGTAGAAGAATATATCTACTATAATACTGCCCCTATGTACAGGAATATAACTACTATAATACTGCCCCTATGTACAAGAATATAACTACTATAATACTTCCCCCATGTATAAGAATATAACTACTATAATACTGCTCCTATGTAGAAGAATATAACTACTATAATACTGCCCCATGTACAAGAATATAACTACTATAATACTGCCCCCATGTATAAGAATATAACTACTATAATACTGCTCCTATGTATAAGAATATAACTACTATAATACTGCCCCTATGTACAAGAATATAACTACTATAATACTGCCCCTATGTACAAGAATATAATTACTATAATACTGCTCCTATGTATAAGAATATAACTACTATAATACTGCTCCTATATACAAGAATATAACTAATATAATACTGCCCCTATGTATAAGAATATAACTACTATAATACTGCTCCTATGTACAAGAATATAATTACTATAATACTACTCCTATACACAATAATATAACTACTATAATACTGCCTCCTATGTATAAGAATATAACTACTATAATTCTGCCCCCTATGTATAAGAATATAACTACTATAATACTGCTCCTATGTACAAGAATATAACTACTATAATACTGCCCCTATGTACAAGAATATAACTACTATAATACTGCCCCTATGTACAAGAATATAACTACTATAATACTTCCCCCTATGTACAAGAATATAACTACCATAATACTGCTCCTATGTACAAGAATATAACTACTGTAATACTGCTCCAATGTACAAGAATATAACTACTATAATACTGCCCCTATATACAAGAATATAACTACTATAATACTGCTCCTATATATAAGAATATAACTACTATAATACTGCCCCTATGTACAGGAATATAACTACTATAATACTGCCCCTATGTACAAGAATATAACTACTATAATACTGCCCACATGTATAAGAATATAACTACTATAATACTGCTCCTATGTATAAGAATATAACTACTATAATACTGCCCCTATGTACAAGAATATAACTACTATAATACTGCCCCCATGTATAAGAATATAACTTCTATAATACTGCTCCTATGTATAAGAATATAACTACTATTATACTGCCCCTATGTACAAGAATATAACTACTATAATACTGCCCCTATGTACAAGAATATAATTACTATAATACTGCTCCTATGTATAAGAATATAACTACTATAATACTGCTCCTATATACAAGAATATAACTAATATAATACTGCCCCCTATGTATAAGAATATAACTACTATAATACTGCCCCTATGTACAAGAATATAACTACTATAATACTGCTCCTATGTACAAGAATATAACTACTATAATACTGCCACTATGTACAAGAATATAACTATTATAATACTTCCCCCTATGTACAAGAATATAACTACTATAATGCTGCCCCCTATGTACAAGAATATAACTACTATAATACTGCCCCTATGTACAAGAATATAACTACTATAATACTGCCCCTATGTACAAGAATATAACTACTATAATACTGCTCCTATATACAATAATATAACTAATATAATACTGCCCCCTATGTATAAGAATATAACTACTATAATACTGCCCCTATGTACAAGAATATAACTACTATAATACTGCTATGTACAAGAATATAACTACTATAATACTGCTCCTATGTGCAAGAATATAACTACTATAATACTGCCCCTATGTACAAGAATATAACTACTATAATACTGCCCCTATGTACAAGAATATAACTACTATAATACTGCCCCTATGTACAAGAATATAACTACTATAATACTGCCCCTATGTACAAGAATATAACTACTATAATACTGCTCCTATATACAAGAATATAACTACTATAATACTGCCTCCTATATACAAGAATATAACTACTATAATACTGCTCCTATATACAAGAATATAACTACTATAATACTGCCCCTATGTACAAGAATATAACTACTATAATACTGCTCCTATATACAAGAATATAACTACTATAATACTGCCCCTATGTACAAGAATATAACTACTATAATACTGCTATGTACAAGAATATAACTACTATAATACTGCTCCTATGTGCAAGAATATAACTACTATAATACTGCCTCCTATATACAAGAATATAACTACTATAATACTGCTCCTATATACAAGAATATAACTAATATAATACTGCCCCCTATGTATAAGAATATAACTACTATAATACTGCCCCTATGTACAAGAATATAACTACTATAATACTGCTATGTACAAGAATATAACTACTATAATACTGCTCCTATGTGCAAGAATATAACTACTATAATACTGCCCCCTATGTACAAGAATATAACTACTATAATACTGCCCCTATGTACAAGAATATAACTACTATAATACTGCCCCTATGTACAAGAATATAACTACTATAATACTGCCCCTATGTACAAGAATATAACTACTATAATACTGCTCCTATATACAAGAATATAACTAATATAATACTGCCCCTATGTATAAGAATATAACTACTATAATACTGCCCCTATGTACAAGAATATAACTACTATAATACTGCTATGTACAAGAATATAACTACTATAATACTGCTCCTATGTGCAAGAATATAACTACTATAATACTGCCCCCTATGTACAAGAATATAACTACTATAATACTGCCCCTATGTACAAGAATATAACTACTATAATACTGCCCCTATGTACAAGAATATAACTACTATAATACTGCTCCTATATACAAGAATATAACTACTATAATACTGCTCCTATATACAAGAATATAACTACTATAATACTGCTCCTATATACAAGAATATAACTACTATAATACTGCACTGATGTACAAAAACATTAGTATAGTAATTTGACCGTCCACCATACTTGACTGTACGTACAGTGTTCTTTTCTTTGTAGGCTTTAATCCATTTTTGGTAAATGGTGGAACGTTGTGCTTTACCAAAAAGCTTTTTCTGGCCTCATCTGTCCACAAGACGCTTTCCCAGAAGGACTTTGGCTTACTCGCGTACATTGTGACAGACGTCAGTCTAGCTTTTTTATGTCAGCAGTGGGGTATCCGGGGTCTCCTGCCATAGCATTTCATTTCATTCACATGTGGACGGAGAGTTCCCGCTGACACCGATGCTCTTTGAGTCTACAGGACAGCTTGGATTTCTTTGGACCTTCATTGGGTCTTATCCACCATCCGGACTATCCTGCGTTACAACCTTTCATCAATCCTCTGCCATCCAGGGAGATTAGCTACAGTGCCATGGGTTGTAATCATCTTAATTAATTAGCACATCGTGGACAAAGGAACATCAAGATCTCTGGAGATGGACTTGTAACCTTGAGATTATTGATACTTTTAACAATTTTGGTTCTCGTGTCCTCAGACAGTTCTCTTCTCCTCTTTCTGTTCTCCATGTTTAGTGTGGCACACACAGACACACAATGCAAAGATTGAGGCAACTTCTCCCCTTTTTATCTGGTTTCAGGTGTGATTTCCATATTGCCCACACCTGTTACTTGCCACAGGTGAGTGTGAACGAGCATCACATGCTGGAAACAAAGTTGTTTAGCCACAATTTTGGAAAGGTGTCAACAATTTTGTCCAGCCAATTATGGGGTTTTGTGTGCTCGTATTCTTGGCTGCCGTACGTTTATCTCCTGTGAGTTTCTCACTCGCTCCCAGGCTGCAGCCCCCCAGACATCGGTGAGCTATATTGGGGGCTGTCGTCCATACTGAATTGATTATTAAGGAATCGTTCCGTAAGTCCTCAACCCCCAACAGTCCATCAATACAAGAAATAGTGAGTAGTTTGATGCCTATGCCATAAACAAAGGAAAAGGGTCCCCCAGCAGCACAGAGGATATCAGGAGGAAGACATAGATTGATCCTGTAGGATGATATAGATTGAAAATTGTATAGTGGAATCAGCAGGGTCTCTCGCAGCACAGAGTATTTCAGGGATGGAGTGCTGATCTGCGTGGCTCATACATGATGTGTTTCCCCCGTCTGGCCTGGACACCACTTCTTCCAGTTCAGTCCCTTCTTAGATGCCTCCAGCTTTGCACTTTTACAGAAGATTCTCATCCTCATAGAAAGGCAAAAGTCTCATTGAGTCACACACTGTGCCCCCTAGGTATATTACCGCCGCACACTGTTCTCCCTGAGTGTAATACTGCCATATAATGTCCATCTGACTATAATACTGGATTGGCAGGGGCCGCAGGAGGTCACATCACTGTAATTCCTTCTTTAAAGATATTATTATTGCATGTTCCAAGATACAGTCATATGTTAAAGTTTGGGCACCCCTATTAATGTTAACCTTTTTTCTTTATAACAATTTTGGTTTTTGCAACAGGTATTTCAGTTTCATATATCTAATAACTGATGGACTCAGTTATATTTCTGGATTCAAATGAGGTTTATTGTACTAACAGAAAATGTGCAATCTGCATTTTAACAAAATTTGACCGGTGCAAAAGTATGGGCACCCATATCATTTTCTTGATTTGAACACTCCTAACTACTTTTTACTGACTTCCTGAAGCACTAAATTGGTTTTGTAACCTCATTGAGCTTTGAGCTTCATAGCCAGGTGTATCAAATCAAGAAAAAAGGTATTTAAGGTGGCCACTTGCAAGTAGTTGTCCTATTTGATTCTCCTATGAAGAGTGGCATCATGGGCTCCTCAAAACAACTCTCAAATGATCTGAAAACAAAGATGATTCAACATAGCTTTTCAGGGGAAGGATACAAAAAGATGTCTCAGAGATTTAACCCGTCAGTTTCCACTGTGAGGAACATAGTAAGGAAATGGAAGAACACAGGTACAGTTCTTGTTAAGCCCAGAAGTGGCAGGCCAAGAAAAATATCAGAAAGGCAGAGAAGAATGGTGAGAACAGTCAAGGACAATCCACAGACCACCTCCAAAGACCTGCAGCATCATCTTGCTGCAGATGGTGTCACTGTGCATCGGTCAACAATACAGCGCACTTTGCACAAGGAGAAGCTGTATGGGAGAGTGATGCGAAAGAAGCCGTTCCTGCAAGCACGCCACAAACAGAGTTGTCTGAGGTCTGCAAAAGCACATTGGGACAAGCCAGTTACATTTTGGAAGAAGGTCCTGTGGACTGATGAAACAAAGATTGAGTTGTTTGGTCATACAAAAAGGCGTTATGCATGGAGGCTAAAAAACACAGCCTTCCAAGAAAAACACTTGCTACCCACAGTAAAATTTGGTGGAGGTTCCATCATGCTTTGGGGCTGTGTGGCCAATGCCGGCACCGGGAATCTTGTTAAAGTTGAGGGTCGCATGGATTCAACTCAGTATCAGCAGATTCTTGACAATAATGTGCAAGAATCAGTGACGAAGTTGAAGTTACGCAGGGGATGGATATTTCAGCAAGACAATGATCCAAAACACCGCTCCAAATCTACTCAGGCATTCATGCAGAGGAACAATTACAATGTTCTGGAATGGCCATCCCAGTCCCCAGACCTGAATATCATTGAACATCTGTGGGATGATTTGAAGCTGGCTGTCCATGCTGGGCAACCATCAAACTTAACTGAACTGGAATTGTTTTGTAAACAGGAATGGTCACAAATACCTTCATCCAGGATCCAGGAACTCATTAATAGCTACAGGAAGTGACTAGAGGCTGTTATTTTTGCAAAAGGAGGATCTACGAAATATTAATGACACTTTTATGTTGAGGTGCCCATACTTTTGCACTGGTCAAATTTTGTTAAAATGCAGATTGCACATTTTCTGTTAGTACAATAAACCTCATTTGAATCCAGAAATACAACTGAGTCCATCAGTTATTAGATTTATGAAACTGAACTAGCTGTTGCAAAAACCAAAATTGTTATAAAGAAAAAAGGTTAACATTAATAGGGGTGCCCAAACTTTCACATATGACCGTATCTCCCATTTCAAGACCCCCACAGCACCGACCCCCCCCTCAGGCCCACCAACTACTTCTACTGTAGTGACATTAATTTGACCTCTGTGAAGTGAAAAGCCCATAAATTCCAGGCAGGGTGTGAATGTTGAGGTGTTAATGACCAGGACCCTCTGAGCCCCCCACCCTGGAGTCAGTGATGCAGAAAAATGACTGACAGTGCTGAATCACACCAAGGTGGTCCCTGTCACCTTCAGCACTGGGAGCCCCCCATCCCTACAGGTCAGTGAGGTGCGAGAATGGAGAATTGACGGGAATGACACAAAAGGATGTGAAAACATTCACTGATGGTATAAGAGCATCTGGTCCTCAGTGTAAGGGCTCATTCCCACTTGTGATAACATCGGACAAATGCAATCCGATAAAAAATCAGACTGAATTCGGACCAATGTTATTCTATGATTGTCTATTCATCTGTGGTTTTTTTTCCAGCTCGGATTGGATCACGACCGGACAGGAAAAAAAATCACAGCATGCTGCAATTGTAATCAGTATTCGGATCGCATCCCGCAATAGAAGTCAATGGGTGCAAGAAAAAAAAAAATTACACAGCACTCAGACCATGCGAGAGCCATCCGATTTTTACACACCAATTGCATTTCCTGGCTATTAAAATGGGGGATCCCAAAGAAAATGACGTGAAGTCCCCCTATAATTAATAGCCAGCAAAGGTTATGCAGATAGCTGCGGGTTGATAATAGCAGCCTAGGGAGGGGCTATGGATACTGGCTACCCCCCTCCCCCCGGCTAAAAACATCAGCTCTTAGTCGCCCCAGAAAAGGCGCATCTCTATGATTCGCCAATTCTGGCCTTTCCCACCTGCCCTGTAGTGGTGGCAAGTGGAGTAATAGTTGTGGGGGTTGATGTCACCTTTGTGACGTCAAGCCCCGGGGTTAATAATGGATTGGCGTCAATAAGACATCCCTATTACTAACCCCATAGTCAATTTATAAAACACAGACAACCAGTAAAAAATCCTTTAATTGAAATAAAGACACAGAAGACTCCTTTAATATTCTTAATTATTACGACCATGCCTAATTCCCGCAAAGCCCTCGATCTCCTGTAATAAAAGTAAAATGATAAACAATATACCATACCTGTCTGTCATTGTGTCCCATGCAGTAATCCATATCTGGGGCATATACAGTTTTCAACCAGGATGGTGCCACGATGCGACCGTCCAGGCTGAAAAGCACTGGTGTATGAGGAGATGCTGGGAGCGCAGCCTCAGTAACTAGCAGCAATGTCATCGAGTCTGCGCTCCCACACAGTCTGAACTGCAGTAATATCTGGACCATGGGAAAATGCCAGTGAGGAGGGCACCGCAGTTCATGCTCAGCGTATTCACAGCACATCACCGTGAGAATTTTCACCGTGTATTAAACACGGACCTCAGTGTTATACTGTATCACACACGGTCCTCAGTGTTATATTGTATCACACACACGGTCCTCAGTGTTATATTGTATCACACACGGTCCTCAGTGTTATACTGTATCACACACACGGTCCTCAGTGTTATATTGTATCACACACACGGTCCTCAGTGTTATATTGTATCACACACACGGTCCTCAGTGTTATATTGTATCACACACACGGTCCTCAGTGTTATAATGTATCACACACACGGTCCTCAGTGTTATATTGTATCACACACGGTCCTCAGTGTTATATTGTATCACACACGGTCCTCAGTGTTATATTGTATCACACACGGTCCTCAGTGTTATATTGTATCACACACGGTCCTCAGTGTTATATTGTATTACACACGGTCCTCAGTGTTATATTGTATCACACACACGGTCCTCAGTGTTATACTGTATCACACACACGGTCCTCAGTGTTATATTGTATCACATACACGGTCCTCAGTGTTATATTGTATCACACACACACGGTCCTCAGTGTTATACTGTATCACACACACGGTCCTCAGTGTTATATTGTATCACACACACGGTCCTCAGTGTTATAATGTATCACACACACGATCCTCAGTGTTATATTGTATCACACACACACGGTCCTCAGTGTTATATTGTATCACACACACACGGTCCTCAGTGTTATATTGTATCACATACACGGTCCTCAGTGTTATATTGTATCACACACACACGATCCTCAGTGTTATACTGTATCACACACACGGTCCTCAGTGTTATATTGTATCACACACACATGGTCCTCAGTGTTATATTGTATCACACACACGGTCCTCAGTGTTATACTGTATCACACACACGGTCCTCAGTGTTATAATGTATCACACACACGGTCCTCAGTGTTATATTGTATCACACACGGTCCTCAGTGTTATATTGTATCACACACGGTCCTCAGTGTTATATTGTATCACACACGGTCCTCAGTGTTATATTGTATCACACACGGTCCTCAGTGTTATATTGTATCACACACGGTCCTCAGTGTTATATTGTATCACACACACGGTCCGCAGTGCTATACTGTATCACACACACGGTCCTCAGTGTTATATTGTATCACATACACGGTCCTCAGTGTTATATTGTATCACACACACACGGTCCTCAGTGTTATACTGTATCACACACACGGTCCTCAGTGTTATATTGTATCACACACACGGTCCTCAGTGTTATAATGTATCACACACACGGTCCTCAGTGTTATATTGTATCACACACACACGGTCCTCAGTGTTATATTGTATCACATACACGGTCCTCAGTGTTATATTGTATCACACACACACGATCCTCAGTGTTATACTGTATCACACACACGGTCCTCAGTGTTATATTGTATCACACACACATGGTCCTCAGTGTTATATTGTATCACACACACGGTCCTCAGTGTTATACTGTATCACACACACGGTCCTCAGTGTTATATTGTATCACACACACGGTCCTCAGTGTTATAATGTATCACACACACGGTCCTCAGTGTTATATTGTATCACACACACACGGTCCTCAGTGTTATATTGTATCACATACACGGTCCTCAGTGTTATATTGTATCACACACACACGATCCTCAGTGTTATACTGTATCACACACACGGTCCTCAGTGTTATATTGTATCACACACACGGTCCTCAGTGTTATATTGTATCACACACACATGGTCCTCAGTGTTATATTGTATTACACACACGGTCCTCAGTGTTATATTGTATCACACACGGTCCTCAGTGTTATATTGTATCACACACGGTCCTCAGTATTATATTGTATCACACATGGTCCTCAGCGTTATATTGTATCACACACACGGTCCTCAGCGTTATATTGTATCACACACGGTCCTCAGTGTTATATTGTATCACACACGGTCCTCAGTGTTATATTGTATCACACACGGTCCTCAGCGTTATATTGTATCACACACACGGTCCTCAGTGTTATATTGTATCACACACACGGTCCTCAGTGTTATATTGTATCACACACACGGTCCTCAGTGTTATACTGTATCACACACGGTCCTCAGTGTTATATTGTATCACACACGGTCCTCAGCGTTATATTGTATCACACACACATGGTCCTCAGTGTTATATTGTATCACACACACGGTCCTCAGTGTTATACTGTATCACACACGGTCCTCAGTGTTATATTGTATCACACACGGTCCTCAGTGTTATATTGTATCACACACACGGTCCTCAGTGTTATATTGTATCACATACACGGTCCTCAGTGTTATATTGTATCACACACACACGGTCCTCAGTGTTATACTGTATCACACACGGTCCTCAGTGTTATATTGTATCACACACGGTCCTCAGTGTTATATTGTATCACACATGGTCCTCAGCGTTATATTGTATCACACACACGGTCCTCAGTGTTATATTGTATCACACACGGTCCTCAGTGTTATACTGTATCACACACACGGTCCTCAGTGTTATATTGTATCACACACGGTCCTCAGTGTTATAATGTATCACACACACGGTCCTCAGTGTTATATTGTATCACACACACACGGTCCTCAGTGTTATATTGTATCACACACGGTCCTCAGTGTTATACTGTATCACACACACGGTCCTCAGTGTTATATTGTATCACACACGCTCCTCAGTGTTATACTGTATCACACACGGTCCTCAGTGTTATATTGTATCACACATGCTCCTCAGTGTTATATTGTATCACACACACGGTCCTCAGTGTTATATTGTATCACACACGGTCCTCAGTGTTATATTGTATCACACACACACGGTCCTCAGTGTTATATTGTATCACACACACGGTCCTCAGTGTTATACTGTATCACACACACGGTCCTCAGTGTTATATTGTATCACACACGCTCCTCAGTGTTATATTGTATCACACACACGGTCCTCAGTGTTATAATGTATCACACACGGTCCTCAGTGTTATAATGTATCACACACACGGTCCTCAGTGTTATATTGTATCACACACACGGTCCTCAGTGTTATATTGTATCACACACGGTCCTCAGTGTTATATTGTATCACACACGCTCCTCAGCGTTATATTGTATCACACACACATGGTCCTCAGTGTTATATTGTATCACACACACGGTCCTCAGTGTTATACTGTATCACACACGGTCCTCAGTGTTATATTGTATCACACACGGTCCTCAGTGTTATATTGTATCACACACACGGTCCTCAGTGTTATATTGTATCACATACACGGTCCTCAGTGTTATATTGTATCACACACACGGTCCTCAGTGTTATACTGTATCACACACGGTCCTCAGTGTTATATTGTATCACACACGGTCCTCAGTGTTATATTGTATCACACACACACGGTCCTCAGTGTTATACTGTATCACACACGGTCCTCAGTGTTATATTGTATCACACACGGTCCTCAGTGTTATATTGTATCACACACACGGTCCTCAGTGTTATATTGTATCACATACACGGTCCTCAGTGTTATATTGTATCACACACACACGGTCCTCAGTGTTATACTGTATCACACACGGTCCTCAGTGTTATATTGTATCACACACGGTCCTCAGTGTTATATTGTATCACACATGGTCCTCAGCGTTATATTGTATCACACACACGGTCCTCAGTGTTATATTGTATCACACACGGTCCTCAGTGTTATATTGTATCACACACACGGTCCTCAGTGTTATACTGTATCACACACGGTCCTCAGTGTTATATTGTATCACACACGGTCCTCAGTGTTATATTGTATCACACACACGGTCCTCAGTGTTATATTGTATCACATACACGGTCCTCAGTGTTATATTGTATCACACACACACGGTCCTCAGTGTTATACTGTATCACACACGGTCCTCAGTGTTATATTGTATCACACACACACGATCCTCAGTGTTATACTGTATCACACACACGGTCCTCAGTGTTATATTGTATCACACACACGGTCCTCAGTGTTATATTGTATCACACACACATGGTCCTCAGTGTTATATTGTATTACACACACGGTCCTCAGTGTTATATTGTATCACACACGGTCCTCAGTGTTATATTGTATCACACACGGTCCTCAGTATTATATTGTATCACACATGGTCCTCAGCGTTATATTGTATCACACACACGGTCCTCAGCGTTATATTGTATCACACACGGTCCTCAGTGTTATATTGTATCACACACGGTCCTCAGTGTTATATTGTATCACACACGGTCCTCAGCGTTATATTGTATCACACACACGGTCCTCAGTGTTATATTGTATCACACACACGGTCCTCAGTGTTATATTGTATCACACACACGGTCCTCAGTGTTATACTGTATCACACACGGTCCTCAGTGTTATATTGTATCACACACGGTCCTCAGCGTTATATTGTATCACACACACATGGTCCTCAGTGTTATATTGTATCACACACACGGTCCTCAGTGTTATACTGTATCACACACGGTCCTCAGTGTTATATTGTATCACACACGGTCCTCAGTGTTATATTGTATCACACACACGGTCCTCAGTGTTATATTGTATCACATACACGGTCCTCAGTGTTATATTGTATCACACACACACGGTCCTCAGTGTTATACTGTATCACACACGGTCCTCAGTGTTATATTGTATCACACACGGTCCTCAGTGTTATATTGTATCACACATGGTCCTCAGCGTTATATTGTATCACACACACGGTCCTCAGTGTTATATTGTATCACACACGGTCCTCAGTGTTATACTGTATCACACACACGGTCCTCAGTGTTATATTGTATCACACACGGTCCTCAGTGTTATAATGTATCACACACACGGTCCTCAGTGTTATATTGTATCACACACACACGGTCCTCAGTGTTATATTGTATCACACACGGTCCTCAGTGTTATACTGTATCACACACACGGTCCTCAGTGTTATATTGTATCACACACGCTCCTCAGTGTTATACTGTATCACACACGGTCCTCAGTGTTATATTGTATCACACATGCTCCTCAGTGTTATATTGTATCACACACACGGTCCTCAGTGTTATATTGTATCACACACGGTCCTCAGTGTTATATTGTATCACACACACACGGTCCTCAGTGTTATATTGTATCACACACACGGTCCTCAGTGTTATACTGTATCACACACACGGTCCTCAGTGTTATATTGTATCACACACGCTCCTCAGTGTTATATTGTATCACACACACGGTCCTCAGTGTTATAATGTATCACACACGGTCCTCAGTGTTATAATGTATCACACACACGGTCCTCAGTGTTATATTGTATCACACACACGGTCCTCAGTGTTATATTGTATCACACACGGTCCTCAGTGTTATATTGTATCACACACGCTCCTCAGCGTTATATTGTATCACACACACATGGTCCTCAGTGTTATATTGTATCACACACACGGTCCTCAGTGTTATACTGTATCACACACGGTCCTCAGTGTTATATTGTATCACACACGGTCCTCAGTGTTATATTGTATCACACACACGGTCCTCAGTGTTATATTGTATCACATACACGGTCCTCAGTGTTATATTGTATCACACACACACGGTCCTCAGTGTTATACTGTATCACACACGGTCCTCAGTGTTATATTGTATCACACACGGTCCTCAGTGTTATATTGTATCACACACACACGGTCCTCAGTGTTATACTGTATCACACACGGTCCTCAGTGTTATATTGTATCACACACGGTCCTCAGTGTTATATTGTATCACACACACGGTCCTCAGTGTTATATTGTATCACATACACGGTCCTCAGTGTTATATTGTATCACACACACACGGTCCTCAGTGTTATACTGTATCACACACGGTCCTCAGTGTTATATTGTATCACACACGGTCCTCAGTGTTATATTGTATCACACATGGTCCTCAGCGTTATATTGTATCACACACACGGTCCCCAGTGTTATATTGTATCACACACGGTCCTCAGTGTTATATTGTATCACACACACGGTCCTCAGTGTTATACTGTATCACACACGGTCCTCAGTGTTATATTGTATCACACACGGTCCTCAGTGTTATATTGTATCACACACACGGTCCTCAGTGTTATATTGTATCACATACACGGTCCTCAGTGTTATATTGTATCACACACACACGGTCCTCAGTGTTATACTGTATCACACACGGTCCTCAGTGTTATATTGTATCACACACGGTCCTCAGTGTTATATTGTATCACACACACACACGGTCCTCAGTGTTATACTGTATCACACACGGTCCTCAGTGTTATATTGTATCACACACGTTCCTCAGTGTTATATTGTATCACACACACGGTCCTCAGTGTTATATTGTATCACATACACGGTCCTCAGTGTTATATTGTATCACACACACACGGTCCTCAGTGTTATACTGTATCACACACGGTCCTCAGTGTTATATTGTATCACACACGGTCCTCAGTGTTATATTGTATCACACATGGTCCTCAGCGTTATATTGTATCACACACACGGTCCTCAGTGTTATATTGTATCACACACGGTCCTCAGTGTTATACTGTATCACACACACGGTCCTCACTGTTATATTGTAACACACACGGTCCTCAGTGTTATACTGTATCACACACGGTCCTCAGTGTTATATTGTATCACACACGGTCCTCAGTGTTATATTGTATCACACATGGTCCTCAGCGTTATATTGTATCACACACACGGTCCTCAGTGTTATATTGTATCACACACGGTCCTCAGTGTTATACTGTATCACACACACGGTCCTCACTGTTATATTGTATCACACACGGTCCTCAGTGTTATAATGTATCACACACACGGTCCTCAGTGTTATATTGTATCACACACACACGGTCCTCAGTGTTATATTGTATCACACACGCTCCTCAGTGTTATACTGTATCACACACGGTCCTCAGTGTTATATTGTATGACACATGCTCCTCAGTGTTATATTGTATCACACACACGGTCCTCAGTGTTATATTGTATCACACACGGTCCTCAGTGTTATATTGTATCACACACACGGTCCTCAGTGTTATATTGTATCACACACACGGTCCTCAGTGTTATACTGTATCACACACACGGTCCTCAGTGTTATACTGTATCACACACACGGTCCTCAGTGTTATATTGTATCACACACGCTCCTCAGTGTTATATTGTATCACACACACGGTCCTCAGTGTTATAATGTATCACACACGGTCCTCAGTGTTATAATGTATCACACACACGGTCCTCAGTGTTATATTGTATCACACACACGGTCCTCAGTGTTATATTGTATCACACACGGTCCTCAGTGTTATATTGTATCACACACGCTCCTCAGTGTTATATTGTATCACACACGCTCCTCAGTGTTATATTGTATCACACACGCTCCTCAGTGTTATATTGTATCACACACGCTCCTCAGTGTTATATTGTATCACACACACGGTCCTCAGTGTTATACTGTATCACACACACGGTCCTCAGTGTTATACTGTATCACACACACGGTCCTCAGTGTTATATTGTATCACACACACACGGTCCTCAGTGTTATACTGTATCACACACGGTCCTCAGCGTTATATTGTATCACACACGGTCCTCAGCGTTATATTGTATCACACACGGTCCTCAGCGTTATATTGTATCACACATGGTCCTCAGCGTTATATTGTATCACACACACGGTCCTCAGTGTTATATTGTATCACACACGGTCCTCAGTGTTATATTGTATCACACACACGGTCCTCAGTGTTATATTGTATCACACACACGGTCCTCAGTGTTATAATGTATCACACACACGGTCCTCAGAGAAGTCCTACGTAAGCGACACATTTTAATATTGATTATTTTGCTATTTCCAGGTTCTTCCAGTATTTTTGTGGTCTTCCCTCGGTACGGAGGATGGCTGCTCGGCTGGCGGTGGCGACACTTTTCTTTCTTTCCTGCTGTGGTTTGCATTTCTTGATGTTAAGCAGTATTCCATATTTCAGGCAGCACATTTACGAGATAAAAGGAGGATTATCCGTCCAGTGATTGCACGCTCTGCCGCTGAGGTCACCTGTCTCCAGCTGGATTCTACACGAATTGGAAAAGCTAACGGACACTGATCAAAACTTCTGTACGTGTGGCCATTAAGGCGGTATACGATGACGTCCGGACCGCAGGATGGTGTGGGGGGCACCTATAAATCCCTACCACTGTGACACCTGCACTTCTTATAGGACCACTCATCCTAAAGCCCAAACCGTATATTAGTGCCGGAGCCTCACTCTTTGTAATAGTAACCACTGGATCCTGAGATCCCGTTCAACCAGGGGCCACATCTGCTGCACTAGCAACCACTGGATCCAGAGATCCCGTCCAACCAGGGGCCACATCTGCACTATTAACCACTGGATCCCGAGATCCCGTCCAACCAGGGGCCACATCTGCACTAGTAACCACTGGATCCCGAGATGCCGTCCAACCAGGGGCCACATCTACTGCACTAGTAACCACAGGATCCCAAGATCCCGTCCAACCAGGGGTCACATCTGCTGCACTAGTAACCACTGGATCCCGAGATCCAGTCCAACCAGGGGCCACATCTACTGCACTAGTAACTACAGGATCCCAAGATCCCGTCCAACCAGGGGTCACATCTGCTGCACTAGTAACCACTGGATCCCGAGATCCAGTCCAACCAGGGGCCACATCTGCACTAGTAACCACTGGATCCCGAGATCACGTCCAACCAGGGGCCACATCAGCTGCTCTTTGCAGTTTCTTTGCTCCTTTTCACACTCCAGTGACATCCTGATAGGTTAATGGCTTCTTCTGTGTGTGAGATGGAGAGATTAGATTGTAAGCTCCTGGTAGAGATAAACTGTGAGAGCAGATTAAATCCTGAGCTCCTGGGTAAAGGGATGATGGGGAGATGTAGTGTATGAAATATGGGGTACTGTTTCTCCTTGTGGAGAGTGACATGCCCGGAATTCCAGTGTGAGGCGGCTTATAAGCCATGCAGTGCTCCTCTGAGAAACGAAACACGGAAATGTGCAAATTGTATGAAATAGGAAGGTATATCTGTGATCTCTCGGAGACGGGATGATGGGAGTTATGCATTGTGTGGACGGCGTGCTCCTGGAGTAAGATATTATGGGATGGATAAATTAACAAGTGCATTAGAAATGTGTGAATATTAACCCTTCCTGGTCATGGACACACAATCTTGACGTTCTCACGTGATGATATTTATTCTTCTCGTGTGATCAGTATTATGATGCTGACATCTCTAGCCAGAAAGGGTTAATATTCACACATTCCGCAGTAAACGATACATTTTGCATTTTGATACATTTCAGGTGCTGCCACTTTCTGGTTTCTTTTTTTTGCCCCCAGCTTTTTATTTTTAGCTTCTTTTCTCTTTTTTTTTTTTCCATGAGAACAATCAGGCCTCAGAGCCCATAATCCAGCGCAGACCTTAGCACAGTCCCTGTGGGATGACACTGGCCTCCTTATCTCCTGCTCCCATGTCAGGGGTCAGAGTGCACATGGTGGGGCCTTGTCCTCATCAAATCAAGCCATGTGAGGAATGGCAGCACCCAGATATGTCAGAAAAACAAAAGGCAAAATCTCCCCCTAAAAGTGAAGAATTGGAGCTGCTGCCATCCTCATCGCCACTGGGTTCCCAGAACTCTCCTCACGACCAGCACAGTATGACTGCAGCTTGCTTGGGATTTTGCAACATTATCTTTCAGCAAATTATTTTGTAAGATTAAGTGTTTATCACTTTCCTACTAGAGTTTATTTAGCTGTTGTCCCATATCCCTTCACTCCTTCCAGGAATATATGTCCCTCATACTGGTATAAATGTCCTCATCCTGGTATATACAGCTCTGGCAAAAATTAAGAGCCCACTGCACAGTTTTATAAAAATCCGCTTCTCTCCATGTCTGACAGCCATTCCTTTCCAGCGTCAGCTGAATTCCAACCAGAGTACACGAAAGATGTATATCTTTGTACCGTGTTAGCCAGTAGATAGAAAAATATTCAGAATTGAGCGTCCTCAGTAGTTGATACCTTTTAATGGCTAACTGAAAAGATGGTGACACATTACAAGCTTTCCAGACTACTCAGGTCTCTTCATCAGGCAAAGACTAATACAAAATCTGAAGAATCACATATTTATGCACAATTCAGCACAGAAAAAATGCAATGGATAAGACAAGTGTCAACCATTGTGACATCATAATGAGGGGCAGGGCTTCATACACACACACTTTTTCTCCATTATGTAGATAGGGGCATAATTGTTTGGTGAATTGGAACGCGCAAGGTTAAAATGTCGCCTCACAACATAGCCTAGAACACTCTTGGGGTCCAGACATGTGACTGTGCCAAATTTTGTGGCTGTAGCTGCGACGGTGCGGATGTCAATCCCGGACATACACACACACACACACATACATACACACACTTGAGCTTTATATATTAGATATATATATATGTCTCCCATCCTGGTATAAATGTTCTGTCAATAACCTGAGTGTGAAGAGCATCATGTTCCGAGAAGCTGACAATCTTTGGGGTGGTCATGTTGTGCCATAAAGATAAGTCACTTTCCCGAAGTAGATGCTTAAACAAGGAGACGTGTCCATGGCTTCAGCCTCATCAGATCAGACACAAGGCTTTCCTATCGGTTTCATCTGCTTCCTAATATTTCCCAAAGGAGACGGCTCATTCCCATCACCTTGTGCTCGTCGTAAACAGCGCAGCGAGGATCCGTGTCCAGACACATACGGTCGGAATTTGCTTTATAACTGAACGCTGTAAACAATAAACCGAAAACATATTTCCCGTGTCCTTAATATGTAACATTAAATGCAAATCTGGCAGAAAAGTCAACAGTAATTTGTGCAGCTGTGCGGAGGGTTAACCCTTCCTATGGCATCCAGCCCTCGTGTATCAGAACCCGGCACCGCTCCGGGGGGTTCAGGTCCACGTGGGTTTTATTACCAGAGAAATTACAGATTTACATAAAAATAGATGGCGAGCGAGTGCCGCAACAGGGACATAATGGCTACTCATTAGAAATGTAAGAAATTGTTCTGAGTGTTTTTGCAAAGTTATTACTGGATATAATAATTCAGGACAGATGTAAATAAAAGAGTGTGATAAATGGGTCACTGATCTGCCGAATAACGGGAAAATATGGAATAAATAGGAACATTGATATGGCCTCATAGATACAATAACAAAAGTGTAATAATACTGCCCATATGTATCTACTATATAATTTTCTAATTCTGTCCATCTGTCTGTCTGTAATGGATGTATGATGGGTATGTGGGCACGGGACTATGGGATGGAGGATAATTATAATTTGTTATAACTAACCACAGTTAGTTACTATGCCCGGGCAGCGCCGGGCTCTTCAGCTAGTACAAGAATATAACCCTATGTACAAGAATATAACTACTATAACACTGCCCCTATGTACAAGAATATAACTACTATAATACTGCTCCTATGTACAAGAATATAACTACTATAATACTGCCCCTATGTACAAGAATATAACTACTATAATACTGCCCCTATATACAAGAATATAACTACTATAATACTGCTCCTATGTACAAGAATATAACTACTATAATACTGCCCCTATGTACAAGAATATAACTACTATAATACTGCTCCCTATATACAAGAATATAACTACTATAATACTGCCCCTATATACAAGAATATAACTACTATAATACTGCTCCTATGTACAAGAATATAACTACTATAATACTGCCCCCTATGTACAAGAATATAACTACTATAATACTGCCCCCTATGTACAAGAATATAACTACTATAATACTGCTCCTATGTACAAGAATATAACTACTATAATACTGTTCCCTATGTACAAGAATATAACTACTATAATACTGCCCCTATGTACAAGAATATAACTACTATAATACTGCCCCTATGTACAAGAATATAACTACTATAATACTCCCCCTATGTACAGGAATATAACTACTATAATACTGCTCCTATGTACAAGAATATAACTACTATAATACTGCTCCTATGTATAAGAATATAACTACTATAATACTGCTCCTATATACAAGAATATTACTACTATAATACTGCTCCTATGTATAAGAATATAACTACTATAATACTCCTCCATGTACAAGAATATAACTACTATAATACTGCTCCTATGTATAAGAATATAACTACTATAATACTGCTCCTATATACAAGAATATAACTACTATAATACTGCTCCTATGTACAAGAATATAACTACTATAACACTGCCCCTATATACAAGAATATAACTACTATAATACTGCTCCTATGTACAAGAATATAACTACTATAATACTGCCCCTATGTACAAGAATATAACTACTATAATACTGCTCCTATGTATAAGAATATAACTACTATAATACTGCCCCCTATGTACAGGAATATAACTACTATAACACTGCTCCTATGTACAAGAATATAACTACTATAATACTGCTCCCTATGTACAAGAATATAACTACTATAATACTGCTCCTATGTATAAGAATATAACTACTATAATACTGCCCCCTATGTACAGGAATATAACTACTATAATACTGCTCCTATGAACAAGAATATAACTACTATAATACTGCTCCATGTACAAGAATATAACTACTATAATACTGCTCCTATGTATAAGAATATAACTACTATAATACTGCTCCTATATACAAGAATATAACTACTATAATACTGCTCCTATCTACAAGAATATAACTACTATAATACTGCCCCTATGTGCAAGAATATAACTACTATAATACTGCCTCCTATGTACAAGAAAATAACTACTATAATACTGCCTCCTATGTACAAGAATATAACTACTATAATACTGCCCCCTATGTACAAGAATATAACTACTATAATACTGCCTCCTATGTACAAGAATATAACTACTATAACACTGCTCCTATGTACAAGAATATAACTACTATAATACTGCTCCTATGTACAAGAACATAACTACTATAATACTGCCTCCTATGTACAAGAACATAACTACTATAATACTGCCTCCTATGTACAAGAACATAACTACTATAATACTGCCTCCTATGTACAAGAATATAACTACTATAATACTCCCCCTATGTACAAGAATATAACTACTATAATACTGCTCCTATGTACAAGAACATAACTACTATAATACTGCCTCCTATGTACAAGAATATAACTACTATAATACTGCCCCTATGTACAAGAATATATAACTACTATAATACTGCTCCTATGTACAAGAATATAACTACTATAATACTGCTCCTATGTACAAGAATATAACTACTATAATACTGCCCCTATGTACAAGAATATAACTACTATAATACTGCTCCTATACAAGAATATAACTACTATAATACTGCTCCTATGTACAAGAATATAACTACTATAATACTGCCCCTATGTACAAGAATATAACTACTATAATACTGCTCCTATGTACAAGAATATAACTACTATAATACTGCCCCTATGTACAAGAATATAACTACTATAATACTGCCTCCTATGTACAAGAATATAACTACTATAATACTGCCTCCTATGTACAAGAATATAACTACTATAATACTGCCCCTATGTACAAGAATATAACTACTATAATACTGCTCCTATGTACAAGAATATAACTACTATAATACTGCTCCTATGTACAAGAATATAACTACTATAATACTGCCTCCTATGTTCAAGAATATAACTACTATAATACTGCCCCCTATATACAAGAATATAACTACTAAAATACTGCCCCTATCTCAAGAATATAACTACTATAATACTGCTCCTATGTATAAGAATATAACTACTATAATACTGCTCCTATGTACAAGAATATAACTACTATCATACTGCCCCCTATGTACAAGAATATAACTACTATAATACTGCACCCTATGTACAAGAATATAACTACTATAATACTGCTCCTATGTACAAGAATAAAACTACTATAATACTGCTCCTTTATACAAGAATATAACTACTATAATACTGCTCCTATGTACAAGAATATAACTACTATAATACTGCCGCTATGTACAAGAATATAACTACTATAATACTGCCCCCTATGTACAAGAATATAACTACTATAATACTGCCCCCTATGTACAAGAATATAACTACTATAATACTGTCCCTATGTACAAGAATATAACTACTATAATACTGCCCCCTATGTACAAGAATATAACTACTATAATACTGCTTCTTTATACAAGAATATAACTACTATAATACTGCCCCTATGTACAAGAATGTAACTACTATAATACTGCTCCTATGTACAAGAATATAACTACTATAATACTGCCCCCTATGTACAAGAATATAACTACAATACTGCCCCCTATGTACAAGAATATAACTACTATAATACTGATCCTTTATACAAGAATATAACTACTATAATACTGCCCCCTATGTACAAGAATATAACTACTATAATACTGCTCCTATGTACAAGAATAAAACTACTATAATACTGCTCCTTTATACAAGAATATAACTACTATTATATTGCTCCTATGTACAAGAATATAACTACTATAATACTGCCCCTATGTACAAGAATATAACTACTATAATACTGCCTCCTATGTACAAGAATATAACTACTATAATACTGCCCCTATGTACAAGAATGTAACTACTATAATACTGCTCCCTATGTACAAGAATATAACTACTATAATACTTCCCCCTATGTACAAGAATATAACTACTGTAATACTGCTCCTATGTACAAGAATAAAACTACTATAATACTGCTCCTTTATACAAGAATATAACTACTATAATACTGCTCCTATGTACAAGAATATAACTACTATAATACTGCCCCCTATGTACAAGAATATATCTACTATAATACTGCTCCTATGTACAAGAATAAAACTACTATAATACTGCTCCTTTATACAAGAATATAACTACTATAATACTGCTCCTTTATACAAGAATATAACTACTATAATACTGCCCCCTATGTACAAGAATATAACTACTATAATACTGCTCCTATGTACAAGAATAAAACTACTATAATACTGCTCCTTTATACAAGAATATAACTACTATAATACTGCTCCTATGTACAAGAATATAACTACTATAATACTGCCCCCGTGTATAAGAATATAACTACTATAATACTGCCCCTATGTACAAGAATATAACTACTATAATACTGTCCCTATGTACAAGAATATAACTACTATAATACTGCCCCCGTGTACAAGAATATAACTACTATAATACTGCCCCCTATGTACAAGAATATAACTACCATAACACTGTCCCTATGTACAAGAATATAACTACTATAATACTGCCCCCTATGTACAAGAATATAACTACTATAATACTGTCCCTATGTACAAGAATATAACTACTAGAATACTGCCCCCTATGTACAAGAATATAACTACTATAATACTGCTCCCTATATACAAGAATATAACTACTATAATACTGCCCCCTATGTACAAGAATATAACTACTATAATACTGCCCCTATCTACAAGAATATAACTACTATAATACTGCTCCTATGTACAAGAATATAACTATCATACTGCCCCCTATGTACAAGAATATAACTACTATAATACTGCTCCTATGTACAAGAATATAACTACTATAATACTGCCCCCTATGTATAAGAATATATCTACTATAGCACTGCTCCTATGTACAAGAATATAACTACTATAATACTGCCTCCTATGTACAAGAATATAACTACTATAATACTGCCTCCTATGTACAAGAATATAACTACTATAATACTGCCTCCTATGTACAAGAATATATCTACTATAATACTGCTCCTATGTACAAGAATATAACTACTATAATACTGCTCCTATGTACAAGAATATAACTACTATAATACTGCCCCATATACAAGAATATAACTACTATAATACTGCTCCTATGTAGAAGAATATAACTACTATAATACTGCCCCCTATGTACAAGAATATAACTACTATAATACAGCCTCCTATGTACAAGAATATAACTACTATAATATTGCCCCCTATGTACAAGAATATAACTACTATAATACTGCCCCTATATACAAGAATATAACTACTATAATACTGCCCCTATGTACAGGAATATAACTACTATAATACTGCCTCCTATGTACAAGAATATAACTACAATAATACTGCCTCCTATGTACAAGAATATAACTACTATAATACTGCCCCATGTACAAGAATATAACTACCATAATACTGCCCCTATATACAAGAATATAACTACTATAATACTGCTCCCTATGTACAAGAATATAACTACTATAATACTGCCCCTCTATACAAGAATATAACTACTATAATACTGCTCCCTATGTACAAGAATATAACTACTATAATACTGCTCCTATATACAAGAATATAACTACTATAATACTGCTCCTATGTACAGGAATATAACTACTATAATACTGCCCCTATGTACAAAAATATAACTACTATAATACTGCCCCTATATACAAGAATATAACTACTATAATACTGCCCCTATGTACAAGAATATAACTACTATAATACTGCCCCTATATACAAGAATATAACTACTATAATACTGCTCCCTATGTACAAGAATATAACTACTATAATACTGCCCCTCTATACAAGAATATAACTACTATAATACTGCCCCCTATGTACAAGAATATAACTACTATAATACTGCCCCCTATGAACAAGAATATAACTACTATAATACTGCCCCCTATATACAAGAATATAACTACTATAATACTGCCCCTATGTACAAGAATATAACTACTATAATACTGCCTCCTATGTACAAGAATATAACTACTATAATACTGACCCTATGTACAAGAATATATCTACTATAATACTGCTCCTATGTACAAGAATATAACTACTATAATACTGCCCCTATGTACAAGAATATAACTACTATAATACTGCCTCCTATGTACAAGAATATAACTACTATAATACTGCCCCTATGTACAAGAATATAACTACTATAATACTCCCTCTATGTACAAGAATATATCTACTATAATACTGCCCCTATGTACAAGAATATAACTACTATAATATTGCCCTCTATTGATAAGAATTCAGCTGTTGTCCCTTCTATCGTGTTGCTGTATATTTGTTATTTCCTTATTTACGTTTATTATGACAACTTTTCATACTTTCTTGCTGAATGTTCTGATCAGGAAATACTTTAGTATTGTAATTTCCTTTGATGCCGAGTTTTCGCTTCTGATGTTTTCACCACGTTTCTGTTTCTATTTCCGATCTTTTGATATCACATCAGATTTGTAAACAGAGTCTGTGACTCGTCCGCCATGTTGCAGTCATGTGTATTGCCGCCATACTTGAACTCTTTAATGTCGGTGGAATAACAGTTAGTGGCGGGTTTATTACAGGCGGTTATGGTGTTATCCACAGGATCTCGTGTTTTTGCAGATTTGGGAGGTTGATGATGGTCTGGAAATGATCAGTGATATTGCTGGGGGGGGCGATTTGTGCATTTTTGCTGCTGCAGATGGAATCATGGCTTCACTGTTCTCATCCCTGCTCAGAGCTTCTAGATATGATGCTGTTCACATGGATACATACTGGAGATCTGCTGGAGGCACCGGCCCCGGGAGTCACAGCACCAGAACTAATTCTTGGGGTGTGTTCACCATGACAGGTGTGTAACTGATCACTGTGAGTGCTCGTGGCTACCATGTATGTGGCCACCCCGACCTCTCGTTCACCAAGCTTCACTTTAACCCCTGCAGCCCCAGACTCCATGATGCACAATAAAATAAGATATACACATGAAGGTGGACGACTTATTATCACTTGTCTTTCAGGATTGACCAATCACAGCTCGGTCTACACAATGTAGCAAGAAAAAGCTACTGCAAGACGCACGGACGTGAAGGACAGTCATGAGGGTGCGGGGTTCAGGGACGGACTACGTTATGGATAGGGGAAGATACTGCTTCAAATAGGGGAAGAAGCTTACGCGAAACGCGCGTCGGGGAGCCTTTGCCACCAGCAGGTCAGGTATTCTAATCAGCTGCTATGTTCACTTTGACTTATGTTTTCTCCTTGTGACTAATGGGTCCTTATTTGCACATGTGACATTTTTTTGTCTACACACTAGTGAATTTTAATCTATGTTTATGGCTTTAAAATTATTGTTGACACATGGCAATATTTTTGAATTACTTTCAAATCTTTATTTAGAGATTTTATTACCCTTGTAAAATAGCATTCAGGGCTCTACATATGTGTTGCCACATGGTAATATCTTAGATCACCTTAATTATCTGTATGGAGGTCGACTTGTCCTTATCAGGAGCTTAAATTTTTATGCACTTTGCACTTTATAAGTTTCAACAGTAATTGGAAATATTCTTTAGCCATGAGATTTTTGTGTATTTTTGGACATCTAATAGGAGGGTATATACATTTTGTATAGCATCTTTTTTAGATAGCCCATGTTTGGTATTCTACTGACACTTCACTTTCTTTGGGATGATTATTTACCCTGTTCATGTGCACAGTTGCTTTAGATGAGATAATGAGTGTTTTGTAACCCTTTTTTTGGATAAGAATATTATATCTGATGCACTCAATTACTATATGTCTATCCCATAGTTCTGCCTTTGAGTGTCCCTGCTGTTGGTAGCTACAGTTTTGCATCTATACATCTCTATTCTGGATTATAATTATCATTATGAGTACTACTTTGATGATGTATGAAAATATATGTTTTAATAAAATGTCTTTTCTATTAATGGTATAAACTTCCCTTTCTTTTTTTGATTGAATACATTATATATAGGAAGTATTTATTAGGCCATACTGTTTGGTATAGAATTCCAATCAGTATGTCTTTGGAATGTGAGAGGAAACCTATGCAAACACGGGGAGAACATACAAACTCCTTTAGCCACGGGAAGCGCAGGGCAAAGTATTCTGAATACACAGGTGGAGCCTCTTGAAGGAAAGAACTGCTTAAAGAGGACACTTCCCAAGCTCAAAAATTTGAGTTATATACCTTAAACATCCCGGAGTCTGCCGCTGTTTTCGTGTTTGTGCTGCTTCGCTCCGTTGCAGAGATATTCACATTTGTTACATTGGGAGCACAGCATGGGAAATCTCTGCTTGTACCGCAACTGCGCGTTTTTTCATTCCCCTCCCAGACACTTTCGGTCACAGATCATCTGCATCTGGTCTGCTAAATCAGTTGCCTAACTGTGAATGATACTGTCTGGCAAAGAGGGGTGATAGCGAGCCCACCATCTGCCAACAGACTGAAGAAAATCGCAGTTTACAAGCAGAAATTTCCCTATACTGTATACAGGGCGGTGGCTGCAGACTGGATCTTATCATGTATCTCTGTATACAGGGAGCTCCCCCTAGTGGTGGCTGCAGAAAGGATCTTATCCTGTATCTCTGTGTACAGGGAGCTCCCCCTAGTGGTGACTGCAGACAGGATCTTATCATGTATCTCTGTATACAGGAAGTTCCCCCTAGTGGTGGCTGCAGACAGGATCTTATTATGTATCTCTGTATACAGGGAGCTCCCCCTAGTGGTGTCTGCAGACAGGATCTTATCATGTATCTCTGTATACAGGGAGCTACCCCTAGCGGTGGCCGCAGACAGAATCTTATCATGTATCTCTGTGTACGAGGAGCTCCCACTAGTGGTGGCTGCAGACAGGATCTTAAGTATCTCTGTATACAGGGAGCTCCCCCTAGTGGTGGCTACAGACAGAATCTTATGTATCTCTGTATACAGGGAGCGCCCACTAGTGGTGGCTGCAGACAGGATCTTATGTATCTCTGTATACAGGGAGCTCCCCCTAGTGGTGACTGCAGACAGGATCTTATCATGTATCTCTGTATACAAGGAGCTCCCCCTAGTGGTTACTGGAGACAGGATCTTATCATGTATCTCTGTATACAAGGAGCTCCCCCTAGTGGTGACTGGAGACAGGATCTTATCATGTATCTCTGTATACAAGGAGCTCCCCCTAGTGGTGGCTGCAGACAGGATCTTATCATGTATATCTGTATATAGGCAGCTCCCCCTAGTGGTGGCTGCAGACATATTTGTATCATGTATCTCAGTGTGACAAGGCAGTAGGGACTATAAGGTGCCAAATTGCCAAATTTGGTCTTTGGTGACATCACTTACTTCACAGTGATGACAGGTGTCTATGACTAAGCGAGTTGTGTCAGCGTAAACATTTTGCGTAGAAATTGCTTATACTTTTCAGTTCCTCTTCCCTTATCCCATACTCTACTTTTTGGGTTATTGGGATCACTTTTCAAGTTGGAAGCAAATCTGCATGAAAATAAAAACTTGTCCAAAGTTTATGAATAAGAAGCAGATTCTGTGTGTGGTCCTGAAATTTGAGCTTCCCGTGAGTCCGCTGCTGGCAATAACCTCCCAACAGTAGTGGATACTGCAGATCTCATGCACTCTGCCACCACCACGCCCTTGCTGGGGGGCCGGATCCCTTGAATCAGCCTCTGGAGTTGTTGCATTAAAACCCTTTAATATGGGCGGATAATTGGGAAAAAGGCGTTCATAGGCCCGCTCGCTCCTGCTTATGGGCACATTTAATAAAGAGGGCAGCTGTCACGGGGTCCTTCTCTGGTATCACACAATCAACAGAGCAAGAGGAGAGTTAACAATTCCAAGACATTTATTCAGGCAAAAATATGAAAGGTCCATATTCAGTCCACCACACAAAGGATAAGATAGGCCAGAATCTGAATGCAGTTCAGTAACAGTATAACATGTCCAGGGAGATGAGAGTCCAAAATCCAGCTGACAGTGATAACATGTTCCATATATTCTTCTTTCTCTCCGAAGTCCTGTCTTCACACCATGCTCTGCACACAGCAACTGACTTGCCCAGCCCCTGTCCTCCCCAGCCCCCTCATTATGTCCAGGGAGAGTCAAACCGGTTTGGCGGTTTCAGGCCTCCCAGACTTGACAAAAGGTGCCTGGGGGATTATGACACTACAGGGGGTCATCAAGAGTCATAGATAAAAGTCAGGCTGCAGACATACAAGGCATCAAGATTAACACTATGCAAATCAGTGAAATAGCAATATACACAAAATCATATCCATATAGCATATCACACCATCACAACCTCTCCCCCCTCATAATTTGTGAGCACGCTATGAGGTCTACACAGACCTCTGGCCTGCTCACTATAGTCCACATTGCTCAATCGTTTATAGTTCCTTGTACAGTGGCAGGGGTTGCAATAATTATAAGCACTTGATGTCCTTCCATAAATTCCCGGGTCCTGGCGTTACGGTCATACCAGGTTCCTTGACAGGACTGGGCCATTTGCTGTTGATCATTAGCCACTAGCTGGGCGAGACGATCTCTGAACTCTAAACTCTAGAACGTAGAGAATGATGGGCATTCCAATGTCTGTGATATCTCCCTCCAATTGTTCTTTCAGAAGATTGAGAGGCTCACGGACCTTCTGGCCAAACAGATTGCTCCTCAGTGGGGTCCAGATGTTGTGGTGCTTGAAGGGCCTGTAGTCAGGTGACTGCTCCCACAAAATGACACTGTAACTCCCCAATGTCGTTCCCAAGGAGGATATCTGTAGGAAGTCCTCCCATAACTCCAATCCAGCACAGTTTTTCTCCAAAACCATAATCCAAACGCACCAAAGCTCGCTGTATATATTTGCGGGCACCCCCCGCCAAGACAATGGGAATTCCTGCACCCTGGTGAATTGCCTCGGGTCGAACCACACGGGTGTCAGCGATAGAAATGCCCCCGTGTCTCTAAATCCTGACACTTTGTATCCATCAATTAAGACATCCTGCAGGTGGCGTTGCCGTTGCTCTGGGTAGCCAAAGGACAGAGGCTGAAGTCCGTACACTCCAGGAGGAGTATCTATGGTGCCGTGGTCGGTGGTCCACTCTGGTGGGGGTGGTGGTAGCTCTTCCTCAGTTGTGGTGGAATGTACAAGATGCACTGGACGAGGTGGGGCTGCGTGGGGCTCCCTCCGAATCCTTGAGAGACATCCAAACTGCAAATGTCCAGGTTGCCCACACACATAACATCTCCTCTCTGTGATACCCCCAGGTCGTGGTCGGAACTGTTGGGGCCCAGGATTGTGAGGCGTGATGGTCATCGGCTTGCGACTAGGTGGAAGGGCAGATATAATCTGAGGGGGACGGGGTGCGGGAGCAGGCTGTGGTTCATTGTCCAGAAGCCTCCTCCATTGCGGTCGGATAGTAAGGGCTTCATCGGCCAGGACTGCAGCTTTATCCACGGTACACGGCGTGCACTCCTGGACCCATTCCCGTACATCTGCAGGGCACTTGGCAAGAAATTGTTCTATAAGGAACGCCTGTATAACATCTTCCACAGTAAAGGCGTTTTCTGCTTCCAGCCATCTCCGACATGCCTGGGACATCTTATGTGCATACATCTTAAACGATCCCCCCGTGGTGCATGGGAGGTCTCGGAACTTGGCCCTATATGAGTCTGGGGTGATAGCATGGTAATCCAGGATAGTCTGCTTTACAATGCTATAATCCCGATTCCGCTGTGCGTCAATGGTTCGGTAAGCCTCCGCCATGCTTCCGTTCAGGAGCCCCACTAACAAACGCATCCAGCTAGAGTGGGGCACCTCCATCACAGCACACTGCTGCTCAAAGTCCTTGAAGAACCCCTCCACATCTCCAGAATCTTCATCAAATGGCTTAAACTCTGTCCGGGTGATCCGTACAGGCTCCCTGATTATTGGGGTTACACTCCACATTGCATTACTCCCTCTTTCAAGCTCCATTGCTTCTTGTCTCCGCTGTGCCCGGCGGGCAGCCTCCTCCTTGTACTCCTGAGAGACTCCGGGGCCCAGAACCGCCATCTCTTCTTCGTACCACACCACCCACTGGCTTTTGGGGGTGGGGATCCCTGTCTCCAGTGCTCGTCCTTCAGACATATGGGAGTAGGTGGCCTGACTAGCACCCACCAGTAGGTCAATTAAGACCTCTTTAGTCAGTCCCTGGTAGTTCAGGCCCAGGTCTTTGGCTCTCTCCTGTAAACTGGATACAGTCCAATTTCTGTACTCACTCTGTGGGTGGTTCTCCATTGGGTTACGCTCTATTGATCCCACCGCTGCCACCAGTTCTCACGGGGTCCTTCTCTGGTATCACACAATCAACAGAGCAAGAGGAGAGTGAACAATTCCAAGACATTTATTTAGGCAAAAATATGAAAGGTCCATATTCAGTCCACCACACAAAGGATAAGATAGTCCAGAATCTGAATGCAGTTCAGTAACAGTATAACATGTCCAGGGAGATGAGAGTCCAAAATCCAGCTGACAGTGATAACATGTTCCATATATTCTTCTTTCTCTCCGAAGTCCTGTCTTCACACCATGCTCTGCACACAGCAACTGACTTGCCCAGCCCCTGTCCTCCCCAGCCCCCCTCATTATGTCCAGGGAGAGTCAAACCGGTTTGGCGGTTTTCAGGCCTCCCAGACTTGACAAAAGGTGCCTGGGGGATTATGACACTACAGGGGGTCATCAAGAGTCATAGATAAAAGTCAGGCTGCAGACATACAAGGCATCAAGATTAACACTATGCAAATCAGTGAAATAGCAATATACACAAAATGATATCCATATAGCATATCACACTATCACAGCAGCAAACAACCAAATAACAAGAAAAATGCTTTCATTGGGCGTGAAGACTTATAATCTGATCAAGTCTGAAAATCATTGCGCTCGGCAGCACATCCCGTGTGAACAGGAAGTATGCTGCCGATGCCCCTTTAACCAGGCTTTAATCTAGAGATAGTCTCTCTTCGTCAACCGGATGTTTTGACAACATGGCTTGATGTAATCTGATAAATCAGCTCAGATTTGTGCTGACAAACCCACTAAAATGGGATCTGTAATAATGACCAGGGCCGCCATCAGGGCATTACTGCCCTTACTGCCGTATGGGGCCTGATGAGTAGAGGGAGACTGCAGTTTTTCCAAGAGAGGGTGGTGGGACTGTTGACGGTTCGAGGGCTGGAGGCGGGGCTAGGGTGGAGCCTGGGCAGAGTTTGCGAATATGGGGCCCCGAAATTCCTAGTGCCAGCCCTGATAATGACTGCACCCTCCTCAGCAATAGGTTACTGCATGCTGCATTGACAAGTATAGGAGAATCTTCTCACCTTTATTGTGACTGGTCTTCTTCTTTACAGGCAGATTGTACTGGTGCATAGAAATGCACTGGAATATAGAGTGTCTTCTGCAAGTAAAATAAAGTCAGATTTTAGTCTTCCTTAAATAATATTTGTGCCCCTAATCATAACAACCCACACAACACAGTGATTTCAATATTTACGATGATCGGTAAATGATGTGTAAAAAATGGCGTGGTGGAAGCCATAAGAAATATAATAAAAATGTAACGCTGACTCAGTGTTCACATTTAGCGTAAATGCTGCGTTTTTTCTGTATGTTTTCTGCAGGTGTCAGCACTACAATAATCTTCTCTGAGTATTGCTTTCTGGCAGATTTTTTTATGCCTCTTTCCCCTTATTTGATGCGTTTTTGGTGCAGATGTGAAGCCGCATTTTTTATTTTTATAGTAGAGAAAATCTCTGATTCTGCTCTTAAAACCACAGCTGCGTTTTTCACAGACGCTTTTTCAGACTCCTCATAGAAGCTTATACAAAAAAATCAAATGTTCATCTGCAGAAAAAAAAACAGCGTTTCCTCTACATGTGAACAGTCACATTAGTGTAAACGTCACTTACGGGTCCCTGTAGTCTCCTATTGTACAAGGACAATTATCGTCCTGTTATTTACTGATATGTGATATTTAGCTTTCAATAATCTCTTAAAAATCAGATTGTTCTGTAACACGACGGCTCAGTGGTTATGAGGATTTATGTAGTATATATAGTATATGGGGAGTGCAATGGCTCAGTGGTTAGGTGTTATGTAGTATATATCGTATATAGGCAGTGTGATAGCTCAGTGGTTAGGTGTTATGTAGTATATATTGTATATGGGCAGTGCGATGGCTCAATGGTTAGGTGTTATGTAGTATATATCGTATATAGGCAGTATGATGGCTCAATGGTTAGGTGTTATGTAGAATATATTGTATATGTACAATGAGATGGCTCAGTGGTTAGGAGGTGTTATTTAGTATATATCGTATATAGGCAGTGTAATGGCTCAGTGGTTAGGAGGTGTTATGTAGTATATATTGTATATGGGCAGTGCGAGGGCTCAATGGTTAGGTGTTATGTAGCATATATTGTATATGTACAATGAGATGGCTCAGTGGTTAGGTGTTATTTAGTATATATCGTATATAGTCAGTGTAATGGCTCAGTGGTTAGTTGTTATGTAGTATATATCGTATATAGGCAGTGTGATGGCTCAGTGGTTAGGAGGTGTTATGTAGTATATATCGTATATAGGCAGTGTGATGGCTCAGTGGTTAGGAGGTGTTATGTAGCATATATCGTATATAGGCAGTGTGATGGCTCAGTGGTAAGGAGGTGTTATGTAGTATATATCGTATATAGGCAGTGTGATGGCTCAGTGGTTAGGTGTTATGTAGTATATATTGTATATAGGCAGTGTGAGGGCTCAGTGGTTAGGAGGTGTTATGTAGTATATATCTTATATAGGCAGTGTGATGGCTCAGTGGTTAGGAGGTGTTATGTAGTATATATCGTATATAGGCAGTGTAATGGCTCAGTGGTTAGTTGTTATGTAGTATATATCGTATATAGGCAGTGTGATGGCTCAGTGGTTAGGAGGTGTTATGTAGTATATATCGTATATAGGCAGTGTGATGGCTCAGTGGTTAGGAGGTGTTATGTAGTATATATTGTATATAGGCAGTGTGATGGCTCAGTGGTAAGGAGGTGTTATGTAGTATATATCGTATATAGGCAGTGTGATGGCTCAGTGGTTAGGTGTTATGTAGTATATATTGTATATAGGCAGTGTGAGGGCTCAGTGGTTAGGAGGTGTTATGTAGTATATATCTTATATAGGCAGTGTTATGGCTCAGTGGTTAGGAGGTGTTATGTAGTATATATCGTATATAGGCAGTGTAATGGCTCAGTGGTTAGGTGTTATGTAGTATATATCGTATATAGGCAGTGTAATGGCTCAGTGGTTAGTTGTTATGTAGTATATATCGTATATAGGCAGTGTAATGGCTCAGTGGTTAGTTGTTATGTAGTATATATCGTATATAGGCAGTGTAATGGCTCAGTGGTTGGTTGTTATGTAGTATATATCGTATATAGGCAGTGTAATGGCTCAGTGGTTAGTTGTTATGTAGTATATATCGTATATAGGCAGTGTAATGGCTCAGTGGTTAGTTGTTATGTAGTATATATCGTATATAGGCAGTGTGATGGCTCAGTGGTTGTTATGTAGAATATATTGTATATGTACAATGAGATGGCTCAGTGGTTATAAGGAGTCATGTACCTTATGTGGTGTATGTGCAGCTCATCAGATAGTATCACGACCAATAGCTTAGATACAGCAGCTCAGCAGACAGTATCACAGCAGATTCACTGTATTCAGCGTTTTGGGAGTGAGGTCAGGGACGCTGGTGCCTCCCTGGCGAGGTCGAGCACACGGTGGGGGCTCGCAGGCCGCTCATCACTGGATGTAACTGAATCCAGCAATCTTCCTGGGCTGATGGGGACCACGGGCCAAAAACAACCCCTCTCCCATCCAGCTGGGACCAGCACCAGACTCCGGCTGTGGGTATTCAGAGACCTTTGGCCGTGTCCTCCGCCTGATCCACTGACCCAATGTTCATCACTGCTGAGAAACTGGCCGTTCTGGGGGGCAGTCGCCCCATGTTATGATAGCAGAGGACACCCATGTGGTGCTTCCTCCCAGATAACGCAGGAGCCGCCGCTGTGATGTGGCTCCATGTACACAGGTGAGGTGATGTCCTGCATGTAAATACTGGATCTGTGCAGATATCAGCGCAGCACAGGCCGCCAGCGTTTCATGTCTCCCCTCTGATCCCACCGCAAAGCCAAGCACAATAATGACGGGAATAACGGCAAGTGGTGGGATGGTGAGAAGAGGACGCTCATGTCCCCGTATAAACTCAGCCGCCCGCACTGATACAGCCGCGTTCACACACACGCAACCTATAGTGATATAGCCGCGTTCACACAGACACTCACACCTATAGTGATACAGCCACCTTCACACAATCACACCTATAGATAGTGATACAGCCACGTTCACAAACTCACACCTATAGTGATACAGCCGCGTTCTCACACACACTCAACCTATAGTGATACAGCCACGTTCACACAGACACTAACACCTATATACTGATACAGCCACGTTCACACTCACACCTATAGATACTGATACAGCCACGTTCACACACACACCTATAGTGATAGTCGCGTTCACACACACTCAACCTATAGTGATACAGCCACGTTCACACACTCACACCTATAGTGATACAGCCGCGTTCACACACACACACCTATAGTGATACAGTCGCGTTCACACACACTCAACCTATAGTGATACAGCCGCGTTCACACACTCAACCTATAGTGATACAGCCACGTTCACACACTCACACCTATAGATACTGATACAGCCACGTTCACACACTCACACCTATAGATACTGATACAGCTGCGTTCACACACTCCCACCTATAGTGATACAGCCGTGTTCACACACTCCCACCTATAGTGATACAGTCGCGTTCACACACACTCAACCTATAGTGATACAGCCGCGTTCACACACACACTCAACCTATAGTGATACAGCTGCGTTCACACACACTCAACCTATAGTGATACAGCCGCGTTCACACACACACACACTCAACCTATAGTGATACAGCCGCGTTCACACACTCACCTACAGATACTGTCATGTTCACATACTCACACCTATATATAATGATACAGCCAAATTCACACACTCACACCTATACTGATACAGCCGCGTTCACACACACTTACACCTATACTGATACAGCCGTGTTCACACACACTCACACCTACAGATACAGCCACGTTCACACACACACACCTATAGTGATACAGTCGCGTTCACACACACACACCTATAGTGATACAGTCGCGTTCACACACACTCAACCTATAGTGATACAGCCGCGTTCACACACTCAACCTATAGTGATACAGCCACGTTCACACACTCACACCTATAGATACTGATACAGCCACGTTCACACACTCACACCTATAGATACTGATACAGCTGCGTTCACACACTCCCACCTATAGTGATACAGCCGTGTTCACACACTCCCACCTATAGTGATACAGTCGCGTTCACACACACTCAACCTATAGTGATACAGCCGCGTTCACACACACACTCAACCTATAGTGATACAGCTGCGTTCACACACACTCAACCTATAGTGATACAGCCGCGTTCACACACACACACACACACTCAACCTATAGTGATACAGCCGCGTTCACACACTCACCTACAGATACTGTCATGTTCACATACTCACACCTATATATAATGATACAGCCAAATTCACACACTCACACCTATACTGATACAGCCGCGTTCACACACACTTACACCTATACTGATACAGCCGTGTTCACACACACTCACACCTACAGATACAGCCGCGTTCACACAGAAACTCACACTTATAGATACTGATACAGCCGTTTTAACACAGACACTCACACCTACAGACACTGATACAGCTGCGTTCACACACTCACCTACAGATATTGTCGCATTCACACACACTCACACCTACAGATACAGCTGCGCTCACACACTCACACCTACAGCCGCGTTCACACACACTCACACCTACAGATACAGCTGCGCTCACACACACTCACACCTACAGCCGCGTTCACACACACTCACACCTACAGATACAGGCGCATTCACACACACTCACACCTACAGATACAGCTGCGTTCACACACACTCACACCTACAGCCGCGTTCACACACACTCACACCTACAGATACTCATACAACCGCATTCACACACACTCACATCTACAGATACAGCCACGTTCACATAGAAACTCACACTTATAGATACTGATATAGCCGTGCTAACACAGACACTCACACCTACAGATACAGCCGCATTCATACACTCACCTGCAGATACTGTCGTGTTCACATACTCACACCTAGAGATGATACAGCCGGATTCACACACACTCACACCTACAGCCACGTTCACACACACTCACACCTACTGATACTGATACAGCTGCATTCACACACGCTCACACCTATACAGCCACGTTCACACACACCTATAGATACTGCTACAGCCGTGTTCAGCGTCGGACTGGAGTAGTTAGGGCCCACCAGAGAAAATCATTCTTGGGGCCCACTATGCCTAAGGGGTACTAGCTGCAGAGTCTTCCCTTAGCTTCCATCTTGTCAAGCTGATATTCTCAGGGATTTTATTCCAATTATTTAAGTGTCCAAACAATCTCCTCACAAACCAGCAGAACGCTCATTTGTTGGGTGCAATGATTTTTATGCTTAATTTAAAACCCTCCTTATGGGTAGCAGATAATTTGTGTAAAACAAGTCAAGTGTTGCTGAGAACAATTATCCTATATAATAATTGCCAGTTGGGACTTCCGGCCGCTGTCCCAGTATCCCATAAGGCATCGCGGCAGTGTCACCTGCGCAGGTGCAGCAACGAACTGCGCCTGCGCAAGTGACATTCACGTCACCGCTATTCTCACGCATGCTCAGTAACAGCCACAACTGCGCGCTCTACCCGCGCATGCGCGGTTAAGATGCGGCTGTTACTGCGCCTACGTGGGGAATAGCGGTGATGTCTACGTTTCACCGCACTACCGATGCGATAGCAGCGGGCCTATTTCTAGTATTTTATAAGCACAGAAAGATTGTATTAATTAGCCATGTGCCACATACACACACATGACACATACACACCAGTACTAAGAAACTGTAAACCTGCGCTCTGGATTGTTTAGAATGGTAAATCTAGAAAATTATAACTGCATTACTGCCATGGCAAATAAGTGCTATATTATGTACATGTGGAAGTTTGGAAAATTGGAAATGCAATATTGCTCTATTAAAATATACACACCAGTCACACGCTAGCCACAGGACACACGCACACCAGTCACACGCTAGCCACAGGACACACATACACCAGTCACACGCTAGCCACAGGACACACGAACACCAGTCACACGCTAGACACAGGACACACGAACACCAGTCACACGCTAGACACAGGACACACGAACACCAGTCACACACTAGACACAGGACACACGAACACCAGTCACACGCTAGACACAGGACACACGAACACCAGTCACACGCTAGACACAGGACACACGAACACCAGTCACACGCTAGCCACAGGACACACATACACCAGTCACACGCTAGCCACAGGACACACGAACACCAGTCACACGCTAGCCACAGGACACATGAACACCAGTCACACGCTAGACACAGGACACACGAACACCAGTCACACACTAGACACAGGACACACGAACACCAGTCACACGCTAGACACAGGACACACGAACACCAGTCACACGCTAGACACAGGACACACGAACACCAGTCACACGCTAGACACAGGACACACGAACACCAGTCACACACTAGACACAGGACACACGAACACCAGTCACACGCTAGACACAGGACACATGAACACCAGTCACACGGTAGCCACAGGAAACACGCATACTAGTCACACGCCAAACATAGGACACACGAACACCAGTCACACGCTAGCCACAGGACGCACGAACACCAGTCACACGCTAGCCACAGGACACACGAACACCAGTCACACGCTAGCCACAGGACACACGAACACCAGTCACACGCTAGCCACAGGACACACGAACACCAGTCACACGCTAGCCACAGGACACACGAACACCAGTCACACGCTAGCCACAGGACACACGAACACCAGTCACACGCTAGCCACAGGACACACGAACACCAGTCACACGCTAGACACAGGACACACGCATATCAGTCACACGCTAGCCACAGGACACACAAACACCAGTCACACGCTAGCCACAGGACACACGAACACCAGTCACACGCTAGCCACAGGACACATGAACACCAGTCACACGCTAGCCACAGGACACACGAACACCAGTCACACGCTAGCCACAGGACACACGAACACCAGTCACACGCTAGCCACAGGACACACGAACACCAGTCACACGCTAGCCACAGGACACACGAACACCAGTCACACGCTAGCCACAGGACACACGAACACCAGTCACACACTAGCCACAGGACACACGAACACCAGTCACACACTACCCACAGGACACACGCATATCAGTCACACGCTAGACACAGGACACATGAACACCAGTCACACACTACACACAGGAATACCAGTCACACGCTAGACACAGGACACACGAACACCAGTCACACGCTAGACACAGGACACACGAACACCAGTCACACGCTAGCCACAGGACACACAAACACCAGTCACACGCTAGCCACAGGACACACGCATATCAGTCACACGCTAGACACAGGACACATGAACACCAGTCACACACTAGACACAGGAATACCAGTCACACGCTAGACACAGGACACACGCACACCAGTCACACGCTAGCCAAAGGACACACGAACACCAGTCACACGCTAGCCACAGGACACACGAACACCAGTCACACGCTAGCCACAGGACACACGCACACCAGTCACACGCTAGCCAAAGGAAACACGAACACCAGTCACACGCTAGCCACAGGACACACGAACACCAGTCACACGCTAGCCACAGGACACACGAACAACAGTCACACGCTAGCCACAGGACACGCGAACAACAGTCACACGCTAGCCACAGGACACGCGCACACCAGTCACACGCTAGCCACAGGACACGCGCACACCAGTCACACGCTAGCCACAGGACAAACGCACACCAGTCACACGCTAGCCACAGGACACACGCACACCAGTCACACGCTAGCCACAGGACACACGCACACCAGTCACACGCCAGCCACAGGACACACGCATACCAGTCACACGCTAGACACAGAATTAGGGAAGGGCGGACCTCTGTATATTCGGGTCCGGCCAAACAGTTTAAAAAAAAGTTAGGGTTCGGGTACCAGAACAGTACCCAGACCCAATTCACTTGACTGGGGGGCCCAAACATCCAGTGTTTGCATTGATGTTGTGTGCATGACAGAGCAGCATACACTGCTTCTGATCGGCGGTGAAATCATTATCGCCGGTCAGTCAGCCACGATTCCCACACTGTCAAATGACAGCATGAGCACGCAGCAGTGATCGCAGGTATAAAGTTTAACTACGGTCACTGGCGTCGGCTAATGGGACTACTGCTCCTATCAGCCTATGCCTGCTGCTGCTAATAACGGAGAGAGCAGGAGCGGCTGATGGGAGTATTCATCAGCCTGCACTCTAAATAATTAGGGGGGAAAAAAACGGCGTGGATTCCTCTGTATTTTTGATAACCAGACAGGCAAAACTGACAGCTGCAGGCTGCAAACCGCAGCTGTCAGGGTTAGCAAGGCTGGTTATCAAGAAGAGGGGTCCCCATGCTGTTTGTTTTTGTTCAAATAATTGTAAAAAACGACATGAGATCACCCCCCATTTTTGGCAACCAGTCCTGCTAAAGCAGACAGCTGGGGGCTGGTATTCGCAGGCTGGTAAGGGGCCATTGATATTGTCCCCTCCCCAGCCTAAAAACAGAAGGCCAGAGCCACCCAAAAAAGGTGCATCTATTAGATGCACCAAATGTGGCGCTTTACCGCCAGTCAGTGAGTCACGATTCCCACACTGTCAAATGACAAGATGAGCATGCAGCAGTGATCTGAGGTATAAAGTTTACCTCTGGTCACAGGCGTTGGCTAATTGGACTACTGCTCCCATCAACCTACACGACTGCTAATAACGGCGAGAGCAGGGGCAGCTGATGGGAGCATTCATCAGCCTGCGTTCTAAATAAATAATTAGAAAAAAAAAAAAACAGGGTGGGTTCCTCTGTATTTTTCATAACCAGATGGGCAAAACTGACAGCTGCGGGCTGCAACAAGGCTGGTTATCAAGAATAGAGGGGTCCCCACAGTTTTTTTTTTTTAATTATTTAAATAAATAATTGTAAAAAAAACAACATGAGATCACCCCCCCATTTTTGGCAACCAGCCGTGCCAAAGCAGACAGCTGGGGGCTGGTTTTCTCAGGCTGGTAAGGGGCCATAGATATTGATCCCCCTCAGCCTAAAAACAGAAGGCCACAGCCACCCAAAAAAGGTGCATCTATTAGATGCGCCTATTCTGGAGCTATTCCTGGCTCTTCCCACTTCCCCGGTAGCGATGGCAAGTAGGGTTCATATTTGTTGGGTTGATGCCACCTTTGCATTGTCCGGTGACATCAAGCCCACGGATTAGTAATGGAGAGACGTCTATAAGACACCCATCCATTACTTATCCTATAGTTACATGATAAATAAAGACACAGCCAGAATAAAGTCTTATAGTTGAAAGAATGACACAGACTCCTTTAATGAATCTAAATTAAACCATACTCACGTCATCGCCTATTCCACTGAAGCCAATGTCTCCTGTAATAAAACAAAAATAAGAAACAATATCTGTCACTTGTCGGTTGTTCTGTCTGACGCCGTAGTCAATGAGGGATAAACTGTTTTCAACCTGGATGGTGCCAAGATGCGATCGTCCAGGCTGAGAACCTCTTATGAACGAGCTGCTGTGAGCGCAGCGTTAGTGAGCAGTAGTGACATCATCGAGGTTACCGCGGGTCACTGAGGCTGCGTTCTCAGCCGGGCTGAACTGCGGTGACCTTGGTAAGATCACAGCTAGCAGTCAGAAAGTCTCACGATGCAGAGCTGAGCTCAGAAAGTTCACCGCAGTTCAGTTTCAGAAATTTATTCAGGTGAACTCACAGTTGCAGCGAGAGGCTTTTCTTACCCCCCCCACCCCCACCCCTCATCATCCCCTGTTCTCCACAAAGCCTCTCATCATCGTCTTCCCTATGCAGCCCCACTCAAGTTACATCAACCCTTTCCAGAATGCTTTCTCAGAGTACTCACATGGAGACTTGGGTCATCATTCCTTTCTGTACACAGCTCCATGGTGCGGCCCCTCAGTTCTCTCCTCATAGTGCGGCCCCTCAGTCCTCTCCTCACAGGGCTCCACGGTGCGGCCCCTCAGTCCTCTCCTCACAGGGCTCCACTGTGCGGCCCCTCAGTCCTCTCCCCATAGTGCGGCCCCTCAGTCCTCTCCTCATGGTGCGGCCCCTCAGTCCTCTCCTCATGGTGCGGCCCCTCAGTCCTCTCCTCATAGTGCGGCCCCTCAGTCCTCTCCTCACAGGGCTCCACGGTGCGGCCCCTCAGTCCTCTCCTCATAGCGCGGCCCCTCAGTCCTCTCCTCATCGTCTTCCCTATGCAGCCCCACTCAAGTTACATCAACCCTTTCCAGAATGCTTTCTCAGAGTACTCACATGGAGACTTGGGTCATCATTCCTTTCTGTACACAGCTCCATGGTGCGGCCCCTCAGTTCTCTCCTCATAGTGCGGCCCCTCAGTCCTCTCCTCATAGTGGGGACCCTCAGTCCTCTCCTCACAGGGCTCCACGGTGCGGCCCCTCAGTCCTCTCCTCATAGTGGGGCCCCTCAGTCCTCTCCTCACAGGGCTCCACGGTGCGGCCCCTCAGTCCTCTCCTCACAGGGCTCCACGGTGCGGCCCCTCAGTCCTCTCCTCACGGTGCGGCCCCTCAGTCCTCTCCTCACGGTGCGGCCCCTCAGTCCTCTCCTCACAGGGCTCCACGGTGCGGCCCCTCAGTCCTCTCCTCATAGTGGGGCCCCTCAGTCCTCTCCTCACAGGGCTCCACGGTGCGGCCCCTCAGTCCTCTCCTCACAGGGCTCCACGGTGCGGCCCCTCAGTCCTCTCCTCATAGTGCGGCCCCTCAGTCCTCTCCTCACAGGGCTCCACGGTGCGGCCCCTCAGTCCTCTCCTCACAGGGCTCCACGGTGCGGCCCCTCAGTCCTCTCCTCATAGTGCGGCCCCTCAGTCCTCTCCTCACAGGGCTCCACGGTGCGGCCCCTCAGTCCTCTCCTCATAGTGCGGCCCCTCAGTCCTCTCCACATGGTGCGGCCCTTCAGTCCTCTCCTCACAGGGCTCCACGGTGCGGCCCCTCAGTCCTCTCCTCACAGGGCTCCACGGTGCGGCCCCTCAGTCCTCTCCTCATAGTGCGGCCCCTCAGTCCTCTCCTCATAGTGCGGCCCCTCAGTCCTCTCCTCATAGTGCGGCCCCTCAGTCCTCTCCTCATAGTGCGGCCCCTCAGTCCTCTCCTCACGGTGCGGCCCCTCAGTCCTCTCCTCACAGGGCTCCACGGTGCGGCCCCTCAGTCCTCTCCTCACGGTGCGGCCCCTCAGTCCTCTCCTCACGGTGCGGCCCCTCAGTCCTCTCCTCATGGTGCGGCCCCTCAGTCCTCTCCTCATAGTGCGGCCCCTCAGTCCTCTCCTCATGGTGCGGCCCCTCAGTCCTCTCCTCATAGTGCGGCCCCTCAGTCCTCTCCTCACGGTGCGGCCCCTCAGTCCTCTCCTCACGGTGCAGCGCTGCTATGGAGTCCACTCTTCTCTCAGCCCCGCCCCTTCCAGTAACCTCGTTCCCTCCAAAATTCACCTCAGTTCTGGTCGCTCCTGTGCGGAGTGTGATTCACGGTCTGTGATGGCGCCGCTGTGCTGTGTGTCACACCCGGTGCCGCCACCTGCACTGATCAGCCACAAGTGAGGTGAGCGCTCTCCCATCTCCGGCTGTTGCTGCGGGGTCTAGTGATCTCATCAAGCGCTCAGCAGCGGAGAGGACTGAGGGGCCGCACCGTGGAGCCCTGTGAGGAGAGGACTGAGGGGCCGCACCATGGAGCCCTGTGAGGAGAGGACTGAGGGGCCGCACCATGGAGCCCTGTGAGGAGAGGACTGAGGGGCCGCACCATGGAGCCCTGTGAGGAGAGGACTGAGGGGCCGCACCATGGAGCCCTGTGAGGAGAGGACTGAGGGGCCGCACCATGGAGCCCTGTGAGGAGAGGACTGAGGGGCCGCACCGTGGAGCCCTGTGAGGAGAGGACTGAGGGGCCGCACCGTGGAGCCCTGTGAGGAGAGGACTGAGGGGCCGCACCATGGAGCCCTGTGAGGAGAGGACTGAGGGGCCGCACCGTGGAGCCCTGTGAGGAGAGGACTGAGGGGCCGCACCGTGGAGCCCTGTGAGGAGAGGACTGAGGGGCCGCACCATGGAGCCCTGTGAGGAGAGGACTGAGGGGCCGCACCGTGGAGCCCTGTGAGGAGAGGACTGAGGGGCCGCACCGTGGAGCCCTGTGAGGAGAGGACTGAGGGGCCGCACCGTGGAGCCCTGTGAGGAGAGGACTGAGGGGCCGCACCATGGAGCCCTGTGAGGAGAGGACTGAGGGGCCGCACCGTGGAGCCCTGTGAGGAGAGGACTGAGGGGCCGCACCGTGGAGCCCTGTGAGGAGAGGACTGAGGGGCCGCACCATGGAGCCCTGTGAGGAGAGGACTGAGGGGCCGCACCGTGGAGCCCTGTGAGGAGAGGACTGAGGGGCCGCACAGTGGAGCCCTGTGAGGAGAGGACTGAGGGGCCGCACAGTGGAGCCCTGTGAGGAGAGGACTGAGGGGCCGCACCGTGGAGCCCTGTGAGGAGAGGACTGAAGGGCCGCACCATGTGGAGAGGACTGAGGGGCCGCACCGTGAGGAGAGGACTGAGGGGCCGCACCATGGAGCCCTGTGAGGAGAGGACTGAGGGGCCGCACCGTGGAGCCCTGTGAGGAGAGGACTGAGGGGCCGCACCGTGGAGCCCTGTGAGGAGAGGACTGAGGGGCCGCACCATGGAGTCCTGTGAGGAGAGGACTGAGGGGCCGCACCGTGGAGCCCTGTGAGGAGAGGACTGAGGGGCCGCACAGTGGAGCCCTGTGAGGAGAGGACTGAGGGGCCGCACAGTGGAGCCCTGTGAGGAGAGGACTGAGGGGCCGCACCATGGAGCCCTGTGAGGAGAGGACTGAGGGGCCGCACCATGGAGCCCTGTGAGGAGAGGACTGAGGGGCCGCACCGTGAGGAGAGGACTGAGGGGCCGCACCGTGGAGCCCTGTGAGGAGAGGACTGAGGGGCCGCACCATGGAGCCCTGTGAGGAGAGGACTGAGGGGCCGCACCATGGAGCCCTGTGAGGAGAGGACTGAGGGGCCGCACCGTGAGGAGAGGACTGAGGGGCCGCACCGTGGAGCCCTGTGAGGAGAGGACTGAGGGGCCGCACCGTGAGGAGAGGACTGAGGGGCCGCACCATGGAGCCCTGTGAGGAGAGGACTGAGGGGCCGCACAGTGGAGCCCTGTGAGGAGAGGACTGAGGGGCCGCACCGTGAGGAGAGGACTGAGGGGCCGCACCGTGGAGCCCTGTGAGGAGAGGACTGAGGGGCCGCACCATGGAGCCCTGTGAGGAGAGGACTGAGGGGCCGCACCATGGAGCCCTGTGAGGAGAGGACTGAGGGGCCGCACAGTGGAGCCCTGTGAGGAGAGGACTGAGGGGCCGCACAGTGGAGCCCTGTGAGGAGAGGACTGAGGGGCCGCACCGTGAGGAGAGGACTGAGGGGCCGCACCGTGGAGCCCTGTGAGGAGAGGACTGAGGGGCCGCACCGTGGAGCCCTGTGAGGAGAGGACTGAAGGGCCGCACCATGTGGAGAGGACTGAGGGGCCGCACCATGGAGCCCTGTGAGGAGAGGACTGAGGGGCCGCACCGTGGAGCCCTGTGAGGAGAGGACTGAGGGGCCGCACCGTGGAGCCCTGTGAGGAGAGGACTGAAGGGCCGCACCATGTGGAGAGGACTGAGGGGCCGCACTATGAGGAGAGGACTGAGGGGCCGCACTATGAGGAGAGGACTGAGGGGCCGCACTATGAGGAGAGGACTGAGGGGCCGCACTATGAGGAGAGGACTGAGGGGCCGCACCATGAGGAGAGGACTGAGGGGCCGCACCATGAGGAGAGGACTGAGGGGCCGCACTATGAGGAGAGGACTGAGGGGCCGCACTATGAGGAGAGGACTGAGGGGCCGCACTATGAGGAGAGGACTGAGGGGCCGCACTATGAGGAGAGGACTGAGGGGCCGCACTATGAGGAGAGGACTGAGGGGCCGCACCATGAGGAGAGGACTGAGGGGCCGCACCATGAGGAGAGGACTGAGGGGCCGCACCATGAGGAGAGGACTGAGGGGCCGCACTATGAGGAGAGGACTGAGGGGCCGCACTATGAGGAGAGGACTGAGGGGCCGCACTATGAGGAGAGGACTGAGGGGCCGCACTATGAGGAGAGGACTGAGGGGCCGCACCATGAGGAGAGGACTGAGGGGCCGCACTATGAGGAGAGGACTGAGGGGCCGCACCATGAGGAGAGGACTGAGGGGCCGCACCATGAGGAGAGGACTGAGGGGCCGCACCATGAGGAGAGGACTGAGGGGCCGCACCATGAGGAGAGGACTGAGGGGCCGCACCATGAGGAGAGGACTGAGGGGCCGCACCATGAGGAGAGGACTGAGGGGCCGCACTATGAGGAGAGGACTGAGGGGCCGCACTATGAGGAGAGGACTGAGGGGCCGCACTATGAGGAGAGGACTGAGGGGCCGCACTATGAGGAGAGGACTGAGGGGCCGCACTATGAGGAGAGGACTGAGGGGCCGCACTATGAGGAGAGGACTGAGGGGCCGCACTATGAGGAGAGGACTGAGGGGCCGCACCGTGGAGCCCTGTGAGGAGAGGACCGAGGGGCCGCACCATGAGGAGAGGACCGAGGGGCCGCACCGTGGAGCCCTGTGAGGAGAGGACTGAAGGGCCGCACCATGTGGAGAGGACTGAGGGGCCGCACCATGGAGCCCTGTGAGGAGAGGACTGAGGGGCCGCACCATGGAGCCCTGTGAGGAGAGGACTGAGGGGCCGCACCGTGGAGCCCTGTGAGGAGAGGACTGAAGGGCCGCACCATGTGGAGAGGACTGAGGGGCCGCACTATGAGGAGAGGACTGAGGGGCCGCACTATGAGGAGAGGACTGAGGGGCCGCACTATGAGGAGAGGACTGAGGGGCCGCACTATGAGGAGAGGACTGAGGGGCCGCACTATGAGGAGAGGACTGAGGGGCCGCACCATGAGGAGAGGACTGAGGGGCCGCACCATGAGGAGAGGACTGAGGGGCCGCACCATGAGGAGAGGACTGAGGGGCCGCACTATGAGGAGAGGACTGAGGGGCCGCACTATGAGGAGAGGACTGAGGGGCCGCACTATGAGGAGAGGACTGAGGGGCCGCACTATGAGGAGAGGACTGAGGGGCCGCACCATGAGGAGAGGACTGAGGGGCCGCACTATGAGGAGAGGACTGAGGGGCCGCACCATGAGGAGAGGACTGAGGGGCCGCACCATGAGGAGAGGACTGAGGGGCCGCACCATGAGGAGAGGACTGAGGGGCCGCACCATGAGGAGAGGACTGAGGGGCCGCACTATGAGGAGAGGACTGAGGGGCCGCACTATGAGGAGAGGACTGAGGGGCCGCACTATGAGGAGAGGACTGAGGGGCCGCACTATGAGGAGAGGACTGAGGGGCCGCACTATGAGGAGAGGACTGAGGGGCCGCACTATGAGGAGAGGACTGAGGGGCCGCACTATGAGGAGAGGACTGAGGGGCCGCGCCGTGGAGCCCTGTGAGGAGAGGACCGAGGGGCCGCACCATGAGGAGAGGACCGAGGGGCCGCACCATGAGGAGAGGACTGAGGGGCCGCACCATGAGGAGAGGACTGAGGGGCCGCACTATGAGGAGAGGACTGAGGGGCCGCACCGTGGAGCCCTGTGAGGAGAGGACTGAGGGGCCGCACCATGAGGAGAGGACTGAGGGGCCGCACCATGAGGAGAGGACTGAGGGGCCGCACCATGAGGAGAGGACTGAGGGGCCGCACCATGAGGAGAGGACTGAGGGGCCGCACCATGAGGAGAGGACTGAGGGGCCGCACTATGAGGAGAGGACTGAGGGGCCGCACCGTGGAGCCCTGTGAGGAGAGGACTGAGGGGCCGCACTATGAGGAGAGGACTGAGGGACCGCACCATGAGGAGAGGACTGAGGGACCGCACCATGAGGAGAGGACTGAGGGGCCGCACCATGAGGAGAGGACTGAGGGGCCGCACTAAGGAGAGGACTGAGGGGCCGCACTATGAGGAGAGGACTGAGGGGCCGCACTATGAGGAGAGGACTGAGGGGCCGCACCGTGGAGCCCTGTGAGGAGAGGACTGAGGGGCCGCACTATGAGGAGAGGACTGAGGGACCGCACCATGAGGAGAGGACTGAGGGACCGCACCATGAGGAGAGGACTGAGGGGCCGCACCATGAGGAGAGGACTGAGGGGCCGCACCATGAGGAGAGGACTGAGGGGCCGCACTATGAGGAGAGGACTGAGGGGCCGCACTATGAGGAGAGGACTGAGGGGCCGCACTATGAGGAGAGGACTGAGGGGCCGCACTATGAGGAGAGGACTGAGGGGCCGCACCGTGGAGCCCTGTGAGGAGAGGACTGAGGGGCCGCACCATGGAGCTGTGTACAGAAAGGAATGAGGACCCAAGTCTCCATGTGAGTACTCTGAGAATGCATTCTGGAAAGGGTTGATGTAACTTGAGTGGGGCTGCATAGGGAAGACGATGATGAGAGGCTGTGTGGAGAACGGGGGATGATGAGGGGCTGTGTGTGTGGGGGGTAAGAAAAAGCCTCTCGCTGCGGCTGTGAGTTCACCTGAATACATTTCTGAAACTGAGCTGCGGTGAACTCTGAGCTCAGCTCTGCATCGTGAGACTTTGTCACTGTGGTAGCTGTGATGTCACCACAGTTAACCCCGGCTGAGGACGCAGCCTCAGTGACCCGCGGTAACCTCGATGATGTCACTACTGCTCACTGACGCTGCGCTCACAGCAGTTCGTTCATCAGTGGTTCTCAGCCTGGAAGGTCGCATCTTGACACCGTCCAGGTTGAAAACAGTTTATCCCCCAGACATTGACTACGGCGTGGGACAGAACAATGGAGAGGTGAGGGATATTGTTGTTTTTTATTTTTGATTTATTACAGGAGACAGTGGCTTCAGTGGAATGGGCGATGACGTGAGTATGGTTTAATTTAGATTTATTAAAGGAGTCTGTGTCATTCTTTTAACTAAAGTATTTTATTCTGTTTGTGTCTTTATTTACCATGTAACTATAGGATTAGCAATGAATGGGTGTCTTATAGGCGTCTCTCCATTACTAATCCATGGGCTTGACGTCACCGGACAATACAAAGGTGACATCAACCCCACAAATATGAACCCCACTAGCCACCGCTACAGGGCAAGTGGGAAGAGCCAGGTAAAGCGCCACAATTGGTGCATCTAATAGATGCACCTTTTTTGGGTGGCTCTGGCCTTCTGTTTTTAGGCTGGGGAGGGGACAATATCAATGGCCCCTTACCAGCCTGCGAATACCAGCCCCCAGCTGTCTGCTTTAGCAGGACTGGTTGCCAAAAATGGGGGGTGATCTCATGGCGTTTTTTACAATTATTTATTTGAACAATAAAAAAACAGCATGGGGACCCCTCTTCTTGATAACTAGCCTTGCTAACCCTGACAGCTGAGGGTTGCAGCCCGCAGCTGTCAGTTTTGCCTGTCTGGTTATCAAAAATACAGAGGAATCCACGCCGTTTTTTTCCCCCCTAATTATTTAGAGTGCAGGCTGATGAATACTCCCATCAGCCGCTCCTGCTCTCTCCGTTATTAGCAGCAGCAGGCGTAGGCTGATGGCAGCAGTAGTCCCATTAGCCGACGCCAGTGACCGTAGTTAAACTATACCTGCGATCACTGCTGCGTGCTCATGCTGTCATTTGACAGTGTGGGAATCGTGGCTGACTGGCGATAATGATTTCACCGCCGATCAGAAGCAGTGTATGCTGCGCTGTCATGCACACAACAGCAATGTAAACACCGGATGTTCGGCCCCCCCAGTCAAGTGAATTGGGTCTGGGTACTGTTCTGGTACCCGAACCCTAACTTTTTTTTTTAACTGTTTGGCCGGACCCGAATATACAGAGGTCTGCCCTTCCCTAATCCTGTGTCTAGCGTGTGACTGGTGGGTATATTTTTGTATAGCAATATTGCATTTCCAATTTTCCAAAATTCCATATAGCACTTATCTATTTTCTATGGCAGTAATACAGTTCCAGTTTTCTAGAAGTACCATTCTAAACTATCCAAAGTGCATTTTTATAGTTTCTTAGTACTGGTGTGCATGTGTCCAGTGTATGTGGCACATGTCTAATGAATACAAGATCTCTCTGCTTATAAAATATAATTGTTCTCGGCAGCACTTGACTTGTTCTACACAAAATTATCTGCTACCCATAAGGAGGGTTTTAAATTAAGCATAAAAATCATTGCACCCAACAAATAAGCGTTCTGCTGGTTTGTGAGGAGATTGTTTGGACACGTAAATAGTTGGAAAAAAATCCCTGAGATTATCAGCTTGACAAAATGGAAGCTAAGGGAAGACTCTGCAGCTAGTACCCCTTAGGCATGGTGGGCCCCAAGAATGATTTTCTTTGGTGGGCCCTAACTACACCAGTCCCAACGCTGGATAATGATACAGCCGTGTTCTCACACACACACTCAACTACAGATACTGCTGCGTTCCCACACACACTCACACCTATAGATACTGATAAAGCCGCGTTCACACACACGTATAGACACTGATACAGCTGCATTCCCGCACACACTCAAACCTATAGATACTGATACAGTTGCCTTCACACACACTCACACACAGATAGACATAGATATATTTATATATCTATGTCTATCTATCTCCAAACAACAACAAGAAGACCAATGAGATCTCCAAACAACAAGAAGACCAAGGTGATCTCCAAACAACATCAACAACAAGACCAAGGAGATGTACAAACAACAAGAAGGACCAATGAGATGTCCAAACAACATGAAGATCAAGGAAATCTCCATACAACAACAAGAAGACCAATGAGAGCTACAAACAAATCAGGACAACGTTTTTGAGAATTACAAGTCAAGGTTGTGGTATAAAAAAATCTCCCAGTCTCAGATGATCCACCGGAGCATCATAACATCCATTATCATCAAATAGAAAGAACATGGTACCACACCAAATCTCTCAGAGCGGGCAAGCAGGGCATTAATCAGAGAGGCAGCACAGGGACAAAAGTTAACTTTGAAGGAGCTGCAGAGTTCCCAAGTAGTGACTGGAGTATCTGTCCATAAGACCACAATAAGCCGTACACTCTACAGAGGGGGCCTTTTTCGAAGAATGGGCAGAAAAAAAAAGCCTTTACTTACACATAAATTATAAGGCTGTTTTTGAGTTTGCCAAAAGACATGTGGCAGACTCCCCACATGTATGGAGGAAGGTGCTTTGGTCAGATGAGACCAAAATTGAATTTTTTGGCCACCAAGTTAAACGCTAACTCTGGCATCAACCCAAAAACACCATCCCCACTATGTAACATGATGGTGGCAGCATCATGCTGTGGGGATGTTTTTTAGCAGCAGGAACAGGGAAAATGGTCCGAGGCGAGGGGAAGATGAATGGTGCAATATACAGGGATATTTTTGAGACTGTTTGTCTGTCAGTGATTTGAGACTGGGGCAAAGGTTCACCTTCCAAGAAGACAATGACCCAAAGCATACTGCTAAAGAAACATTCGAGGGGTGTAAGGTGAAACGTGTCAATGTTTTGGAGTGACCGAGTCACAGCCCAGACCTGAATCCAATGGAGAATCTGGTCAAACATGAAGATCTCTGTTCATCAGAGGAAAAATCTAATCTGAAGGAACTGGAGCAGTTTTGCCTTTTAGAAAGAGGGAAAAATCACACATTCACTTGCACACACTGATACAACAGTTCTCACGCTCATACGCTGACATACATGCTCACACAGCCATGCTCTTATACTCCTGCACATACCCGGCCCTGCAGTTGTACACTCACTTTTGCCTTCGCACCCCCTGATAAGCTGTGATCATGCCCTTACACATTGATACAATCCTGCTCACACACAGTAAAGCAATCATGTCTATTGTGCCAGAAGGACGTTGGCCTTTACCCCGTCTTCATCGCTGAGGGTCTGAGTGCCACTGCCATTAATAAGCAGAGATGCCCTTTATACCCGTGTGCATTTATAGACTTTCCTTCTGTTAGACGTTTTGTCAGGGGGCAGCATTACTTCTAATCAATTCCTTTCCGCAGGAGCCGCCACTATATATTCTTCAGCTGCGCCGTCCGCTACCGCTCAGTTCATCTGGGGAGACGGAGCGGACACCTGATATCCCGCCACGCTGTGTAATCAGCCACATCCAGGACGTTCCAGCAGCTCCGAGCGGCTCCAATCAGATAGAAAATATCTTACTCTGCCCACAGTTTCCTCAGGAGCCGCAGGACGGCAGAGACCTCACCGCCCATAATGTCCCCCAGTAATAGCAGGTCCTAGGGTCAGCGCAGGAAACGGGCAACAGAACATCGGTCACCAACAAGCCCCCCCCCCAAATCCCCAAAATCAGAAGCAAAACATCTCCCCCCTATAACCTACATTATACAGCAGATAAGTGGCATTTTCAGTGATGTCACCGCTTATCTCTAGTGATGGATAGGAGACATTCTCAGTGATGTCACCTCTGGTGATGGATAGGAGACATTCTCAGTGATGTCACCGCTTATCTCTAGTGATGGATAGGAGACATTCTCAGTGATGTCACCTCTGATCTCTGGTGATGGATAGGAGACATTCTCAGTGATGTCACCTCTGATCTCTGGTGATGGATAGGAGACATTCTCAGTGATGTCACCTCTGATCTCTGGTGATGGATAGGAGACATTCTCAGTGATATCACCTCTGATCTCTGGTGATGGATAGGAGACATTCTCAGTGATGTCACCGCTGATCTCTGGTGATGGATAGGAGACATTCTCAGTCATGTCACCTCTGATCTCTAGTGATGGATAGGAGGCATTCTCAGTGATGTCACCTCTGATCTCTAGTGATGGATAGGAGGCATTCTCAGTGATGTCACCTCTGATCTCTGGTGATGGATAGGAGACATTCTCAGTGATGTCACCTCTGATCTCTAGTAATGGATAGGAGACATTCTCAGTGATGTCACCTCTGATCTCTGGTGATGGATAGGAGACATTCTCAGTGATGTCACCGCTGATCTCTAGTGATGGATAGGAGACATTCTCAGTGATGTCACCTCTGATCTCTAGTGATGGATAGGAGACATTCTCAGTGATGTCACCTCTGATCTCTGGTGATGGATAGGAGACATTCTCAGTGATGTCACCTCTGATCTCTAGTGATGGATAGGAGGCATTCTCAGTGATGTCACCTCTGATCTCTAGTGATGGATAGGAGGCATTCTCAGTGATGTCACCTCTGATCTCTGGTGATGGATAGGAGACATTCTCAGTGATGTCACCTCTGATCTCTGGTGATGGATAGGAGACATTCTCAGTGATGTCACCTCTGATCTCTAGTGATGGATAGGAGGCATTCTCAGTGATGTCACCGCTGATCTCTAGTGATGGATAGGAGGCATTCTCAGTGATGTCACCGCTGATCTCTGGTGTTGGATAGAAGGCATTCTCAGTGATGTCACCGCTGATCTCTAGTGATGGATAGGAGGCATTCTCAGTGATGTCACCTCTGATCTCTGGTGATGGATAGGAGACATTCTCAGTGATGTCACCGCTGATCTCTAGTGATGGATAGGAGACATTCTCAGTGATGTCACCTCTGATCTCTGGTGATGGATAGGAGACATTCTCAGTGATGTCACCGCTGATCTCTAGTGATGGATAGGAGACATTCTCAGTGATGTCACCTCTGATCTCTAGTGATGGATAGGAGACATTCTCAGTGATGTCACCTCTGATCTCTGGTGATGGATAGGAGACATTCTCAGTGATGTCACCTCTGATCTCTAGTGATGGATAGGAGGCATTCTCAGTGATGTCACCGCTGATCTCTGGTGATGGATAGGAGACATTCTCAGTGATGTCACCTCTGATCTCTAGTAATGGATAGGAGACATTCTCAGTGATGTCACCACTGATCTCTGGTGTTGGATAGAAGGCATTCTCAGTGATGTCACCGCTGATCTCTGGTGATAGGCGGTGTTGGTGTGGTGTAGGAATGCTGTATACGTCCACGTCCTGCTCTCGTTTCGCTGCTGATTACTAATCTGTTCTGTAGATTTGGATGGAAATTCTCTCTCATAACATCATTTGTCAATGTCACATTATGCGCATATTACGTGTGGCAGCGCCATCTGCGCCTATGATTGACCTGCAGGACGCAGGAGATGATTATTGCCAGATGTTATAATTACTGCGGAGGACGAGCAGGTGGATCCCTCCTTTGTACAGATGTTAGTGCTGCACGGCCACAGAGGAAATGTGCCTGAACTGGCGGTGCCCAAGTCTCAGCTGGTAAAACTCCATGTTTTCTTAGGTTTTTTTTTTTGTGTATGTGCCCCCTTGTCATTCACGTTTCCGCTCATTCCAGGGGGTGATATCTGGTCCTTGTCCTCCAATAGTAACACTTCATAATCATGAAATCCACTGCCCCATGGACCTATGTGCCAGTCTTCGGTTCCCGTGGATTACAGGAGCTTCTCCCAAAATGAAAATATCATCAAAAAGTGAATTTATTTCAGTTCTTGTATGTGCCAGTCCTTAACTATCCATGAATCTATGTGCCAATCAATGGTTCCTGTGGATCTGTGTGCCACATCTCAGGTGTCCACTGTTGAATGTGCCACCTCTGGTGTCCAGTGACACGTGATGTGCCCAGTTCTCAGTGCCCAGTGGGTTGTTGCTGCGGTGTACAGCGGACGATTTCAGGCCGATATTTGCAGGTCTCTCTGATTTCAGGTGCCATCGCTCCGGCCACCTCGGTCATGTGTGAAGTATGGTGCTGGATTCTGGTGGGGTCGTGGTGCGGGGAGCGGAGGGAAAGAGCGGCAGAGGTGCCAGGCTGCACACAGTAGTCTCAGTGTTTGCTCTGGTTAAACCCTTTTTATCTGGGCTTCATAAACACAGGCCTCTTTATGATATAAAACACATTTCAGTGTGACGCTCGCCGTGATTTATGGCGCGGAGGTGTCCCTGAGTGGCTGACGGCTCACGCTGCTTATTTTGGCAGGTGAGCGCATTCAAGTTTCCGACAAACTGGAGGAAAGTTTCACCCCCGCGACAAAAGGGTAATGAGTTTTTTTAAAAAAAATAATTTTCTCCAAGTTTGTGGCGGCTCCTTTTGTGATTAAAAAAAAAAGGAAGTTTAGCTGCAATATGAAGATCTGCTGAAACACGAGGATCCGTGGAAGCATGAGGATGGGGATCTGCTGAAACATGAGGATCTATGGAAACATGAGGATGGGGATCTGCTGAAACACGAGGATCCTTGGAAGCATGAGGATGGGGATCTGCTGAAACAAGTGGATCCGTGGTAGCATGAGGATGGGGATCTGCTGAAACATGAGTATCCGTGGAAACATGAGGATGGGGATCTGCTGAAACATGAGGATCTGTGGAAACATGAGGATGGGGATCTGCTGAAACATAAGGATCTGCTGAAACATGAGGATCTGCTGAAACATGAGGATCCGTGGAAACATGAGGATGGGGATCTGCTGAAACATGAGGATCTGCTGAAACATGAGGATCTGCTGAAACATGAGGATCTGCTGAAACATGAGGATGGGGATCTGCTGAAACACGAGGATCTGTGGAAACATGAAGATGGGGATCTGCTGAAACATGAGGATCTGTGGAAACATGAGGATGGGGATCTGCTGAAACACGAGGATCCGTGGAAGCATGAGGATGGGGATCTGCTGAAACATGAGGATCTGTGGAAACATGAGGATGGGGATCTGCTGAAACATGAGGATCTGTGGAAACATGAGGATGGGGATCTGCTGAAACATGAGGATCCGTGGAAACATGAGGATGGGGATCTGCTGAAACATGAGGATCTGTGGAAACATGAGGATGGGGATCTGCTGAAACATGAGGATCCGTGGAAACATGAGGATGGGGATCTGCTGAAACAAGGATCTGCTGAAAGATGAGGATCTGTTGAAACATGTGGATGAGGATCTGCTGCATAAACTTATTGAATGCAAGATTAGGATCTGCTGTGAGAATATCTGCTAAAAGATAAAAAATCTCAAAGATGTGACTCTATCCAACAAAAAGGATCGGCTGCACAATAGGAATCTACAGCAGGAAAAAGATCTTTTGAAAGGTAAGACTCTTCTGAGCAATTAAGTACTGCTGCTGGAAGAGACTGTGCTGCAAGAAGAGGATATGAGCAAAGATGAGGATCAACAGAACAATAAGGATATGCTGGACAGAAATGGGCTGGAGGACACACACGCTCAGTCACCTCCACCTAATGAGGCGAGTGCTGGAGGACACACGCTCAGTCACCTCCACCTAATGAGGCGAGTGCTGGAGGACACACACACTCTGCCACCTCCACCTAATGAGGCGAGTGCTGGAGGACACACACACTCTGCCACCTCCACCTAATGAGGCGAGTGCTGGAGGACACACACACTCTGCCACCTCCACCTAATGAGGCGAGTGCTGGAGGACACACACTCTGCCACCTCCACCTAATGAGGCGAGTGCTGGAGGACACACACTCTGCCACCTCCACCTAATGAGGCGAGTGCTGGAGGACACACACACTCTGCCACCTCCACCTAATGAGGCGAGTGCTGGAGGACACACACACTCTGCCACCTCCACCTAATGAGGCGAGTGCTGGAGGACACACACACTCTGCCACCTCCACCTAATGAGGCGAGTGCTGGAGGACACACACACTCTGCCACCTCCACCTAATGAGGCGAGTGCTGGAGGACACACACACTCTGCCACCTCCACCTAATGAGGCGAGTGCTGGAGGACACACACACTCTGCCACCTCCACCTAATGAGGCGAGTGCTGGAGGACACACACTGCCACCTCCACCTAATGAGGCGAGTGCTGGTGGACACACACTCTGCCACCTCCACCTAATGAGGCGAGTGCTGGAGGACACACACACTCTGCCACCTCCACCCAATGAGGCGAGTGCTGGAGGACACACACACTCTGCCACCTCCACCTAATGAGGCGAGTGCTGGAGGACACACACACTCTGCCACCTCCACCTAATGAGGCGAGTGCTGGAGGACACACACACTCTGCCACCTCCACCTAATGAGGCGAGTGCTGGAGGACACACACACTCTGCCACCTCCACCTAATGAGGCGAGTGCTGGAGGACACACACACTCTGCCACCTCCACCTAATGAGGCGAGTGCTGGAGGACACACACACTCTGCCACCTCCACCTAATGAGGCGAGTGCTGGAGGACACACACACTCTGCCACCTCCACCTAATGAGGCGAGTGCTGGAGGACACACACACTCTGCCACCTCCACCTAATGAGGCGAGTACTGGAGGACACACACACTCAGCCACCTCCACCTAATGAGGCGAGTGCTGGAGGACACACACACTCAGCCACCTCCACCTAATGAGGCGAGTGCTGGAGGACACGCTCAGTCACCTCCACCTAATGAGCTGAGTGCTGGAGGACACACATGCTCAGTCACCCTCCCCATGTCTCTATAGAAATAGATTTCTGCCTGATTTTCAGGAGAGGATCAGAGACGCTGTAGTACGTCCCTGTGTAGCTGAGATTTCTTCTGCAGATCCATGAGGCACCTTTTCCTCCATGCTCAGTCCTAGGGGCAATTTTTCCTCCATGCTCAGTCCTAGGGGCACTTTTTCCTCCACGCTCGGTCCTAGGGGCACTTTTTCCTCCACACTCAGTCCTAGGGGCACTTTTTCCTCCATGCTCGGTCCTCAGGGGGCACTTTTTCCTCCATGCTTGGTCCTGGGGGCACTTTTTAGTCCATACTCTGTCCTGGGGGCACTTTTTCCTCCTTGCTCAGTGATGGGAGCACTTGTTGCGAATTCCCTTGCTCGAAGTTCTAAGCCGAAGCTCCCTCTGCTCCATCTGGTGATTACTGAACGTAGTGGAGCTGGCCAGGTGGATAGAAGTTCTCCACCTGACGACAATAATTGGGAACCTGGGATTACTGGCTGGGAGTATATAATTGAGCTGGCTGCTCTTGGAGGTTGCTGGTGATTTCCTCCGTGTGCATTTGGAGTTCTTTTGTTCCCTGCCTGATCTGCATGGTTCAGCTAAGTGATTATTTTGCTAATCCTTTGCATCTAATCTGGTTGTGTCTTTTCTTTTGCTTTCTGTTTTGCTGCTAGGGTTCAGCGTGCTCCCTTCTGGGGGCAGCGCTGGGCCCTGCTTCATATGTTGCAGCTTGTTCAGTTCCCTGTTATGTTAGTATCTTTTTGCTTTGCTGCTAGTTTATACCAGAGTGCTGATCTAGCGGGGGTGAGGTCGTGTGACCTCAGGTTTTTTTTGTATATCAGAAGTGTTGGACTTTTTCAGGGTTTTGTGCGTGATTGCAGACAGTATCTTTTCTGTCCTGTCTAGACAGCTTGGGCCCCACCATTTGCTCAGTCTGTTCTCTGCCTGTGTTTGTGTTTCATCTTGTCTCACCGACAATATTATATGTTTGGGGGCTGTCTATTCTTTTGGGGATCTGCTTCGGGGTCAGATTAGATTTTATCTTTCTGTCTTTAGGCTTAGTTAGTCCTCTGGCTTTGACGAAGCGTCTAGGGCATCGTAGGAACGCTCCACGGCTACTGCTAGTTGTGTGGATAGGATCAGGGGTCTGCAATCCGATTAGTTACCAACTTCTCTGGTCCTCTGGTGGCTTAGTCTGTTCCTGCCATCCTCCTCGGTGACCCATTCATAACAGGCACTTTTTCCTCCATGCTCGGTCCTCAGGGGGCACTTTTTCCTCCATGCTCAGTGCAGGGGCGCACTTTTTCCTCCATAGTCTGTTCTGGGGGCACTTTTTCCTCCATACTCTGTCCTGGGGGCACTTTTTCCTCCATGTTGAGTCCTGGGGGTCCTATCTTCAGCAGTGTCCTGATGACATACATCTGGGCTCAGTCTGGGTCGCGTGCTGGGAGTCAGGGGTCTGCGGCTGTACGGTGATGAATTAGCACATCAGCGGCCGGTAATTCTCCCATGCTGGGAACGTGCAGTTTGGCAGGATTTATGGGTGCAGTGGGAGCTTTTTATTTGGATCAGCTCAGGATGATGAGGGTTGTTATTACCCTGAGTGATGGGCCGAACATTCATCATCGGCTACGTCTGGACTGGATTATCTGGGAAATCCCAAACCTGCTGCTCTATGGGGCGAATTAACTGCAATCATAGCAGAGATTAGAAGCTTCTGCGCAAACTACGGGGTCACGTCCCCGACACCTCAGACAGGAGCGGCGGGGGGCACTTATTCAGATCTGAGCCTTCCATAGCTGGAGCTGTGGAGTGGGGAAAGCTGAGAGACTGCTCTGCACCCTGACCTCCTGGTACAGCCAGGCCCTGAACCTGCAGGTCACAGCACAAGCTGATATATCATGTAATTTTCTGGGGCAGATATTTCTGTATATGGGTAGCATGTATATTGTATCACCACGTGCCAGGGGCAGACATATCATCGGTGCAACCTGTGCAGCCGCATAGGGACCTAACAGGCAAAGGGGTCACATCCACCTCCAAAACAAGTGGATGTGCATTATGAGGGGCTCCTGGCCCCCATAGGGCCCATATACAGTTCTTGCACAGGGGCCCTTTCCTGTCTCCTCCAGCACCATGTGCACAAGTCTCTGAGCAGGGTGGATTTGATTTAAATCTAACTGATTTAAATCACTATTTAAATCACTAGTCAGTAAGGCTTGATTTAAATCAGTGATTTAAATCAATGTTTCTACCTAAACTAGTTGTTGCTACTTTAACATGCAAGTAGATGAAGATTTTTAGAATCTCTTTTTATATTACTTTTTTCTCCCCAGTTTAATGGGTTAATCATTCATATTTGGACACCACTGTTCTGTTGTACTTAGGAAGGAGAAAAATAATCCTGACCTTAATAACAATTTAAATAGATTTATTCAACTGAAACAATAACAACATTACAGCATAAGTTATTTGCTTAAACAAACATCCATGTTTGTTAACTAATTTGGCTAAACAAAATATATATATATTTTAAGAAACTTAGACTGTCAGCCCAGCCGACACATGAAAAACTTAAATACTACTGTCCCTGCTGTCCTCTGTAGCTCACTTGTCGTCATCTTCATCATCATCATCTTCTTCTTTGTTCCTATTCATAATCTGGAAAAGAAAAACAAGCTTTCCTGCTTTATTGGGTCCCAACCGATTTCTCAATTTAGAATGAATGAGTCCAAAGGAAGAGAATATTCTTTCAACGCCTGCAGAAGAAGCTACTGCTGTTAAAAGTGAAATCATTACTTGAACAGTCTCTAAATCCAAGCGCTTAAGTGACTTCCACCAGTTTACTGGTGTGACCTTCCTTAAAATATCTTCAGCAAACATATATTTCTTGAATGGTTCCTCCTTAGCTCCGAAGTTTATTATAGTTGGCATTAAAGATGGATGATTGCTGGATACCCATGTCATAGCTAACTCCTCTTCCTCAGCACTTAGGTTTTGACCCTGATATTGGATATTGACAATATTTGCCAAAAAATGAGCTGGAGTCAGTGCTTGTCCCATTCGTTTGTTTACTGCTTGTAATTTAATTCTGTCCACGTGTAGTTCTGTTTTTAAGTGTTCACTCAGTTCCTTCCAAATTTCAACAGCATCCGCAATAAAACAGCTCTTTTTCTGTATTTTGTTTAAAGCTTGAGAGATGGGTTTCAGGAAGCTCAGCATATGTTCAACATTTCTCTTAAGCCCAATGTTGAGGATTTTGGCCGTGACAGTGCCATCTATTTTATCTCGATTTTCTTCACAAAGTGTCATCAGAATAGGCCAGTTTTTGATATACTGCTCAAAACAGTCCACCGCAGAGTTCCATCTAACATCTTGTGGGAGCGTTAGCTTGGTTCCACCCATCCTTTTCAGAGCTGCTGCAGCAAAATGATTATTACGGAAGTATTTAGCAATTTCAACAACATTAGCCTTTATTTCTGGAACACTTAAGTCTTTGGCTAAGAGGTGCAGCAAATGAGCACTGCAACCATATGTTATTAGCAGCTTTGTATTCCCTCCCTGCTCTTCTAAATCTCTTCTCATCTTGGATACGTTTGCAGCATTGTCAGTGACCAAACTGCGTACTAGACATTTGAATTTTTGTTCACATGTCGTTATAGCTTTTACTGCCACTTCTTGTAAGTATTCTGCTGTGTGTGCATTCCCTGACGTATCAGTTGTTTGTGCAAGGAAGACTTTACCTTCTTCTGTTGTTATACAAGCACATACAATAGGATCATTGTGGACATTACCCCACCCATCAATACTTAGGTTAACAATTTTACCCTCCAGAGCTGTTGCACATTGCTCCATTTCTCTGTCATACACTTGATCCAGCAGTTTCCCTGCAACATCAGCTCTGCTGGGTGGACTGTATCCTGGTCTCAGTGACTGAACCATGTTAAGGAAATGTGGGTTCTCAGTCAGACGGAAAGAAGAGTTCGTTGCATAAATAAACTGGGCAATTTTTTCATCAATCAACTCTTTTTCTAATCTGCTTGTTCTTATCACAAACCTATCTATGGTGGTTCCAGGAGGTAAAGGTTTTTTCTTCCTTTTGGGTGATGGTGATATGTGGCTGTGGGTGTCTGATGATGATGCTGCTGCTGCTAATGAAGCACTATCCTGGATGGATAACTCTGAAACTGTAGAACAGGATGATGGTGATCTTGGAGGTGGATAGTTTCCAGAATCCATGAATTCCCCTAAACAAAAAAAGTCAATGCTGTTATTTTATTGTTTATACAATTTCTGCTTATTGTACACAACACATCACTGCCCCTGCCCCAAAAGGAATATTTGTTTTTCTTCATAACTGTACCAAATGACAGTAACATGCAGTAATAATAAGAGATATAATTTTTCTCACACATGACAGTTCAGTCTTTAGAAATAGGATTCAATAAAAATGTTTACCAACCTGAAGATCCTGCCTGTTCAGAAGTGTTTCTTTGGTCATCTTCATCACCGCACTTCTCATGATGTTGCCTCATTCGCGCCACCAGGCCTTGCATCTCTTTGTTGCATCGTTTGCATTTTGCACGCATGCCTGCCTTACCGATAGGCGAAGGAGCTTCATTAAAATATTCCCAAACTGGGTCTTTTTTACGGCCTGCTGCCATTATAAGGAAAGAATGTAATAAACCTCAGATCGTACACACAAACAGATCCAGACTTGTCTGTCTGTGGCTATGCTGCAGTATTGTGCTCAAAGTTTCACTTTCATTTTCTTGTCTGCTTGCTGCTTGACGGACACAAATTTTGGTTCTCATACATTTTGACGCTTCAGTTTGTATAGTGACAATTTGCATTAACTTTGGATTGTGAAGAAGAGCGATCAGATAAAATGCAAAAAGCTGCAAAGTAAATCCATGTCATGTAAATTACCTTTATCACAAAAAAACACATTTCCACTGATTTTCATTCCTGCCACAAAATGACCTTGTCCCGATCCATTTTTGGATCTGTGTCAGTTTGAGCTTCTCAGATATAAACTTTTTTCCTTTCAGGCCATATGTCAGTTTTTTCCCCCCAGTGGCTGCTGGTGTTACTACATGTTTAGTTAGTCTGTGTGTGCTGGTGGTGAGCACTCCCACCTTCCTATATAAGGGCACCTGGTGCATCAGCTGACCGTTCGTTATGACAGGTCCTTTCTGGATACCAACCGTGGTGAAGACTGGAGCTACCTGGTGCAGTGTAGACTAAGGGGCAGGAGTGTGGAGACTAAGGGGCAGGAGCGCAGAGACTAAGGGGCAGGAGCGCAGAGACTAAGGGGCAGGAGCGTAGAGACTAAGGGGCGGGAGCGTAGAGACTAAGGGGCAGGAGCATAGAGACTAAGGGGCAGGAGCGTAGAGACTAAGGGGCTGGAGCGTAGAGACTAAGGGGCAGGAGCGTAGAGACTAAGGGGCAGGAGCGTAGAGACTAAGGGGCAGGAGCGTAGAGACTAAGGGGCAGGAGCGTAGAGACTAAGGGGCAGGAGCGTAGAGACTAAGGGGCAGGAGCGTGGAGACTAAGGGGCAGGAGTGTGGAGACTAAGGGGCAGGAGTGTGGAGACTAAGGGGCAGGAGTGTGGAGGATAAGGGGCAGGAGTGTGGGGACTAAGGGGCGGGAGTGTGGGGACTAAGGGGCGGGAGCGTGGGGACTAAGGGGCGGGAGCGTGGAGACTAAGGGGCGGGAGCGTGGAGACTAAGGGGCGGGAGCGTGGAGACTAAGGGGCGGGAGCGTGGAGACTAAGGGGCAGGAGTGTAGTCTCAGAACTTTTTGCCATGATATACATAACCACAACAAAACCCCACTGAGTGTAAAAACAGAAAAAGATCAGAGTATATTTAAACAGTCATCCAATTTATTAATACAACCATACAGTACACCATATACAGAGTAGCACTAACAAAGCCGGACAATGGGGGCATAATGCACCATAGTATAGCAGGTAATTACTGTTCAAAATGAACTTGCACAATAAAAGTAAATGTGAAATGATAATGTTGTAAGTATCGGCACTATAAGTAAGGGGAGATCAAATCACAACTGCATCTCAGTTCCAGATTGTCCATAAAAGGTCATATTCAAATGAAATGGAACCTACAGATGCAATAGCAGCAACATGAGAAAGTGCAAATAAGGGACCAATGTTAAAGTGCTTGTGCATAAGCTAAAGGGCCTATCGCTACATGTGACACTCACCTCCGACCGATCCCCTGCTGGCTATCGCTGATCGCGCGAGATCGGCCTGGTCCATTTCTCGTCGGCGGCTTCCTGCTGGCGCTGACGAGCGACTCCATGGACGCGGGCGGAAGACGGTCATCGCTGCGTCTGAAAGGTGAGTATCGCCCGCCGACTGCTGCTGCATCGCTAGTGAACTCTGCCTGTGTGGCAGCTCACTAGCGACCATTTTGCGATGCACCAGCGATCCTGACCGGGTCGTATCGTGGTCAGGATCGCTGGTGCATCGCTAAATGTAACGGGGTCTTAAGACTCACATGGTGTGTACAAAGATGGATCCCAGGCCTGCTGCCTCCACTCATGTTTCGCCGGTCTTCATCAGGAGATGTGGCTTACAATTGTGCGTGTGTCAGTATATATAGTAAAATGTACCAATCAGAAGTGTCCGCCGTATAATGACGGCCGATAAGCGTCACATGCGCGGGTGCTGCCACACCACATAGGGGCACTTCCTCCTGCGCCCGTGGAACGCAAGCAATCCACCGCTACCAAGCAGCAGCGATCGCTCACATTCCAAAGGAGTGCATCTGGATGCTGGAGAGCCTGCGCATACGCACCGACCAAAGGAAAATCTGTAAAGAGCAATAATGTGTGTTAGCATTTGGACATGGGAAAGATGTCAGTACACAAGGACCAGTTAGGGAATGATGTATGGCAGGGACAGGAGACGGGGTCAAGCTGTAAGGATCAATTAAGGAGTGAGGAATGGCAAAGTATATCTACATTAAATAAAGTTACATATATGAAATGAATTAAAATAAAAATAGGAAAACGGTGAATAATGTGATAATATCAATTAAAAACATTTTTTTAATTTTTTATTAAGTACTGTAGTGAATCAATAAAGGGCAATGTGTATATAGTGAATGCAATGAAGAGGAATAATGGTGAAGAATTGTATAAAGAAAATCATAATCTAATTGATTAGTGAAAATAAATGTATAAAATTATAAAACCCTACTGTAAATAAATACAAAGTGACATGTATATAGTGAAAAAGTAAAAACAATACTAAAAAAACCTTATATGAATAATGTAAACATGATATATGTTAAAAAATAAGAATAAAAATGAAAGAAATGGTCTATATCCCTCGTTTGGTATAAACCAGACAACAATTCATACAAAAATTATTACAATATCCCAATCTCATATTTAGTCCCTTAACAAAAAATATTTTTTGTATATAAAAACCATCACTACTCACTAAATCCATCAAATTGGAATCCATATGGATTAGAGATATCCATAAATAATTTCAGAAACAATCTACCGTAGTTGGTATCCATATATAAGTATATTAACACCTATGGTTTATAAAACAGGTAACCCAAAAACCATATGGAGAGGTGTTAGGTTCCCAAAGTCCCCGATATCATGGATACACAAGTGTCCATTCCACACAAATTACACGTATTAACAGGAATTGTAAAGTTCAACAATAGTTGTATCCATATAGTTGGAAGTATTCCACCCCTGTTAATCTCGGTTTTCACCGTAGGAAGGCTCCAGGAATCCAAAGAATAAAGTGGAAACGAACAGGAAGCGGACGCCAACTGATCTGCTGAGGAATAGAATGACCACCCAAAACAGGTAAGTCAACAAAGGAATCTGAAAAAATGTGTATTTTTTTTTTTAAATTACATAGTAAATCAAACTAAACTAAACTAAAACATATACAAGACACAATGAAAACAATAGAAATCCCATAATGTGTGTGGATCTAAAGGAAAGACCCAAAACCATGATTTTCGTTTAGTCCCTCAGGTACCAAAGCTTGAGCCTGAATATTCATCGGCTCTCCACTTGAGATAGGACTTTAAACAAATTCCCACTCCTCATGCCCAAGGTTACCCGGTCAATAGCCATAATTTGGAGACCCTTCGCGTCGGAGTTGTGGATTGCTCTAAAGTGCCGGGGGAGGGTCTTAAGTTGATCACCTTCCTTAGCTTCTTTTGATTTTTCTATATCCCGCACATGTTCCCGTATTCTGATGCGTAGTTCTCTAGTTGTTATGCCAATATAAATTTTGTTACAAGGACACCTTGCAAAATATATTACTCCTTGCGACGTGCAGGTGAGATATTTTTTTAATTTGAAATGTTTGAGTTTGATCTGAGTTGTATATTTCTTTACTCTTAACTGTGTTGGCATAGGCTTTGCATCTTTTGCAAGGAAAGAAACCCTGTATTTCCCCAAAAATATTTTTTGAGGTGATTTTGCAGGGGAGTAAGGGCTCCTGACCAGTAAATCCGCTAAGTTCTTGGACATTTTTGCAGTTATTAGTGGTTTAGGGGTGAGCGTTTTCTTCAGGATAGGGTCCAACCAAAAGAACATTCCACAGATTGTGAATGATCTCAGTGAATTCTCTCCATTGATTGTTAAAAGGTGTAATTAGTCTCACCTTATACATATCTGATGTTGTCTTTTTATTCTTGCTCTGGTATTGCTACTGGTTTCTAGTCACATTTTGTGCTTTCCCGTAAGCATGACGAGTTTGTGTCCATAGCCCCTCTCTCGAAGTCTAGAAGAGAGATCAGTTGCTTGTTCCCTGGTATGCCTGTTCCGTAGAACAGACCCTTTTGGCTCTCAAATATTGTCCATCCAGAATTGATCTAATAGTAGAAGGTAGATGAGAAGATTTTGCTTGCAGAATGGAATTGGTTGCCGTGAGTTGTCTGAAAATAGTTGTAAGAATGGAACCATCATTATTAATGGAAATGTCTATGTCCAAAAAAGTGACCCTATGTCCATAGGAGTAGGTCAAATGGATATTCACATCATTATCATATAATATAGACATTGGGTTCTTAAGTTCTTCAGTAGTACCCTCCCAGACAAATATGATATCGTCAATATATCTTATCCAGTTTTGGATTTTATCAATACCTGGGATGGAGGAGCACTGAAAAACATCACGTTCCCAGAAACCCATAAACAAGTTAGCACATGAGAGGGTGCAAGCTGCCCCCATTGCGGTACCCTGTAATTGGAGGAACACCTGATCTTTAAAAGTGAAGCAATTGTGAGTTAGGATAAATTCTAAAAAGGTCAAAAGAAATGTGACCATATTACTTTCCAAATGGCTATTGTGTAGAAACCAGGATACTGCTGCTAAACGTTGAGTATGTCTAATAGACGTATAAAGCGCCGCAACATCTGAAGTGACAAGGATCATATTTTCATCAAGATGGAGTTGATATAGTCTTTTTAGTGCCGCTGTTGTGTCTAGAATATAGGAGGGCAAGGTGGTAACAGTGGGTTTTAAGTAATAATCAATTATTTTGCATATAATTTCTGTAAGGCCCTCATTACCGGATACAATATGGTGACCCAGTGGATCCACAAAGTTTTTGTGCAATTTAGGGAGTAGATAAAAGGTTGGTAGTTTTGGTTTGACTGTTTCCACTACTAATAGATTTTTTGGAATAATCCCACCCTCGTGGGCTTCCATGAGAATACAAACAAGTTCCTTTTGAAAATCTTGAAGAGGGATATGAGTTAGTCTCCTATAGCACTTGCCATCTGAGAGGAAATTAAAGGCCTGTTTCCCATATAGATCATTCGGCCTGATGACCAAATTTCCCCCTTTATCGGCCATTTTAAAAGTGACATCTTTCCATCCTTGTCATTCTTGGATAATCTTTGTATCTCTAAGGTCAGATGGCTTGCGATAATATTTACGGTTAATATTTTGTATATCCTTAGTAACAAGTTTGACAAAGATTTCAACCGCAGGGCAGGAATTAATATTGGGAAACTTTTTGGACTTGTTAAAAAGGAAAGTAGGAAAAGTGCTCACCGACAGAGAAGAGATGGAAGAGGATGATGGGCTACGAGTAGTAGTTTTATGTTTGCCACCATCCCGGGACCTTGTTTGCCATCGATAAATCTTCTTTTGCTCATAATCTTGTTTGTCACGTTGGTATTTCTTCATTTTGGTAGGGCTAATTTGTTGTTCCCGTTTTTCCAATTCTGAATTTACTTCTTGATAAAGTTTATTCAGCTCATCAGGGGTTAATCTAATTGTAAAATCTTTCTGTATCTGAGTAAGTTCAATATCGATTTCCCTCCAATAAAAATGTATTTTTGGCATTTATAATTTCCATAAAGGATATTGAGTAAGAGAAGGCAGTGATGGCCCATTTAGTCGTCAAATCAGAATCGTCCAACCCAAAGGTCGGATATAATTGTATCCTCAAACCACGCGGAATGACGTTTTATATGATTGTCAAGGGATGCCTTACTCCACCAAATTCTTGTTTTTTTGTTTAAAAGATTCTTATATTTTACCATAAGCTCTTTATTATTATTACTATGGGCAGAATTAGAATTAAAATTGGTAGCGGTACTCTGTTGAAATAAATCTGTAGCTTTATCCAGCCAAGCTTTCTCTCTGGCTTTAAGGTCCATATTGGGAATATGAACTGTTATAAAACAAAATATTTACAATTAAGCACAATTATCCCAAAATAGGTGTCAAAGGATAGTTAAAAAAAAAAACCTAAATAATCAAATACCACAGCAAAACCTCACTGAGTGTAGAAACACAGAAAAAGATCAAAGAGTATGTTAAACAAAATTATCCAATTTATTAATACAACCATACAGTAAACCATATCATACAGAGTAGCACTAACAAAGCTCAAATGAAATGGAAGCTACAGATGCAATAGCAGCAACATGAGAAAGTGCCATAGTGCACATTGTGCAAATAAGGGACTAACATTAAAGTGCTTGTGCATAAGCTAAGACTCACATGGTGTGTACAAAGATGGATCCCAGGTCTGCTGCCTCTACGCGTGTTTCGCCGGTCTTTGTCAGGAGGCGTGGCTTACAATTGTGCGTGTGTCAGTATATAGTAAAATGTACCAATCAGAAGTGTCCACTGTATAATGACGTTGACTGATAAGCGTCGTATGCGCAGGTGTCGCCACACCACATAGGAGCACTTCCTTCTGCGCCCGTGGAACATAGCGATCGCTCACATACCAAAGGAGCACATCTGGAAGACCCGGTGTCAGGAGAGCCCGCGCATGCGCACCGAACAAAGGAAAATCTGTAAAGAGTAATAATGTGTGTGAGTACATGGGAACTGAAAAAAATGTAAGTAATCTGGACATGGGAAAGATGTGTGGAGACTAAGGGGCAGGAGCGTGGAGAATAAGGGGCAGGAGCGTGGAGGATAAGGGGCAGGAGTGTGGAGACTAAGGGGGCAGGAGCGTGGAGGATAAGGGGGCAGGAGCGTGGAGGATAAGGGGGCAGGAGCGTGGAGGATAAGGGGCAGGAGCGTGGAGGATAAGGGGCAGGAGTGTGGAGACTAAGGGGCAGGAGCGTGGAGGATAAGGGGGCAGGAGCGTGGAGGATAAGGGGGCAGGAGCGTGGAGGATAAGGGGCAGGAGCGTGGAGAATAAGGGGCAGGAGCGTGGAGAATAAGGGGCAGGAGTGTGGAGAATAAGGGGCAGGAGTGTGGAGAATAAAGGGCAGAAGCGCGGAGGATAAGGGGCAGGAGCGCGGAGAATAAGGGGCAGGAGCGTGGAGGATAAGGGGCAGGAGTGTGGAGAATAAGGGGCAGGAGTGCGGAGAATAAGGGGCAGGAGTGCGGAGGATAAGGGGCAGGAGGGCGGAGGATAAGGGGCAGGAGCGTGGAGGATAAGGGGCAGGAGCGTGGAGAATAAGGGGCAGGAGCGTGGAGAATAAGGGGCAGGAGCGTGGAGAATAAGGGGCAGGAGCGTGGAGAATAAGGGGCAGGAGCGTGGAGAATAAGGGGCAGGAGCGTGGAGAATAAGGGGCAGGAGCGTGGAGAATAAGGGGCAGGAGCGTGGAGAATAAGGGGCAGGAGCGTGGAGGATAAGGGGCAGGAGCGTGGAGGATAAGGGGCAGGAGCGTGGAGAATAAGGGGCAGGAGCGTGGAGAATAAGGGGCAGGAGCTTGGAGAATAAGGGGCAGGAGCTTGGAGAATAAGGGGCAGGAGCTTGGAGAATAAGGGGCAGGAGCGCGGAGGATAAGGGGCAGGAGCGTGGAGAATAAGGGGCAGGAGCGTGGAGAATAAGGGGCAGGAGCGTGGAGAATAAGGGGCAGGAGCGTGGAGAATAAGGGGCAGGAGCGTGGAGAATAAGGGGCAGGAGCGTGGAGAATAAGGGGCAGGAGCGTGGAGAATAAGGGGCAGGAGCGTGGAGGATAAGGGGCAGGAGCGTGGAGAATAAGGGGCAGGAGCGTGGAGAATAAGGGGCAGGAGCGTGGAGAATAAGGGGCAGGAGCTTGGAGAATAAGGGGCAGGAGCTTGGAGAATAAGGGGCAGGAGCTTGGAGAATAAGGGGCAGGAGCGCGGAGGATAAGGGGCAGGAGCGCGGAGAATAAGGGGCAGGAGCTTGGAGAATAAGGGGCAGGAGCGTGGAGAATAAGGGGCAGGAGCGTGGAGAATAAGGGGCAGGAGCGTGGAGAATAAGGGGCAGGAGCGTGGAGGATAAGGGGCAGGAGCTTGGAGAATAAGGGGCAGGAGCGTGGAGGATAAGGGGCAGGAGCGCGGAGGATAAGGGGCAGGAGCGTGGAGAATAAGGGGCAGGAGCGCGGAGGATAAGGGGCAGGAGCGTGGAGGATAAGGGGCAGGAGTGTGGAGAATAAGGGGCAGGAGCGTGGAGAATAAGGGGCAGGAGCGTGGAGAATAAGGGGCAGGAGCTTGGAGAATAAGGGGCAGGAGCGGGGAGGATAAGGGGCAGGAGCATGGAGGATAAGGGGCAGGAGCGTGGAGAATAAGGGGCAGGAGCGTGGAGGATAAGGGGCAGGAGCGTGGAGAATAAGGGGCAGGAGCGTGGAGGATAAGGGGTAGCACTCGGGATATTGAAGCGTCACAGGTAAACATGTGTTTGTCAATAAATTATAATAACGTGCGGAATGTTTAGAATTGTCAGTAATCATACAAACAGTGACTAAAGAGCAAAAACAGTGAAGAGGAAAAATGTGAAAACCAAAATCTGTGTGAGTCTCAGAACTTTTTGCCACGATATACATACACTGATACATTGTAACAAACTATCAGCGTGGGAGAGGTTTGCGCTGCTGTTCAGGTCACTGAGCATTGTCCAGGCTGCATACAGGTGTAACAAGTCCTCAGCTGTGAGTAGTATTAGGTCATGTATGAAGCGCTGATTCCTCGTCGCCTCATCGTTCAGCAGTGCCTCTCTGTAGCAGTTTGTTACAATGTATCAGTGTATGCTGTGCAGCTCACAGAGCATTGTGTAGAGTGGATACATTGTATGGACTTGTGAGAGCAGCACAGGATTACTGGCTGGGAGAGGAGTGGGGAAGTCACTGGTCATCTCTGGAGCCGGGTCTTAGTTTTCTGTGTCTGGGAAAGCTGGGTGGCCAGCAGGATATGATTCACTATGGAGGAGGTGATGGTGGTACTCTCCTAGCTCTGGGATGAGGCAGACGCGCCCGTGGGAGGGAATCTGGTGGCGCCATCACAATATCAGAATACGCAATGTTATTCCTGTCCCCAGGATAAATCACGGAGCTGCCATCCTTCCCAGCTCCACAAACTTCTCCAAACAGGGCCCCTCACCGTCAGGGGAAATAAGCTGCTCCGAGGGGTGCGAAACTCACAAGAAATCCCAAATATTTACCCAGATACTCTGACCGAGCAACATACCCGCAGGGGCCAAGAGAAACGTGTTTCATTCCGGCCCGCCACAAAAATAAGACCGTATTATAGCAATGACCCCCAACCCTGCAGCAAGTCTCTGTTCTGCTCATCCTGAGCCTCCTGGTTCATGAATTTAATGTCAGAATTGCAGTAAAGACTGACACACAGGCAGTCATTGTACATAATATTATAGATGTGGGTTCAGGGTCTGACAACCCTCAATGGCACGTGTGGGTCCTAATATGTGACAGTCACCATCAACCCACCTGATAATTACAGTGTGACATATCTAGCCATCCATAGGCCACTACTTAAGCCATAATGGCGGCCATATTGGTTGTCACCCAGCTTTCCCAGACTCTTGCCAGCATCTATATGCCCCCTGTCCACCACTGCTATGCAGAGATGTGGCAAAGCCAACCCCATGCGAGAACCGTAATGGCGGCCATATTCCCAGTTATGGATGTAAGCCCAGTGAAGCCCCTAGTTGTGCTGCGCTCCGGCAGTGAGGGGGTTAGCAGTGATCGGTGCGTTCCCCTTTCCTCCTGAGCTGCGGTCGTCTGGAGATCTGATCCTTCGTGAAAGGTCTTTTTTGTGCTGGAGTCTTTCTTCTGCGAGTTTCCGCCTTCCTCTCTGCCCGCAAATTCATCTGTGCAGCCAAGATTTCCCCGGCTCAGCAGGTTTTATAAGACGAGCGGAGGAATGCACAGCGCTGGCGTTTTATGTCGCTACCTCCGCCCCGGACGTGCAGCACTCTGGAGCCGCAACGCGAGACCCCGCTGCTCCAAGTGAAGCCTTTTATGTGCTCAGGATTAAACTGGGGTCTTTGTTCCAGGGCAACAGAGCCACAGCCTGGTGGACAAGGTGACAACCCCAAAATACAGCCACGTATGCCACAAGGTGAACTACAAGTCCCAGGACAACCCCAAACCAAAGCCATGTATGCCTCATTCTCCAATTATTATTATTACTATTATTATTTATTCCATGGCGCTTTACATGTGAGGAGGGGTGCACATAATAAAAACAAGTACAGTAATCTTAGCAATACAATTCACGACGGGTACAGGAGGAGAATGGACGCTGCCCGCGAATGGAAACATTTGTTCACAGATGCAGTGATGCATGCAGTGTGGGAGGTGCAATGATAGGTGTGGTCGTAGATGCAGTGAGGGGGACAGCAGCCCCCCAACATCAGGAGCCCGATACCACCTAAGTGACCCTCAGTGAGAGATGCAGATTAGTGATGTCGGGAGGATGGTCACACCGGGCGAAGCTCCCGCACTGTACAGGTGATATCACTGGGTGGAGCTCCCGCACTGTACAGGTGATGATGTCACACCGGGCAGAGCTCCCGCGCTGTACAGGTGATGATGGCACACCAGGCGGAGCTCCCGCACTGTACAGGTGATGATGGCACACCAGGGGGAGCTCCCGCACTGTACAGGTGATGATATCACGCCAGGCAGAGCTTCCGCACTGTACAGGTGATGATGTCACATCGGGCGAAGCTCCTGCACTGTACAGGTGATGATGTCACACCGGGCAGAGCTCCCGCACTGTACAGGTGATGATGTCACACCGGGCAGAGCTCCCGCGCTGTACAGGTGATGATGGCACACCAGGCGGAGCTCCCGCACTGTACAGGTGATGATGGCACACCAGGGGGAGCTCCCGCACTGTACAGGTGATGATATCACGCCAGGCAGAGCTTCCGCACTGTACAGGTGATGATGTCACATCGGGCGAAGCTCCTGCACTGTACAGGTGATGATGTCACACCGGGCAGAGCTCCCGCACTGTACAGGTGATGATGTCACACTGGGCGGAGCTCCTTCACTGTACAGGTGATGTCACACTGGGCGGAGCTTCCGCACTGTACAGGTGATATCACTGGGTGGAGCTCCCGCACTGTACAGGTGAAGATGTCACACCAGGCGAAGCTCCCGCACTGTACAGGTGATGATGTCACACTGGGTGGAGCTCCTGCACTGTACAGGTGATGTCACACTGGGTGGAACTCCCGCACTGTACAGGTGATGTCACACCGGGCAGAGCTCCCGCGCTGTACAGGTGATGATGTCACACCAGGAGGAGCTCCCGCACTGTACAGGTGATGTCACGCCAGGCAGAGCTTCCGCACTGTACAGGTGATGATGTCACATCGGGCGAAGCTCCTGCACTGTACAGGTGATGATGTCACACCGGGCAGAGCTCCCGCACTGTACAGGTGATGATGTCACACCGGGTGGGGCTCCCGCACTGTACTGGTGATGATGTCACACCGGGCGGAGCTCCTGCGCTGTACAGGTGATGTCACACCGGGCAGAGCGCCTGAACTATATAGGTGATATCACACCGGGCGGAGCTCCCGCACTGTACAGATGATGTCACAGTGGGCGGAGCTTTTCCATGTACAGGTGATGATGTCACATCGGGCGGATCTTCCGCACTGTATAGGTGATGTCGCACTGGGCGGAGCTCCCGCACTGAACAGGTGATGATGTCACATCGGGCGAAGCTCCCGCACTGTACAGGTGGTGATGTCACATCGGGCGAAGCTCCCGCACTGTACAGGTGGTGATGTCACACCGGGCGGAGCTCTCGCTCTGTACAGGTGATGATGTTACACTGGGCGAAGCTTCCGCACTGTACAGGTGATGATGTCACACAGCGGAGCTCGCGCACTGTACAGGTGATGATGTCACACCGGGCGGAGCTCCTGCACTGTACAGATGATACACTGGGTCGAGCTTCTGCACTCTACAGTTGATGTCACACTGGGTGGAGCTCCCTCACTTTACAGGTGATGATGTCACACTGGGCGGCGCTCCCGCACTGTACAGGTGATGATGTCACACGGGGCGGAGCTCCCGCACTGTACAGGTGATGATGTCACACCGGGTGGAGCTCCCGCACTGTACAGGTGATGATTTCACACCGGGTGGAGCTCCCGCACTGTACTGGTGATGATGTCACACTGAGCGGAGCTCCCGCACTGTACTAGTGATGTCACACTGGGCAGCGCTCCCGCACTGTACAGGTGATGTCACACTGAGCGGAGCTCTCGCACTTTACAGGTGATGATGTTACACTGGGCGAAGCTTCTGCACTATACAGGTGATGATGTCACACTGGGCGAAGCTTCCGCACTGTACAGGTGATTATGTCACACTGGGCGGAGCTCCCGCACTGTACTGGTGATGTCACACTGGGCAAAGCTCCCGCACTGTACAGGTGATGTCACACCGGGCGGCACTCCCGAACTATACAGGTGATATCACACCGGGCGGAGCTCCTGCACTGTACAGATGATACACTGGGTCGAGCTTCTGCACTCTACAGTTGATGTCACACTGGGTGGAGCTCCCGCACTGTACAGGTGGTGATGTCACACCGGGCGGAGCTCCCACACTGTACAGGTGATGGTCACACTGAGCGAAGCTCCCGCACTGTACAGGTGATGTCACACTGGGCGGAGCTCTCGCACTGTACAGGTGATGTTACACTGGGCGGAGCTCTCGCACTGTACAGATGATGATGTTACACTGGGCGAAGCTTCCGCACTGCACAGGTGATGTCACACTGGGCGGAGCTCTCGCACTGTACAGGTGATGTTACACTGGGCGGAGCTCTCGCACTGTACAGGTGATGATGTTACACTGGGCGAAGCTTCCGCACTGTACAGGTGATGTCACACTGGGCGGATCTCCTGCACTGTACAGGTGATATCACACCGGGCGGAGCTCCCGCACTGTACAGGTGATGATGACACACTGGGCGGAGCTCCCGCACTGTATCGGTGATGTCACACTGGCGGAGCTCCCGCACTGTACCGGTGATGATGTCACACTGGGCGGAGCCCCACACTGTACAGATGATGATATCACACCGGGCGGGGCTGGCACACTGTACAGGTGATGATGTTACACTGGGCGGAGCTCCCGCACTGTACAGGTGATGATGACACACTGGGCGGAGCTCCCGCACTGTATCGGTGATGTCACACTGGCGGAGCTCCCGCACTGTACCGGTGATGATGTCACACTGGGCGGAGCCCCACACTGTACAGATGATGATATCACACCGGGCGGGGCTGGCGCACTGTACAGGTGATGATGTTACACTGGGCGGAGCTCCCGCACTGTACAGGTGATGATGTCACACTGGGCGGAGCTCCCGCACTGTACAGGTGATGATGTCATCCTTCCTGGACAGTCAATGTGACTTTTCATTCTTCCTGATTTGCAACCTGACATTTAAGTTTTGTAATTTCAGCAGCTCCAATAGGGGTTTCCTGGCTTGCTCAGCAGGGGCCGGGTCATCAGCTGCACAGAATAACTCCTTACCTCCAGATATTATTACCTCAGGACTCGTTTGGCTTCAAAGAATCTGAGTCATTCACAGCACGAGCATTCAGCTGCTAAAGGGACGTGGCGCAGCCTGGAAATCATCGCATCTTCTACCAACGGTTCAGGTTCCTGAAATGTGTGACGAATGCAGCGGGGTCCGATTACAGCTGCAGCGGGGGACATTACATCTGCTGAGATGGGGACATAATATTCAATGGCGTCAAAGGGATGTCCCTGTCCCACAGACACGTTCCTGCAGACGTGTCACCCTCTGAGACCGTCTGCCGCGTGCACAATACTGATCAGTACTATGTCCCTATAACCGTCCTATACCTGTAGCCACCCTATACCAGCCCTATAACTACCCTGTACACACCCTGTACGCTATACCAGCCCTATACCTACCCTGTACCCACCCTATACCTACCCTGTACCCACGCTATACCAGCCCTATGCCTACCCTGTACCCACCCTATAACAGCCTTATACCTACCCTGTACCCACCCTATTCCAGCCCTATAACTACCCTGTACCCACCCTATAACAGCACTATAATTACCCTGTACGCTATACCAGCCGTATACCTACCCTGTACCCACCCTATACCAGCCTTATACCTACCCCGTACCCACCCTATAACAGCCTTATACCTACCCTGTACCCATCCTATAACAGCCCTATAACTACCCTGTACGCTATACCAGCCCTATACCTACCCTGTACCAACCCTATATCAGCCCTATACCTACCCTGTACCCACCCTTTACCAGCCCTATACCTACCCTGTACCCACCCTATACCAGCCTTATACCTACCCCGTACCCACCCTATAACAGCCTTATACCTACCCTGTACCCACCCTATAACAGCCCTATAACTACCCTTTACGCTATACCAGCCTTATATACCTACCCTGTACCAACCCTATATCAGCCCTATACCTACCCTGTACCCACCCTTTACCAGCCCTATACCTACCCTGTACCCACCCTATACCAGCCCAATACCTACGCTGTAGCCACCCTATACCGGCCCTATACCTCCCCTATAGTCACCCTATACCAGCCCTATAACTACCCTATACCAGCCCTATAACTACCCTGTACACACCCTGTGCGCTATACCAGCCCTATACCTACCCTGTACCCACCCTATACCTACCCTGTACCCACGCTATACCAGCCCTATACCTACCCTGTACCCACCCTATATTAGCCTTATACCTACCCTGTACCCACCCTATAACAGCCTTATACCTACCCTGTACCCACCCTATACCAGCCCTATAGCTACCCTGTACCCACCCTATAACAGCACTATAACTACCCTGTACGCTATACCAGCCGTATACCTACCCTATACCCACCCTATACCAGCCCTATACCTACGCTGTACCCACCCTACCCTGTACCCGCCCTATACCTACCCTTTACCCACCCTATACTAGCCTTATACCTACCCCGTACCCACCCTATAACAGCCTTATACCTACCCTGTACCCACCCTATTAACAGCCCTATAACTACCCTGTACGCTATACCAGCCCTATACCTACCCTGTACCCACCCCATACCAGCCCTATACCTACCCTGTACCCACCCTTTACCAGCCCTATACCTACTCTGTACCCACCCTATACCAGCCCAATACCTACGCTGTAGCCACCCTATACCGGCCCTATACCTCCCCTATAGTCACCCTATACCAGCCCTAGAACTACCCTATACCAGCCCTATACCAGCAACTACCCTGTACCCACCCTATACCAGCCCTATACTTACCCTGTAGCCACCCTATATCTACCCTGTAGCCACCCTATACCAGCCCTATACCTACCCACCCTGTAGCCAACCTATATCAGCCCTATACCTACTTTGTAGCCACCCTATACCAGCCCTATAACTACCCTGTACCCACCCTATACGCTATACCAGCCCTATACCTACCCTGTAGCCACCCTGTACCAGCCCTATACCTACCCTGTACCAGCCCTATACCTACCCTGTAGCCACCCGGTACAAGCCCTATACCTATCCTGTAGCCACCCTGTACCAGCCCTATACCCACCCTATACCAGCCCTATAACTACCCTATACGCTATACCAGCCCTATACCTACCCTGTAGCCACCCTATACCTACCCTGTAGCCACCCTGTACCAGCCCTATACCTACCCTGTAGCCACCCTGTACCAGCCCTATACCTACCCTGTAGCCACCCGGTACAAGCCCTATACCTATCCTGTAGTCACCCTGTACCAGCCCTATACCCACCCTATACCAGCCCTATACCTACCCTGTAGCCACCCTATACCTACCCTGTAGCCACCCTGTACCAGCCCTATACCTACCCTGTAGCCACCCTGTACAAGCCCTATACCTATCCTGTAGCCACCCTGTACCAGCCCTATACCCACCCTATACCAGCCCTATAACTACCCTATACGCTATACCAGCCCTATGCCTACCCTGTAGCCACCCTATACCAGCCCTATAACTACCCTGTACCCACCCTATACGCTATACCAGCCCTATACCTACCCTGTAGCCACCCTATGCCTGCCCAATAACCATCATATAACTTTCTGCTTTACTGCTCTATAATCGTGGTCAAAAGTTCTGACACTGAGGCTGTGGGCCCACGTAGCGTTTTAAAACGCTCACTAAAAACCGCACTCCTTCCCAGAAATCGCGCGTTTTTTTTCAGCGCGATTTCACCGCGATTTTGCCGCGATTTTCGCGTGCGATATTCAAGCACTTTCCAAGCGATTTGTAGCAAGTGTGACCAGGTTTTTACTATTGAGGCCGCCTATGCGGCATCAATAGTAAAAGATAGAATGTTAAAATGCTAAAAAAAAATAAAAAAATCGGTGTATATTTACCTTCCGGTGTCCCGCGCTGCATTCCCGGGCCTCAGCGTTCCCAGTAATGCCTTGCGAGACCTGTGATGACGTAGTCTCGCGTTGCAATAGCGATCTCGCGAGACCGCTAGAGTCACGCGAGACTACGTCATTACAGGGCCTTGCCGCAAGGCATTACTGGGAACGCTGAGGCCCGGGAATGCAGCGCGGGACACCGGAAGGTAAATATACCCCAATTTTTTATTCTTTTTTTTACAGGGGTATGGTACCCAGGGCCTGGAGGACAGTCTCCTCTCCTCCACACCGTGGGTACCAACCGCACATGAGATGCTTAACTTCCCGCATGGTGGGCATAGCCACATGCGGGAAGTAAGCGATTCTCATGCATTCCTATGGGTGCGGAGTCGCGGCAATTCTTTGCGATTCCGCACAAAAGAATGAGCATGGTACGATTTTTTCCGCGATGCGATTCCGCCGCGGAAAAAAGCGCAGCATTAGCACAGCATGTGCGGAATGCCATAGGAATGCATGGGGTGCGTTCTGTACACGATTTTTAAGCGTTTTCGCGCCGAAAATCGCGGCAAAAACGCTTAAAAATCGCTACGTGTGCACACAGCCTTACACACATTTTGGTCTTCATGTTTTTGCTTTTTAGTCGCTGTTTCTATGGTTACTGACAGACAATTATAAACATTCCGCACGTTACATTTTATTGACAAACATGAAGTTTCTGTGACGCCTCAATATCCCAGCGCTGCCCCTTATTCTCCACACTCCGGCCCCTTATTCCCCACGCTCCTGCCCCTTATTCTCCACGCTCCTGCCCCTTATTCTCCACACTCCTGCCCCTTATTCTCTACGCTCCTGCCCCTTATTCTCTACGCTCCTGCCCCTTATTCTCCACGCTCCTGCCCCTTATTCTCTACACTCCTGCCCCCTTTTTATGTACACTCCTGCCCCTTATTCTACAGACTCCTGCCCCTTATTCTCCAGACTCCTGCCCCTTATTCTCCACGCTCTTGCCCCCTTATTCTGTACACTCTTGCCCCCTTATTCTCCACACTCCTGCCCCTTATTCTCCACACTCCTGCCCCCTTATTCTGTACGCTCCTGCCCCCTTATTCTCCACGCTCCTGCCCCTTATCCTCCACGCTCCTGCTCGTTATCCTCCACGCTCCTGCCCCTTATTCCCCACACTCCTGCCTCTTATTCTCTACGCTCCTGCCCCTTATTCTCTACGCTCCTGCCCCTTATTCTCCACGCTCCTGCCCCTTATTCTCCACGCTCCTGCCCCTTATTCTCCACGCTCCTGCCCCTTATTCTCCACGCTCCTGCCCGCTTATTCTGTACACTCCTGCCCCCTTTTTCTCCACACTCCTGCCCCTTATTCTCCACACTCCTGCTCCCTTATTCTCCACACTCCTGCCCCTTATTCTCCACGCTCCTGCCCCTTATTCTCCACGCTCCTGCCCCTTATCCTCCACGCTCCTGCTCGTTATCCTCCACGCTCCTGCCCCTTATTCCCCACACTCCTGCCTCTTATTCTCTACGCTCCTGCCCCTTATTCTCTACGCTCCTGCCCCTTATTCTCCACGCTCCTGCCCCTTATTCTCCACGCTCCTGCCCCTTATTCTCCACACTCCTGCTCCCTTATTCTCCACGCTCCTGCCCCTTATTCTCCACACTCCTGCCCGCTTATTCTGTACACTCCTGCCCCCTTTTTCTCCACACTCCTGCCCCTTATTCTCCACACTCCTGCTCCCTTATTCTCCACACTCCTGCTCCCTTATTCTCCACGCTCCTGCCCCTTATTCTCCACGCTCCTGCCCCTTATTCTCCACACTCCTGCCCGCTTATTCTGTACACTCCTGCCCCCTTTTTCTCCACACTCCTGCCCCTTATTCTCCACACTCCTGCTCCCTTAGTCTCCACACTCCTGCTCCCTTATTCTCCACACTCCTGCTCCCTTTTTCTCCACACTCCTGCTCCCTTTTTCTCCACACTCCTGCTCCCTTTTTCTCCACACTCCTGCTCCCTTTTTCTCCACACTCCTGCCCATTATCCTCCACGCTCCTGCCCCTTATCCTCCACACTCCTGACCCTTATTTTCTACACTCCTGACCCTTATTCTCCACACTCCTGACCCTTATTCTCCACACTCCTGACCCTTATTCTCCACACTTCTTTCCTTTATTCTCCACATTCCTTGGATGAGAAGCCCCCCCCCGCACATTGTGAGTGATCCCTCCATGGATGAGAAGTCCCCCCCCCTGCACATTGTGAGTGATCCTCTCCATGGATGAGTAGCCACCACATATATATACACACACACACTTTAAATGGTCTCTTGGGGCTTTCCTTCTTGTAGACACAGGACTCATGGCAGCACCACCTTGTCTTCATCTTCTCTAGACAATCACAGTGTGAAGGGTCTTAATCAGTGAAAGTAACTTTCCCCATCCTCTGCAGTCCGATTCCTGCACAATGTCAGTCAGTTCTTGATTCTTGACACCCGTCCTCCTCCACAAGCCATTGCCTCACTGTGTGCAGATGTGATGACACCTGTCTGCAGCCATTCCTGAGCAAGCTCAGCACTGGGGCTAAACTGAGCCTGTAGCTGAAGCCTCTTTAGGAGACGGTTCTGGTACTTGCTAGACTTTCTTTGCCTCCATGAAGCCTTCTTCTCAGTAATTTAACCTCTCTCTCTCTCTATGAGGTTCTTGATGATCTGATAAATGGTTGATTAGAGGCAAACTTACCAGCAAAAATATCTTTTCCTGTAAAGCTGTTTTGATGCAAAGCAATGATGAATGCACAGGTTTCCTTGGAGGTAACCATGGTTAACAGAAGAAGACAATGGTTTCAGCACCAGCCGCCTTTTACAGCGCCCCCACTCTGCTGTTATCACTCCATCACCATGAAAGAGCCACATCAGCTGCCTTGTCCTGGTTAGAACTTTCTTTTGAGCTAACGAGAAGGTCACTGAAATTATGTAACAGACGATTTTGTGGCAGGAATGAATTTCAGTGGAAATGTAGTTTTGGCTATTAAGGTAACACTCATGACAAAGAATGAATTTGCAATTCATCTAATTTCTCTTCAGAGCAATCTGCAGTAAATGCAAATTGCCGCCATAAAAACTGAAACAGCAAAATGTGTGAGAACCAAAACTGGTGTCTCTAAATTTTTCTGCTACTGGAAATGTGAAAGAAGGTGAAATCTGCAGCCGTTTTGATTATTCAGTGACGATTCTGGATTTATGGCTCGGACACATTTCGGCTCCACGCGCTTCATCTGTGGAAGACCCTCATTGTCAGTCAAAGAGAAGTCTGCAATGTGGTGGCTCCTCTGGGCTCACAGCGGGGCGCCCCCTACAGGAAGGCTCCTTTATTTGCTGTGGATGCTCCTGGTCTCCAGCTCATAAGATCACATTGTGAACCTGGAGCCGGAGTGATATAATGAAAAGCGGGTGCCCTGCACATCTGGGGCGGATTATCCGGAGCTGGAGCACCATACGCAGCAGACACTTCACAGTTCTTCCTATTATCCCAGCATCGGCCAGATGTTCAGGCTGCAACCTGCGCTGTCAACGGGAATGTGCAACCTGCTCCCCGCGCTGGCCACCCTATAATCCGTACATCACACCATCATAGCGAGACGTTATCGGGGGCACATCAGACTATGCCCTGTATACACCTGCTCACAGCGCTAACACTGCACACTACCACTCCTCCTGTCCTGTATATATACACTGCACAGTACCACTCCTCCTGTCCTGTATATATACACTGCACAGTATCGCTCCTCCTGTATATATACACTGCACAGTACCACTCCTCCTGTATATATATACACTGCACAGTACCACTCCTCCTGTCCTGTATATATACACTGCACAGTACCACTCCTCCTGTCCTGTATATATACACTGCACAGTACCGCTCCTCCTGTCCTGTATATATACACTGCACACTACCACTCCTCCTGTCCTGTATATATACACTGCACAGTACCACTCCTCCTGTATATATATACTGCACACTACCACTCCTCCTGTCCTGTATATATACACTGCACAGTACCACTCCTCCTGTATATATATACACTGCACAGTACCACTCCTCCTGTCCTGTATATATACACTGCACAGTACCACTCCTCCTGTATATATATACTGCACACTACCACTCCTCCTGTCCTGTATATATACACTGCACAGTACCACTCCTCCTGTATATATATATACACTGCACAGTACCACTCCTCCTGTCCTGTATATATACACTGCACAGTACCACTCCTCCTGTATATATATACTGCACACTACCACTCCTCCTGTCCTGTATATATACACTGCACAGTACCACTCCTCCTGTATATATATACACTGCACAGTACCACTCCTCCTGTCCTGTATATATACACTGCACAGTACTGCTCCTCCTGTATATATACACTGCACACTACCACTCCTCCTGTCCTGTATATATACACTGCACAGTACCACTCCTCCTGTCCTGTATATATACACTGCACAGTACCGCTCCTCCTGTCCTGTATATATACACTGCACAGTACCACTCCTCCTGTATATATACACTGCACAGTACCACTCCTCCTGTATATATATACACTGCACAGTACCACTCCTCCTGTATATATACACTGCACAGTACCACTCCTCCTGTATATATATACACTGCACAGTACCACTCCTCCTGTCCTGTATATATACACTGCACAGCACCACTCCTCCTGTATATATACACTGCACAGTACCACTCCTCCTGTGTATATATACACTGCACAGTACCACTCCTCCTGTCCTGTATATATACACTGCACAGTACCACTCCTCCTGTCCTGTATATATACACTGCACAGTATCGCTCCTCCTGTATATATACACTGCACAGTACCACTCCTCCTGTATATATATACACTGCACAGTACCACTCCTCCTGTCCTGTATATATACACTGCACAGCACCACTCCTCCTGTATATATACACTGCACAGTACCACTCCTCCTGTGTATATATACACTGCACAGTACCACTCCTCCTGTCCTGTATATATACACTGCACAGTACCACTCCTCCTGTCCTGTATATATACACTGCACAGTACCACTCCTCCTGTATATGCACACTGCACAGTACCACTCCTCCTGTCCTGTATATATACACTGCACAGTACCACTCCTCCTGTCCTGTATATATACACTGCACAGTATCGCTCCTCCTGTATATATACACTGCACAGTACCACTCCTCCTGTATATATACACCCTGCACAGTACCACTCATCCTGTATATATACACTGCACAGTACCACTCCTCCTGTATATATACACTGCACAGTATCGCTCCTCCTGTATATATACACTGCACAGTACCACTCCTCCTGTGTATATATACACTGCACAGTACCACTCCTCCTGTCCTGTATATATACACTGCACAGTACCACTCCTCCTGTCCTGTATATATACACTGCACAGTACCACTCCTCCTGTATATGCACACTGCACAGTACCACTCCTCCTGTCCTGTATATATACACTGCACAGTACCACTCCTCCTGTCCTGTATATATACACTGCACAGTATCGCTCCTCCTGTATATATACACTGCACAGTACCACTCCTCCTGTGTATATATACACTGCACAGTACCACTCCTCCTGTCCTGTATATATACACTGCACAGTACCACTCCTCCTGTCCTGTATATATACACTGCACAGTACCACTCCTCCTGTATATGCACACTGCACAGTACCACTCCTCCTGTCCTGTATATATACACTGCACAGTACCACTCCCCCTGTATATATACACTGCACAGTACCACTCCTGTCCTGTGTATATACACTGCACAGTACCACTCCTCCTGTATATATACACTGCACAGTGCCACTCCTCCTGTCCTCTATATATACACTGCACAGTACCCCTTCTCCTGTATATACACACTGCACAGTACCACTGCTCCTGTATATACACTGCACAGTACCGCTCCTCCTGTATATATATACACTGCAGAGTACCCCTCCTCCTGTATATACACTGCACAGTACCCCTCCTCCTGTATATATACACTGCACAGTACCGCTCCTCCTGTATAAATACACTGCACAGTACCGCTCCTCCTGTATATATACACTGCACAGTACCACTCCTCCTGTATATATACACTGCACAGTGCCACTCCTCCTGTCCTCTATATATACACTGCACAGTACCCCTCCTCCTGTATATACACACTGCACAGTACCACTGCTCCTGTATATACACTGCACAGTACCACTCCTCCTGTATATATACACTGCACAGTACCCCTCCTCCTGTATATATACACTGCACAGTACCACTCCTCCTGTATATATACACTGCACAGTACCACTCCTCCTGTATATATACACTGCACAGTACCGCTCCTCCTGTATATATACACTGCACAGTACCACTCCTCCTGTATATATACACTGCACAGTACCACTCCTCCTGTATATATATACACTGCACAGTACCACTCCTCCTGTATATATACACTGCACAGTACCACTCCTCCTGTATATATACACTGCACAGTACCCCTCCTCCTGTATATATACACTGCACAGTACCACTCCTCCTGTATATATACACTGCACAGTACCGCTCCTCCTGTCTATATACTCTGCACAGTACCACTCCTCCTGTATATATACACTGCACAGTACCCCTCCTTCTGTATATATACACTGCACAGTACCACTCCTCCTGTCCTGTATATATACCCTGCACAGTACCACTTCTCCGGTATTTCTACAGTGCACAGTACCACTTCTGTCCTGTATACTAGGTGTATTTCTCAGTATTTGTATTATTCTGTATACTGGGGTGAAATAAGTTTTGGCAGTAATTTTCTCAGTAAATCTATTTGTAAAGCTGCTATTGACATGAAATTCTCCCCAGATGTTGGTAACAACCCATCCAATCCACACAGGAAAGAAATCACCATAGATATCCATAAATTATGTGTAATAATACACCGGGAAAAATATTGAACATGTGAAGAAAAAGATCTAATAAGTCCTGACACCGGCTGAGATCTATCAGTAATTAGAAAGTAATCCTGCTACTTAGTGACAAATAACATCAGCTGGTTCATCTGATGGTCTATAAAAAGTTGTCTCACTACCAAGGAGCCGCACAAGAAACATCTCACAATGGGGAAAACCAGTGAGCTGTCTCAAGACTTCCACAACCTTATTGTTGCAAAACATCCTGATGTCATTGGTTAAAGATTTTCTAATCTTCTTGAGGTTTCAGTGAGCGCTGCTGGTGCCATAAACTGGAAATGGAAAGAACATAATTTCACCATAAACCAACCATGACCATGGCTCCTCGCAATATTTCAGACAGAGAATTGAAAACAATCAGAAGAGTTGTCCAAGAGCCATGGACACCTGTGGAGACCTACAGAAAGACCTGGATTCAGCAGGTAGAATTGTTTAAAAGAAAACAATAAGTAATGTCCTCAACGTTCTTATTCACCACGCAACTTCCATGGCCTGCATGCACGCTCACCAGGAAACCTCAATGACCTACAGTATATACACGCTCAGTACGCAAGACTCCACTGCTGAACATAAAGCACGTTCAAGCGTATTCACAGAATGCTCCACAACATTTAGACAAGTCTGTGAAATACTGGGAGGATATAGTCTGGTCAGATGAAACCACAATTGAGCTCTTTGGATGCCATAAAACACACCATGTTTGGAGGCCAAAAGGCACTGTGTATCACCCCGAAAACACCATACCAGCAGTGCGGTGTGGAGGTGGGAACATGATGGTGTGGGGCTGTTTCTTAGCATATGGCACTGGCGAAACATCACATAATGGAAGGAAAGATGAATGGACAAACATACGAGACTTTCCTGATAACAATCTGCTGCCATCTTCCAGGATGATGAAGATGAACCGAGGGAGGACATTTCAGCCAGACAACGAACCCAAACAAACAACCAACAAAACTCTCTCATCTGGTGTCAGAGACAGAAAATAAAGCTGCTGGAATGTCCAAGCCGATCACCAGACCTGAATACGAGAGGAAAAGTATGGAAGGAGCAAAGCTCAGAGAATATAGAATAAGCCCATAGAAGCTTCAGGATGTGATGAGTGTTTGTGTGGAAGAATGGGAAAAACTCTCACCTGAGCAATGTATGCGACTAGTTTCTCCATACAGGAAGCTTCATCACTAACAAAGGCTTTTATACCAAATAATAATCACATGTTAGTAACGTGTTCAGTACTTTACCCTGCCTCATCTCTCATTATTACACATAATTTATGGTCATCTATGGTGAATTATTTCCTGTGTGGATTGGATGTTCACGACATCGGGAGAATTTCATGTCAATAGCAGCTTTAGAAATAGATTTACAGAGAACACTGGTGACGAGTTCAGTACTGATTTCACCCATTGTATCTGCATAAATGAAGCTTGGGTGCTTACAGGTTGGGCCCATAGGGAGAGGATCTGCACCCACGGCACCTGCCCACCACTGACCCATGGCTCCTCGATGTTTTGCAGCCCCTTGTGAGGGATCTGCCCTCCTCAGTATCCCATAGTTTCCCCACTCGTTGACCGTCTCTGAGCCGCCATATTCGTTATGATGGGGTCAGTGGTGGGGTTTGGCGCTGGGAAATAATCGTCCATGGTTATATATCTGCCTGTCCCCTGCCAGACCTGGAGATAGGGATCAGGGCGGCAGCTGTGGATCCTCACCCTAAAGCAGGCGTAGGGAAGGACGAGGAAGAGCCAGCATTTCCCACGACCATCCCGCTGCCATGGAAGACCCCCATCCCATAACGCAGTATAGCGGGAGGCGATCTCATCATCCTCTGTCCACCCACAGTGATCCGGCCTCGATAGGGCTTTTTCCTGCCTCCCTCAGGTCCCTCCCAGCGTTCCCATACATTTCCACATGTGGAGTAACGGGGGCATTTCCTGCCGCTAAGAAAAGCAAAGCCAAGAGGCGAGTGGAGGACTGCTGGATGGAGAACACCCAAGACGTCGCAGTGTGAGATGGATCCGTAATCCGTTCCATATGACGCCGGCCGGGCCAAGAGCTGATTACAGCATGGAACAAACCCTTTCTTCCCCTCTAAGTGGACCCTTGAACACAGCGCGGCTCTCTTCCAGGGAGCGTGCCCCGGTGCGTCCAGGGAGGGGACTTGGCTGCTGCGCCAACTTCTCTCTTCCCAATAAACTATAGAATGCATTAATGTGAATGCCGCATAGGCGAATTCCACGCGGCATCCGCAGGGCGGGGGATGGGAACTCCACCGCTTCAGAGCCCCTAGCCAAAGTGGTTCCGTGTGCTGCAAGGAAGGGGTTAACTGGCGCGCAGATAAAGGCCTGTCATGTGGAATTAAAGCGACACATGCCGGATTATCAAATATACCGGATTATAGGAAAATAACCTAAAAAGCACCAGGAAAGAGGGGAAAAAGGGCCGGAGGGGACGGAAAACTGGCGGAAATGTGACCGAGGTGCGAGATATTAATGATGTAACAGCAGAACAGTGACTGCAGCTCTGGAGGATAATAATGATGTAAGCACAGAATAGTGAGTGCAGCTTGGGAGGATAATAATGATATAACAGCAGAATAGTGAATACAGCTCTGGAGGATAATAATGATGTAACAGCAGAATAGTGACTGCAGCTCGGGAGGATATTAATGATATAACAGCAGACTAGTGAGTACAGTTCTGGAGCATAATAATGATATAACAGCCGAATAGTGAATACAGCTCTGGAGGATAATAATGATGTAACAGCAGAATAGTGACTGCAGCTCGGGAGGATATTAATGATATAACAGCAGAATAGTGAGTACAGCTCTGGAGGATAATAATGATATAACAGCAGAATAGTGAGTACAGCTCTGGAGGATAATAATGATATAACAGCAAAATAGTGAATACAGCTCGAGAGGATAGTAATAATATAACAGCAGAATAGTGAGTGCAGCTTGGGACGATAATAGTGATCTAACAGCAGAATAGTGAGTGCAGCTCTGGAGGATAATAATGATGTAACAGCAGAATACTGAGTACAGCTCTGGAGGTTAATGATATAACAGCAGAATAGTGAGTGTAGCTTGGGAGGATAATAATGATATAACAGCAGAATAGTGAGTGCAGCTCGGGAGGATATTAATGATATAACAGCAGAATAGTGAGTACAGCTCTGGAGGATAATAATGATATAACAGCAGAATAGTGAGTATAATTCTGGAGCATAATAATGATATAACAGCAGAATAGTGAATACAGCTCGAGAGGATAGTAATAATATAACAGCAGAATAGTGAGTGCAGCTCTGGAGGATAATAATGATGTAACAGCAGAATACTGAGTACAGCTCTGGAGGTTAATGATATAACAGCAGAATAGTGAGTGTAGCTTGGGAGGATAATAATGATATAACAGCAGAATAGTGAGTGCAGCTCGGGAAGATATTAATGATATAACAGCAGAATAGTGAGTACAGCTCTGGAGGATAATAATGATATAACAGCAGAATAGTGAGTACAGTTCTGGAGCATAATAATGATATAACAGCAGAATAGTGAATACAGCTTGAGAGGATAGTAATAATATAACAGCAGAATAGTGAGTGCAGCTTGGGAGGATAATAGTGATCTAACAGCAGAATAGTGAGTGCAGCTCTGGAGGATAATAATGATGTAAGAGCAGAATAGTAAGTACAGTTCTGGAGGATAATAATGATGTAACAGCAGAATAGTGAGTGCAGCTCTGGAGGTTAATAATGATATAACAACAGAATAGTGACTGCAGCTCTGGATAGTAATGATATAACAGCAGAATAGTAAGTGCAGCTCGGGAGGATAATAATGATATAACAGCAGAATAGTGAGTGCAGCACTGGAGGATAATAATGATGTAACAGCAGAATAGTGACTGCAGCACTGGAGGATAATAATGATATAACAGCTGAATAGTGAGTGCAGCACTGGAGGATAATAATGATGTAACAGCAGAATAGTGACTGCAGCACTGGAGGTGACTTGAGGATAAGACACAATGTAACAGCAGAATAGTGACTGCAGATAACTGGAGATGACTGGAGAAGAAGACCTAATAAGGCTACTTTCACATTTCCGTTTTGAAGCATCAGGCGCGATGCGGCGAAAAATGGAAAAACCGGATCCGGCGCCTGCTGCCACTGGATCCGGCTTTTTTCCCATAGACTTACATTATCGCCGCATTGCGCCTGATGGCCATGCGGCGTGTCCGGCTTTAGCTGGAAACGGCAAAAAATGCCTGTCCGGCGTCTGCAAAAAAGCGTTCCATGCAACGTTTTTTGACAGCGCTGGACCGCTTTTTTGCAGAGCGCATGCGCGAAGACTCTTTCCCTCTCCCTCTCCTGCACCGTATCCGGCAAAAACAGATGATCCGGCGGGCTGCGGCTCCTACCGGATCAGGTTTGACAACTTTTCGCCGCAGCCCGCCGGATTTAAAATCCGGAAATGTGAAAGTAGCCTAACAGTGCCCTCGTAGTAGTGACTAGTAATAAGCACAAGTGCTCTTGACTTGAGTTTGCTGAGGGTGCTTGAGTGACTTGTTTGAGTCCCTGCGGGCGCAGGTTTTGCGGCTGTTAGACACCAAACATGCGGGGATCGGCTGACAAACACGGGTGACCTATCAGTCCAGTCATTTCCATTGCTTCCACCTCTTTGTATTAGGCCTCTTTCAGATGTCCATGTGTCTGGTGTGGTGACAGTTTTCACACGTACTGGAGACTCTTGCACATTTATGTAAATGGGTCTGTGCACATGTCAGTGTGATGACCAAAATACACTGACATCTGTTTTTTTAACAGTAGCACAGGCTGCACATGGATGACACACAGGTGTGTCATCAGTACAGGACAGGTACCAGTGCCTGGGAATTAGTGGCACTGTTCACCAGCTCCCCAGCTGTCTGCTTTAGCTTGGCTGGTTGTCAAAAATTTGGGGCGACCCCACGCAGTTTTTTTTTTTATTTAAATAATTAAAAAATACAGCGTGGAGACTCCACTGTTCTTGATAACTAGCCTTGCTAACGCTGACAGCTGAGGGTTGCAGCCCCCAGCTGTGATTTTTGACTGGCTGGTTATCAAAAATACAGGGGAACCCATATCATTTTTATATATTCTTTGTATTTATATATAGTGCAGGCGGCAGCTAATGAATACTGCTATCAGCCACCGCCTGCTCTCGCTGTTATCAGCTGAATACAACTCTCAACATTGTCCCCCGCTAGCACTGATCACAGTGCGAGCAGGGGACAGTAATGTGAGCGGTCTTCATCACCCGGCGCCGGGGAACAGCATGAGCAATACCGCTGATTCCCAGGAACCGGCATTGTTGCCACACGTATTAAACACATGGTCATTGATATCTTTGGTACCAGAAGTATCAGGACATGTGATAGAGCCCTTAGGGTGTGTTCCCAGTCCCACAGTGAGTTTTCGGTGACACTGCACATATTGGCAGCGTAAAGAAGATAGCGGCTTACTTTACAGCAGCAGTAAAGTGGATGGATCTCGCGCCCTCCGCACTTTCTTTTTTTCACAAGGTAGACTGACCTGCGGCGCGGGTTTGAAATCCGCAACATGTTACTTTCTCTTTCTACACTGAGTTTTGTGTGGATTTTCCCCATAGACTTGCGTTAAATACGGAAAATCAGCAGGTAAAAAACCGCATGTAATCCGCACATCACTGTATCATTAACGTTGTGTCAGGGCCAAGTGTCTGGAAGCAGTGGGGGACTCAGGAGGGGCCCCTGTGCAGGACCAATATCTGGGCCCCCTGCAGCCCAATATCTCATCATAGTTCACAATTCCACCTGATCTAGAAGTGGATGTGGCCCCTTGACCTCTAGGGCCCCTGTGCAGGAGCACAGGTTGCACCAATGATACGTCCTCCCCTGCCAGGATGTAACACCCAGTTAGGACCTGGAAACCGTCAACAAGCAGGTGCGCTACCACTGCCACTACATCTCCTTCCATTTCATGTGCTGCAGTTTTTGGCTTTTCTCAGATGAACACCATTAGAGCTCTGCTCTTCTATGTGTGTCGGAGGCTCCGCCCATGCGGCGTTGCTGGGCGACTGCAGTTACATTGTATCCAGCTGGTTACCTATCTCACCTATTAACTCCTTCATTACTGAAAGCGGTGTTGCTTTGTCATATTTGGGGGAATTTGTAGTTGTGGATCCTGCAGTTCCGTGGCTCAGAAGACAGGGGGAGCCACATAACATACATCATTATGACTGGGCCTAATCCTTTTGCTTTGTGGAGTTAGTAATGGTCTTACAGACGGTATGAGCGTCAGCATGTTATCCTGTGGTTAAGCCAGACAGGCGGCAACTTGTCTTGTAGGCTCCTGTAGGTATATGGCCACTTAGACTGCAGCGTCCCGGCGCACACGGTACAGTGACATCACTGCATTACGCTGTCTGCACCGGCTCATCCTTAAGCGCTGACCGAAGAGGACTCTGCGCCGACAGATCTCACCGATGAATGCAAACATTGGGGATGTGCAGCACATATAACTGAAGGGGGCAATGGGCTTATTACTGATGGGGGCATCCTGGTAGGAGGGGGCTTATTATTGAAGTGGGTAGCCTGGGGGAATTATTACTGAATGGGACGCTCTGGGGGAATTATTACTGAATGGGACGCTCTGGGGGAATTATTACTGAATGGGACGCTCTGGGCGAATTATTACTGAATGGGGCGCTCTGGGGGGAATTATTATACATATACAATCTCTTGCCCGCTCATGCCGCTTACACCTAAAGAACATCTCTAGAATCCGCCCTTTTCTCACCATGGAAACAACAAAAACTCTCACTGTTGCCCTGATCCACTCCCGCCTGGACTACTGTAATGCTCTATTAATTGGCCTCCCTCTCACTCGACTCTCCCCTCTCCAGTCTATCCTTAATGCAGCAGCCAGGGTGGACCATCTGGCTAATCGTTACTCAGACGCGTCCGCTCTTCGCCAGTCGTTACACTGGCTGCCAATTCATTACAGGGTACAATTCAAAGTACTTGTTCTCACCCACAAAGCTCTCCACAGTGCGGCACCCCCTTACATCTCCTCCCTCATTTCTGTCTATCGGCCTAACCGACCGCTGCGCTCTGCAAATGACTTTCGACTAACCTCTGCCCTAATCCGTACCTCCCACTCCCGACTCCAAGACTTCTCCCGTGCTGCGCCAATTTTCTGGAATGCTCTACCCCAAGATATTAGGACCATCCACAATTTGCATAGTTTTAGGCGCTCGCTCAAAACACATTTGTTCAGAGCGGCCTATCACATTCAGTAATCAAAGTCATGTTATGTTTGTGTGTGTGTGTAGCCCATTCACTATCTCCATCTAACCCCCACCCCTGAAGATGGCTGGACCGTCATTGTAAATACATCATTGTAAATACAAACCTGTGCTTTGTATCTCCCCCACCTCATTGTAGATTGTAAGCTCCACGAGCAGGGTCGTCTTATTTCGCTTTAATTATTGTATTGTTAACGTTGTTACTTATGACTGTTGTGTTTGAAACTGTTCAACTGTAAAGCGCTGCGGAATATGTTGGCGCTATATAAATAAAGATTATTATTATTATTATTACTGAATGGGGCGCTCTGGGGGATTATTACTGAATGGGGCGCTCTGGGGGAATTATTACTGAATGGGGCGCTCTGGGGGAATTATTACTGAATGGGGCGCTCTGGGGGAATTATTACTGAATGGGGCGCTCTGGGGGAATTATTACTGAATGGGGCGCTCTGGGGGATTATTACTGAATGGGGCGCTCTGGGTGAATTATTACTGAATGGGGCGCTCTGGGGGAATTATTACTGAATGGGGCGCTCTGGGGGAATTATTACTGAATGGGACGCTCTGGGGGAATTATTACTGAATGGGACGCTCTGGGTGAATTATTACTGAATGGGGCGCTCTGGGGGAATTATTACTGAATGGGGCGCTCTGGGGGAATTATTACTGAATGGGACGCTCTGGGTGAATTATTACTGAATGGGGCGCTCTGGGGGAATTATTACTGAATGGGGCGCTCTGGGTGAATTATTACTGAATGGGGCGCTCTGGGGGAATTATTACTGAATGGGGCGCTCTGGGGGAATTATTACTGAATGGGACGCTCTGGGGGAATTATTACTGAATGGGACGCTCTGGGTGAATTATTACTGAATGGGGCGCTCTGGGGGATTATTACTGAATGGGACGCTCTGGGGGAATTATTACTGAATGGGGCACTCTAGGGGAATTATTACTGAATGGGGCGCTCTGGGGGAATTATTACTGAATGGGACGCTCTGGGGGAATTATTACTGAATGGGACGCTCTGGGTGAATTATTACTGAATGGGGCGCTCTGGGGGAATTATTACTGAATGGGGCGCTCTGGGGGAATTATTACTGAATGGGGCGCTCTGGGGGAATTATTACTGAATGGGACGCTCTGGGGGAATTATTACTGAATGGGACGCTCTGGGTGAATTATTACTGAATGGGGCGCTCTGGGGGAATTATTACTGAATGGGGCGCTCTGGGGGAATTATTACTGAATGGGGCGCTCTGAGGGAATTATTACTGAATGGGGCACTCTGGGGGAATTATTACTGAATGGGACGCTCTGGGTGAATTATTACTGAATGGGGCGCTCTGGGGGAATTATTACTGAATGGGACGCTCTGGGTGAATTATTGCTGAATGGGGCGCTCTGGGGGAATTATTACTGAATGGGGCGCTCTGGGGGAATTATTACTGAATGGGGCGCTCTGGGTGAATTATTGCTGAATGGGGCGCTCTGGGGGAATTATTACTGAATGGGGAGCTCTGGGGGAATTATTACTGAATGGGGCGCTCTGGGGGAATTATTACTGAATGGGGCGCTCTGGGGGAATTATTACTGAATGGGGCGCTCTGGGGCAATTATTACTGAATGGGGCGCTCTGGGGGATTATTACTGAATGGGGCGCTCTGGGGGATTATTACTGAATGGGGCGCTCTGGGGGTATTATTACTGAATGGGGCGCTCTGGGGGAATTATTACTGAATGGGGCGCTCTGGGGGAATTATTACTGAATGGGGAGCTCTTGGTGAATTATTACTGAATGGGGCGCTCTGGGGGAATTATTACTGAATGGGGAGCTCTGGGTGAATTATTACTGAATGGGGCGCTCTGGGGGAAATATTACTGAATGGGGCGCTCTGGGGGAATTATTACTGAATGGGGCACTCTAGGGGAATTATTACTGAATGGGACGCTCTGGAGGATTTATTACTGAATGGGGCGCTCTGGGGGAATTATTACTGAATGGGGCGCTCTGGAGGAATTATTACTGAATGGGGCGCTCTGGGGGAATTATTACTGAATGGGACGCTCTGGAGGAATTATTACTGAATGGGGCGCTTTGGGGGAATTATTACTGAATGGGGCGCTCTGGGGGAATTATTACTGAATGGGACGCTCTGGAGGAATTATTACTGAATGGGGCGCTCTGGCGGAATTATTACTGAATGGGGCGCTCTGGAGGAATTATTACTGAATGGGGCGCTCTGGGGGAATTATTACTGAATGGGGCGCTCTGGGGGAATTATTACTGAATGGGACGCTCTGGAGGAATTATTACTGAATAGGGCGCTCTGGGGGAATTATTGCTGAATGGGGCGCTCTGGGGGAATTATTACTGAATGGGGCGCTCTGGGGGAATTATTACTGAATGGGACGCTCTGGAGGAATTATTACTGAATGGGGCGCTCTGGGGGAATTATTACTGAATGGGGCGCTCTGGAGGAATTATTACTGAATGGGGCGCTCTGGGGGAATTATGACTGAATGGGGCTCTCTTGGGGAATTATTACTGAATGGGGCGCTCTGGGGGAATTATTACTGAATGGGGCGCTCTGAGGGAATTACTGAATGGGGCGCTCTGGGGGAATTATTACTGAATGGGGCACTCTGGAGGAATTATTACTGAATGGGGCGCTTTGGGGGAATTATTACTGAATGGGGCGCTCTGGAGGAATTATTACTGAATGGGGCACTCTGGGGGAATTATTACTGACTGGGACGCTCTGGGGGAATTATTACTGAATGGGGCACTCTAGGGGAATTATTACTGAATGGGACGCTCTGGAGGATTTATTACTGAATGGGGCGCTCTGGGGGAATTATTACTGAATGTGGCGCTCTGGAGGAATTATTACTGAATGGGGCGCTCTGGGGGAATTATTACTGAATGGGGCGCTCTGGGGGAATTATTACTGAATGGGGCGCTCTGGGGGAATTATTACTGAATGGGACGCTCTGGGTGAATTATTGCTGAATGGGGCGCTCTGGGGGAATTATTACTGAATGGGGCGCTCTGGGGGAATTATTACTGAATGGGACGCTCTGGGTGAATTATTGCTGAATGGGGCGCTCTGGGGGAATTATTACTGAATGGGGAGCTCTGGGGGAATTATTACTGAATGGGGCGCTCTGGGGGAATTATTACTGAATGGGGCGCTCTGGGGGAATTATTACTGAATGGGGCGCTCTGGGGGATTATTACTGAATGGGGCGCTCTGGGGGATTATTACTGAATGGGGCGCTCTGGGGGTATTATTACTGAATGGGGCGCTCTGGGGGAATTATTACTGAATGGGGAGCTCTGGGTGAATTATTACTGAATGGGGCGCTCTGGGGGAATTATTACTGAATGGGGAGCTCTGGGTGAATTATTACTGAATGGGGCGCTCTGGGGGAAATATTACTGAATGGGGCGCTCTGGGGGAATTATTACTGAATGGGGCACTCTAGGGGAATTATTACTGAATGGGACGCTCTGGAGGATTTATTACTGAATGGGGCGCTCTGGGGGAATTATTACTGAATGGGGCGCTCTGGAGGAATTATTACTGAATGGGGCGCTCTGGGGGAATTATTACTGAATGGGACGCTCTGGAGGAATTATTACTGAATGGGGCGCTCTGGGGGAATTATTACTGAATGGGACGCTCTGGAGGAATTATTACTGAATGGGGCGCTCTGGGGGAATTATTACTGAATGGGGCGCTCTGGAGGAATTATTACTGAATGGGGCGCTCTGGGGGAATTATTACTGAATGGGGCGCTCTGGGGGAATTATTACTGAATGGGACGCTCTGGAGGAATTATTACTGAATAGGGCGCTCTGGGGGAATTATTGCTGAATGGGGCGCTCTGGGGGAATTATTACTGAATGGGGCGCTCTGGGGGAATTATTACTGAATGGGGTGCTCTGGGGGAATTATTACTGAATGGGACGCTCTGGAGGAATTATTACTGAATGGGGCGCTCTGGGGGAATTATTACTGAATGGGGCGCTCTGGAGGAATTATTACTGAATGGGGCGCTCTGGGGGAATTATGACTGAATGGGGCTCTCTTGGGGAATTATTACTGAATGGGGCGCTCTGGGGGAATTATTACTGAATGGGGCGCTCTGAGGGAATTACTGAATGGGGCGCTCTGGGGGAATTATTACTGAATGGGGCGCTCTGGGGGAATTATTACTGAATGGGGCGCTTTGGGGGAATTATTACTGAATGGGGCGCTCTGGAGGAATTATTACTGAATGGGGCACTCTGGGGGAATTATTACTGACTGGGACGCTCTGGGGGAATTATTACTGAATGGGGCACTCTAGGGGAATTATTACTGAATGGGACGCTCTGGAGGATTTATTACTGAATGGGGCGCTCTGGGGGAATTATTACTGAATGTGGCGCTCTGGAGGAATTATTACTGAATGGGGCGCTCTGGGGGAATTATTACTGAATGGGGCGCTCTGGGGGAATTATTACTGAATGGGACGCTCTGGAGGAATTATTACTGAATGGGGCGCTCTGGAGGAATTATTACTGAATGGGGCGCTCTGGGGGAATTATTACTGAATGGGGCGCTCTGGGGGAATTATTACTGAATGGGACGCTCTGGAGGAATTATTACTGAATGGGGCGCTCTGGGGGAATTATTGCTAAATGGGGCGCTCTGGAGGAATTATTACTGAATGGGGCGCTCTGGGGGAATTATTACTGAATGGGACGCTCTGGAGGAATTATTACTGAATGGGGCGCTCTGGGGGAATTATTGCTGAATGGGGCGCTCTGGGGGAATTATTACTGAATGGGGCGCTCTGGGGGAATTATTACTGAATGGGGTGCTCTGGGGGAATTATTACTGAATGGGACGCTCTGGGGGAATTATTACTGAATGGGATGCTCTGGGGGAATTATGACTGAATGGGGCGCTCTGGAGGATTATTACTGAATGGGACGCTCTGGGGGAATTATTACTGAATGGGATGCTCTGGGGGAATTATTACTGAATGGGGCGCTCTGGGGGAATTATTACTGAATGGGGCCCTCTGGGGGAATTATTTCTGAAGGGGCAGTGGTGAGGATTATTACTAGAGGAGCATTACCATTATTAGAGCCACAGAATAGGAGTTAGCAGCAGGACATGGCATTTGTGCAGATTGGGAATAGGAGGGGACTGTGCTGGGAATGTGAGAGGTCAGGGGTCTCGGTGTCTCTGACTGCAGATAGCAGTTGTCTAGAAGTCGTCCTGTCGGTCTGGGGCAAATGGAAGATACGTGGACAGTGAGGGACTCCCTGAGAATGCTCAGCCCCTGCGATCACTATAGATAACACTATATAATGTATGCAGTGGTGACATTAGGACCTTTTACAGTGTTTGTTTGTTAGTTTATGTAACATTTGTGCTTTGAGCCGTGGTTCTATCTGGTGATACTACTGGTAACATGAGTCTTTCTATGTTCTTTAGTGTTACGCTTTCTCTGTGCTGTGGTCATGGACATGCTCATGGTGTGGCGGTATTCTTTTAGTCTAGTACAACGGTTTTACTGTTATTATTGCTCTTAGTGCTGAAGAAAACACCTACAATGTGTTGGTATTATCCCATCCTGTGCAGCAGAAGCATTGTTACATGGTGAGATATAGAGGAGATGGTAGTCAGGCTTTAGTGCTGGAGCCCCAGATTCTACCAACACCCCAGGTCTGTACTAATACAATGTAACAAACCCTCAGCTGTGCAGGGTTTCTGCTTCTGCATATAAACCAAAATGTTATCATTCACTGACAGCAAGCAGGTCCGAGTACAGACCTTTATAGATGAGAACAATGTAACATCACGGACATTGTTTTGATGGACAGGGGGCTCTACCATGGGGCCCTGGGTAATAGAGCCGGCCATGGCTTATTCCTGCTGTGACATGAGTGACTGGGAACAGATGGGGCGCTGTCAGCGATGATGAAGAGCTCCAATGATACCAATAGGTGTAAAGAAAGGACCGGCGCCATGTCCCCTCCTGTCCATATAAATCTCTGTATGGTAACAGAATAAGCCACAGCACATCCCCCCCCTCTAGATTGGGTTTCACAGGTGAGAATCCCAGGGCTGGGGGTCCTGCTGCTGCTGCTGACCTCGAAGAGATGCCCCCTGTCACCAATTAACCTTTTCATTGCTGAAAGAACAATCAAAAGCAAAGCAGGTTACAAGGGCGAATCGTAAAACCAATAGAAATGAAAACTTCCCCGTGATGGGGGAAGTAGTCCATGAGATTATTCTATAGGGACCCTTAGGCACACTTTATGATTCAGGTCCAGCACTGGGGTCAGTCTGTAGGTTTATAGGTCCAACAGTGGGGTCCCGTCTGTAAATGTGTCCATCAGTGGGGTCCGGTCTGTATATGGGTCCATCAGTGGGGTCCGATCGGTGGGTTAATAGGTCCGACAGTGGGGTCCAGTCTGTAGGTTTATAGGTCCGACAGTGGGGTCCAGTCTGTATATGTGTCCATCAGTGGGGTGCGGTCTGTATATGGGTCCATCAGTGGGGTCCGATCGGTGGGTTAATAGGTCCGACAGTGGGGTCCAGTCTGTATATGTGTCCATCAGTTGGGTGCGGTCTGTATATGGGTCCATCAGTGGGGTCCGGCTGGTGGGTTTATAGGTCCGACAGTGGGGTCCAGTCTGTATATGAGTCCATCAGTGGGGTCCGGTCTGTATATGGGTTCATCAGTGGGGTCCGGTCTGTATATGGGTCCATCAGTGGGGTCCGATCGGTGGGTTTATAGGTCCGACAGTGGGGTCCAGTCTGTATATGTGTCCATCAGTGGGGTGCGGTCTGTATATGGGTCCATCAGTGGGGTCCGATCGGTGGGTTAATAGGTCCGACAGTGGGGTCCAGTCTGTATATGTGTCCATCAGTTGGGTGCGGTCTGTATATGGGTCCATCAGTGGGGTCCGGCTGGTGGGTTTATAGGTCCGACAGTGGGGTCCAGTCTGTATATGAGTCCATCAGTGGGGTCCGGTCTGTATATGGGTTCATCAGTGGGGTCCGGTCTGTATATGGGTCCATCAGTGGGGTCCGATCGGTGGGTTTATAGGTCCGACAGTGGGGTCCAGTCTGTATATGAGCCCATCAGTGGGGTCCGGTCTGTATATGGGTCCATCAGTGGGGTCCGACTGGTGGGTTTATAGGTCCGACAGTGGGGTCCAGTCTGTATATGAGTCCATCAGTGGGGTCCGGTCTGTATATGGGTTCATCAGTGGGGTCCGGTCTGTATATGGGTCCATCAGTGGGGTCCGATCGGTGGGTTTATAGGTCCGACAGTGGGGTCCAGTCTGTATATGAGCCCATCAGTGGGGTCCGGTCAGTATATGGGTCCATCAGTGGGGTCCGATCGGTGGGTCTATAGGTCCGAAAGTGGGGTCCGGTCTGTATATGAGTCCATCAGTGGGTTCCAGTCTGTATATGGGTTCATCGGTGGGGTCCAATCTGTATATGGGTCCATCAGTGGGGTCCGATCGGTGGGTTTATGTGTCCATCAGTGGGGTCCGATCGGTGGGTTTATAGGTCCGAAAGTGGGGTCCGGTCTGTATATGAGTCCATCAGTGGGTTCTGGTCTGTATATGGGTTCATCGGTGGGGTCCGATCTGTATATGGGTCCATCAGTGGGGTCCGATCGGTGGGTTTATGGGTCCATCAGTGGGTTCCAGTCTGTATATGGGTTCATCGGTGGGGTCCGATCTGTATATGGGTCCATCAGTGGGGTCCGATGGGTGGGTTTATGGGTCCATCAGTGGGGTCCAGTCTGTATATGAGTCCATCAGTGGGTTCCGGTCTGTATATGAGTCCATCAGTGGGGTCCGGTCTGTATATGGGTTCATCGGTGGGGTCCGATCTGTATATGGGTCCATCAGTGGGGTCCTGCTTGTAGATTTATAGGTCCAGCAGTGGGGTTCGGCCTGCAGGCCCTTAGTCTATGGTTGTAGCTCTCTGTGTACTGGGACATCCCAAAAAGTCCTCTGCTAACATGACAACACTTATTAACCTTCCCCTCATTATTCCATGGAGACTCCACCAGAAACGCCACTAACAAGACTCGGGGGGGCCATGTCTCCACTGTAACAATTTCTCTCCATAGTGTTAAAGAGCCCGGAGACCCCCGGGGTCCTCAGAGGTCAGTAACGCGATCTGCTCCTTGGCATAAGTCTGTCCTAGGAGGATTGAGGTCTCCTGATGATTTCTGCAGATGACCCAGGAGGGGGTGATTGTAGCTGCCCCATCATGGCTGCCAGGAGATGTTGGGGAGCTGGGATCAGGGGTCCTCTGTCGTGTGATTCCCTCGCACACAGTGCAGCCCCTTCAGTCCTCCCGTCATCAGGATCGGTTGCAGACAGTCGTCTCCTGTGTCATTATAGACGGGCACTTAGGATCCTTTCAGGTGGACGGAGCGTGACCCGCCCTGACAGGGGCTCAATGAAATCAATTTTGGATGGCCCATTAAGGGCGACTCTTCTGGTAAGTGACACTGAAGTCCTGAAACTCAAGATCCTTTAAATTGCCACAGTCCTTAAAGGGAGTCTCCAGTCACAGCAGATATTACCATCACCAATGCGGGGTCCTCTCTGGGTCACATGGTGCCAACATTATACAATATGAGGTCACTGAACCCCCTTATTTATCCCACAAATGTCACTCCCATCATACATCAGTCTCCAAACGCTCTAAAGTGGGAGGAGCTTCCTCCTGAGCTCATTGCTGCCCCCTGCTGAGCAATGTGCTGAGTGACAGCTGCTAAGAGGAGCAGAGGAGGTAGGAGGTAACTCAAGATCAGTAATGTGATGTATGTACACAGTGACTGCACCAGCAGAATAGTGAGTGCAGCTCTGGGGTATAATACAGGATGTAACTCAGGGTCAGTAATGTAATGTATGTACACAGTGACTGCACCAGCAGAATAGTGAGTGCAGCTCTGGAGTATAATACAGGAGGTAACTCAGGATCAGTAATGTATGTATGTACACAGTGAGTGCACCAGCAGAATAGTGAGTGCAGCTCTGGGGTATAATACAGGATGTAACTCAGGATCAGTAATGTAAAGTATGTACACAGTGACTGCACCAGCAGAATAGTGAGTGCAGCTCTGGAGTATAATACAGGATGTAACTCAGGATCAGTAATGTAATGTATGTACACAGTGACTGCACCAGCAGAATAGTGAGTGCAGCTCTGGAGTATAATACAGGATGTAACTCAGGATCAGTAATGTAATGTATGTACACAGTGACTGCACCAGCAGAATAGTGAGTGCAGCTCTGGGGTATAATACAGGATGTAACTCAGGATCCGTAATGTATGTACACAGTGACTGCACCAGCAGAATAGTGAGTGCAGCTCTGGAGTATAATACAGGATGTAACTCAGGATCAGTAATGTAATGTATGTACACAGCGACTGCACCAGCAGAATAGGGAGTGCAGCTCTGGAGTATAATACAGGAGGTAACTCAGGATCAGTAATGAAATGTATGTACACAGTGACTGCACCAGCAGAATAGTGAGTGCAGCTCTGGAGTACAATACAGGATGTAACTCAGGATCAGTAATGTAATGTATGTACACAGTGACTGCACCAGCAGAATAGTGAGTGCAGCTCTGGAGTATAATACAGGATGTAACTCAGGATCCGTAATGTATGTACACAGTGACTGCACCAGCAGAATAGTGAGTGCAGCTCTGGAGTATAATACAGGATGTAACTCAGGATCAGTAATGTAATGTATGTACACAGCGACTGCACCAGCAGAATAGGGAGTGCAGCTCTGGAGTATAATACAGGAGGTAACTCAGGATCAGTAATGAAATGTATGTACACAGTGACTGCACCAGCAGAATAGTGAGTGCAGCTCTGGAGTACAATACAGGATGTAACTCAGGATCAGTAATGTAATGTATGTACACAGTGACTGCACCAGCAGAATAGTGAGTGCAGCTCTGGAGTATAATACAGGATGTAACTCAGGATCAGTAATGTAATGTATGTACACAGCGACTGCACCAGCAGAATAGGGAGTGCAGCTCTGGAGTATAATACAGGAGGTAACTCAAGATCAGTAATGTAATGTATGTACACAGTGAGTGCACCAGCAGAATAGTGAGTGCAGCTCTGGAGTATAATACAGGATGTAACTCAGGATCAGTAATGTAATGTATGTACACAGTGACTGCACCAGCAGAATAGTGAGTGCAGCTCTGGAGTATAATACAGGATGTAACTCAGGATCCGTAATGTATGTACACAGTGACTGCACCAGCAGAATAGTGAGTGCAGCTCTGGAGTATAATACAGGATATAACTCAGGATCAGTAATGTAATGTATGTACACAGCGACTGCACCAGCAGAATAGGGAGTGCGGCTCTGGAGTATAATACAGGAGGTAACTCAGGATCAGTAATGAAATGTATGTACACAGTGACTGCACCAGCAGAATAGTGAGTGCAGCTCTGGAGTATAATACAGGATGTAACTCAGGATCAGTAATGTATGTACACAGTGACTGCACCAGCAGAATAGTGAGTGCAGCTCTGGAGTATAATACAGGATGTAACTCAGGATCAGTAATGTAATGTATGTACACAGTGACTGCACCAGCAGAATAGTGAGTGCAGCTCTGGGGTATAATACAGGAGGTAACTCAGGATCAGTAATGTAATGTATGTACACAGTGACTGCACCAGCAGAATAGTGAGTGCAGCTCTGGAGTATAATACAGGATGTAACTCAGGATCAGTAATGTAATGTATGTACACAGGGACTGCACCAGCAGAATAGTGAGTGCAGCTCTGGAGTATAATACAGGAGGTAACTCAGGATCAGTAATGTAATGTATGTACACAGTGACTGCACCAGCAGAATAGTGAGTACAGCTCTGGAGTATAATACAGGATGTAACTCAGGATCAGTAATGTAATGTATGTACACAGGCACTGCACCAGCAGAATAGTGAGTGCAGCTCTGGAGTATAATACAGGATGTAACTCAGGATCAGTAATGTAATGTATGTACACAGGCACTGCACCAGCAGAATAGTGAGTGCAGCTCTGGAGTATAATACAGGAGGTAACTCAGGATCAGTAATGTAATGTATGTACACAGGCACTGCACCAGCAGAATAGTGAGTGCAGCTCTGGAGTATAATACAGAGGGTAACTCAGGATCAGTAATGTAATGTATGTACACAGTGACTGCACCAGCAGAATAGTGAGTGCAGCTCTGGAGTATAATACAGGAGGTAACTCAGGATCAGTAATGTAATGTATGTACACAGTGACTGCACCAGCAGAATAGTGAGTGCAGCTCTGGAGTATAATACAGGATGTAACTCAGGATCAGTAATGTAATGTATGTACACAGGGACTGCACCAGCAGAATAGTGAGTGCAGCTCTGGAGTATAATACAGGGTGTAACTCAGGATCAGTAATGTAATGTATGTACACAGGGACTGCACCAGCAGAATAGTGAGTGCAGCTCTGGAGTATAATACAGGAGGTAACTCAGGATCAGTAATGTAATGTATGTACACAGTGACTGCACCAGCAGAATAGTGAGTGCAGCTCTGGAGTATAATACAGGATGTAACTCAGGATCAGTAATGTAATGTATGTACACAGGCACTGCACCAGCAGAATAGTGAGTGCAGCTCTGGAGTATAATACAGGAGGTAACTCAGGATCAGTAATGTAATGTATGTACACAGTGACTGCACCAGCAGAATAGTGAGTGCAGCTCTGGGGTATAATACAGGAGGTAACTCAGGATCAGTAATGTAATGTATGTACACAGTGACTGCACCAGCAGAATAGTGAGTGCAGCTCTGGGGTATAATACAGGATGTAACTCAGGATCAGTAATGTAATGTATGTACACAGGGACTGCACCAGCAGAATAGTGAGTGCAGCTCTGGAGAATAATACAGGAGGTAACTCAGGATCAGTAATGTAATGTTTGTACACAGTGACTGCACCAGCAGAATAGTGAGTGCAGCTCTGGAGTATAATACAGGATGTAACTCAGGATCAGTAACTCAGGATCAGTAATGTATGTACACAGTGACTGCACCAGCAGAATAGTGAGTGCAGCTCTGGGGTATAATACAGGATGTAACTCAGGATCAGTAATGTATGTACACAGTGACTGCACCAGCAGAATAGTGAGTGCAGCTCTGGGGTATAATACAGGACGTAACTCCGGATCAGTAATGTAATGTATGTACACAGTGACTGCACCAGCAGAATAGTGAGTGCAGCTCTGGAGTATAATACAGGATGTAACTCAGGATCAGTAATGTATGTATGTACACAGTGAGTGCACCAGCAGAATAGTGAGTGCAGCTCTGGAGTATAATACAGGATGTAACTCAGGATCAGTAATGTAATGTATGTACACAGTGACTGCACCAGCAGAATAGTGAGTGCAGCTCTGGAGTATAATACAGGATGTAACTCAGGATCAGTAATGTATGTATGTACACAGTGACTGCACCAGCAGAATAGTGAGTGCAGCTCTGGGGTATAATACAGGATGTAACTCAGGATCAGTAATGTAATGTATGTACACAGGGACTGCACCAGCAGAATAGTGAGTGCAGCTCTGGAGAATAATACAGGAGGTAACTCAGGATCAGTAATGTAATGTTTGTACACAGTGACTGCACCAGCAGAATAGTGAGTGCAGCTCTGGAGTATAATACAGGATGTAACTCAGGATCAGTAACTCAGGATCAGTAATGTATGTACACAGTGACTGCACCAGCAGAATAGTGAGTGCAGCTCTGGGGTATAATACAGGATGTAACTCAGGATCAGTAATGTATGTACACAGTGACTGCACCAGCAGAATAGTGAGTGCAGCTCTGGGGTATAATACAGGATGTAACTCAGGGTCAGTAATGTAATGTATGTACACAGTGACTGCACCAGCAGAATAGTGAGTGCAGCTCTGGAGTATAATACAGGAGGTAACTCAGGATCAGTAATGTATGTATGTACACAGTGAGTGCACCAGCAGAATAGTGAGTGCAGCTCTGGAGTATAATACAGGATGTAACTCAGGATCAGTAATGTAATGTATGTACACAGTGACTGCACCAGCAGAATAGTGAGTGCAGCTCTGGAGTATAATACAGGATGTAACTCAGGATCAGTAATGTATGTATGTACACAGTGACTGCACCAGCAGAATAGTGAGTGCAGCTCTGGAGTATAATACAGGAGGTAACTCAGGATCAGTAATGTATGTATGTACACAGTGACTGCACCAGCAGAATAGTGAGTGCAGCTCTGGAGTATAATACAGGATGTAACTCAGGATCAGTAATGTAATGTATGTACACAGTGACTGCACCAGCAGAATAGTGAGTGCAGCTCTGGAGTATAATACAGGATGTAACTCAGGATCAGTAATGTAATGTATGTACACAGCGACTGCACCAGCAGAATAGGGAGTGCAGCTCTGGAGTATAATACAGGAGGTAACTCAGGATCAGTAATGAAATGTATGTACACAGTGACTGCACCAGCAGAATAGTGAGTGCAGCTCTGGAGTACAATACAGGATGTAACTCAGGATCAGTAATGTAATGTATGTACACAGTGACTGCACCAGCAGAATAGTGAGTGCAGCTCTGGAGTATAATACAGGATGTAACTCAGGATCAGTAATGTAATGTATGTACACAGCGACTGCACCAGCAGAATAGGGAGTGCAGCTCTGGAGTATAATACAGGAGGTAACTCAAGATCAGTAATGTAATGTATGTACACAGTGAGTGCACCAGCAGAATAGTGAGTGCAGCTCTGGAGTATAATACAGGATGTAACTCAGGATCAGTAATGTAATGTATGTACACAGTGACTGCACCAGCAGAATAGTGAGTGCAGCTCTGGAGTATAATACAGGATGTAACTCAGGATCCGTAATGTATGTACACAGTGACTGCACCAGCAGAATAGTGAGTGCAGCTCTGGAGTATAATACAGGATATAACTCAGGATCAGTAATGTAATGTATGTACACAGCGACTGCACCAGCAGAATAGGGAGTGCGGCTCTGGAGTATAATACAGGAGGTAACTCAGGATCAGTAATGAAATGTATGTACACAGTGACTGCACCAGCAGAATAGTGAGTGCAGCTCTGGAGTATAATACAGGATGTAACTCAGGATCAGTAATGTATGTACACAGTGACTGCACCAGCAGAATAGTGAGTGCAGCTCTGGAGTATAATACAGGATGTAACTCAGGATCAGTAATGTAATGTATGTACACAGTGACTGCACCAGCAGAATAGTGAGTGCAGCTCTGGGGTATAATACAGGAGGTAACTCAGGATCAGTAATGTAATGTATGTACACAGTGACTGCACCAGCAGAATAGTGAGTGCAGCTCTGGAGTATAATACAGGATGTAACTCAGGATCAGTAATGTAATGTATGTACACAGGGACTGCACCAGCAGAATAGTGAGTGCAGCTCTGGAGTATAATACAGGAGGTAACTCAGGATCAGTAATGTAATGTATGTACACAGTGACTGCACCAGCAGAATAGTGAGTACAGCTCTGGAGTATAATACAGGATGTAACTCAGGATCAGTAATGTAATGTATGTACACAGGCACTGCACCAGCAGAATAGTGAGTGCAGCTCTGGAGTATAATACAGGATGTAACTCAGGATCAGTAATGTAATGTATGTACACAGGCACTGCACCAGCAGAATAGTGAGTGCAGCTCTGGAGTATAATACAGGAGGTAACTCAGGATCAGTAATGTAATGTATGTACACAGGCACTGCACCAGCAGAATAGTGAGTGCAGCTCTGGAGTATAATACAGAGGGTAACTCAGGATCAGTAATGTAATGTATGTACACAGTGACTGCACCAGCAGAATAGTGAGTGCAGCTCTGGAGTATAATACAGGAGGTAACTCAGGATCAGTAATGTAATGTATGTACACAGTGACTGCACCAGCAGAATAGTGAGTGCAGCTCTGGAGTATAATACAGGATGTAACTCAGGATCAGTAATGTAATGTATGTACACAGGGACTGCACCAGCAGAATAGTGAGTGCAGCTCTGGAGTATAATACAGGGTGTAACTCAGGATCAGTAATGTAATGTATGTACACAGGGACTGCACCAGCAGAATAGTGAGTGCAGCTCTGGAGTATAATACAGGAGGTAACTCAGGATCAGTAATGTAATGTATGTACACAGTGACTGCACCAGCAGAATAGTGAGTGCAGCTCTGGAGTATAATACAGGATGTAACTCAGGATCAGTAATGTAATGTATGTACACAGGCACTGCACCAGCAGAATAGTGAGTGCAGCTCTGGAGTATAATACAGGAGGTAACTCAGGATCAGTAATGTAATGTATGTACACAGTGACTGCACCAGCAGAATAGTGAGTGCAGCTCTGGGGTATAATACAGGAGGTAACTCAGGATCAGTAATGTAATGTATGTACACAGTGACTGCACCAGCAGAATAGTGAGTGCAGCTCTGGGGTATAATACAGGATGTAACTCAGGATCAGTAATGTAATGTATGTACACAGGGACTGCACCAGCAGAATAGTGAGTGCAGCTCTGGAGAATAATACAGGAGGTAACTCAGGATCAGTAATGTAATGTTTGTACACAGTGACTGCACCAGCAGAATAGTGAGTGCAGCTCTGGAGTATAATACAGGATGTAACTCAGGATCAGTAACTCAGGATCAGTAATGTATGTACACAGTGACTGCACCAGCAGAATAGTGAGTGCAGCTCTGGGGTATAATACAGGATGTAACTCAGGATCAGTAATGTATGTACACAGTGACTGCACCAGCAGAATAGTGAGTGCAGCTCTGGGGTATAATACAGGACGTAACTCCGGATCAGTAATGTAATGTATGTACACAGTGACTGCACCAGCAGAATAGTGAGTGCAGCTCTGGAGTATAATACAGGATGTAACTCAGGATCAGTAATGTAATGTATGTACACAGGCACTGCACCAGCAGAATAGTGAGTGCAGCTCTGGAGTATAATACAGGAGGTAACTCAGGATCAGTAATGTAATGTATGTACACAGTGACTGCACCAGCAGAATAGTGAGTGCAGCTCTGGGGTATAATACAGGAGGTAACTCAGGATCAGTAATGTAATGTATGTACACAGTGACTGCACCAGCAGAATAGTGAGTGCAGCTCTGGGGTATAATACAGGATGTAACTCAGGATCAGTAATGTAATGTATGTACACAGGGACTGCACCAGCAGAATAGTGAGTGCAGCTCTGGAGAATAATACAGGAGGTAACTCAGGATCAGTAATGTAATGTTTGTACACAGTGACTGCACCAGCAGAATAGTGAGTGCAGCTCTGGAGTATAATACAGGATGTAACTCAGGATCAGTAACTCAGGATCAGTAATGTATGTACACAGTGACTGCACCAGCAGAATAGTGAGTGCAGCTCTGGGGTATAATACAGGATGTAACTCAGGATCAGTAATGTATGTACACAGTGACTGCACCAGCAGAATAGTGAGTGCAGCTCTGGGGTATAATACAGGACGTAACTCCGGATCAGTAATGTAATGTATGTACACAGTGACTGCACCAGCAGAATAGTGAGTGCAGCTCTGGAGTATAATACAGGATGTAACTCAGGATCAGTAATGTAATGTATGTACACAGTGACTGCACCAGCAGAATAGTGAGTGTAGCTCTGGAGTATAATACAGGATGTAATTCAGGATCAGTAATGTAATGTATGTACACAGTGACTGCACCAGCAGAATAGTGAGTGCAGCTCTGGGGTATAATACAGGATGTAGCTCAGGATCAGTAATATAATCTATGTACACAGTGACTGCACCAGCAGAATAGTGAGTGCAGCTCTGGGGTATAATACACAATGTAACTCAGGATCAATAATGTAATGTATGTACACAGTGACTGCACCAGCAGAATAGTGAGTGCAGCTCTGGAGTATAATACAGGATGTAACTCAGGATCAGTAATGTAATGTATGTACACAGTGACTGCACCAGCAGAATAGTGAGTGCAGCTCTGGGGTATAATACAGGATGTAACTCAGGATCAGTAATGTATGTACACAGTGACTGCACCAGCAGAATAGTGAGTGCAGCTCTGGGGTATAATACAGGACGTAACTCCGGATCTGTAATGTAATGTATGTACACAATGACTGCACCAGCAGAATAGTGAGTGCAGCTCTGGAGTATAATACAGGATGTAACTCAGGATCAGTAATGTAATGTATGTACACAGTGACTGCACCAGCAGAAGAGTGAGTGTAGCTCTGGAGTATAATACAGGATGTAATTCAGGATCAGTAATGTAATGTATGTACACAGTGACTGCACCAGCAGAATAGTGAGTGCAGCTCTGGGGTATAATACAGGATGTAGCTCAGGATCAGTAATATAATCTATGTACACAGTGACTGCACCAGCAGAATAGTGAGTGCAGCTCTGGGGTATAATACACAATGTAACTCAGGATCAATAATGTAATGTATGTACACAGTGACTGCACCAGCAGAATAGTGAGTGCAGCTCTGGAGTATAATACAGGATGTAACTCAGGATGAGTAATGTAATGTATGTACACAGGGACTGCACCAGCAGAATAGTGAGTGCAGCTCTGGAGAATAATACAGGAGGTAACTCAGGATCAGTAATGTAATGTCTGTACACAGTGACTGCACCAGCAGAATAGTGAGTGCAGCTCTGGAGTATAATACAGGATGTAACTCAGGATCAGTAACTCAGGATCAGTAATGTATGTACACAGTGACTGCACCAGCAGAATAGTGAGTGCAGCTCTGGAGTATAATACAGGATGTAACTCAGGATCAGTAATGTAATGTATGTACACAGTGACTGCACCAGCAGAATAGTGAGTGCAGCTCTGGGGTATAATACAGGATGTAACTCAGGATCAGTAATGTATGTACACAGTGACTGCACCAGCAGAATACTGAGTGCAGCTCTGGGGTATAATACAGGACGTAACTCCGGATCAGTAATGTAATGTATGTACACAGTGACTGCACCAGCAGAATAGTGAGTGCAGCTCTGGAGTTTAATACAGGATGTAACTCAGGATCAGTAATGTAATGTATGTACACAGTGACTGCACCAGCAGAATAGTGAGTGTAGCTCTGGAGTATAATACAGGATGTAATTCAGGATCAGTAATGTAATGTATGTACACAGTGACTGCACCAGCAGAATAGTGAGTGCAGCTCTGGGGTATAATACAGGATGTAGCTCAGGATCAGTAATATAATCTATGTACATAGTGACTGCACCAGCAGAATAGTGAGTGCAGCTCTGGGGTATAATACACAATGTAACTCAGGATCAATAATGTAATGTATGTACACAGTGACTGCACCAGCAGAATAGTGAGTGCAGCTCTGGGGTATAATACAGGAGGTAACTCAGGATCAGTAATGTAATGTATGTACACAGTGACTGCACCAGCAGAATAGTGAGTGCAGCTCTGGGGTATAATACAGGACGTAACTCAGGATCAGTTATGTAATGTATGTACACAGTGACTGCACCAGCAGAATAGTGAGTGCAGCTCTGGAGTATAATACAGGACGTAACTCAGGATCAGTAATGTAATATATGTACACAGTGACTGCACAAGCAGAATAGTGAGTGCAGCTCTGAAGTATAATACAGGATGTAACTCAGGATCAGTAATGTAATGTATGTACACAGTGACTGCACCAGCAGAATAGTGAGTGCAGCTCTGGAGGATAATACAGGATGTAACTCAGGATCAGTAATGTAATGTATGTACACAGTGACTGCACCAGCAGAATAGTGAGTGCAGCTCTGGAGGATAATACAGGATGTAACTCAGGATCAGTAATGTAATGTATGTACACAGTGACTGCACCAGCAGAATAGTAAGTGCAGCTCTGGAGGATAATACAGGATGTAACTCAGGATCAGTAATGTAATGTATGTACACAGTGACTGCACCAGCAGAATAGTGAGTGCAGCTCTGGAGTATAATACAGGATGTAACTCAGGATCAGTAATGTATGTACACAGTGACTGCACCAGCAGAATAGTGAGTGCAGCTCTGGAGTATAATACAGGATGTAACTCAGGATCAGTAATGTAATGTATGTACACAGTGACTGCACCAGCAGAACAGTGAGTGCAGCTCTGGAGTATAATACAGGCTGTAACTCAGGATCAGTAATGTATGTACACAGTGACTGCACCAGCAGAATAGTGAGCGCAGCTCTGGGGTATAATACAGGAGGTAACTCAGGATCAGTAATGTAATGTATGTACACAGTGACTGCACCAGCAGAATAGTGAGTGCAGCTCTGGAGAATAATACAGGATGTAACTCAGGATCAGTAATGTAATGTATGTACACAGTGACTGCACCAGCAGAATAGTGAGTGCAGCTCTGGGGTATAATACAGGAGGTAACTCAGGATCAGTAATGTAATGTATGTACACAGTGACTGCACCAGCAGAATAGTGAGTGCAGCTCTGGAGAATAATACAGGATGTAACTCAGGATCAGTAATGTAATGTATGTACACAGTGACTGCACCAGCAGAATAGTAAGTGCAGCTCTGGAGGATAATACAGGATGTAACTCAGGATCAGTAATGTATGTACACAGTGACTGCACCAGCAGAATAGTGAGTGCAGCTCTGGAGTATAATACAGGATGCAACTCAGGATCAGTAATGTAATGTATGTACACAGTGACTGCACCAGCAGAACAGTGAGTGCAGCTCTGGAGTATAATACAGGCTGTAACTCAGGATCAGTAATGTATGTACACAGTGACTGCACCAGCAGAATAGTGAGTGCAGCTCTGGGGTATAATACAGGAGGTAACTCAGGATCAGTAATGTAATGTATGTACACAGTGACTGCACCAGCAGAATAGTGAGTGCAGCTCTGGGGTATAATACAGGACGTAACTCCGGATCAGTAATGTAATGTATGTACACAGTGACTGCACCAGCAGAATAGTGAGTGCAGCTCTGGAGTATAATACAGGATGTAACTCAGGATCAGTAATGTAATGTATGTACACAGTGACTGCCCCAGCAGAATAGTGAGTGCAGCTCTGGAGTATAATACAGGAGGTAACTCAGGATCAGTAATGTAATGTATGTACACAGTGACTGCACCAGCAGAATAGTGAGTGCAGCTCTGGGGTATAATACAGGATGTAACTCAGGATCAGTAATGTATGTACACAGTGACTGCACCAGCAGAATAGTGAGTGCAGCTCTGGAGTATATGTTACTCCAGGGAGTGTGGAACTATCTTCATTTCCAGTGCAGTAAATCTCTTGTAGCTGCCGCCTGGGACATAATTGCCGGAGTAGGAGGATGGGTCTTGGGGTTTATGCTGCACAGATGGAGTTTATAATTCTCCCACAGGCACAGATCTGGAGTTTTTAGGTTCATTAGTTCAGTTTTATGTAAATATATTGATATAATCTATGTAGAAATGAAAAGTTCTACAGCTCTCTCATAGACTGTGTTGTTTAATTCCTCACCATTTTCAAAGTCTCTGCTTGCTGGAAGTTTTGTTATTTACCTGCGGATGTGTGAGAAATGTAATAGTAACATAATTGTCTGGTATGAACATAGCCCGATAGTAACATTAGTGCCTGGTGCTCATAGTGTCCTTGTGTCTCGTCATTGTGACCTCATAGCGCTGATGCTCTCCTCTAATAGTCGTCATGGTCAGGGAGGGATATCAGATTTTTCTGTTCTTTGCCCCCCAAGTCCGATCTGGATAAAGAATAGAGCCGAGGTCTGGGAAACGGCGCAGGTTCCGGTAATGAGACAGGGTCAGTGACCACCAGCTGCTGATGGGGAGGAATGTGATGGTCACATAACATAAGTGCCACCACCAGGGAATGTGTGGACTGCAGCCGCCTGTCACTGGCTCCACATGACATTCTTGGGTTGCAGAAGTATTAGCACCCTGGCCAGGGTGTTGAGGTACAGGATCATGGAGCTGAACTAAACCTTTTTACCAGAAAAAGGAAAACCAAATAATGGGTTTAGTGATTGTCATTTCATTAATTTATATATTATTCTTTAGAATTGTCATTTACACAAATGAGGAAATGATTCATAACAAATTGAATTCGGCCAAAATTCAAAAAATTCAGATTCAGTTTGCACAAATCCAGCAAAATGGCAGCTTGTCAGACACTGATTTGCTGCAGTGCTGACAGGTCCAAGAGCAAAGAGGCCCCAGTGCCGACAGGTCCAAGAGCGAAGAGGCCCCAGTGCCGACAGGTCCAAGAGCGAAGAGGCCCCAGTGCCGACAGGTCCAAGAGCGAAGAGGCCCCAGTGCCGACAGGTCCAAGAGCGAAGAGGCCCCAGTTCCCACAGGTCCAACAGCCAAGAGGCCCCAGTTCCCACAGGTCCAACAGCCAAGGGGCCCCAGTGCCGACAGGTCCAAGAGCGAAAAGGCCCCAGTTCCCACAGGTCCAAGAGCGAAGAGGCCCCAATGCCAGCAGGTCCAAAAGCGAAGAGGCCCCAATGCCAACAGGTCCAAAAGCGAAGAGCTGACAGGATACCTTGAGCAGTTGAGGATCAGTTTTTATTATTTTTATCCCCTTCCAGGCCGTCCGTTTATTATGATCTAGGGTCTGGAAAAACATGACACTATAAGAAACTCATTTAGTGGCAATTTAGAATTAGACAAATTTTATGCAGACTGAATGTGCCCTAAAAGTAACTTTGTAAACTTGATGTCAGGAACACCGCACTGCACTTGCTCACTGAGTAAGACAACCTGTGCTCAGAGATACCTGAGGAGCGGGCAGCAGCAGAGAAGATGCGTGCTTCAGACCACAGGACCTGAAGCATGTGACTGCTGGGGGCATGGCCTAAACTCCTGCAGGAAAACTCCTAGAATTGTAACTACGGAACAAAATTACTAATAGGCATAGACAGGGAAATAAACCAGATCAGGCCGGGGTCAAAGCACGAGATAGCACGACAATTACCGAAGGGCAAGACAGAACGGATAGTCAAGACGCAGCCAAGAAGTCAGAAACCAGAGAAGCAGATATACAGTACAGAATCAACAGGCAAACTCACAATGGGGGACAGAACCGGATCAGAACCATATAAGCAAGCTAGAAGACAACGAACAGGCACACAGGGGTCACCACACTCGGCCAAAGGCAAAAGTATAACTGCCGGGGATTGGAGCTTCCCAGGGCTATAAGAAACTCTCCCTGAACCAAAGAGAGGCCACAATAATTAACCCCAGGCGTGCAGGTCAAAGCCTGCACTGGGCTCAAGACATTAACCCCTGAAGTGCAGGTCAAAACCTGCACTGGGATCATGACAGTACCCCCCTCTCAACGGGGGGCCTCTGGACCCCCAGGCTTCCCCTTGTATTTGGTATGGAAAGCCCGAACCAGGCGATCTGCATGTACAGAGTGAGCAGGGACCCATGAGCGATCCTCCGGTCCATATCCCTTCCAGTGGACCAGGTACTGCAAAGAGCGGCGCACCCGCCAAGAGTCCACAATATGTCCGACCTCATACTCCAAGTGACCCTCCACCAACACTGGAGGGACAACAGACTCGGAGTCCTCCTTGACAGACCCTACAGATTTCAACAGAGATTTATGGAACACATTGGATATTTTTAAGGAGGCGGGGAGACGCAACCTATATGCCACCGAGTTGACTATCTCCACAATCTCGTACGGACCAATGAACTTTGGTCCCAATTTAGCTGACAGTACCTTCAAGTTGATGTTGCGTGTGAAAAGCCAAACCTTCTCCCCCACCTGAAACATGTGTCCCGGGGCCCTCTTTTTGTCAGCAAAATATTTGTACCTCCCCTGGGTCCGAGAGATATTACGCTGGACTTCAGCCCAGAGGTTTTTTTAACCGTTGGACGGACCCCTCTGCCCCTGGACAACCGGAATCCACCCGTGAAAACTCCCCAAAGTGAGGATTAAACCCATAATTGATTAGGAATGGGGACATGTTGGTGGACTGACTCACCCGGTTGTTAAAAACGAATTCCGCCAACGGTAATGCATCACACCAATCCTGTCTGGCGGAGGTCAGACACCTGAGAATTTGTTCCAGGGATTTATTGGTGCGTTCCTTCTGACCAATTACTCTATGGGTGATATGCCGACGAGAAGGAGAGTGAGATGCCCAATTTCATACAGAATGCCCTCCAAAATTTGGCCACAAACTGCACACCTCTGTCAGACACCACATTCAGGGGTACCCCATGCAGTCGGACCACATGCTGCACGAACAACCTTGACAATGTTTCTGCTGAGGGTAGTGCTGCCAAGGGAATGAAATGGGCCTGTTTTGAAAACCTATCCACCACCACCCAGATCACGGTATTGCCCCTGGAAGATGGAAGACCGGTAATAAAATCCATGGAGAGATGAGTCCATGGCCTATCAGGAACCGGTAAAGGTATGAGTTCCCCAGCCGGCCGAATATGCAAGCTTTTGGAACGGGCACAAACTCCACAAGCAGCAACGAACTTCTTGACATCGGACCCCAGTGAAGGCCACCAAAAACTCCTGGCTACTGCCTCTCTAGTGGCTGTGATACCGGGATGAGCACTCAGCCTAGACTCATGAAACTCCTGCAGAAGTCTAGGCCGCAAAAAATCCGGAACAAACAATTTATCCCCTGGCCTGGTCGTCGGAGCTAGGAACTGAGCCCTCAAAATTTCTTGTTCCAACTCTGATGAGACCCCCGCCACTACCACCCCTGGGGGAAGAATGGAGGACGGCGGCTCGGGGGGAGACACCGAGTCACAACTTCTGGACAGGGCATCCGCTTTGACATTTTTGGACCCTGGTCGAAAAGTAATGGAGAATTGAAAGCGTGGAAAAAAAAGGGACCAACGGGCTTGTCTAGGAGTAAGCCTCTTAGCAGATTCAAGGTGCCAAATTTTTGTGATCCGTGATAACAGTGATAGGGTGAGCCGCCCCTTCCAAAAAGTGCCTCCGTTCTTCGAATGCCAGCTTGACCACAAGAAGTTCTCTATTGCCTACATCATAATTTCTCTCGGCGGATGAGAACTTCTTAGAGAAGAAGGCACGGGGATTGAGATTAGTAAGGGTGGCTGGACCTTGGGACCACACTGCCCCCACCCCTACTTCAGAAGCATCCACCTCCTCAATAAATGGTTTGGACGGGTCTGGCTGGACCAACACCGGGGCGGACATGAAACATTTCTTAAGAGCTAAGAAGGACTCCTTAGCGAGTTCTGACCAATTTTTTACATCAGCGCCCTTCTGGGTAAGATCTGTGAGTGGTTTAACCACTTGAGAGAAACCTTTAATGAATCTCCGGTAATAGTTTGCAAATCCCAAGAAGTGCTGGAGCCCCTTGAGATCTCGAGGCTGAACCCAGTCAGCGATCGCCAGCACCTTCTTAGGATTCATACGAAACCCCTCACAAGATACAATCAGCCCCAAAAAAGACAGTTCCTGTACGAAAAACGAACATTTTTCCAATTTAGCAAACAGGTGGTTCTCCCTGAGTCTCTGGAGAACTATCTGTAGATGTTGTAAGTGAAACTGACTGTCCGGGGAATACACCAAAATGTCATCCAAATAAATGACAACAAAACGGCCTATCAGGTCAGAAAACACAACATTGATAAAGTTCTGAAAAATAGAGGGGGCATTAGTTAACCCAAAGGGCATAACCAAGCTTTCAAAGAGTCCCTCAGATGTGAGGAACGCCACTCGTCCCCTTCCCGAACCCTTATCAGGTTGTAGGCCCCCCGGAGATCTAATTTGGAGAACCATTGGGCCCCAGATAACTGGTTACATAGGTCGGGGATGAGGGGAAGTGGATAAGTGTTCCTAACCGTTATCTTGTTAAGTTCCCGAAAGTCGAGGCACGGCCGCAAACCACCATCTTTCTTCTTCACAAAGAAGAATCCTGCTGCCACGGGTGACACAGAAGGCCTGATATGCCCTTTGCGGAGACTCTCAGCTATGTACTCCTTCATTGCTTGGCGCTCAGGCCCGGACAAATTGAACAATCGAGCTATAGGTAACTTGGCTCCGGGTACTAAATCAATGACACAATCGTAGGGTCTGTGTAGTGGCAGCGCCTCAGCCTCACTTTCGGAAAAAAACGTCTTTGAAATCCTTCAGGTACTCCGGAATACCTTCCAGACCGACACACGACACAGATACGGTTTTAACAGAGTTAACAAAAGGCCCCAGGTTACAACACTTATCTTTGCACCCCCATTGATTGATCTCCCCCGTCACCCAATCAATGGTAGGATTATTGCGTTGTAGCCAAGGCATCCCCAGTACCAGTCCTGCAGGCAAGTTATCTAACATAAGACAAGTTAATTTTTCCACATGAGTGGGACCCACTTTCAGAGAAAAAAGTTCAGACCTGAAACAGATACCTTCCTGGGTAAGAGAGGATGAGTTAATTGCCACAAGTTTAACAGGATCCTGAAGCCTGACTGTCCCTATCTTATTAAGAGTCATAATCCGGGCATCAATCAGGTTAACATCAGCGCCACAGTCAACAAAGGCGGTAGTCTGAACAGGACCATCACCAAGTTCCAGTTCCACCCGAAGCACAATTTTTGCAAGTGAGGAAAAAGGTACCTGAAGGTCTGGGTAGCCTCCTCGACTACTACCCAGACCTAGTCGTTTCCCGCCACCTTGGAGGATGACAGACAGGAGGGGCAGTCCTTTTTCCAATGTCCAGATTCCCCACAATAGAAGCACAACTGCTTCTCCCGGCGGCGTCTATTTTCCTTCTCATCACAGGTGACAGCGCTCAGCTCCATAGCCACCGGAGGAGTCCAGGTTTCAACTCCACTGGAGAATAATGGTGTTTCAAGTTGCATAATGCCTCTTGCCCGCAGCCTGCGATCCATGCGAACCGCGTGGGCCATGGCATCCTCCAGGGAGTCAGGCGGAGGATGAGGTGCCAAAGCATCCTTCAGATGTTCACACAGGCCTCTACGGAACAGCCCCCGAAGGGCGGCATCACTCCAAGAAACCTCAGCTGCCCAACGCCTAAATTCAGAACAGAACCAGTCGGCCGAGTGCTCCCCCTGACAGACACTCATCACCTTGTCCTCAGCCAAACGCACTCTATCTGGCTCATCGTAAATAAGCCCTAAGGCCTCAAAAAACGCATCCACAGTCATTCTCTCTGGGGCAGAAGAGGAAAGAGAAAATGCCCAGGCTTGTGGGGACCCCCTAAGGAGGGACATAACTACTCCCACCCTCTGTTTCTCATCCCCAGAGGAGCGGGGTCTCAAGGAGAAAAAAAGCTTACAGCCCTCTAAATTCATTTTTGTCACCAGCAAACGTATCTGGCAATTTAACCGGGGATTTGGGTGGGACTAAAATTACATCTCTATTCCCCACCTGCTGGAAGCCTGCGGAAAGCACCCCCTCAACCGAGTCCACAACCTGCTGCTGGGACTGGGCCAGAGCTTGGTGCTCCACACTAAGCTTCTCTGCTGCGACTGAGTCAAGCATTTCACCTGCTCAGATAAGGCATGCATTGGGTTCATGCTGCAGAAGTGAGGAGAGAAAAAAAAAAAAAGTTCACGGTCATTTATAATGTCAGGAACACCGCACTGCACTTGCTCACTGAGCCAGTGCGCGTGTCCTGAGTAAGACAACCTTTGCTCAGAGATACCTGTGGAGTGGGCAGCAGCAGAGAAGATGTGTGCTTCAGACCCACAGGACCTGAAGCATGTGACTGCTGGGGGCGTGGTCTAAACTCCCGAGAGCTAGGAGCTGCAGGAAAACTAGAATGGTAACAACGGAACAAAGTTACTAATAGGCATAGACAGGGAAATAAACCAGATCAGGCCGGGATCAAAGCATGAGATAGCATGACAATTACCGAAGGGCAAGACAGAACGGATAGTCAAGACGTAGCCAAGAAGTCAGAAACCAGAGAAGCAGATATACAGTACAGAATCAACAGGCAAACTCACAACGGGGGGACAGAACCGGGTCAGAACCATATAAGCAAGCCAGAAGACAATCAACAGGCACACGGGTCACCACACTCGGCCAAAGGCAAAAATATAACTGACAGGGATTGGAGTATCTCAGGGCAATAAAAAGCTCTGCCTGAACCAAAGAGAGGCCACAATAATTAACCCCAGGTGTGCAGGTCAAAGCCTGCACTGAGCTCAAGACATTAACCCCTGACGTGCAGGTCAAAACCTGCACTGGGATCATGACACTTGACTTCATTGTGATTTTGTATGACTTTGCATGTTACTTTGTCTGGTTGAGTTCTTATTTCTTTGTCTTTTTTTTATTGTGATATTTTGTTTTGCTGCTTGTTGTTTCCCTGGGGGCGGCCTTTGCTGCTTTCCCTCCTGAAGGGCACATGCTTTCCAGGAACTGAGCGATATAAATATATGCGCCCCCTGTGCCCAGCGCCTTTCTTAACAATTCTGAGGTTCAGCCGTAGTTTGTTTGCGGTGCTGACAGACGTCTCGGGATCACAGGTCACGGCACCTGACTGTGGAATCTTCCCAGCAAATACAATTAAACCCAAGAAAGCAGATGGCGAAGCGACAGGGACCAGAGAAGTCCTCGCCAAGATGTCATATTGGGGAGAGGAACGCGAGGAGCCTTGTCCTGGGCTGCGATCACCTGGAGCTGACATGTAGAATACTCATCCAGAGAAAGCAGAGGGTTTTATGTGACAGGTGACAAGTTTACCACAGACATGGAGGGGGGTGGAAACTTTCACAAGAGTGTCTATTGCAGCCCTTGGAGCCCTAGCATTAGAACCTCGTAACGCACAGGCTTATGTAATATGACATGGTGATCCGGAGAGTTGCACAGGGGTCACGAGAGACACAACAGATCCTATTCCGACTGTCATGAGAACTATGGCGACCACATTCCAGCTCTCATCTTCATGAGACGGCAGCGATATGCTGAGTTTTTGTATCAGGACGGCAGGCGAGACGCAACGGGGGCCTTAAGAAGAATTCAAAAAGCTGCATCTTTCCCGAGATGTCCTGCAACAAAGTATCCGGAGCACAATCTGCCTGTTGCAACATGGGTGAGGTTTTGTTGCTTTAGGACTTTTTTCATGATAATTTGTACCAGACCAGTCATAAAACCTCAGGCGCTCATGCATCTCTATGGAACACACCTGTGATGTCTCCCTTGGTGAGGCGAAACCTCCAGATTCATCGGTTTGGATGAGTTGTAGTAATGGAGCGCGAACAGATGACGTTGATGCCGTGAGGTGAATCGGTAGAAGTTGTGAAGACAGTGGAGGTTGTAGGGCAGCTGGTGAAATGGAGGTTGGAGGAAGAGAAGCTGGAGAGCAGCTGGAAGAACAGAGGCTGGAAAAATGAAGGCTAGAGGGCAGCTAGAGGAATGGGGCTTGGAGCAGGTGTAGAAACGGAAACTGGAAGAACGGAGGCTGGAGGGAAGCTAGAGCAATGGAGGATGGAAAGCAGGTGGAGAATTGGAGGTTGGAAGAATGGCTAGTGCGAACGATCTCTTACACATTGCATGTATACCAACTTATGCTCCGGCTCATTTCTTTGGTTTTGCTTTAGTTTCTTGTTTTTAGTACAAACTGAGGTGTAGCTGTCTTTTCTGAGCTAGGCATATCTGTTGTCTGTTGTGAATTCTCTTGATCAGACTTCTGAGTCGTGGCTCCCTCTGGTGGTTACGGCGGGTAGTGGAGCTGGCCGGGTTGATAGAAGTCTGCCACCTGACGACGATGATTGGAAATCAGGGGTTACTGACTGGGAGGGTATAAGTGAGCAGGCTTCCCTCAGTTGCTGCTGGTGATTAGTTTCTTCCTGTGCATTTTAAGGTCTGCTGTCTCCTGCCTGATCCTGCATTTTTCAAGTTAAGTTGTTCATTTGCTAATCCTTTGCATCTGATCTGGTTTTGCCTCTTTCTGCTTTGCTGTGTGGGTTCAGCGTGCTCCCTGCTGGGGCTGTGCTGGACCCCGCTCCATGTTTTGCAGCTTGTGTTAGTTTGTTCAGTCCCCTGTTATATTAGTCTCTATTGCTTTGCTGCCAGTTCACACCAGAATGCTGATATAGTGAGGGAGAGATCGTGAGACCTCAGTGTTTTTGTACAACAGACGTGTTGGATTTTTTAGGGTTTTTTGCGTGATTGCAGACAGTGTCTTTCCTTTCCTATCCTATCTAGACAGTTTGGGCCCCATCATTTGCTCAGTCTATTTTCTGCCTGTGTTTGTACCTCATCTTGTCTCACTGACAATATATGTTTGGGGGCTATCTATTCCTTTGGGGCTCTATTCTGGGGCAGTTTAGATTTCACCTTTCTTGCTTTAAGCTTAGTTAGTTCTCCGGCTGTGCCGAGGCGTCTAGGGCATCATAGGTACGAACCACGGCTAGTGCTAGTTGTGCTGTTAGGATCAGGGGTCTGAAATCGGCTAAGTTACCAACCTTTCTGGTTTCCTGGTGGCCTAGCCTATTCCTGCCATCCTCCTCGGGGACCTATTCATAACACATATCATTTACATAACCCTCCATGGACAGGTGTCTGAACAGTCGGGGCCCCAGTCCTGCACTGCCTTCATCTACATTAAGACTGGCTCACACAAGGTAAGAGACAGGATAGGATGGTCCCGATTGGGTCACCTTGCTGTGGTATGATGGCATTTATGCTTATTTGATAAGTACCAATACCTGGTTTACAAACAACAGTATCACTTTGCTAGATTAAATAGACAAGTGAAATAGATCACTCTATCTGTAATGACTCTATATGAGATTCACTTTTTTTTTATTGAAGAACTGAAATAAATTCACTTTTTGATGTTATTCTAATTTTCTGAGTTCTTGCATATAACAATGCCAGCAATATAGCAGAGCCCAGCAGCACAGCAGATCTGGGTATATCAAGAGACTCAGTTGTGTTAATGTAGCAGAACCAAGAGCTACATCAAAACTGAATGTGAGTAGACTCACTCATGGTGATGTAGCAGAGCTAAATATAATAGGAAACTATCGGCGATGGCCGTTCAACAGAACTGGATGCATCGAGACTAATAAGCAGTGACATAGCAGAGCCCAGTCGCACAGTAGAGCTGGGCATGTCAGGAGTCTCACTTGTGGGCAGGATTAGTGTAGAGTAGTAATCCAACACAGGCTGCATGTCAATTACCTGAATACTCGGGCAGAAAGCAGCCACTTGAGTGGGTTTATAAGATCAGAGGGCAAGAGAAGGCGCTGACAGTGATGGCAGGAGCTTCACCTGGTGCTGGATCCTGGGAAGGTCCATAATAAGCATCTGTGGCCCCGCAGTATCGCTGAGATCTGTTACATAATGGCGTCTTTTACACTTCATATAAGACAAGCAGAAAATTGGGCAGAACTTACTTTCCCCCCAGTGTCTATTTGTGGCCTGTACCCCCCGTGACGGTTGCATGTAGTCTGTAAATTAGGGTAGGGGATCATTCACACGAGCGGATAAACTATCATCAGGATTTCACCCAGAATAGTGGGACTTTTTTTCTCTCACTTGTCCGTGTACAATCCATTTTTTTCATGATCAGCGCTCGGAGCAAAAATATGGTCATGTGAATGAGCCCTAAAACTGTGGACCACAGCGGTCACAAGCCACGAATTCTGGAACCGGACCGGCCTCAGGGCTGCGGACCCTCCGTCCCACTAATAAAATGTTATAAAATCCCACTGTTATGTCCCGGGATTCGTGTTTTGTGAAGTCAGCAAATGTGAACAGAGCAGATAATGATCCGCGCTACATCAATATGACGAGTGTCTGGACCGACATCAGACGGCGGAAAAACACGGAGTCTGGTAATAACCTGATCAGGAAGCATGGTGGAGACCGCAACGAGGAAAGCCCAGAGCGGCCGCGGTATCAGGTATTTATGTTCTGTGCCTCACACTTATCAGCTTCCTCCAACACAGCAACACCCCAGGATCCGACCATACCTGGCGATCAGCAGCGAGAGGCCCCGCTCCACAGGAAGCACACGGCCATTTACATTACTTCCTATCCAGTCCCTACTAATTACAGTCCGTCCTGGGGAAAATATCCCGCAATCCCCAGAGACACCGAAAAACAATAATAACAAGGTAATAAATCGTCAGCTTTATGCAGAGGAGACGAAAAACAGGCAGACGTGTGCAGGTGGCATCAGAAGACACACCAGAGGGTGAAATCGTTATATTATTATACACAGGGCAGTATTATAGTAGTTATATAGTTATATTCGTGTACATAGGAGCAGTATTATAGTAGTTATATTTTTGTACATAGGAGCAGTATTATAGTAGTTATATTCTTGTATATAGGGGCAGTATTATAGTAGTTATATTCTTGTACATAGGGGCAGTATTATAGTAGTTATATTCTTGTACATAGAGGCAGTATTATAGTAGTTATATTCTTGTACATAGAGGCAGTATTATAGTAGTTATATTCTTGTACATAGGAGCAGTATTATAGTAGTTATATTCTTGTACATAGGAGGCAGTATTATAGTAGTTATATTCTTGTACATAGGAGCAGTATTATGGTAGTTATATTCTTGTACATAGGGGCAGTATTATAGTAGTTATATTCTTGTACATAGGGGCAGTATTATAGTAGTTATATTCTTGTACATAGGGGCAGTATTATAGTAGTTATATTCTTGTACATAGGTGCAGTATTATAGTAGTTATATTCTTGTACATAGGAGCAGTATTATAGTAGTTATATTTTTGTACATAGGGGCAGTATTATGGTAGTTATATTCTTGTACATAGGTGCAGTATTATAGTAGTTATATTCTTGTACATAGGGGCAGTATTATAGTAGTTCTATTCTTGTACATAGGGGCAGTATTATAGTAGTTATATTCTTGTACATAGGAGCAGTATTATAGTAGTTATATTCTTGTACATAGGAGCAGTATTATAGTAGTTATATTCTTGTACATAGGAGCAGTATTATAGTAGTTATATTCTTGTACATAGGAGCAGTATTATAGTAGTTATATTCTTGTACATAGAGGCAGTATTATAGTAGTTATATTCTTGTACATAGAGGCAATATTATAGTAGTTATATTCTTGTACATAGGAGCAGTATTATAGTAGTTATATTCTTGTACATAGGGTCAGTATTATAGTAGTTATATTCCTGTACATAGGAGCAGTATTATAGTAGTTATATTCTTGTACATAGGAGCAGTATTATAGTAGTTATATTCTTGTACATAGGGTCAGTATTATAGTAGTTATATTCCTGTACATAGGGTCAGTATTATAGTAGTTATATTCTTGTACATAGGAGCAGTATTATAGTAGTTATATTCTTGTACATAGGGGGCAGTATTATAGTAGTTATATTCTTGTACATAGGAGCAGTATTATAGTAGTTATATTCTTGTACATAGGAGCAGTATTATAGTAGTTATATTCTTGTACATAGGAGCAGTATTATAGTAGTTATATTCTTGTACATAGGGGCAGTATTATAGTAGTTATATTCTTGTACATAGGAGCAGTATTATAGTAGTTATATTCTTGTACATAGGAGGCAGTATTATAGTAGTTATATTCTTGTACATAGGAGCAGTATTATAGTAGTTATATTCTTGTACATAGGGGGCAGTATTATAGTAGTTATATTCTTGTACATAGGAGCAGTATTATAGTAGTTATATTCTTGTACATAGGAGGCAGTATTATAGTAGTTATATTCTTGTACATAGGAGCAGTATTATAGTAGTTATATTCTTGTACATAGGGTCAGTATTATAGTAGTTATATTCCTGTACATAGGAGCAGTATTATAGTAGTTATATTCTTGTACATAGGAGCAGTATTATAGTAGTTATATTCTTGTACATAGGAGCAGTATTATAGTAGTTATATTCTTGTACATAGGGGGCAGTATTATAGTAGTTATATTCTTGTACATAGGAGCAGTATTATAGTAGTTATATTCTTGTACATAGAGGCAGTATTATAGTAGTTATATTCTTGTACATAGGAGCAGTATTATAGTAGTTATATTCTTCTACATAGGAGCAGTATTATAGTAGTTATATTCTTGTACATAGGAGCAGTATTATAGTAGTTGTATTCTTGTACATAGGGGCACTATTATAGTAGTTATATTCTTGTACATAGGGGGCAGTATTATAGTAGTTATATTCTTGTACATAGGAGCAGTATTATAGTAGTTATATTCTTGTACATAGGAGCAGTATTATAGTAGTTATATTCTTGTACATAGGAGCAGTATTATAGTAGTTATATTCTTGTACATAGGGGCAGTATTATAGTAGTTATATTCTTGTACATAGGAGCAGTATTATAGTAGTTATATTCTTGTACATAGGAGCAGTATTATAGTAGTTATATTCTTGTACATAGGGTCAGTATTATAGTAGTTATATTCTTGTACATAGGGGGCAGTATTATAGTAGTTATATTCTTGTACATAGGGGGCAGTATTATAGTAGTTATATTCTTGTACATAGGAGCAGTATTATAGTAGTTATATTCTTATACATAGGAGCAGTATTATAGTAGTTATATTCTTGTACATAGGGGCAGTATTATAGTAGTTATATTCTTGTACATAGGAGCAGTATTATAGTAGTTATATTCTTGTACATAGGAGGCAGTATTATAGTAGTTATATTCTTGTACATAGGAGCAGTATTATAGTAGTTATATTCTTGTACATAGGGGGCAGTATTATAGTAGTTATATTCTTGTACATAGGAGCAGTATTATAGTAGTTATATTCTTGTACATAGGAGGCAGTATTATAGTAGTTATATTCTTGTACATAGGAGCAGTATTATAGTAGTTATATTCTTGTACAAAGGGGGCAGTATTATAGTAGTTATATTCTTGTACATAGGAGCAGTATTATGGTAGTTATATTCTTGTACATAGGGGCAGTATTATAGTAGTTATATTCTTGTACATAGGGGCAGTATTATAGTAGTTATATTCTTGTACATAGGGGCAGTATTATAGTAGTTATATTCTTGTACATAGGTGCAGTATTATAGTAGTTATATTCTTGTACATAGGAGCAGTATTATAGTAGTTATATTTTTGTACATAGGGGCAGTATTATGGTAGTTATATTCTTGTACATAGGTGCAGTATTATAGTAGTTATATTCTTGTACATAGGGGCAGTATTATAGTAGTTCTATTCTTGTACATAGGGGCAGTATTATAGTAGTTATATTCTTGTACATAGGAGCAGTATTATAGTAGTTATATTCTTGTACATAGGGTCAGTATTATAGTAGTTATATTCCTGTACATAGGAGCAGTATTATAGTAGTTATATTCTTGTACATAGGGGGCAGTATTATAGTAGTTATATTCTTGTACATAGGGGCAGTATTGTGGTAGTTATATTCTTGTACATAGGTGCAGTATTATAGTAGTTATATTCTTGTACATAGGGGCATTATTATAGTAGTTATATTCTTGTACATAGGGGCAGTATTATGGTAGTTATATTCTTGTACATAGGGGCAGTATTATAGTAGTTATATTCTTGTACATAGGTGCAGTATTATAGTAGTTATATTCTTGTACATAGGGGCAGTATTATAGTAGTTATATTCTAGTACATAGGGGCAGTATTATGGTAGTTATATTCCTGTACATAGGAGCAGTATTATAGTAGTTATATTCTTGTACATAGGGGCAGTATTATGGTAGTTATATTCTTGTACATAGGAGCAGTATTATGGTAGTTATATTCTTGTACATCGGGGCAGTATTATAGTAGTTATATTCTTGTACATAGGGGCAGTATTATGGTAGTTATATTCTTGTACATAGGAGCAGTATTATAGTAGTTATATTCTTGTACATAGGGGCAGTATTATGGTAGTTATATTCTTGTACATAGGAGCAGTATTATGGTAGTTATATTCTTCTACATAGGGGCAGTATTATAGTAGTTATATTCTTGTACATAGGAGCAGTATTATAGTAGTTATATTCTTGTACATAGGAGCAGTATTATGGTAGTTATATTCTTGTACATAGGGGCAGTATTATAGTAGTTATATTCTTGTACATAGGGGCAGTATTATAGTAGTTATATTCTTGTACATAGGAGCAGTATTATAGTAGGTATATTCTTGTATATAGGAGCAGTATTATAGTAGTTATATTCTTGTATATAGGAGCAGTATTATAGTAGTTATAGTCTTGTATATAGGGGCAGTATTATAGTAGTTATATCCTTGTACATAGGGGGCAGTATTATAGTAGTTATATTCTTGTATATAGGAGCAGTATTATAGTAGTTATATTCTTGTATATAGGGGCAGTATTATAGTAGTTATATCCTTGTACATAGGGGGCAGTATTATAGTAGTTATATTCTTGTACATAGGGGGCAGTATTATAGTAGTTATATTCTTGTACATAGGAGCAGGATTATAGTAGTTATATTCTTGTACATAGGGGGCAGTATTATAGTAGTTATATTCTTGTACATAGGGGCAGTATTATAGTAGTTATATTCTTGTACATAGGGGCAGTATTATAGTAGTTATATTCTTGTACATAGGGGGCAGTATTATAGTAGTTATATTCTTGTACATAGGGGCAGTATTATAGTAGTTATATTCTTGTACATAGGGGCAGTATTATAGTAGTTATATTCTTGTACATAGGGGCAGTATTATAGTAGTTATACTCTTGTACATAGGGGCAGTATTACGGTATTATAGTAGTTATATCCTTGTACATAGGGGGCAGTATTATAGTAGTTATATTCTTGTACATAGGGGCAGTATTATAGTAGTTATATTCTTGTACATGGGGGCAGTATTATAGTAGCTATATTCTTGTACATAGGGGCAGTATTATAGTAGTTATATTCTTGTACATAGGGGCAGTATTATGGTAGTTATATTCTTGTACATAGGGGCAGTATTATAGTAGTTATATTCTTGTACATAGGGGCAGTATTATAGTAGTTATACTCTTGTACATAGGGGCAGTATTATAGTAGTTATATTCTTGTACATAGGGGCAGTATTATAGTAGTTATACTCTTGTACATAGGGGCAGTATTACGGTATTATAGTAGTTATATCCTTGTACATAGGGGGCAGTATTATAGTAGTTATATTCTTGTACATAGGGGCAGTATTATAGTAGTTATATTCTTGTACATAGGGGCAGTATTATAGTAGTTATATTCTTGTACATAGGGGCAGTATTATAGTAGTTATACTCTTGTACATAGGGGCAGTATTACGGTATTATAGTAGTTATATCCTTGTACATAGGGGGCAGTATTATAGTAGTTATATTCTTGTACATAGGGGCAGTATTATAGTAGTTATATTCTTGTACATAGGGGGCAGTATTATAGTAGCTATATTCTTGTACATAGGGGCAGTATTATAGTAGTTATATTCTTGTACATAGAGGCAGTATTATGGTAGTTATATTCTTGTACATAGGGGCAGTATTATAGTAGTTATATTCTTGTACATAGGGGGCAGTATTATAGTAGTTATATTCTTGTACATAGGGAGCAGTATTATAGTAGCTATATTCTTGTACATAAGGGCAGTATTATAGTAGTTATATTCTTGTACATAGGGGGCAGTATTATAGTAGCTATATTCTTGTACATAGGGGCAGTATTATACTAGTTATATTCTTGTATATAGGGGCAGTATTATAGTAGTTATATTCTTGTACATAGGGGCAGTATTATAGTAGTTATATTCTTGTATATAGGGGCAGTATTATAGTAGTTATATTCTTGTACATAGGGGCAGTATTATAGTAGTTATATTCTTGTACATAGGGGGCAGTATTATAGTAGTTATATTCTTGTATATAGGGGCAGTATTATAGTAGTTATATTCTTGTACATAGGAGCAGTATTATAGTAGTTATATTCTTGTACATAGGAGCAGTATTATAGTAGTTATATTCTTGTATATAGGGGCGGTATTGAATCAGAAAGTTTTGGGTTATGTACAGTAATTCTTTTGTATGGTCAGAGATCCCACTATCTCCTGGATGTTCTGGATGAATATCGGAGCGGTCTTTGCTCAGGGACATCATTGGTCCTTCTCTTCGTTACCTCTCTGGTCAGTATGGGGTGATCCAGACACTGATTTTGAGTCTCTGGACCCTGACGACTTCTGCAGTGATTGGCGCTATACCACGCTGCTGTAGGTGTCGGCAGGTTTTTTTTTATCCGATGATGTCCTCATCTGATCACGTTCCTTGCTGGATACTTACACAATGATTTAGCAGCTTCTTTTACGTCACCTTATAATTGGGGAGATTTCTTGTTGTGGCGCCTTAGACAAGTGGGTTACAATCCTTGTGGGTGCTGATCATTGGCCGTAATGACAGTTTTCACCCAACTTTCCCAGAAATGGATGAGAAATAGGATTTTTAATGTCCTGACAGAACACCACTTCAGATTTCTGGGATTTTCATCTCCTGTGGTCGCTCCTGGGAATGTCCTTTGCTTTGTTGGGGGGATCTTGGTGCCGGTCAGGGGCCACTGGATGACAATGGTTTTGCAATCAACCATAAATCAGGGAGGGGGATAGAGGCTGTGTGCTAAAAGCTTTTTGGCATAAAATGGAAGCTGAGAGGAAGGTATGAAAATTCCATCATCCTCCCAGAGTTGTAGTCCTCAGCGCCCATCAGCAACAGCTACAAGCGTCAGCACATGGCGATCAGCCCCGGTCCGGGGACACAGCAAGCCCAGGACACGGTCTGCACCGGGACCATGCAAGATAAATGGACGTTCAGGAGACCTATGACAGATGGAGGAGAACAACCCGTCTGCTCATTTCTGAGAGTTTGTTACTTTGTATTTTGACATTTTCTTATAAAACATTCACCAATTGTAACATTGTATCTGAGTCAGAAGAAAGGTAAAATGATGAGTCAGCAACAATAAGAAGGATAAGACTGAGGATGAAAGGGGGAAATTGCTTAAATGACAATCCCCAGATCGAGGTGCGTCACACGGATATAAGAGACACTGGATTATATAGATGACAAGGAGGCTGCAACATTGTATCAGTCATCTCCCCCGACCTTCCACCACCAGGAGGAGGGAGAATTAATAAGAGCTGAGCAGGTTGTGCCCGCCCCCGAGGAGCGACTCACTAGCGTCTTTGCCTTTTTGACACCCATACCATGGTGGCATTATTTCATCTCCGTATTACAATGTTTTCTGGTCTCACAGAGGACGCTGAGGGAACGTAGTGCTCTCTGTAGTCCTGTCAGTTTGTAGCTTGAAATTGGGGTGTGGGCCACAGAAAACACATGGCCACTGTAATGGGGGCAGGGTCGGGGGACATAGGTTTTTACTTGTGGACCCCTCCCTCGCATTCAGGTGTTTTCTCAGCAGCTGACATATAGGATCCTGACAAGAATATTGAAAAGTCAATTAAGCTGCTGATTCCTCCCCTGATTACTGACGGCTGCTAACCCTAACACCTCATGGGGAGAAGCTTTCATGTCTGCAGTGAGGAACACCCCCCCCCCCCCCGTGGTGGAGACCACATCTGCCGCCAGCATGGACCTCCTGCATCTGATTACTGAAACTGCTGAAGTCTGAGAAAGTGCAACCCTAAGGATGGAAGGATGAGGGATGGTTAGAAAATAGATAGATAATAGATAGATAGATGATAGATAATACATAGATAATAGATGATAATAGATATTAGATATATAGATAATAGATAGATGATAGATAATACATAGATAATAGATAATAGACAGATAGATAATAAATAGATAATAGGTAATAATACATAGATAATAGACAGATGATTGATAATAAATAGATAGATAATACATAGATAATAGATGATAGATATTAGATATATAGATAATAGATAGATGATAGATATATAATAGATGATAGGTAATAGATAATACATAGATAATAGATAGATAATAGACAGATGATAGATAATAGATAGATAATACATAGATAATAGATGATAATAGATATTAGATATATAGATAATAGATAGATAATAGATAGATGATAGATAATAGAAAGATAATAGATATTACATATATAAATAATAGATAGATAATAGATGTATCACTACTCCCATCATCCCTGGCCCCAGTGCAGTATTAACCTGCATTACATCATCAAATATGGGGGGCAGGGAGAGTGTGGGACACTAGTGAACTCCATATACAGAGGAATTGGGGCATCAATGTACCCCATATACAGTACAGGCTAACCCTGCATTACAATATCTGTAATAGCACTTATATGGGGGCAGAGAGAGGTCAGAAGACCAGTGTCCCCCATATGCAGGTTAGGACCACCCTGCATTACACCATGTGTGATAGCACTCATATGGGGCAGAGAGAGAACAGAACACCAATGTCGCCCATATACAGTGCAGGACCACACCATGTGTGATAGCACTCATACGGGGCAGTGAGGGCTGAACACCAGCATACCCCATATACAGTGCAGGATCACCCCGCACTACACCATGTGTGATAGTACTCATACAGTGCATAGAGGGCAGAACACTAGTCTACCCCATATACAGTGCAGGATCACCCCGCATTACACCATGTGTGATAGTACTCATACAGGGCAGAGAGGGCAGAACACCAGTCTACCCCATATACAGTGCAGGATCACCCCACATTATACCATGTGTGATAGTACTCATACGGGGCAAAGAGGGCTGAACACCAGCATACCCCATATACAGTGCAGGATCACCCCGCATTACACCATGTGTGGTAGCACACATATGGGGGCAGAGAGATGGCAGAACACCAGTCTACCCCATATACAGTGCAGGATCACCCCGCACTACACCATGTGTGATAGTACTCATACAGGGCAGAGAGGGCAGAACACCAGTCTACCCCATATACAGTGCAGGATCACCCCGCACTACACCATGTGTGATAGTACTCATACAGGGCAGAGAGGGCAGAACACCAGTCTACCCCATATACAGTGCAGGATCACCCCGCACTACACCATGTGTGATAGCACTCATACAGGGCAGAGAGGGCAGAACACCAGTCTACCCCATATACAGTGCAGGATCACTCCGCACTACACCATGTGTGATAGCACTCATACGGGGCAGAGAGGGCAGAACACCAGCATACCCCATATAGAGTGCAGGATCATCCCGCACTACACCATGTGTGATAGTACTCATACAGGGCAGAACACCAGTCTACCCCATATACAGTGCAGGATCACCCCGCACTACACCATGTGTGATAGTACTCATACGGGGCAGAGAGGGCAGAACACCAGCATACCCCATATACAGTGCAGGATCACCCCGCACTACACCATGTGTGATAGTACTCATACAGGGCAGAGAGGGCAGAACACCAGTCTACCCCATATACAGTGCAGGATCACTCCGCACTACACCATGTGTGATAGCACTCATACGGGGCAGAGAGGGCAGAACACCAGCATACCCCATATAGAGTGCAGGATCATCCCGCACTACACCATGTGTGATAGTACTCATACAGGGCAGAACACCAGTCTACCCCATATACAGTGCAGGATCACCCCGCACTACACCATGTGTGATAGTACTCATACGGGGCAGAGAGGGCAGAACACCAGTCTACCCCATATACAGTGCAGGTTCACCCCGCACTACACCATGTGTGATAGCACTTATAGGGGGCAGAGAGGGCTGAACACCAGTCTACCCCATATACAGTGCAGGATCACCCCGCACTACACCATGTGTGATAGCACTCATACGGGGCAGAGAGGGCTGAACACCAGCATACCCCATATAGAGTGCAGGATCACCCCGCACTACACCATGTGTGATAGTACTCATACAGGGCAGAACACCAGTCTACCCCATATACAGTGCAGGATCACCCCGCACTACACCATGTGTGATAGCACTCATACGGGGCAGAGAGGGCTGAACACCAGCATACCCCATATAGAGTGCAGGATCATCCCGCACTACACCATGTGTGATAGTACTCATACAGGGCAGAACACCAGTCTACCCCATATACAGTGCAGGATCACCCCGCACTACACCATGTGTGATAGTACTCATACGGGGCAGAGAGGGCAGAACACCAGCATACCCCATATACAGTGCAGGATCACCCCGCACTACACCATGTGTGATAGTACTCATACAGGGCAGAGAGGGCAGAACACCAGTCTACCCCATATACAGTGCAGGATCACTCCGCACTACACCATGTGTGATAGCACTCATACGGGGCAGAGAGGGCAGAACACCAGCATACCCCATATAGAGTGCAGGATCATCCCGCACTACACCATGTGTGATAGTACTCATACAGGGCAGAACACCAGTCTACCCCATATACAGTGCAGGATCACCCCGCACTACACCATGTGTGATAGTACTCATACGGGGCAGAGAGGGCAGAACACCAGTCTACCCCATATACAGTGCAGGTTCACCCCGCACTACACCATGTGTGATAGCACTTATAGGGGGCAGAGAGGGCTGAACACCAGTCTACCCCATATACAGTGCAGGATCACCCCGCACTACACCATGTGTGATAGCACTCATACGGGGCAGAGAGGGCTGAACACCAGCATACCCCATATAGAGTGCAGGATCATCCCGCACTACACCATGTGTGATAGTACTCATACAGGGCAGAACACCAGTCTACCCCATATACAGTGCAGGATCACCCCGCACTACACCATGTGTGATAGTACTCATACGGGGCAGAGAGGGCTGAACACCAGCATACCCCATATAGAGTGCAGGATCATCCCGCACTACACCATGTGTGATAGTACTCATACAGGGCAGAACACCAGTCTACCCCATATACAGTGCAGGATCACCCCGCACTACACCATGTGTGATAGTACTCATACGGGGCAGAGAGGGCAGAACACCAGCATACCCCATATACAGTGCAGGATCACCCCGCACTACACCATGTGTGATAGTACTCATACGGGGCAGAGAGGGCAGAACACCAGCATACCCCATATACAGTGCAGGATCACCCCGCACTACACCATGTGTGATAGTACTCATACAGGGCAGAGAGGGCAGAACACCAGTCTACCCCATATACAGTGCAGGATCACCCCGCACTACACCATGTGTGGTAGCACACATATGGGGGCAGAGAGATGGCAGAACACCAATGTCCCCCATATACAGTGCAGGATCTCTGGCTTTATATTTGCACAGAATAAACCTTTTTATATTAATTTATTCTATAATAAATCTGAGGACTCCTGTGAAATATAATTTGTCGCTGGCAGTGCTGGGGAAGGTCCCTGCAGGGGACTGCGCCCATCGGAGGTGAGATAGGAGGGTGACCCCTCTGCCATCCATCACATGGGGGATTTATTGGTCCTGAAGATTTGCAGATCAGAATTTTGCATTTTAGAGTAAATTGCTCTGCGGGTGCCGCCCCGGGTAAGCAGGGGTTAATAGTGGTGCATGTCCAGGCTGGGGGCAGGGATCACATATGGAAACCATTGCCTGCAATGATGGGAGTCGCAGTGTGTCACTGACACCGCTTGTTAATCCTCACAACACCTGAAATTGGGATCAGATGAGATGAAGGCTCAGGAGCCATGATGTGATGATGATGTATGCAGATTACCGGGCTCCGCAAGATAAACATCATTACCCTGAGCTGATTAGCTGCAGTGTTTACCCCTCTCCTCTTACTGGGGGTGATCGCTGCCCCCCACTGCCCTCATCTCAGAGGACAAGGACATCATCAGTGGGACTAATCTGCAGAAGTTCTGTTACATTGTATCAGAGGCACCAGAACCAGCCTGAAAGTAATAATGTATCCAGGGGCAGTGAGAAGGATACATTGTATCAGAGACCTGGAATATGGCTGCATTGTATCCGGTGATATCGGGGCGAGTCGCCCTATATTATACACTGTATCCGGTGATATCGGGGCGAGTCGCCCTATATTATAGACTGTATCCGGTGATATCGGGGCGAGTCGCCCCATATTATACACTGTATCTGGTGATATCGGGGCGAGTCGCCCTATATTATACACTGTATCCGGTGATGTCGGGGCGAGTCGCCCTATATTATACACTGTATCCGGTGATATCGGGGAGAGTTGCCCTATATTATACACTGTATCCGGTGATGTCGGGGCGAGTCGCCCTATATTATACACTGTATCTGGTGATATCGGGGCGAGTCGCCCTATATTATACACTGTATCCGGTGATATCGGGGCGAGTCTCCCTATATTATATACTGTATTCGGTGATACCGGGGCGAGTCGCCCTGTATTATACACTGTATTCGGTGATATCGGGGCGAGTCGCCCTATATTATACACTGTATCCGGTGATATCGGGGCGAGTCTCCCTATATTATACACTGTATTCGGTGATATTGGGGCGAGTTGCCCTGTATTATACACTGTATTCGGTGATATCGGGGCGAGTTGCCCTGTATTATACACTGTATCCGGTGATATCGGGGCGAGTCTCCCTATTTTATACACTGTATTCGGTGATATCGGGGCGAGTTGCCCTGTATTATACACTGTATCCGGTGATATCGGGGCGAGTCGCCCTATATTATACACTGTATCCGGTGATATCGGGGCGAGTCTCCCTATATTATACACTGTATTCGGTGATATCGGGGCGAGTCTCCCTATATTATACACTGTATCCGGTGATATCGGGGCGAGTCGCCCTGTATTATACACTGTATCCGGTGATATCGGGGCGAGTCTCCCTATATTATACACTGTATTCGGTGATATCGGGGCGAGTTGCCCTATATTATACACTGTATCCGCTGATATCGGGGCGAGTCTCCCTATATTATACACTGTATCCGGTGGTATCGGGGAGAGTCGCCCTATATTATACACTGTATCCGGTGATATCGTGGCGAGTCTCCCTATATTATACACTGTATTCGGTGATATCGGGGCGAGTTGCCCTATATTATACACTGTATCCGGTGATATCGGGGCGAGTCTCCCTATATTATACACTGTATTCGGTGATATCGGGGCGAGTTGCCCTGTATTATACACTGTATCCGGTGATATCGGGGCGAGTTGCCCTGTATTATACACTGTATTCGGTGATATCGGGGCGAGTTGCCCTATATTATACACTGTATCCGGTGATATCGGGGCGAGTCGCCCTATATTATACACTGTATCCGGTGATATCGGGGCGAGTCGCCCTATATTATACACTGTATCCGGTGATATCGGGGCGAGTCTCCCTATATTATACACTGTATTCGGTGATATCGGGGCGAGTCGCCCTATATTATCCACTGTATCCGGTGATATTATTATTATTTATTGTTATAGCACCATTTATTCTATGGCGCTTTACATGTGAGGAGGGATATACATAATACAAGTACAATAGTCTTAAACAATACAAGTCATGACTGGTACAGGAGGAGAGAGGACCCTGCCCGCGAGGGCTCACAATCTACAAGGGATGGGTGAGAATAGAGTAGGCGAGGGTAGAGCTGGTCGTGCAGCGGTTTGGTGGATCGGTGGTTACTGCAGGTTGTAGGCTTGTCGGAAGAGGTCGGTCTTCAGGTTCTTTTTGAAGGTTTCGATGGTAGGCGAGAGTCTGATATGTTGTGGTAGAGAGTTCCAGAGTAGGGGGGATGCGCAGGAGAAATCTTGTATGCGATTGTGGGAAGAGGAGATAAGAGAGGAGCAGAGAAGGAGATCTTGTGAGGATCGGAGGTTGCGTGCAGGAAAGTACTGGGAGACGAGGTCACAGATGTATGGAGGAGACAGGTTGTGGATGGCTTTGTACAGTTGTGGCCAAAAGTATTGACACCCCTGCAATTCTGTCAGATAATATTCAGTTTCTTCCTGAAAATGATTGCAAACACAAATTCTTTGGTATTATCTTAATTTAATTTGTCTTAAATGAAAAAACACAAAAGAGAATGAAGCAAAAAGCAAAACATTGATCATTTCACACAAAACTAAAAAATTGGGCCAGACAAAAGTATTGACACCCTCAGCCTAATACTTGGTTGCACAACCTTTAGCCAAAATAACTGCGACCAACCGCTTCCGGTAACCATCAATGAGTTTCTTACAATGCTCTGCTGGAATTTTAGATCATTCTTCTTTGGCAAACTGCTCCAGGTCCCTGATATTTGAAGGGTGCCTTCTCCAAACTGCCATTTTTAGATCTCTCCACAGGTGTTCTATGGGATTCAGGTCTGGACTCATTGCTGGCCACCTTAGAAGTCTCCAGTGCTTTCTCTCAAACCATTTTCTAGTGCTTTTTGAAGTGTGTTTTGGGTCATTGTCCTACTGGAAGACCCATGACCTCTGAGGGAGACCCAGCTTTCTCACACTGGGCCCTACATTATGCTGCAAAATTTGTTGGTAGTCTTCAGACTTCATAATGCCATGCACACGGTCAAGCAGTCCAGTGCCAGAGGCAGCAAAGCAACCCCAAAACATCAGGGAACCTCTGCCATGTTTGACTGTAGGGACCGTGTTCTTTTCTTTGAATGCCTCTTTTTTCTCCTGTAAACTCTATGTTGATGCTTTTGCCCTAAAAGCTCTACTTTTGTCTCATCTGACCAGAGAACATTCTTCCAAAACGTTTTAGGCTTTTTCAGGTAAGTTTTGGCAAACTCCAGCCTGGCTTTTTTATGTCTCGTGGTATGAAGTGGGGTCTTCCTGGGTCTCCTACCATACAGTCCCTTTTCATTCAGACGCCGACGGATAGTACGGGTTGACACTGTTGTACCCTCGGACTGCAGGGCAGCTTGAACTTGTTTGGATGTTAGTCGAGGTTCTTTTAAAAATATATAAAAAATAAACAAGCGGTGGATGCCGAGTTACATTGTGGCAGGAGACACTACTATCTACTACTGACCGCATTGGTAATCAGAGTTCTGGACCCGGGCCTCATTACCAAGTTCATTGATGGTACATTTATACCAGTGACCCATGTCGCAGGACATACGAAATTTTGTATGATATACCACAGGCCTCATTCGGACCGTAGGCAATTGATTCACGGACCCTTTTGCTCCCTGTTATACCTTTATATATCTGCCACACAATTTTTCTCTACATCTCAAGAGCAGTCGGTATATTGAGAAAGGTCAGAATGAATTGACCGAAACGTCTATTATGACTGCGAATAAAATTCTACCAATCATTTCAAGTTGAGTGCCAAAAATTTATTTTATATATTCTCTGGTGTGGGAACCTTTTTTGTGCACCATTTCAGCTGTGCCACGGTATACATATCGATAGTCGAGGTTCTTTATCCAACATCCGCACAATCTTGTGTTGAAATCTCTTGTCAATTTTTCTTTTCCGTCCACATCTAGGGAGGTTAGCCACAGTGCCATGGGCTTTACACTTCTTGATGACACTGCGCACGGTAGACACAGGACCATTCAGGTCTTTGGAGATGGACTTGTAGCCTTGAGATTGCTCATGCTTCCTCACAATTTGGTTTCTCAAGTCCTCAGACAGTTCTTTGGTCTTCTTTCTTTTCTCCATGCTCAATGTGGTCCACACAAGGACACAGGACAGAGGTGGAGTCAACTTTAATCCATGTCACCTGGCTGCAAGTGTGATTTAGTTATTGCCAACACCTGTTAGGTGCCACAGGTAAGTTACAGGTGCTGTTAATTACACAAATTAGAGAAGCATCACATGATTTTTCGAACAGTGCCAATACTTTTGTCCACCCTCTTTTTTATGTTTGCTGTGGAATTATATCCAATTTGGCTTTAGGACAATTCTTTTTGTGTTTTTTCATTTAAGACAAATTAAATGAAGATAATAATACCAAAGAATTTGTGTTTGCAATCATTTTCAGGAAGAAACTGAGTATTATCTGACAGAATTGCAGGGGTGTCAATACTTTTGGCCACAACTGTATGTCATGGTTAGGGTTTTGTAATGGAGTCTCTGGGCAATTGGGAGCCAGTGAAGGGATTGACAGAGGGGAGAAGCTGGGGAATAGCGGGGGGACAGGTGGATTAGTCGGGCAGCAGAGTTAAGAATAGATTGGAGGGGTGCGAGAGTGTTTGAGGGGAGGCCACAGAGCAGGAGGTTGCAGTAGTCAAGGTGAGAGATGATGAGGGCATGGATTAGGGTTTTTGCAGATTCTTGGGTGAGGAATGAACGGATTCGTGAAATATTTTTGAGTTGAAGTCGGCAGGAAGTGGAAAGGGCTTGAATATGTGGTTTGAAGGAGAGATCAGCGTCAAGAATTACTCCGAGGCAGCGAGCTTGTGGGACTGGGGAGAGTGGGCAGTCATTTACTGTAATTGATAGGTTCGTAGGGGGGGTCACGTGAGATGGGGGAAAGATGATGAATTCTGTTTTGTCCATGTTGAGTTTCAGATATCTAGTGGAGAAGAAGGATGAAATAGTGGACAGACATTGAGGGATTCTGGTTAGTAGGGAGGTGATATCTGGTCCAGAGATGTAGATCTGTGTGTCATCAGCGTAGAGATGATACTGAAAGCCATGAGATTCTATGAGCTGTCCCAGGCCAAAGGTGTAAATAGAGAACAGCAGGGGCCCAAGGACTGAACCTTGTGGGACTCCGACAGATAGGGGGCGAGGTGAGGAGGTGGTGTGTGAGTGGGAGACGCTGAATGTCCGGTCTGTTAGGTATGATGAGATCCAGGATAGGGCCAAGTCTGTGATGCCGAGGGATAAGAGGGTCTGTAATAATAGGGAATGGTCCACTGTGTCAAAGGCAGCCGACAGGTCCAGGAGGAGAAGGACAGAGTAGTGTCTCTTGCTCTTGGCGGTTAAGAGGTCATTGGTGACCTTAGTAAGGGCAGTTTCAGTGGAATGGTGTGACCGGAAGCCAGATTGTAAGCGGTCGAAGAGGGAGCAAGAAGAGAGATGGGAGGACAGTTCAAGGTAGACGTGTTGTTCCAGTAGCTTGGAGGCGTAGGGGAGAAGTGATATAGGGCGATAGCTTGATACAGAGGATGGGTCAAGAGAGGGCTTTTTGAGGATAGGTGTGATGGAGGCATGTTTAAAGCTTGAGGGGAAAACACCAGTTGTTAGTGATAGGTTGAAGAGATGGGTTAGGGTTGGGATGAAGATTGTGGTGAGGTTTGGTATGAAGTGGGATGGGATCGGGTCGAGTGCACAGGTGGTGAGATGTGATCTTGAGAGTAGAGTGGAGAGTCGATCTTCTGTAATGGTGGAGAAGTTGGTTTTGAAGGTGGAGGGCTGGGAAGTCAGGAGGAAGGGCTCTGGGGGTTGCTGACCAAAACTGTCTCTGATGTTATCAATCTTCTGCTTGAAAAATGAGGCAAAGTCTTCAGCTGAGATGAGTGGGGATGGAGGAGGTGCTGGGGGGCGGAGGAGAGAATTGAAGGTGTTGAATAACTGTTTAGGGTTGTGAGACAGGGAGGATAAGAGAGATGAGAAGTAGGTTTGTTTAGCTGTGGCGAGTGTGGTCTTGAAAGTAGTGAAGGACTGTTTGAATGCGATGAAGTGCTCGTTGGAGTGGGATCTTTTCCATCTGCGCTCAGCAGCCCTGGAAGCTCGCCTCAGCTCTTTGGTCAGGCTGGTGTGCCAGGGCTGTCTGTTGATTTTGCGAGTTTTGGAATGTGTAAGTGGGGCAGCAGATTCCAAAGCTACAGCTATTGTGGTGTTATATAGAGCGGCAGCGTCATCCGCATTGTGTAAGGAACTTATATCTGTGAGGGGGAGGAGGGATTCAAAGAATGAGTGTAGGTCAAGGTGTTTAAGATTCCTGCGAGGGTGTGAAAGTTTGTGGGGTGGGGATTGTAGACATGGAGTGAAGAGGGAAGAGAATGTGAGAAGGTTGTGGTCAGAGAGAGGAAGAGGTGAGTTAGAGAGGTTAGATAGGGAGCAGAGGCGGGTGAAGATGAGGTCCAGTGGGTGGCTGTAGAAGACCATTGAGTGAGGCCGAAGGAGGAAGTGAGAGATAGGAGTTTAGTGGCAGCTGAGAGGGAAGTGTCAATGGGGATGTTGAAGTCGCCCATGATAATAGTAGGGATGTCCGCGGAAAGGAAATGAAGTAACCAGGTGGTGAAGTGGTCAAAGAAGGTGGTGGCTGGCCCTGGGGGGCCGGTAGATGACAGCCAGTTGGAGGTTGGAGGGGGAGTAGATGCGCACAGAGTGCACCTCAAAGGAAGGGAGGGTAACAGAGGGTGGCAGTGGGATTGGGGTGAAGGAGCAGGTATCTGACAGGAGAAAACCAACTCCTCCGCCATGTTTGCTGCTGGGGCGGGGGGTGTGAGAAAGGTGGAAGCCGCCATACGAAAGTGCAGCAAGAGAGGCTGTGTCAGAAGGGGTGAGCCAGGTTTCGGTGATGGCGAGGAAGGAAAGTTTGGTAGTAACAAAAAGATCATGGATGTAGGAAAGCTTGTTGCAGGCAGAGCGAGCGTTCCACAGAGCACCTGTTATTGGGACTGGGGAAGCGGGGGCTGGGTGAATGGGTATAAGGTTGGAGAGGTTACGGAAGGTTGTGATAGAGCGTGGATGGGAGGTAGAAATGACTGTGGGAATGTGGTGAGGAGGACCAGGATTTGGAGAGATATCACCAGCAGTGAGAAGGAGCAGGAGAGGGAATGAGGGGGCTGTCTGTGTTTGGAGACAGAGGATTGTATGGTAAGGAACAGTTTTGAGGCGGAGGTGAGGTGGATGGGGAGGATTGAAGAAGAGATGAACAGTACCTTACTAGGAGTAGGGATTGGTGGAATTAGTAGAAAGTGAAGGATTATTGGGGTGAAAGTGAAAACAAACAGAAACATTGTTTACAGTGACTGTGTACAGTTACCTTCAGTTCCCTTCTGGTTCAATTCTGGTTTTAATTCTTAAATTAATCTTCACACTTCTAGAACACACTTAGGGTATGTGCATACTTTGCGGTTTCTGCTGCGTTTCCGCAGTGTTTTTGGCTCTGCAGAAACGCAGCAGATTCTGCTGCGTTGTACAGTACCTTTATTTCCTATGGAAATAAAAAAAAGCTGTGCACATGCTGCGTTTTTTTCCGAGCGGTTTTGCAGCGGTTTTCAAAAAGCAGCATGTCAATTGTTTGGTGCAGAAACGCTGTAGTTTTACACCTCATCCATTATGAGGTGTAAAACCGCAGAAAAAAACGCAGATAAACCGCAGAAAAACCACAGCACTTTGTCCTGCGGATTTCCTGCGGTTTTCTCTACAAAATCCGCAGAGACAAAAAACTATGTGTGCACATACCCTTATAGGAATCACACTGCAGACTGAAGTCTTTATGCAGACTTGTGCTCTGCAATATATGTACAACTAAGTGCAGTCAGGTGTGAAGCAGAGAGGAGTGGTCTCTGCTCATCTTGGTCAGAGAAGTAAGGGTGGACCAGATGCATACAATCAAGCCAGAGTAAACACGTCATAAATAACACTGGGGTAAGCTGGGGTTAGCTGAAAGGCATACCATGTGAATGCTAGGTGCAGAGGCAAGTCTATGTGCAAAGCTGGGTGATGCACTGTGTGCCCTTCATAGACAGACAGCAGGAGAGCTGGGTGGATGAACATACCTGTCGGAAGAATAGAGATGCTTGTTAGAGTGCGATGGTGGCAGGTAGCAGGGCACAGTCTGTATACATCCTTCTGGTTTTAATTCTTAAATTAATCTTCACACTTCTAGAACTCACTTATAGGAATCACACTGCAGACTGAAGATATCGTGGCGAGTCTCCCTGTATTACACATTGTATCCTGTGATATCGGGGCGAGTCGCCCTGTATTATAGACTGTATCCGGTGATATCGGGGCGAGTCGCCCTATATTATACACTGTATCCGGTGATATCGGGGCGAGTCTCCCTGTATTACACATTGTATCCTGTGATATCGGGGCGAGTCGCCCTGTATTATAGACTGTATCCGGTGATATCGGGGCGAGTCGCCCTATATTATACACTGTATCCGGTGATATCGGGGTGAATCGCCCTATATTATACACTGTATCCGGTGATATCGGGGCGAGTCGCCCTGTATTATAGACTGTATCCGGTGATATCGGGGCGAGTCGCCCTATATTATACACTGTATCCGGTGATATCGGGGCGAATCGCCCTATATTATACACTGTATCCGGTGATATCGGGGCGAATCGCCCTATATTATACACTGTATCCGGTGATATCGGGGCGAGTCGCCCTATATTATACACTGTATTCGGTGATATCGGGGCGAATCGCCCTATCTTATACACTGTATCCGGTGATATCGGGGCGAATCGCCCTATATTATACACTGTATCCGGTGATATCGGGGCGAATCGCCCTATATTATACACTGTATCCGGTGATATCGGGGCGAGTCGCCCTATATTATACACTGTATCCGGTGATATCGGGGCGAGTCGCCCTATATTATACACTGTATTCGGTGATATCGGGGTGAATCGCCCTATCTTATACACTGTATCCGGTGATATCGGGGCGAGTCGCCCTATATTATACACTGTATCCGGTGATATCGGGGCGAGTCGCCCTATATTATACACTGTATCCGGTGATATCGGGGCGAGTCGCCCTATATTATAGACTGTATCCGGTGATATTGGGGCGAGTCGCCCTATATTATACACTGTATCCGGTGATATCGGGGCGAATCGCCCTGTATTATACACTGTATCCGGTGATATCGGGGAGAGTCACCCTATATTATACACTGTATCCGGTGATATCGGGGCGAGTCTCCCTGTATTACAAATTGTATCCGCTGATATCGGGGCGAGTCTCCCTGTATTACACATTGTATCCGGTGATATCGGGGCGAGTCGCCCTGTATTATAGACTGTATCTGGTGATATCGGGGCGAGTCGCCCTATATTATACACTGTATCCGGTGATATCGGGGCGAATCGCCCTGTATTATACACTGTATCCGGTGGTATCGGGGAGAGTCGCCCTATATTATACACTGTATCCGGTGATATCGGGGCGAATCGCCCTATATTATACACTGTATCCGGTGATGTCTGGGAGAGTCGCCCTATGTTATACACTGTATGCAGTGATATGGGGGTGAGTCGCCCTATATTATAGACTGTATACGGTGTTATCGGGGCGAGTCGCCCAATATTATACACTGTATCCGGTGATATCGGGGCGAATCGCCCTATATTATACACTGTATCCGGTGATATCGGGGCGAGTCGCCCTGTATTATAGACTGTATCCGGTGATATCGGGGCGAGTCGCCCTATATTATACACTGTATCCGGTGATATCGGGGCGAATCGCCCTATATTATACACTGTATCCGGTGATATCGGGGCGAGTTGCCCTGTATTATACACTGTATCCGGTGATATCGGGGCGAATCGCCCTATATTATACACTGTATCCGGTGATATCGGGGCGAGTCGCCCTGTATTATGGACTGTATCCGGTGATATCGGGGCGAGTCGCCCTATATTATACACTGTATCCGGTGATATCGGGGCGAATCGCCCTATATTATACACTGTATCCGGTGATATCGGGGCGAGTCGCCCTGTATTATAGACTGTATCCGGTGATATCGGGGCGAGTCGCCCTATATTATACACTGTATCCGGTGATATCGGGGTGAATCGCCCTATATTATACACTGTATCCGGTGATATCGGGGCGAGTCGCCCTGTATTATAGACTGTATCTGGTGATATCGGGGCGAGTCGCCCTATATTATACACTGTATCCGGTGATATCGGGGCGAATCGCCCTATTTTATACACTGTATTCGGTGATATCGGGGCGAGTTGCCCTGTATTATACACTGTATCCGGTGATATCGGGGCGAATCGCCCTATATTATACACTGTATCCGGTGATATCGGGGCGAGTCGCCCTGTATTATAGACTGTATCCGGTGATATCGGGGCGAGTCGCCCTATATTATACACTGTATCCGGTGATATCGGGGCGAATCGCCCTATATTATACACTGTATCCGGTGATATCGGGGCGAGTTGCCCTGTATTATAGACTGTATCCGGTGATATCGGGGCGAGTCGCCCTATATTATACACTGTATCCGGTGATATCGGGGTGAATCGCCCTATATTATACACTGTATCCGGTGATATCGGGGAGAATCGCCCTATATTATACACTGTATCCGGTGATATCGGGGCGAGTCGCCCTATATTATACACTGTATTCGGTGATATCGGGGCGAATCGCCCTATATTATACACTGTATCCGGTGATATCGGGGCGAGTCGCCCTATATTATACACTGTATCCGGTGATATCGGGGCGAGTCGCCCTATATTATACACTGTATCCGGTGATATCGGGGCGAGTCGCCCTATATTATACACTGTATCCGGTGATATCGGGGCGAGTCGCCCTATATTATACACTGTATCCGGTGATATCGGGGCGAATCGCCCTGTATTATACACTGTATCCGGTGGTATCGGGGAGAGTCGCCCTATATTATACACTGTATCCGGTGATATCGGGGCGAATCGCCCTATATTATACACTGTATCCGGTGATATCTGGGAGAGTCGCCCTATGTTATACACTGTATGCAGTGATATGGGGGTGAGTCGCCCTATATTATAGACTGTATACGGTGATATCGGGGCGAGTCGCCCAATATTATACACTGTATCCAGTGATATCGGGGCGAATCGCCCTATATTATACACTGTATCCGGTGATATCGGGGCGAGTCACCCTATATTATACACTGTATCCGGTGATATCGGGGCGAGTCGCCCTATATTACACACTGTATCCGGTGATATCGGGGCGAGTCACCCTATATTATACACTGTATCCGGTGATATCGGGGCGAGTCGCCCTATATTACACACTGTATCCGGTGATATCGGGGCGAGTCACCCTGTATTACACATTGTATCCGGTGATATCGGGCCGAGTCGCCCTATATTATACACTGTATCCGGTGATATCGGGGCGAGTCGCCCTATATTATACACTGTATCCGGTGATATCGGGGCGAGTCGCCCTATATTATACACTGTATCCGATGATATCGGGGCGAGTCGCCCTATATTATACACTGTATCCGGTGATATCGGGGCGAGTCGCCCTATATTATACACTGTATCCGGTGATATCGGGGCGAATTGCCCTATATTATACACTGTATCCGGTGATATCGGGGCGAGTCACCCTATATTATACACTGTATCCGGTGATATCGGGGCGAGTCGCCCTATATTATACACTGTATCCGGTGATATCGTGGCGAATCGCCCTATATTATACACTGTATCCGGTGATATCGGGGCGAGTCACCCTATATTATACACTGTATCCGGTGATATCGGGGCGAATCGCCCTATATTATACACTGTATCCGGTGATATCGGGGCGAGTCACCCTATATTATACACTGAATCCGGTGATATCGGGGCGAGTCGCCCTATATTATACACTGTATCCGGTGATATCGGGGCGAGTCGCCCTTTATTATACACTGTATCCGGTGATATCCGGGCGAGTCACCCTATATTATACACTGTATCCGGTGATATCGGGGCGAGTCACCCTATATTATACACTGTATCCGGTGATATCGGGGCGAGTCACCCTGTATTATACACTGTATCTGGTGATATCGGGGCGAGTCGCCCTATATTATACACTGTATCCGGTGATATCGGGGCGAGTCGCCCTGTATTATACACTGTATCCGGTGATATCGGGGCGAGTCGCCCTATATTATACACTGTATCCGGTGATATCGGGGCGAGTCGCCCTATATTATACACTGTATCCGGTGATATCGGGGCGAGTCGCCCTGTATTATACCCTGTATCCGGTGATATCGGGGCGAGTCGCCCTATATTATACACTGTATCCGGTGATATCGGGGCGAGTCGCCCTATATTATACACTGTATCCAGTGATATCGGGGCGAGTCACCCTGTATTATACACTGTATCCGGTGATATCGGGGCGAGTCACCCTATATTATACACTGTATCCGGTGATATCGGGGCGAGTCACCCTGTATTATACACTGTATCCGGTGATATCGGGGCGAGTCGCCCTGTATTATAGACTGTATCCGGTGATATCGGGGTGAGTCGCCCTGTATTATACACTGTATCCGGTGCTATCGGGGCGAGTCGCCCTGTATTATAGACTGTATCCGGTGATATCGGGGCGAATTGCCCTATATTATACACTGTATCCGGTGATATCGGGGCGAGTCGCCCTGTATTATACACTGTATCCGGTGATATCGGGGCGAGTCGCCCTGTATTATACACTGTATCCGGTGATATCGGGGCGAGTCGCCCTGTATTATACACTGTATCCGGTGATATCGGGGCGAGTCGCCCTGTATTATACACTGTACCCGGTGATATCGGGGCAAGTCGCCCTGTATTATAGACTGTATCCGGTGATATCGGGGCGAATCGCCCTATATTATACACTGTATCCGGTGATATCGGGGCGAGTCGCCCTATATTATACCCTGTATCCGGTGATATCGGGGCGAGTCGCCCTGTATTATACACTGTATCCGGTGATATCGGGGCGAATCGCCCTGTATTATAGACTGTATCCGGTGATATCGGGGCGAATCGCCCTGTATTATACACTGTATCCGGTGATATCGGGGCGAGTCGCCCTGTATTATACACTGTATCCGGTGATATCGGGGCGAATCGCCCTGTATTATAGACTGTATCCGGTGATATCGGGGCGAATCGCCCTATATTATACACTGTATCCGGTGATATCGGGGCGAGTCGCCCTATATTATACACTGTATCCGGTGATATCGGGGCGAGTCGCCCTATATTATACACTGTATCCGGTGATATCGGGGCGAGTCGCCCTATATTATACACTGTATCCGGTGATATCGGGGCGAATCGCCCTATATTATACACTGTATCCGGTGATATCGGGGCGAATCGCCCTGTATTATAGACTGTATCCGGTGATATCGGGGCGAATCGCCCTGTATTATACACTGTATCCGGTGATATCGGGGCGAATCGCCCTGTATTATACACTGTATCCGGTGATATCGGGGCGAGTCGCCCTGTATTATACACTGTATCCGGTGATATCGGGGCGAATCGCCCTGTATTATAGACTGTATCCGGTGATATCGGGGCGAATCGCCCTATATTATACACTGTATCCGGTGATATCGGGGCGAGTCGCCCTATATTATACACTGTATCCGGTGATATCGGGGCGAGTCGCCCTATATTATACACTGTATCCGGTGATATCGGGGCGAGTCGCCCTATATTATACACTGTATCCGGTGATATCGGGGCGAATCGCCCTATATTATACACTGTATCCGGTGATATCGGGGCGAATCGCCCTGTATTATAGACTGTATCCGGTGATATCGGGGCGAATCGCCCTGTATTATACACTGTATCCGGTGATATCGGGGCGAGTCGCCCTGTATTATACACTGTATCCGGTGATATCGGGGCGAATCGCCCTGTATTATAGACTGTATCCGGTGATATCGGGGCGAATCGCCCTATATTATACACTGTATCCGGTGATATCGGGGCGAGTCGCCCTGTATTATACACTGTATCCGGTGATATCGGGGCGAGTCGCCCTGTATTATAGACTGTATCCGGTGATATCGGGGCGAGTCGCCCTGTATTATACACTGTATCCGTTGATATCGGGGCGAGTCGCCCTGTATTATACACTGTATCCGGTGATATCGGGGCGAGTCGCCCTGTATTATAGACTGTATCCGGTGATATCGGGGCGAGTCGCCCTGTATTATACACTGTATCCGGTGATATCGGGGCGAGTCGCCCTGTATTATACACTGTATCCGGTGATATCGGGGCGAGTCGCCCTGTATTATACACTGTATCCGGTGATATCGGGGCGAGTCTCCCTATATTATACACTGTATCCGGTGATATCGGGGCGAGTCGCCCTGTATTATAGACTGTATCCGGTGATATCGGGGCGAATCGCCCTATATTATACACTGTATCCGGTGATATCGGGGCGTGTCCAATGCTCCAATGTGTCGCCCACTGGTAATTCCTTGTGTAACGAACCCTCAGCTGTGAGAAGTTTTCCTCTCCCCTTGTTGTCGATGTCTCCATTCACTGACAGCGAGCAGAGCTTTTAGGACGGTGAGGACGCATTGCACGTCTTACACAAGAGCTTTCCCCACCTGGAGGAGCGGGACCCCCGCGCCCCCCACACTGCTCCGAGGGGCACATCAGTGACCAATTACAGGTCAGGCTAATCAGTCCCAGGGGGCGCCGCGGCCACGGCGGGGTCCCACGACCGCACACACACGTGGACGGCTGCGCCATGAACTCTCCGGACGCGCAGACCCTGAAATGTCAGAAATGGAGGGTCATCGGGTCAATGTGGACGCGGCCATCGCAGGGTCATCGTGGTCACAATCTGGCAGCAGACGGTGGGAGTTATCCTCTGATTATTGACATTAAACAGTGCGCAGTAGCGTAACCCCCAAAGTGACGTCCCTGAGGGGGCGACAAAAGTGCAACGCGCCAACCATGCACCCCCCGTCACAGCGGCTGCTGGGAGATTTGCGCACGGGGCAGCTATGTTTCTGGTGCCGGACCGGCAGATATCCTGGATTATTGGACCCCAGCATCTGGATGTAATAATTGGGGGTCTCTATGTTAGTTTTTCCTCATCAATGAGCCCTGATTTCAGCGCTGGATTAATGGACATTCTGGATTATCAGGTGCCAGATTACAGGACTTTCCCTCTAATATCTGACTGCGGTGATGGTCTATGGGGCGCAGGAGAAGTGGAGTACAGCGCCCCCCACAGATCATGATAGTATTTTGGGGTCCAGAGGTCAGATCCCCAGGGGTCAGTCGGCTCTGCTGTGCCCAATGAATAGGGGGCAGCTGTCACCCCAGTAATGGAGCGTTTCCCATAAATCCGGCGTTTCCCCTTCTGGAAAGATGAACTGCTGTTGGACGGATAAAGCGTCCAACCATGAGACGCACAGGAGGGTCCTGGGCTAATCCGGTGGGGCTTTGTGCCCAGACACACCTGCGGGTCCCTCAGAGGCATGTGCGCAATGCTGGCTGGCCGATAGGGGTGCTCAGTGGGGGGCACTCCATCGCTCCCTTCCCCCATTCTAGCAGCCCATGTTCTGGTGTTTTCCAGAGGCCACAAATAGAGGGCCCATGCTCCGCGTGAGACGGACTCTGTCTTCTGTGTAGGACACCGTATCCATCTCTGCTTCTTCGGGGCTGAACCCTCCATGTTCAGTTCTTGCTTCTCCGGGGCTGAACCCTCCATGTTCAGTTCCTGCTTCTCTGTGGCTGAACCCTCCATGTTCAGTTCCTGCTTCTCTGGGGCTGAACCCTCCATGTTCAGTCCCTGCTTCTCCATGGCTGAACCCTCCATGTTCAGTTACTGCTTCTCCGGGGCTGAACCCTCCATGTTCAGTTACTGATTCTCCGGGGCTGAATCCTCCATGTTCAGTTCCTGCTTCTCCTGGGCTAAACCCTCCATGTTCAGTTCCTGCTGCTCCGGGGCTGTACCCTCCATGTTCAGTTCCTGCTTCTCCGGGGCTGAACCCTCCATGTTCAGTTCCTGCTTCTCCGTGGCTGAACCCTCCATGTTCAGTTCCTGCTTCTCCGGGGTTGAACCCTCCATGTTCAGTTCCTGCTTCTCCGGGGCTAAACCCTTTATGTTCAGTTCCTGCTGCTCCGGGGCTGTACCCTCCATGTGAACCCTCCATGTTCAGTTCCTGCTTCTCCATGGCTGAACCCTCCATGTTCAGTTCCTGCTTCTCCATGGCTAAACCCTCCATGTTCAGTTCTTGCTTCTCCATGGCTGAACCCTCCATGTTCAGTTCCTGCTTCTCCATGGCTGAACCCTCCATGTTCTGTTCCTGCTTCTCTATGGCTGAACCCTCCATGTTCAGTTCCTGCTTCTCCATGGCTGAACCCTCCATGTTCAGTTCCTGCTTCTCCATGGCTGAACCCTCCATGTTCAGTTCTTGCTTCTCCATGGCTGAACCCTCCATGTTCAGTTCCTGCTTCTCCATGGCTGAACCCTCCATGTTCAGTTCCTGCTTCTCCAGGGCTCAACCCTCCATGTTCAGTTCTTGCTTCTCCGGGGCTGAACCCTCCATGTTCAGTTCCTGCTTCTCTGTGGCTGAACCCTCCATGTTCAGTTTCTGCTTCTCTGGGGCTGAACCCTCCATGTTCAGTCCCTGCTTCTCCATGGCTGAACCCTCCATGTTCAGTTACTGCTTCTCCGGGGCTGAACCCTCCATGTTCAGTTACTGATTCTCCGGGGCTGAACCCTCCATGTTCAGTTCCTACTTCTCCTGGGCTAAACCCTCCATGTTCAGTTCCTGCTGCTCCGGGGCTGTACCCTCCATGTTCAGTTCCTGCTTCTCCGGGGCTGAACCCTCCATGTTCAGTTCCTGCTTCTCCGTGGCTGAACCCTCCATGTTCAGTTCCTGCTTCTCCGGGGCTGAACCCTCCATGTTAAGTTCCTGCTTCTCCGGGGCTAAACCCTTTATGTTCAGTTCCTGCTGCTTCGGGGCTGTACCCTCCATGTGAACCCTCCATGTTCAGTTCCTGCTTCTTCATGGCTGAACCCTCCATGTTCAGTTCTTGCTTCTCCATGGCTAAACCCTCCATGTTCAGTTCTTGCTTCTCCATGGCTGAACCCTCCATGTTCAGTTCCTGCTTCTCCATGGCTGAACCCTCCATGTTCAGTTCCTGCTTCTCCATGGCTGAACCCTCCATGTTCAGTTCTTGCTTCTCCATGGCTGAACCCTCCATGTTCAGTTCCTGCTTCTCCATGGCTGAACCCTCCATGTTCAGTTCCTGCGTCTGTGGGACTGAACCCTCCATGTTCAGTTCCTGCTTCTCCGAGGCTGAACCCTCCATGTTCAGTTCCTGCTTCTCTGCGGCTGAACCCTCCATGTTTAGTTCTTGCTTCTCCGGGGCTAAACCCTTTATGTTCAGTTCCTGCTGCTCCGGGGCTGTACCCTCCATGTGAACCCTCCATGTTCAGTTCCTGCTTCTCCATGGCTGAACCCTCCATGTTCAGTTCCTGCTTCTCCATGGCTGAACCCTCCATGTTCAGTTCTTGCTTCTCCATGGCTGAACCCTCCATGTTCAGTTCCTGCTTCTCCATGGCTGAACCCTCCATGTTCAGTTCCTGCTTCTCTGGGGCTGAACCCTCCATGTTCAGTTACTGATTCTCTGGGGCTGTACCCTCCATGTTCAGTTCCTGCGTCTCTGGGGCTGAACCCTCCATGTTCAGTTCCTGCTTCTCCGGGGCTGAACCCTCCATGTTCAGTTCCTGCTTCTCTGCGGCTGAACCCTCCATGTTTAGTTCTTGCTTCTCCATGGCTGAACCCTCCATGTTCAGTTCTTGCTTCTCCATGGCTGAACCCTCCATGTTCAGTTCCTGCTTCTCCAGGGCTCAACCCTCCATGTTCAGTTCCTGCTTCTCTGGGGCTGAACCCTCCATATTCAGTTCCTGCGTCTCTGGGGCTGAACCCTCCATGTTCAGTTCCTGCTTCTCTGCGGCTGTACTCTCTATGTTCAGCTCCTGCTTCTCTGGGGCTGAACCCTCCATGTTCAGTTCTTGCTTCTCCATGGCTGAACCCTCCATGTTCAGTTCTTCTCCATGGCTGAACCCTCCATGTTCAGTTCCTGCTTCTTCGGGGCTGAACCCTCCATGTTCAGTTCTTGCTTCTCCATGGCTGAACCCTCCATGTTCAGTTCCTGCTTCTCCATGGCTGAACCCTCCATGTTCAGTTCTTGCTTCTCCATGGCTGAACCCTCCATGTTCAGTTCCTGCTTCTCCATGGCTGAACCCTCCATATTCAGTTCCTGCTTCTCTGGGGCTGAACCCTCCATGTTCAGTTACTGATTCTCCGGGGCTGTACCCTCCATGTTCAGTTCCTGCGTCTCTGGGGCTGATCCCTCCATGTTCAGTTCCTGCTTCTCCGCGGCTGAACCCTCCATGTTCAGTTCCTGCTTCTCTGCGGCTGAACCCTCCATGTTTAGTTCTTGCTTCTCCGGGGCTAAACCCTTTATGTTCAGTTCCTGCTGCTCCGGGGCTGTACCCTCCATGTGAACCCTCCATGTTCAGTTCCTGCTTCTCCATGGCTGAACCCTCCATGTTCAGTTCCTGCTTCTCCATGGCTGAACCCTCAATGTTCAGTTCTTGCTTCTCCATGGCTGAACCCTCCATGTTCAGTTCTTGCTTCTCCATGGCTGAACCCTCCATGTTCAGTTCTTGCTTCTCCATGGCTGAACCCTCCATGTTCAGTTCCTGCTTCTCCGGGGCTGAACCCTCCATGTTCAGTTCCTGCTTCTCTGCGGCTGAACCCTCCATGTTTAGTTCTTGCTTCTCCATGGCTGAACCCTCCATGTTCAGTTCTTGCTTCTCCATGGCTGAACCCTCCATGTTCAGTTCCTGCTTCTCCATGGCTGAACCCTCCATGTTCAGTTCTTCTCCATGGCTGAACCCTCCATGTTCAGCTCCTGCTTCTCTGGGGCTGAACCCTCCATGTTCAGTTCTTACTTCTCCATGGCTGAACCCTCCATGTTCAGTTCTTCTCCATGGCTGAACCCTCCATGTTCAGTTCCTGCTTCTCTGGGGCTGAACTCTCCATGTTCAGCTCCTGCTTCTCTGGGGCTGAACCCTCCATGTTCAGTTCTTACTTCTCCATGGCTGAACCCTCCATGTTCAGTTCCTGCTTCTCCATGGCTGAACCCTCCATGTTCAGTTCCTGCTTCTCTGGGGCTGAACCCTCCATGTTCAGTTCCTGCTTCTCCATGGCTGAACCCTCCATGTTCAGTTCTTGCTTCTCCATGGCTGAACCCTCCATGTTCAGTTCCTGCTTCTCCAGGGCACAACCCTCCATGTTCAGTTCCTGCTTCTCCATGGCTGAACCCTCCATGTTCAGTTCCTGCTTCTCTGGGGCTGAACCCTCCATGTTCAGTTCTTGCTTCTCCATGGCTGAACCCTCCATTTTCAGTTCCTGCTTCTCTGGGGCTGAACCCTCCATGTTCAGTTCTTGCTTCTCCATGGCTGAACCCTCCATGTTCAGTTCCTACTTCTCTGGGGCTGAACCCTCCATATTCAGTTCCTGCGTCTCTGGGGCTGAACCCTCCATGTTCAGTTCCTGCTTCTCTGCGGCTGTACTCTCCATGTTCAGTTCTTGCTTCTCCATGGCTGAACCCTCCATGTTCAGTTCTTCTCCATGGCTGAACCCTCCATGTTCAGCTCCTGCTTCTCTGGGGCTGAACCCTCCATGTTTAGTTCTTGCTTCTCCATGGCTGAACCCTCCATGTTCAGTTCTTCTCCATGGCTGAACCCTCCATGTTCAGTTCCTGCTTCTCTGCGGCTGAACCCTCCATGTTCAGTTCCTGCTTCTCTGCGGCTGAACCCTCCATGTTCAGTTCCTGCTTCTCTGCAGCTGAACCCTCCATGTTCAGTTCTTGCTTCTCCATTGCTGAACCCTCCATGTTCAGTTCCTGCTTCTCTGCGGCTGAACCCTCCATGTTCAGTTCTTGCTTCTCCATGGCTGAACGCTCCATGTTCAGTTCCTGCTTCTCCATGGCTGAACCCTCCATGTTCAGCTCCTGCTTCTCTGCGGCTGAACCCTCCATGTTCAGTTCCTGCTTCTCCATGGCTGAACCCTCCATGTTCAGTTCCTGCTTCTCTGCGGCTGAACCCTCCATGTTCATTTCTTGCTTCTCCATGGCTGAACCCTCCATGTTCAGTTCTTCTCCATGGCTGAACCCTCCATGTTCAGTTCCTGCTTCTCTGGGGCTGAACCCTCCATGTTCAGTTCCTGCTTCTCTGGGGCTGAACCCTCCATGTTCAGTTCCTGCTTCTCTGCGGCTGATCCCTCCATGTTCAGTTCCTGCTTCTCTGGGGCTGAACCCTCCATGTTCAGTTCCTGCTTCTCTGGGGCTGAACCCTCCATGTTCAGTTCCTGCTTCTCTGCGGCTGAACCCTCCATGTTCAGTTCCTGCTTCTCCATGGCTGAACCCTCCATGTTCAGTTCCTGCTTCTCCATGGCTGAACCCTCCATGTTCAGTTCCTGCTTCTCCATGGCTGAACCCTCCATGTTCAGTTCTTGCTTCTCCATGGCTGAACCCTCCATGTTCAGTTCTTCTCCATGGCTGAACCCTCCATGTTCAGTTCCTGCTTCTCTGGGGCTGAACCCTCCATGTTCAGTTCCTGCTTCTCTGGGGCTGAACCCTCCATGTTCAGTTCCTGCATCTCTGGGGCTGAACCCTCCATGTTCAGTTCCTGCTTCTCCATGGCTGAACCCTCCATGTTCAGTTCTTCTCCATGGCTGAACCCTCCATGTTCAGTTCTTGCTTCTCCATGGCTGAACCCTCCATGTTCAGTTCTTGCTTCTCCAGGGCTGAACCCTCCTTGTTCAGTTCTTGCTTCTCCGTGGCTGAACCCTCCATGTTCAGTTCCTGCTTCTCCAGGGCTGAACCCTCCATGTTCAGTTCTTGCTTCTCCGTGGCTGAACCCTCCATGTTCAGTTCCTGCTTCTCCATGGCTGAACCCTCCATGTTCAGTTCCTGCTTCTCCAGGGCTGAACCCTCCATGTTCAGTTCCTGCTTCTCTGGGGCTGAACCCTCCATGTTCAGTTCCTGCTTCTCTGGGGCTGAACCCTCCATGTTCAGTTCCTGCTTCTCTGGGGCTGTACCCTCCATGTTCAGTTCCTGCTTCTCCATGGCTGAACCCTCCATGTTCAGTTCCTGCTTCTCCATGGCTGAACCCTCCATGTTCAGTTCTTGCTTCTCCAGGGCTGAACCCTCCATGTTCAGTTCCTGCTTCTCCATGGCTGAACCCTCCATGTTCAGTTCTTGCTTCTCCGTGGCTGAACCCTCCATGTTCAGTTCTTGCTTCTCCAGGGCTGAACCCTCCTTGTTCAGTTCTTGCTTCTCCGTGGCTGAACCCTCCATGTTCAGTTCCTGCTTCTCCAGGGCTGAACCCTCCATGTTCAGTTCTTGCTTCTCCGTGGCTGAACCCTCCATGTTCAGTTCCTGCTTCTCCATGGCTGAACCCTCCATGTTCAGTTCCTGCTTCTCCAGGGCTGAACCCTCCATGTTCAGTTCCTGCTTCTCTGGGGCTGAACCCTCCATGTTCAGTTCCTGCTTCTCTGGGGCTGAACCCTCCATGTTCAGTTCCTGCTTCTCCATGGCTGAACCCTCCATGTTCAGTTCCTTTTTATCTATGGGGTCTCTGATAGGATTCAGTTTGGGGGAGATGGCTGTGGAGCCATTAACCTCCTGTTCTCAGTATTGTATGGCCGCTCCCCCAGCATCAGGTTGTCTCACTGCACTCTACCTGGATAATGATTCCGGGGGCGATAATGGAGCCATCACCTGAACTCCGCGGATGCTGGAGGATGAGTGGGAACACTGCACTATTCACAGCAGGAACGTGGCCACCGTCGGCCCCCACACCGGTCAGGACATCGGGGTTCCCTGCAGCGGGCAATGCAATGTGGACAGAAAGGGTTAATGCTGGCGGCTACTTATATAGCACCAACATATACCATGGCAATGAGACTCGGGGTACAGTATAATGACAAAGGGTACAGGATGATGACACTGACACTCGGGGTGCAGGATAATGATACTCGGGGTGCAGGATAATGATACTCGGGGTGCAGGATAATGACGCTGACACTCGGGGTAGAGGATAATGACGCTGACACTCGGGGTGCAGGATAATGACGCTGACACTCGGGGTGCAGGATAATGACGCTGACACTCGGGGTAGAGGATAATGACGCTGACACTCGGGCTGCAGGATAATGACGCTGACACTCGGGGTGCAGGATAATGACACTGACACTGGGGGTGCAGGATAATGACGCTGACACTCGGGGTGCAGGATAATGACGCTGACACTCGTGCTGCAGGATAATGACACTGACACTCGGGGTGCAGGATAATGACGCTGGCACTCGGGGTGCAGGATAATGACGCTGACACTCGGGGTGCAGGATAATGAGGCTGACACTCGGGGTAGAGGATAATGACGCTGACATTCGGGGTGCAGCATAATGACACTGACACTCGGGGTGCGGGATAATGACACTGACACTCGGGGTACAGGATAATGACGCTGACACTCGGGGTGCAGGATAATGACGCTGACACTCGGGGTGCAGGACAATGACGCTGACACTCGGGGTACAGGATAATGATACTCGGGGTGCAGGATAATGACGCTGACACTCGGGGTGCAGGATAATGACACTGACACTCGGGGTGCAGGATAATGATACTCGGGGTGCAGGATAATGACGCTGACACTCGGGGTGCAGGATAATGACGCTGACACTCGGGGTGCAGGATAATGACACTGACACTCGGGGTGCAGGATAATGATACTCGGGGTGCAGGATAATGACGCTGACACTCGGGGTGCAGGATAATGACGCTGACACTCGGGGTGCAGGATAATGACACTGACACTCGGGGTGCAGGATAATGATACTCGGGTTGCAGGATAATGCCTCTTGGGTCCGGATCTTTTGGGGTGCTCCTGTAGACACTGTTCACACCTTGCGATGTTTCCTGCGTCTCTGGGCGTTTCCGCTCTCGCTCTGATACAGGAGCATAAAACTTTCCTCTCAGTCGCATAAATCAGGATTCCGGAATGAGAAGATATCGGGGTCTCAGTGCCGCAGAGCGAAGATTCCGGGCCACGGGGGAAGCCTCCGGGAAAATAATAGCTTAAATATAGAAGGTGCTGAGAGATCCGGGGGTCAGCGCGGGACCGGACACCACTCGCCATCGGGGTTAACCCTTCACTGGCTAAGAAAATGAGAAGCTGAATATTAGAAAATGTGCTGCAAGGAAAGAGCAAAAGCTGGAAGGATCGGAGTGTAAAGCCCCCTAAGCACAACACATCGCTGTCAGCCGGACCCCCTCCAGACATCAGCCATCTCCCGACTACGCCATACCCAGGAGCGCTGCTGTGTTCTCGATGCAAAATACTCCTCCAGACTCCTCTGTTCTCCTCCTCCAGACTCCTCTGTCCTCCTCCTCCTCCAGACTCCTCTGTCCTCCTCCTCTTCCAGACTCCTCTGTTCTTCTCCTCCAGACTCCTCTGTACTTCTCTAGACAACTTTGTCCTCCTCCAAACTCCTCAGTCCTCCTCCAGTCTCCGTCCTGATCCTCCTCCAAACTCCTCTGTCCTCCCTCCTCCTCCTCCAGACTCCATCCTGATCCTCCTCCAAACTCCTCTGTCCTCCCTCCTCCTCCTCCAGACTCCTTCCTGATCCTTCTCCAAACTCCTCTGTCCTCCCTCCTCCTCCAGACTCCTTCCTGATCCTCCTCCAAACTCCTCTGTCCTCCCTCCTCCTCCAGACTCCATCCTGATCCTCCTCCAAACTCCTCTGTCCTCCCTCCTCCTCCTCCAGACTCCTTCCTGATCCTTCTCCAAACTCCTCTGTCCTCCCTCCTCCTCCTCCAGACTCCTTCCTGATCCTCCTCCAAACTCCTCTGTCCTCCCTCCTCCTCCAGACTCCATCCTGATCCTCCTCCAAACTCCTCTGTCCTCCTTCCTCCTACTCTGGACTCCTCTGTCCTGGAGTAGGAGAATAAAGGATTCTGGAGGAGGAGAACAGAGGAGTCTGGAGGAGGATCAGGAAGGAGTCAGGAGGAGGACAGCAGATTAGTCTGGAAGTGAAAGACAGAGTAGGCTGGAGGTGAAGGCTGATAGGTGAGTCTGGAGGAGGCAGAGAGATGAGTTTGAAAAAGGGAGGACAGAGGAGTCTGAAGGAGGCGGGCAGAGGAGTATTGAGTAGCTGTCAGTATTGGCACCTACAGTCAGTGACCCCAGAGAGGAGTGCAGTGGATCCTGGCCCCGGACCCCATTATGTGCCGGCTATTACCGTGTTCGGGGTGATATTTTGGTCATGCGCCCTCTAATGATTTTCTGATATTGGATGAATGGAGCCTTATGTGCGGAGGACGGGGGAGGATCCTGCTGAGATTTGCATTTCTGGTGTTAGTGATGGAGCTGGACCAAAAACCGAAAAGTATCAAATGAATAAAAGAAAATGAAAAGTGCACATCTGCTGGTGAAACCAGACTGAGCGAGCGCAACCATCTGCCAGTGACACAGGACTGAGCGAGCGCATTCATCTGTCGGTTACACCGAAGTGAGCATGTGCAGCCATCTGCTGGTGATGCCGGACTGAGCGAGCGCATTCATCTGTCGGTTACACCGAAGTGAGCATGTGCAGCCATCTGCTGGTGATGCCGGACTGAGCGAGCGCAACCATCTGCTGGTGACGCCGAAGTGAGCATGTGCAGCCATCTGCTGGTGAAACCAGAGTGAGCGAGCGCAACCATCTGCCAGTGACACAGGACTGAGCGAGCGCAACCATCTGTCGGTTACACCGAAGTGAGCATGTGCAGCCATCTGCTGGTGATGCCGGACTGAGCGAGCGCATTCATCTGTCGGTTACACCGAAGTGAGCATGTGCAGCCATCTGCTGGTGATGCCGGACTGAGCGAGCGCATTCATCTGTCGGTTACACCGAAGTGAGCATGTGCAGCCATCTGCTGGTGATGCCGGACTGAGCGAGCGCAACCATCTGCTGGTGACGCCGAAGTGAGCATGTGCAGCCATCTGCTGGTGAAACCAGAGTGAGCGAGCGCAACCATCTGCCAGTGACACAGGACTGAGCGAGCGCAACCATCTGTCGGTTACACCGAAGTGAGCATGTGCAGCCATCTGCTGGTGATGCCGGACTGAGCGAGCGCAACCATCTGCCAGTGACACAGGACTGAGCGAGCGCAACCATCTGTCGGTTACGCCGAAGTGAGCATGTGCAGCCATCTGCTGGTGATGCCGGACTGAGCAAGCGCAACCATCTGCTGGTGACGCCGAAGTGAGCATGTGCAGCCATCTGCTAGTGATGCCGGACTGAGCGAGCGCAACCATCTGCTGGTGACGCCGAAGTGAGCATGTGCAGCCATCTGCTGGTGAAACTAGACTGAGCGAGCGCAACCATCTGCCAGTGACACAGGACTGAGCGAGCGCAACCATCTGTCAGTTACACCGAAGTGAGCATGTGCAGCCATCTGCTGGTGAAACCAGACTGAGCGAGCGCAACCATCTGTCGGTTACACCGACGTGAGCATGTGCAGCCATCTGCTGGTGATGCCGGACTGAGCAAGCGCAACCATCTGCTGATGACGCCGAAGTGAGCATGTGCAGCCATCTGCTGGTGAAACTAGACTGAGCGAGCGCAACCATCTGCCAGTGACACAGGACTGAGCGAGCGCAACCATCTGTCGGTTACACCGAAGTGAGCATGTGCAGCCATCTGCTGGTGAAACCAGACTGAGCGAGCACAACCATCTGTCGGTTACACCGAAGTGAGCATGTGCAGCCATCTGCTGGTGATGCCGGACTGAGCAAGCGCAACCATCTGCTTGTGACGCCGAAGTGAGCATGTGCAGCCATCTGCTGGTGATGCCGGACTGAGCGAGCGCAACCATCTGCTGGTGATGCCGAAGTGAGCATGTGCAGCCATCTGCTGGTGAAACTAGTCTGAGCGAGCGCAACCATCTGCCAGTGACACAGGACTGAGCGAGCGCAACCATCTCCACCAGTGGGAGCCCGCTTTAGGTGAGTACCCACAGAGAGGAGGTAACGACAAGCTTAGGAAGCTTACAGTCCATTGAGGTACGTAGCCAGGTGACCTTGTTGTTCAAGCCTGGCTTTCCTGAGCGTCTCCATGGGGCCAGGTGACTGGAGGGTCCCAACCTGGCTTCTACGAATGTCTCTATGGGTTCAGTCATGGTCAGTGAAGCAGATCTGTATTCCTCCAGCCAGCGCCATGGTCCCTTAGGCTGGCATCCTGTAGAATGTCAAATCTCTGTTGCCCTTGATGGAGCCATGGTATTTTGGCTGTGCTTTGCAGGATAGAGACACCCCTTTATACCCACAGCTCTCCACTAGACCGTCATCCACAGATCAGGGGTGAGGTGGAATAAGATTAACACTCATTGTTTGAGTATTTAATCAATCTGCATAGTTCATCTTGCAGGTCAACAAGCTCCATGGAGTTATATAATGGGTAATCAACATATTATAAAACTTTCATTGTTCAATAACCCTTTGTCCCTGTCCTCCAAATATAGCCGACAATAAACTGTAGGAGCTGATATAATAGGTAAACAGCAGCCACTCAACAATTCACAAACATCAAGAGTCAACGTTCAGACTCATACGAACAATAGTCTACGTCTCATGGCCTACTGAAATTATTTAAGTCTGGCTTAATTAAGATTAAATTCTGTGTCGTCACAGCAACCATATGAGCACGCGCAACCATTTGCTAGGGAAGCTGGACTGAGCAAGCGCAACCATCTGCTTGTGAAACCAGACTAAGTGAGCGCAACCATCTGTTGGTAGTGCCAGACTGAACAAGGGCAACCATCTGCTGGAGCTATCGGACTAAAAGAGCGCAACCATCTACCGGTGATGTCAGACTCAACGAGCGCAACCATCTGCTAGTGACATTAGACTGAGCGAGTGCAACCATCTACTGGTGACGTCAGACTCAACGAGTGCAACCATCTACTGGTGACATGAGACTGAGCGAGTGCAACCATCTGCTAGTGACGTCAGACTGAGCGAGTGCAGCCATCTGCTAGTGACGTCAGACTGAGCGAGTGCAACCATCTGCTAGTGTCGTCAGACTGAGCGATTGCAACCATCTACTGGTGCTGTCAGGCTCAACGAACGCAACCATCTGCTCGTGAAGTCAGACTAAACGAGTGCAACTGTCTACTGGTCACTCCAAGCACCTTACAACCTTCTGCTGGTGACCCAATCTGCCATTACCATGCTGATCTTTTCTATTTTCTGTTGAAGATCAGGCTGGGATTTCACTAAAGGTTCTGGTTTTTGACATAAGGGTGAGGTGACGGTCTATATAAAGGGGTGGGACAGATGAATCTTGGGTTGGTTTCTGCTGCAGCAATCTCTCCTAGACAAACATAAAGCAAAGCAGCTGATGACGGGGGCTTCTCCTTGTATCAGATGATTGTAGCTCCTTGTATCAGATGGTTGTAGCCGATGGCGGGGGCTTCTCCTTGTATCAGATCGTTGTAGCCGATGGCGGGGGCTTCTCCTTGTATCAGATGGTTGTAGCCGATAGCGGGGGCTTTTCCTTGTATCAGATTGTTATAGCCCATGATGAGGGGCTTCTCCATGTATTAGATGGTTGTAGCCAATGGCGGTGGCTTCTCCTTGTATCAGATGGTTAAAGCCGATGGCGGAGGTTTCTCCTTGTATCAGATGGTTGAAGCCGATGGCGGGGGCTTCTCCTTGTATCAGATGGTTGTAGCCGATGGCAGAGGCATCTCCTTGTATCAGATGGTTGTAGCTCCTTGTATCAGATAGTTGTAGCCGATGGCGGGGGCTTTTCCTTGTATCAGATGGTTGTAGCTGATGGCAGAGGCATCTCCTTGTATCAGATGATTGTAGCTCCTTGTATCAGATGGTTGTAGCCGATGGCGGGGGCTTCTCCTTGTATCAGATGGTTGTAGCTGATGGCGGGGGCTTCTCCTTGTATCAGATGGTTATAGCCGATGGCGGGGGCTTCTCCTTGTATCAGATGGTTGTAGCTGATGGCGGAGGCTTCTCCTTGTATCAGATGGTTGTAGCCGATGGCGGGGGCTTCTCCTTGTATCAGATGGTTATAGTCGATGGCGGGGCTTCTCTTTGTATCAGATGGTTATAGCCGATGGCGATGACTTCTCCTTGTATCAGATGGTTGTAGCCAATGGCGGGGGCTTCTCCTTGTATCAGATGATTGTAGCTGATGGCGGGGGGCTTCTCTTTGTATCAGATGGTTGAAGCCGATGGCGGAGGTTTCTCCTTGTATCAGATGGTTGTAGCCGATGGCGGGGGCTTCTCCTTGTATCAGATGGTTGTAGCCGATGGCGGGGGCTTCTCCTTGTATCAGATGGTTGTAGCCGATGGCGGGGGCTTCTCCTTGTATCAGATGGTTGTAGCCGATGGCGGGGGCTTCTCCTTGTATCAGATGGTTGTAGCCGATGGCGGGGGCTTCTCCTTGTATCAGATGGTTGTAGCCGATGGCGGGGGCTTCTCCTTGTATCAGATGGTTGTAGCCGATGGCGGGGGCTTTTCCTTGTATCAGATGGTTGTAGCCGATGGGGGGGCTTCTCCTTGTATCAGATGGTTATATTCTATGGCGGGGCTTCTCTTTGTATCAGATGGTTGTAGCCGATGGCGGGGCTTCTCTTTGTATCAGATGGTTATATTCTATGGCGGGGCTTCTCCTTCTATCAGATGGTTATATTCTATGGCGGGGCTTCTCCTTGTATCAGATGGTTATAGTCGATGGCGGGACTTCTCTTTGCTTCAGATGGTTGTAGCCGATGGCGGGGGCTTCTCCTTGTATCAGATGGTTGTAGCTGATGGCGGGGGCTTCTCCTTGTATCAGATGGTTGTAGCCGATGGCGGGGGCTTTTCCTTGTATCAGATGGTTGTAGCTGATGGCGGGGGCTTCTCCTTGTATCAGATGGTTGCAGCCCATGGCGGGGGCTTCTTGTATCAGATGGTTGTAGCCGATAGCGGGGGCTTCTCCTTGTATCAGATGGTTGTAGCCGATGTCGGGGGCCTCTTGTATCAGATGGTTGTAGCCGATAGCGGGGGCTTCTCCTTGTATCAGATGGTTGTAGCCGATGTCGGGGGCCTCTTGTATCAGATGGTTGTAGCCGATGGTGGGGGTTTCTCCTTGTATCAGATGGTTGTAGCCGATGGTGGGGGTTTCTCCTTGTATCAGATGGTTGTAGCCGATGGCGGGGGCTTCTCCTTGTATCAGATGGTTGAAGCCGATGGCGGAGGTTTCTCCTTGTATCAGATGGTTGTAGCCGATGGCGGGGGCTTCTCCTTGTATCAGATGGTTGTAGCCGATGGCGGGGGCTTCTCCTTGTATCAGATGGTTGTAGCCGATGGCGGGGGCTTCTCCTTGTATCAGATGGTTGTAGCCGATGGCGGGGGCTTCTCCTTGTATCAGATGGTTGTAGCCGATGGCGGGGGCTTCTCCTTGTATCAGATGGTTGTAGCCGATGGCGGGGGCTTCTCCTTGTATCAGATGGTTGTAGCCGATGGCGGGGGCTTCTCCTTGTATCAGATGGTTGTAGCCGATGGGGGGGCTTCTCCTTGTATCAGATGGTTATATTCTATGGCGGGGCTTCTCTTTGTATCAGATGGTTGTAGCCGATGGCGGGGCTTCTCTTTTTATCAGATGGTTATATTCTATGGCGGGGCTTCTCCTTCTATCAGATGGTTATATTCTATGGCGGGGCTTCTCCTTGTATCAGATGGTTATAGTCGATGGCGGGACTTCTCTTTGTTTCAGATGGTTGTAGCCGATGGCGGGGGCTTCTCCTTGTATCAGATGGTTGTAGCTGATGGCGGGGGCTTCTCCTTGTATCAGATGGTTGTAGCCGATGGCGGGGGCTTTTCCTTGTATCAGATGGTTGTAGCTGATGGCGGGGGCTTCTCCTTGTATCAGATGGTTGTAGCCGATGGCGGGGGCTTCTCCTTGTATCAGATGGTTGTAGCTGATGGCAGGGGCTTCTCCTTGTATCAGGTGGTTATATTCGATGGCAGGGGCTTCTCCTTGTATCAGATGGTTGTAGCCGATGGCGGGGGCTTCGCCTTGTATCAGGTGGTTATATTCTATGGCAGGGCTTCTTTTTGTATCAGATGGTTGTAGCCAATAGCGGGGGCTTCTCCTTGTATCAGATGGTTGCAGCCCATGGCGGGGGCTTCTTGTATCAGATGGTTGTAGCCGATAGCGGGGGCTTCTCCTTGTATCAGATGGTTGTAGCCGATGTCGGGGGCCTCTTGTATCAGATGGTTGTAGCCGATAGCGGGGGCTTCTCCTTGTATCAGATGGTTGTAGCCGATGTCGGGGGCCTCTTGTATCAGATGGTTGTAGCCGATGGTGGGGGTTTCTCCTTGTATCAGATGGTTGTAGCCGATGGTGGGGGTTTCTCCTTGTATCAGATGGTTGTAGCCGATGGCGGGGGCTTCTCCTTGTATCAGATGGTTGTAGCTGATGGCGGGGGCTTCTCCTTGTATCAGATGGTTGTAGCTGATGGCAGGGGCTTCTCCTTGTATCAGATGGTTGTAGCCGATGGCAGAGGCATCTCCTTGTATCAGATGGTTGTAGCCGATGGCGGGGGCTTCTCCTTGTATCAGATGGTTGTAGCTGATGGCAGGGGCTTCTCCTTGTATCAGATGGTTGTAGCCGATGGCAGAGGCATCTCCTTGTATCAGATGGTTGTAGCCAATGGCGGGGACTTCGCCTTGTATCAGGTGGTTGTAGCTGATGGCGGGGGCTTCGCCTTGTATCAGGTGGTTATATTCGATGGCGGGGGCTTCTCCTTGTATCAGATGGTTGTAGCCGATGGCAGGGGATTCTGCTTGTATCAGATGGCTGTAGCCGATGGCGGGGGCTTCTCCTTGTATCAGATGGTTGTAGCCGATGGCGGGGACTTCGCCTTGTATCAGGTGGTTGTAGCTGATGGCGGGGGCTTCGCCTTGTATCAGGTGGTTATATTCGATGGCGGGGGCTTCTCCTTGTATCAGATGGTTGTAGTCGATGGCGGGGACTTCGCCTTGTATCAGGTGGTTGTAGCTGATGGCGGGGGCATCGCCTTGTATCAGGTGGTTATATTCGATGGCGGGGGCTTCTCCTTGTATCAGATGGTTGTAGCCGATGGTGGGGGTTTCTCCTTGTATCAGATGGTTGTAGCCGATGGCGGGGGCTTCTCCTTGTATCAGATGGTTGTAGCTGATGGCGGGGGCTTCTCCTTGTATCAGATGGTTGTAGCCGATGGCGGGGGCTTTTCCTTGTATCAGATGGTTGTAGCTGATGGCGGGGGCTTCTCCTTGTATCAGATGGTTGTAGCCGATGGCGGGGGCTTCTCCTTGTATCAGATGGTTGTAGCTGATGGCAGGGGCTTCTCCTTGTATCAGGTGGTTATATTCGATGGCAGGGGTTTCTCCTTGTATCAGATGGTTGTAGCCGATGGCGGGGGCTTCGCCTTGTATCAGGTGGTTATATTCTATGGCAGGGCTTCTTTTTGTATCAGATGGTTGTAGCCAATAGCGGGGGCTTCTCCTTGTATCAGATGGTTGCAGCCCATGGCGGGGGCTTCTTGTATCAGATGGTTGTAGCCGATAGCGGGGGCTTCTCCTTGTATCAGATGGTTGTAGCCGATGTCGGGGGCCTCTTGTATCAGATGGTTGTAGCCGATGGTGGGGGCTTCTCCTTGTATCAGATGGTTGTAGCCGATGTCGGGGGCCTCTTGTATCAGATGGTTGTAGCCGATAGCGGGAGCTTCTCCTTGTATCAGATGGTTGTAGCCGATGTCGGGGGCCTCTTGTATCAGATGGTTGTAGCCGATGGTGGGGGTTTCTCCTTGTATCAGATGGTTGTAGCCGATGGTGGGGGCTTCTCCTTGTATCAGATGGTTGTAGCTGATGGCGGGGGCTTCTCCTTGTATCAGATGGTTGTAGCTGATGGCAGGGGCTTCTCCTTGTATCAGATGGTTGTAGCCGATGGCAGAGGCATCTCCTTGTATCAGATGGTTGTAGCCAATGGCGGGGGCTTCTCCTTGTATCAGATGGTTGTAGCTGATGGCAGGGGCTTCTCCTTGTATCAGATGGTTGTAGCCGATGGCAGAGGCATCTCCTTGTATCAGATGGTTGTAGCCGATGGCGGGGACTTCGCCTTGTATCAGGTGGTTGTAGCTGATGGCGGGGGCTTCGCCTTGTATCAGGTGGTTATATTCGATGGCGGGGGCTTCTCCTTGTATCAGATGGTTGTAGCCGATGGCAGGGGATTCTGCTTGTATCAGATGGCTGTAGCCGATGGCGGGGGCTTCTCCTTGTATCAGATGGTTGTAGCCGATGGCGGGGACTTCGCCTTGTATCAGGTGGTTGTAGCTGATGGCGGGGGCTTCGCCTTGTATCAGGTGGTTATATTCGATGGCGGGGGCTTCTCCTTGTATCAGATGGTTGTAGCCGATGGCGGGGGCTTCTCCTTGTATCAGATGGTTGTAGCCGATGTCGGGGGCCTCTTGTATCAGATGGTTGTAGCCGATGGTGGGGGTTTCTCCTTGTATCAGATGGTTGTAGCCGATGGTGGGGGTTTCTCCTTGTATCAGATGGTTGTAGCCGATGGCGGGGGCTTCTCCTTGTATCAGATGGTTGTAGCTGATGGCGGGGGCTTCTCCTTGTATCAGATGGTTGTAGCTGATGGCAGGGGCTTCTCCTTGTATCAGATGGTTGTAGCCGATGGCAGAGGCATCTCCTTGTATCAGATGGTTGTAGCCGATGGCGGGGGCTTCTCCTTGTATCAGATGGTTGTAGCTGATGGCAGGGGCTTCTCCTTGTATCAGATGGTTGTAGCCGATGGCAGAGGCATCTCCTTGTATCAGATGGTTGTAGCCGATGGCGGGGACTTCGCCTTGTATCAGGTGGTTGTAGCTGATGGCGGGGGCTTCGCCTTGTATCAGGTGGTTATATTCGATGGCGGGGGCTTCTCCTTGTATCAGATGGTTGTAGCCGATGGCAGGGGATTCTGCTTGTATCAGATGGCTGTAGCCGATGGCGGGGGCTTCTCCTTGTATCAGATGGTTGTAGCCGATGGCGGGGACTTCGCCTTGTATCAGGTGGTTGTAGCTGATGGCGGGGGCTTCGCCTTGTATCAGGTGGTTATATTCGATGGCGGGGGCTTCTCCTTGTATCAGATGGCTGTAGCCGATGGCAGGGGATTCTGCTTGTATCAGATGGCTGTAGCCGATGGCGGGGGCTTCTCCTTGTATCAGATGGTTGTAGCCGATGGCGGGGGCTTCTCCTTGTATCAGATGGTTGTAGCCGATGGCGGGGGCTTCTCCTTGTATCAGATGGCTGTAGCTGGGGTTATACAGTCATATGTAAAAGTTTGGGCACCCCTATTAATGTTAACCTTTTTTCTTTATAACAATTTTGGTTTTTGCAACAGGTATTTCAGTTTCATATATCTAATAACTGATGGACTCAGTTATATTTCTGGATTCAAATGAGGTTTATTGTACTAACAGAAAATGTGCAATCTGCATTTAAACAAAATGTGACCGGTGCAAAAGTATGGGCACCCTTATCATTTTCTTGATTTCAACACTCCTAACTACTTTTTACTGACTTCCTGAAGCACTAAATTGGTTTTGTAACCTCATCGAGCTTTGAACTTCATAGCCAGGTGTATCAAATCATGAGAAAAGGTATTTAAAGTGGCCACTTGCAAGTAGTTCTCCTATTTGATTCTCCTATGAAGAGTGGCATCATGGGCTCCTCAAAACAACTCTCAAATGATCTGAAAACAAAGATTATTCAACATAGCTTTTCAGGGGAAGGATACAAAAAGTTGTCTCAGAGATTTAACCTGTCAGTTTCCACTGTGAGGAACATAGTAAGGAAATGGAAGAACACAGGTACAGTTCTTGTTAAGCCCAGAAGTGGCAGGCCAAGAAAAATATCAGAAAGGCAGAGAAGAAGAATGGTGAGAACAGTCAAGGACAATCCACAGACCACCTCCAAAGACCTGCAGCATCATCTTGCTGCAGATGGTGTCACTGTGCATCGGTCAACAATACAGCGCATGCATAACGCCTTTTTGTATGACCAAACAACTCAATCTTTGTTTCATCAGTCCACAGGACCTTCTTCCAAAATGTAACTGGCTTGTCCTAATGTGCTTTTGCAGACCTCAGGCGACTCTGTTTGTGGCGTGCTTGCAGAAACGGCTTCTTTCGCATCACTCTCCCATACAGCTTCTCCTTGTGCAAAGTGCGCTGTATTGTTGACCGATGCACAGTGACACCATCTGCAGCAAGATGATGCTACAGGTCTTTGGAGGTGGTCTGTGGATTGTCCTTGACTGTTCTCACCATTCTTCTTCTCTGCCTTTCTGATATTTTTCTTGGCCTGCCACTTCTGGGCTTAACAAGAACTGTACCTGTGTTCTTCCATTTCCTTACTATGTTCCTCACAGTGGAAACTGACTGGATAAATCTCTGAGACAACTTTTTGTATCCTTCCCCTGAAAAGCTATGTTGAATAATCTTTGTTTTCAGATCATTTGAGAGTTGTTTTGAGGAGCCCATGATGCCACTCTTCATAGGAGAATCAAATAGGAGAACTACTTGCAAGTGGCCACTTTAAATACCTTTTCTCATGATTTGATACACCTGGCTATGAAGTTCAAAGCTCAATGAGGTTACAAAACCAATTTAGTGCTTCAGGAAGTCAGTAAAAAGTAGTTAGGAGTGTTCAAATCAAGAAAATGATAAGGGTGCCCATACTTTTGCACCGGTCACATTTTGTTTAAATGCAGATTGCACATTTTCTGTTAGTACAATAATCCTCATTTGAATCCAGAAATATAACTGAGTCCATCAGTTATTAGATATATGAAACTGAAATAGCTGTTGCAAAAACCAAAATTGTTATAAAGAAAAAAGGTTAACATTAATAGGGGTGCCCAAACTTTTACATATGACTGTATCTGCAGATGTGTTTTGCTCAGACTGGGTGCAGTTGTAGGGAATATTCAGCTTTGATAGGATTTGGTATTTCAGGATTTGATATTTATGTATTTTTAGCCTCTTTATCTTTACAAGGATATTTCCATCCACTCACAATAAGCAGAAAAATTAAAAACGGTGAGAACTGGAAGCTACAGGACGTTCCCATCACACAACGATAGAGCTTTATCACAGGAGTCTGGACGCCGGCCCTTTAAGAACAGGTTGAACATGTCGCTTTCTCAGTCTGCCCCCTCAGTAGATGTCAGTGGCCCCCAGAAGTCTTGGCCGCTCAGGACTCTGCCCGTCCCTCGTCCTCATCATCAGATTTCCTTTTGAGTTTTCAGTACAGTAAATTCTTTACATGTCCAGAAATAAAATCCAGGGGCTGCGGTGACCCCGGGAGCGCGGAGTCGGCCTCGCCTACGCATCACCTTCTCAGACTCATTTGCTTTGACACAGAACCAACTCACATTATAAAATACCGCTCATGAGCCAAATATTCGGTCCGGGGGCCACAAGCGCTCGCCGGCACCACCGCATCAAATCTAATGGAATTAGTGCGTGGCCTCGTATTAAAGGGCCGGCGACCAGTCCTGGGTCAATAAAGCCTCATCACAAAACCAAGAAAAGTTCTGTAACTTTCTAAGAAACCATATCTGAGAACTTTCCTGTTACCAATGGGGTAGGGACCTAACACTACACAGAGCTGAGGGTCTGCTACAGTTGTATCTACTGAGGGGAGTATGGAAAATCATGGGGCCCCACAGCAAAAGCCCAAAATACCCCTTTCCACTATCCCCAACTCAGACAGAAATAGTGCCCCCTAGTATCCTCACTCACTACTGTGCACCTTTCAGGGCCCCGCAAGGTATGTTGTCCCAATAATGACCACCCACACATTACACAACCCAAAGATCCCCCCCCACAGTGTGATGTCTGTGAAGTGAATCCACTAATACACCCCCCCATTGCACAATATAGTGCCCCCAACGTAGTGTCATGCCCCAGAGAGCCCGCATTACAGAATAAGACCCCCACAGTGACCCTATACAGTATAAAGATGCCACAGCATGAGACCACCACTGGTTTCCCCAACACAGTATCACAGAGCCCCCCAGATCAGTATGATACCCCAAAAGTGCCCCTAATATAGTGTGATGCCTCAGAGAACCACCAATGCAGCGTGAGACCCTCACAGTTTCCCCTATAAGGATGCCACAGTGCCCCCAATGCAACATGAGACCTCCGCAGTGACTCCTATACAGTATAAGGATGCCACAATGCCTCCAATGCAGCGTGAGACCCCCACAGTTTCCCCTATAGACTATAAGGATGCCACAATGCCCCCAATACAGCGTGAGACCTCCGCCAGTCTCCCCAGTAAAGTAACATGCCTCACAGTACTCCCAAGATCAGTATGGTGCCCCTTCCCCCGACTTTACGCTGCATCGTGCTGCTTTGAGTAGTGTGGACGAAGGCTCCACGCTGCATCATGCTGCTTTGTGCAGTGTGGACAGAGGCTCCGCGCTGCATCGTGCTGCTCTGCGCAGTGTGGATGGAGGGTCCGCGCTGCATCGTGCTGCTTTGTGCAGTGTGGACGGAGGCTCCACGCTGCATCCTGCTGCTTTGTGCAGTGTGTATGGAGACTCCACGCTGCATCGTGCTGCTTTGTGCAGTGTGGATGGAGGCTCCGCGCTGCATCGTGCTGCTTTGTGCAGTGTGGACGGAGGCTCCGCGCTGCATCGTGCTGCTTTGTGCAGTGTGGACGGAGGCTCCGCGCTGCATCGTGCTGCTTTGTGCAGTGTGGACGGAGGCTCCATGCTGCATCGTGCTGCTTTGTGCAGTGTGGATGGAGGCTCCGCGCTGCATCGTGCTGCTTTGTGCAGTGTGGACGGAGGCTCCGCGCTGCATCGTGCTGCTTTGTGCAGTGTGGACGGAGGCTCCGCGCTGCATCGTGCTGCTTTGTGCAGTGTGGACGGAGGCTCCACGCTGCATCGTGCTGCTTTGTGCAGTGTGGATGGAGGCTCCGTGCTGCATCGTGCTGCTTTGAGCAGTGTGGACGAAGGCTCCACGCTGCATCATGCTGCTTTGTGCAGTGTGGACGGAGGCTCCGCGCTGCATCGTGCTGCTCTGCGCAGTGTGGATGGAGGCTCCGCGCTGCATCGTGCTGCTCTGCGCAGTGTGGATGGAGGCTCCGCGCTGCATCGTGCTGCTCTGCGCAGTGTGGACGGAGGCTCCGAGCTGCATTGTGCTGCTCTGCGCAGTGTGGATGGAGGCTCCGAGCTGCATCGTGCTGCTCTGCGCAGTGTGGATGGAGGCTCCGAGCTGCATCGTGCTGCTTTGTGCAGTGTGGACGGAGGCTCCGCGCTGCATCGTGCTGCTCTGCGCAGTGTGGATGGAGGGTCTGCGCTGCATCGTGCTGCTCTGCGCAGTGTGGATGGAGGCTCCGCACTGCATCGTGCTGCTCTGCGCAGTGAGGATGGAGGCTCCGCGCTGCATCGTGCTGCTCTGCGCAGTGTGGATGGAGGCTCCGAGCTGCATTGTGCTGCTCTGCGCAGTGTGGATGGAGGCTCCGAGCTGCATCGTGCTGCTCTGCGCAGTGTGGATGGAGGCTCCGAGCTGCATCGTGCTGCTTTGTGCAGTGTGGACGGAGGCTCCGCGCTGCATCGTGCTGCTCTGTGCAGTGTGGACGGAGGCTCCGAGCTGCATCGTGCTGCTTTGTGCAGTGTGGATGGAGGCTCCGAGCTGCATCGTGCTGCTCTGCGCAGTGTGGATGGAGGCTCCGCGCTGCATCGTGCTGCTTTGTGCAGTGTGGATGGAGGCTCCGCGCTGTATCGTGCTGCTCTGCGCAGTGTGGATGGAGGCTCCGAGCTGCATCGTGCTGCTTTGTGAAGTGTGGACGGAGTCTCCGCGCTGCATTGTGCTGCTTTGTGCAGTGTGGACGGAGGCTCCGCGCTGCATCGTGCTGCTCTGCGCAGTGTGGATGGAGTCTCCGCACTGCATCGTGTAGTTTGTACGGAGTCTCCGCGCTGCATCGTGCTGCTTTGTGCAGTGTGTATGGAGGCTCCACACTGCATCGTGCTGCTCTGCGCAGTGTGGATGGAGTCTCCGCGCTGCATCGTGTAGTTTGTACGGAGTCTCCGCGCTGCATCGTGCTGCTTTGTGCAGTGTGTATGGAGGCTGCACACTGCATTGTGCTGCTTTGTGCAGTGTGGACGGAGTCTCCGTGCTGTATCATGCTGCTCTGCGCAGTGTGGATGGCGGCTTCGCACTGCTTAGTGCAATGCGGATGGAGTCATCGTGCTGCTTTGTGCAGTGTGGACAGAGGCTTAGCGCTGCATCGTGCTCCTTTGTGCAGTGTGTATGGAGGCTCCACGCTGCATTGTGCTGCTTTGTGCAGTGAGGACGGAGTCTCCGTGCTGTATCATGCTGCTCTGCGCAGTGTGGATGGCGGCTTCGCACTGCTTAGTGCAATGCGGATGGAGTCATCGTGCTGCTTTGTGCAGTGTGGACAGAGGCTCCGCGCTGCATCGTGCTGCTCTGCACAGTGTGGATGGAGGCTCCGCGCTGCATCGTGCTTCTTTGTGCAGTGTGGGGCCTAAATGGTGGAGGAGCCGACATTGTATCCTGAGGAAACAGATACCATGGACATTTGGGGTTGGGCAGGAGGCCACTCAGCTCTGAGACCCCCCAGCTCAGCCGCATGGACCCCCAACATTGGCGGACCCCCCAGCACAGCCGCATGGACCTCCGACATTGGTGGACCCCCAGCTCATCTGCATGTAACCCCGACATTGGCAGACTCCCCCCCGACATCGGCGGACCCCCCAGCTCAGCCGCATGGACCCCCGACATTGGCAGACCCCCCCCTGACATTGGTGGACCCCCAGCTCAGCCGCATGGACTCCCGACATTGGCAGACCCCCCCCGACATTGGTGGACCCCCAGCTCAGCCGCATGTAACCCCGACATTGGCAGATCCCCCTGACATTGGTGGACCCCCAGCACAGCCGCATGGACCCCCGACATTGGTGGACCCCCAGCTCATCCGCATGTAACCCCGACATTGGCAGACCCCCCTGACATTGGTGGACCCCCAGCTCAGCCGCATGTAACCCCGACATTGGCAGACCCCCCTGACATTGGCGGACCCCCCAGCACAGCCGCATGGACCCCCGACATTGGTGGACCCCCAGCTCATCCGCATGTAACCCCGACATTGGCAGACCCCCTGACATTGGTGGACTCCCAGCTCAGCCGCATGTAACCCCGACATTGGCAGACCCCCCTGACATTGGTGGACTCCCAGCTCAGCCGCATGTAACCCCGACATTGGCAGGCCCCCCTGACATTGGCGGACCCCCCAGCACAGCCGCATGGACCCCCGACATTGGTGGACCCCCAGCTCAGCCGCATGTAACCCCGACATTGGCAGACCCCCTGACATTGGTGGACTCCCAGCTCAGCCGCATGTAACCCCGACATTGGCAGACCCCCTGACATTGGTGGACTCCCAGCTCAGCCGCATGTAACCCCGACATTGGCAGACCCCCTGACATTGGTGGACTCCCAGCTCAGCCGCATGTAACCCCGACATTGGCAGACCCCCCCTGACATTGGTGGACCCCCAGCTCAGCCGCATGTAACCCCGACATTGGCAGACCCCCCTGACATTGGCGGACCCCCCAGCACAGCCGCATGGACCCCCGACATTGGTGGACCCCCAGCTCAGCCGCATGTAACCCCGACATTGGCAGACCCCCTGACATTGGTGGACTCCCAGCTCAGCCGCATGTAACCCCGACATTGGCAGACCCCCCTGACATTGGTGGACTCCCAGCTCAGCCGCATGTAACCCCGACATTGGCAGACCCCCCTGACATTGGTGGACTCCCAGCTCAGCCGCATGTAACCCCGACATTGGCAGACCCCCCCTGACATTGGTGGACCCCCAGCTCAGCCGCATGGACCCCCGACATTGGCAGACCCCCCTGACATTGGTGGACCCCCAGCTCAGCCGCATGGACCCCCGACATTGGCGGACCTCCCTGACATCGGCGGACCCCGCAGCATGCAGTATGGACACTATCAGGACTAGAGAGCATTATGCTGCGGTGTTCGGCTCACATAATACACTGTAACAAACCCTCAGCGGTGAGATTTATTCTGTACATTTCCAGGAGGAAGAATGATCCGAGTCACTGGCACCGCGCAGAGATGTGGATGCACAGGGGCCGGTATAACGTCCTGCAGGATCCTATGTGATAATGAGACATACGGACACACAACTGCAGGACCCTCTAAGGACGGGTGGGAATTGTGGGTGGCATGACAGATGGCAGGTTGGAGGGACTACAACTCTCAGCACTGTGCCGAGTCGCCTCAGATTGAAATAAACGTTTGCGTCACATAGCCATGTGGGCGGGGCTTGTGCTGTGAGTGACAGGTGGCTGGCATGCCACGCGCTCTTGTTAACCCTTGACGTCTCTGGCTCTCCGGCCCGTATTTTCCTGGCTCTGCAGCTGCACCGATCTCACATTTCACCGTTTCCTTCCCCTCTGACTCCCGGCCTCACAGAGGACACCGCCACAAATTCTTCATCTTACTGAAACATTTCCTTTTCCCGTCTCCCATTAATGATATTACGCTGCTCCTGGGAAAAGCGGAGGATTCCAGCACAGGCAGCAATTCTGCGGCCAGACATTGGGGAGGGTCCGGGGGTGGCGGGGGGCACAGAGGAAGCCTGGGCCGACACGCCACGATGGAGCCTGTCACTTCTTTGTCACCGTACATCAGTACCAAAAATGCACTGGCCACAGAGCTTACAATCTACCCTAGATGAGGGGCGATGAGACCCCTCATGTGTCCCCGTCTGTGCTGCGGTCACAGCTCTGTAATACTATATTACGTCAACAGTGCCCCCAGTACAGCTTGAGACCACCACAGTGACCCCTATACAGTATAAGGATGCCACAATATCCCGAATACAGCATGAGACCACCACAGTGACCCCTATACAGTATAAAGATGCCACAATGCCACAATACAGCGTGAGACCACCACAGTGACCCCTATACAGTATAAGGATGCCACAATACTCCGAATACAGCATGAGACCACCACAGTGACCCCTACACAGTATAAGGATGCCACAATGCCCCCAATACAGCGTGAGACCACCACAGTGATCCCTATACAGTGTAAGGATTCCACAATGCCCCAATGCAACATGAGACCCCCACAGTAGCCCCTATACAGTATAAGGATGCCACAATACCCCCAATGCAGATTGAGACCACCACAGTGACCCCTATACAGTATAAGGATGCCACAATACCCCCAATACAGCATGACCACCACAGTGGCCCCTATACAGTATAAAGATGCCACAATACAGCGTGAGACCACCACAGTGACCCCTATACAGTATAACGATGCCACAATACAGCATGAGACCACCACAGTGGCCCCTATACAGTATAAAGATACCACAATGCCACAATACAGCGTGAGACCACCACAGTGACCCCTATACAGTATAAGGATGCCACAATACCCCGAATACAGCATGAGACCACCTCAGTGACCCCTACACAGTATAAGGATGCCACAATGCCCCCAATACAGCATGAGACCACCACAGTGATCCCTATACAGTGTAAGGATTCCACAATGCCTCAATGCAACATGAGACCCCCACAGTAGCCCCTATACAGTATAAGGATGCCACAATGCCCCCAATACAGCATGACCACCACAGTGGCCCCTATACAGTATAAAGATGCCACAATGCAGCGTGAGACCACCACAGTGACCCCTATACAGTATAACGATGCCACAATGCCACAATACAGCATGAGACCACCACAGTGGCCCCTATACAGTATAAAGATGCCACAATACAGCGTGAGACCACCACAGTGACCCCTATACAGTATAACGATGCCACAATGCCACAATACAGCATGAGATCCCCACAGTGACCCCTATACAGTATAAAGATGCCACAATACAGCGTGAGACCACCACAGTGACCCCTATACAGTATAAATATGCCACAATGCCACAATACAGCATGAGACCACCACAGTGGCCCCTATACAGTATAAATATGCCACAATACAGCGTGAGACCACCACAGTGGCCCCTATACAGTATAAAGATGCCACAATGCCACAATACAGCGTGAGACCACCACAGTGGCCCCTATACAGTATATGCCACAACACAGCGTGAGATCCCCACAGTGACCCCTATACAGTATAAGGATTCCACAATGCCCCCAATGCAGCATGACCACCACCAGTCTCCCCAAGAAAGTATCATGCCCCACAGTGCCCCCCAGATCACTATGGAGCCCCCTCCTCTTTACACAGAAAAATGCACTGAAACAATCAGAAAAATACTAAGCCCCCTCCCTGGCTCCGCTCCTGCGCTGCATCGTGCTGCTCTGCGCAGTGTGGACGGAGGCTTCGCGCAGCAAGTGTGATCTGGTGACATCATTGCTCCTGATGCATCGGGACTCAGATGCCCAGGATGAATATTGTAGAAAAAGCTGACATTGTGTCCTGAGGAAGCAGATGCCATTGACTTTAGGGTGTCAGGCAGAAGAGAGAACAGAGGTTTTGTGGGAACATTAGGGATCAAACAGCATCATGAAAACCAAGGAGCCCACCAGACAGGTCAGGGATAAAGCTGTGAAGAAGAGGAAAGCAGGGTTAGGTTATAAAAAACATAGCCCAAACATTTCATGGAGCACTGTGCAATCCATCATCCAAAAATGGATGGAGTATAACACAACTGCAAGCCTACCGAGACATGGCCGTCCAGCTAACCTGATGTCCCAAGCAAGGAGAGCAATAATGAGAGAAGCCGAGAGGCCCATGGTCACTCTAGAGGAGCTGCAGAGATCCACAACTCAGGTTGGAGAACCTGTCCACAGGACGAGGATTAGTCGTATGCTCTACTCATCTGGCCTTTATGCAAAAGCAGCAAAAAGAAAGACATTTCTGAAAGACATAAGAAGTCCTGTTTGTAGAAAACCATATAGGAGACACAGCGAGCATGTGGAAGAAGGGGCTCTGGTCAGATGAGATTAAAGGAGAACTTTTTTGGCTTTGTGGTGTAACATGAAAAATGTGGAAAAATTCATGGGGTGTGAAGACTTTTTCAAGGCAATGTAAATCCGGCTGCAGCGATCTCCTGTAAATAACAGTTTTAGTGAACTTTGCGCTAAATAGAAGCGTAGTTAATGATTCCGGTCCGGGTGTCGGCGCCCACGGCTGAGCGTTTTCTGCCTTCAGGTGGTGGTGGACGGCTGCAGCTTGGTGACACATCTCGTGTTTGTGAAGGTTTCTCCATATTTGGGTTTTTGGCAGAAGTTTCTTATTTTCAGCAGCCAAAATCATGAAACGCGTCCTCCGCACTGCGACTGATTCATGGCTGTGTTTGTGTTGTTCCCGGGATTTATGACTCTGCACCTTCTGCGGAAACTTCTGTCCGGGTCGTTTACTTACAAGGAGATGAACTGAAATGAAGGAAAATGTCCTTACTTTGGGGGACTATGTTTTGGGCCCTGATGGCGGCACTCACTGGGGCCCAAGAGTCCTGAAGGAGAGAGAATGCAAAAGACTACGGACGATGCCGGTCCAATACCCATCATCTATTTCCTACCTGGTGTGACTGTTCTCTGGGCAGCAGGCGAGTAACGATCCGTTCCCAGGAAGGCTCTGGACCAACCGGCGGGCACACGTTGCGTCCACACCGACACAGCACAGAGGATTGGGCGCCGTGGAAAAAACAGGCAACGACAAAGACGAGAATGGATGAGGAAGAGGAGCTTCAAAGAAGAGAAGAAAAAAGCTGCCAAAAGTAACAAAATGTAAAACAAATAACAATAAACAGCAGAAAATAGACAAAAATGAGGAAATACATATAAAATGTAAATAAATAAGAGCTGCTCCGTGCACTGTAAAGCCGGGGGTCTGCTCGGGCACCAGTCACTGCTCCGTGCACTGTAAAGCCGGGGGGCTGCTCGGACACCACTGTCACTGTTCTGTACACTGTAAAGCCGGGGGTCTGCTCGGACCCCACTGTCACTGTTCTGTACACTGTAAAGCCGGGGGTCTGCTCCGGCACCACTGTCACTGTTCTGTACACTGTAAAGCCGGGGGGCTGCTCGGACCCCACTGTCACTGCTCTGTACACTGTAAAGCCGGGGGTCTGCTCGGACCCCACTGTCACTGTTCTGTACACTGTAAAGCCGGGGGTCTGCTCGGACCCCACTGTCACTGTTCTGTACACTGTAAAGCCGGGGGTCTGCTCCGGCACCACTGTCACTGTTCTGTACACTGTAAAGCCGGGGATCTGCTCCGGCACCACTGTCACTGTTCTGTACACTGTAAAGCCGGGGGGCTGCTCGGACCCCACTGTCACTGCTCTGTACACAGTAAAGCCGGGGGTCTGCTCGGGCACCACTGTCACTGTTCTGTACACTGTAAAGCCGGGGGTCTGCTCCGGCACCACTGTCACTGTTCTGTACACTGTAAAGCCGGGGGGCTGCTCGGACCCCACTGTCACTGCTCTGTACACAATAAAGCCGGGGGTCTGCTCGGACCCCACTGTCACTGTTCTGTACACTGTAAAGCCAGGGGTCTGCTCGGGCACCACTGTCACTGTTCTGTACACTGTAAAGCCGGGGGTCTGCTCCGGCACCACTGTCACTGTTCTGTACACTGTAAAGCCGGGGGGCTGCTCGGACCCCACTGTCACTGCTCTGTACACAATAAAGCCGGGGGGCTGCTCGGACCCCACTGTCACTGTTCTGTACACTGTAAAGCCGGGGGTCTGCTCGGACCCCACTGTCACTGTTCTGTACACTGTAAAGCCGGGGGTCTGCTCGGACCCCACTGTCACTGTTCTGTACACTGTAAAGCCGGGGGTCTGCTCCGGCACCACTGTCACTGTTCTGTACACTGTAAAGCCGGGGGGCTGCTCGGACCCCACTGTCACTGCTCTGTACACAGTAAAGCCGGGGTTCTGCTCGGACCCCACTGTCACTGTTCTGTACACTGTAAAGCCGGGGGGCTGCTCGGGCACCACTGTCACTTTTCTGTACACTGTAAAGCCGGGGGTCTGCTCCGGCACCACTGTCACTGTTCTGTACACTGTAAAGCCGGGGGGCTGCTCGGACCCCACTGTCACTGCTCTGTACACAGTAAAGCCGGGGGTCTGCTCGGACCCCACTGTCACTGTTCTGTACACTGTAAAGCCGGGGGTCTGCTCGGACCCCACTGTCACTGTTCTGTACACTGTAAAGCCGGGGGTCTGCTCCGGCACCACTGTCACTGTTCTGTACACTGTAAAGCCGGGGGTCTGCTCTGGCACCACTGTCACTGCTCTGTACACAGTAAAGCCAGGGGTCTGCTCGGACCGCACTGTCACTGTTCTGTACACTGTAAAGCCAGGGGTCTGCTCGGACCCCACTGTCACTGTTCTGTACACTGTAAAGCCGGGGGTGGCTGCTCCGGCACCACTGTCACTGCTCTGTACACTGTAAAGCCGGGTGGCTGCTCCGGCACCACTGTCACTGCTCTGTACACTGTAAAGCCGGGGGTCTGTTCGGGCACCACTGTCACTGTTCTGTACACTGTAAAGCCGGGGGGCTGCTCGGACACCACTGTCACTGTTCTGTACACTGTAAAGCCGGGGGTCTGCTCGGACTCCACTGTCACTGTTCTGTACACTGTAAAGCCGGGGGGCTGCTCGGACACCACTGTCACTGTTCTGTACACTGTAAAGCCGGGGGTCTGCTCGGACACCACTGTCACTGTTCTGTACACTGTAAAGCCGGGGGTCTGCTCGGACACCACTGTCACTGTTCTGTACACTGTAAAGCCGGGGGTCTGCTCGGGCACCACTGTCACTGTTCTGTACACTATAAAGCCGGGTGTCTGCTCGGGCACCACTGTCACTGTTCTGTACACTGTAAAGCCGGGGGGCTGCTCGGACACCACTGTCACTGTTCGGTACACTGTAAAGCCGGGGGGCTGCTCGGGCACCAATGTCACTGTTCTGTACACTGTAAAGCCGGGGGTCTGCTCGGACCCCACTGTCACTGTTCTGTACACTGTAAAGCCGGGTGTCTGCTCGGGCACCACTGTCACTGTTCTGTACACTGTAAAGCCGGGGGTCTGCTCGGACCCCACTGTCACTGTTCTGTACACTGTAAAGCCGGGTGTCTGCTCGGGCACCACTGTCACTGTTCTGTACACTGTAAAGCCGGGGGGCTGCTCGGGCACCACTGTCACTGTTCTGTACACTGTAAAGCCGGGGGTCTGCTCGGACACCACTGTCACTGTTCTGTACACTGTAAAGCCAGGGGGCTGCTCGGACACCACTGTTCTGTACACTATAAAGCCGGGGGTCTGCTTGGACACCACTGTCACTGTTCTGTACACTGTAAAGCCGGGGGGCTGCTCGGACACCACTGTCACTGTTCTGTACACTGTAAAGCCGGGTGTCTGCTCGGACCCCACTGTCACTGTTCTGTACACTGTAAAGCCGGGGGGCTGCTCGGACACCACTGTCACTGCTCTGTACACTGTAAAGCCGGGGGTCTTCTCGGACACCACTGTCACTGTTCGGTACACTGTAAAGCCGGGGGTCTGCTCGGGCACTACTGTCACTGCTCTGTACACTGTAAAGCCGGGGGTCTGCTCGGACACCACTGTCACTGTTCTGTACACTGTAAAGCCGGGGGGCTGCTCGGGCACCACTGTCACTGTGCTGTACACTGTAAAGCCAGGGGGCTGCTCGGACACCACTGTTCTGTACACTATAAAGCCGGGGGTCTGCTTGGACACCACTGTCACTGTTCTGTACACTGTAAAGCCGGGGGGCTGCTCGGGCCCCACTGTCACTGCTCTGTACACTGTAAAGCCAGGGGGCTGCTCGGACACCACTGTTCTGTACACTATAAAGCCGGGGGTCTGCTTGGACACCACTGTCACTGTTCTGTACACTGTAAAGCCGGGGGGCTGCTCGGACACCACTGTCACTGTTCTGTACACTGTAAAGCCGGGTGTCTGCTCGGACCCCACTGTCACTGTTCTGTACACTGTAAAGCCGGGGGGCTGCTCGGACACCACTGTCACTGCTCTGTACACTGTAAAGCCGGGGGTCTTCTCGGACACCACTGTCACTGTTCGGTACACTGTAAAGCCGGGGGTCTGCTCGGGCACTACTGTCACTGCTCTGTACACTGTAAAGCCGGGGGTCTGCTCGGACACCACTGTCACTGTTCTGTACACTGTAAAGCCGGGGGGCTGCTCGGGCACCACTGTCACTGTGCTGTACACTGTAAAGCCAGGGGGCTGCTCGGGCACTACTGTCACTGCTCTGTACACTGTAAAGCCGGGGGGCTGCTCGGGCACCACTGTCACTGCTCTGTACACTGTAAAGCCGGGGGGCTGCTCGGGCACCACTGTCACTGTTCTGTACACTGTGAAGTCGGGGGTCTGCTCGGACACCACTGTCACTGTTCTGTACACTGTAAAGCCGGGGGGCTGCTCGGGCACCACTGTCACTGTTCTGTACACTGTAAAGCCAGGGGGCTGCTCGGACACCACTGTTCTGTACACTATAAAGCCGGGGGTCTGCTTGGACACCACTGTCACTGTTCTGTACACTGTAAAGCCGGGGGTCTGCTCGGACCCCACTGTCACTGTTCTGTACACTGTGAAGTCGGGGGTCTGCTCGGACACCACTGTCACTGCTCTGTACACTGTAAAGCCGGGGGTCTTCTCGGACACCACTGTCACTGTTCGGTACACTGTAAAGCCGGGGGTCTGCTCGGGCACTACTGTCACTGCTCTGTACACTGTAAAGCCGGGGGTCTGCTCGGACACCACTGTCACTGTTCTGTACACTGTAAAGCCGGGGGGCTGCTCGGGCACCACTGTCACTGTGCTGTACACTGTAAAGCCAGGGGGCTGCTCGGGCACCACTGTCACTGCTCTGTACACTGTAAAGCCGGGGGTCTGCTCGGACCCCACTGTCACTGCTCTGTACACTGTAAAGCCGGGGGTCTGCTCGGACCCCACTGTCACTGCTCTGTACACTGTAAAGCCGGGGGTCTGCTCGGGCACCACTGTCACTGCTCTGTACACTGTAAAGCCGGGGGCTGCTCGGGCACCACTGTCACTGTTCTGTACACTGTAAAGCCGGGGGGCTGCTCGGACATCACTGTCACTGTTCTGTACACTGTAAAGCCGGGGGTCTGCTCGGACACCACTGTTCTGTACACTATAAAGCCGGGGGGCTGCTCGGACACCACTGTCACTGCTCTGTACACTGTAAAGCCAGGGGGCTGCTCGGACACCACTGTCACTGTTCTGTACACTGTAAAGCCGGGGGGCTGCTCGGACCCCACTGTCACTGCTCTGTACACTGTAAAGCCGGGGGGCTGCTCGGGCACCACTGTCACTGTTCTGTACACTGTAAAGCCGGGGGGCTGCTCGGACCCCACTGTCACTGCTCTGTACACTGTAAAGCCGGGGGGCTGCTCGGGCACCACTGTCACTGTTCTGTACACTGTAAAGCCAGGGGGCTGCTCGGACACCACTGTTCTGTACACTATAAAGCCGGGGGTCTGCTTGGACACCACTGTCACTGTTCTGTACACTGTAAAGCCGGGGGTCTGCTCGGACCCCACTGTCACTGTTCTGTACACTGTAAAGCCGGGGGGCTGCTCGGACACCACTGTCACTGCTCTGTACACTGTAAAGCCGGGGGTCTTCTCGGACACCACTGTCACTGTTCGGTACACTGTAAAGCCGGGGGTCTGCTCGGGCACTACTGTCACTGCTCTGTACACTGTAAAGCCGGGGGTCTGCTCGGACCCCACTGTCACTGTTCTGTACACTGTAAAGCCGGGGGGCTGCTCTGGCACCACTGTCACTGTGCTGTACACTGTAAAGCCAGGGGGCTGCTCGGGCACTACTGTCACTGCTCTGTACACTGTAAAGCCGGGGGGCTGCTCGGGCACCACTGTCACTGCTCTGTACACTGTAAAGCCGGGGGGCTGCTCGGGCACCACTGTCACTGTTCTGTACACTGTAAAGCCGGGGGTCTGCTCGGGCACTACTGTCACTGCTCTGTACACTGTAAAGCCGGGGGTCTGCTCGGGCACCACTGTCACTGTTCTGTACACTGTAAAGTCGGGGGGCTGCTCGGACACCACTGTCACTGTGCTGTACACTGTAAAGCCGGGGGGCTGCTCGGGCACCACTGTCACTGCTCTGTACACTGTAAAGCCGGGGGGCTGCTCGGGCACCACTGTCACTGTTCTGTACACTGTAAAGCCGGGGGGCTGCTCGGGCACCACTGTCACTGTGCTGTACACTGTAAAGCCGGGGGGCTGCTCGGGCACCACTGTCACTGCTCTGTACACTGTAAAGCCGGGTGGCTGCTCGGGCACCACTGTCACTGTTCTGTACACTGTAAAGCCGGGGGGCTGCTCGGACACTACTGTCACTACTCTGTACACTGTAAAGCCGGGGGGCTGCTCGGGCACCACTGTCACTGTGCTGTACACTGTAAAGCCGGGGGTCTGCTCTGGCACCACTGTCACTGCTCTGTACACTGTAAAGCCAGGGGTCTGCTCGGACCCCACTGTCACTGTTCTGTACACTGTAAAGCCGGGGGGCTGCTCTGGCACCACTGTCACTGTTCTGTACACTGTAAAGCCGGGGGGCTGCTCGGACACTACTGTCACTACTCTGTACACTGTAAAGCCGGGGGGCTGCTCTGGCACCACTGTCACTGTGCTGTACACTGTAAAGCCGGGGGTCTGCTCTGGCACCACTGTCACTGCTCTGTACACTGTAAAGCCGAGGGGCTGCTCGGGCACCACTGTCACTGTTCTGTACACTATAAAGCCGGGGGCTGCTCGGGCACCACTGTTCTGTACACTATAAAGCCGGGGGGCTGCTCGGACATCACTGTCACTGTTCTGTACACTATAAAGCCGGGGGGCTGCTCGGACCCCACTGTCACTGTTCTGTACACTGTAAAGCCGGGGTTCTGCTCGGACACCACTGTCACTGTTCTGTACACTGTAAAGCCGGGGGGCTGTTCGGGCACCACTGTCACTGTTCTGTACACTGTGAAGTCGGGGGTCTGCTCGGACCCCACTGTCACTGTTCTGTACACTGTAAAGCCGGGGAGCTGCTCGGACACCACTGTCACTGTTCTGTACACTGTGAAGTCGGGGGTCTGCTCGGACACCACTGTCACTGTTCTGTACACTGTGAAGTCGGGGGTCTGCTCGGACCCCACTGTCACTGTTCTGTACACTGTGAAGTCGGGGGTCTGCTCGGACACCACTGTCACTGTTCTGTACACTGTGAAGTCGGGGGTCTGCTCGGACACCACTGTCACTGTTCTGTACACTGTAAAGCTGGGGGGCTGCTCGGACACCACTGTCACTGTTCTGTACACTGTAAAGCTGGGGGGCTGCTCGGACACCACTGTCACTGTTCTGTACACTGTAAAGCTGGGGGTCTGCTCGGGCACCACTGTCACTGCTCTGTACACTGTAAAGCTGGGGGGCTGCTCGGACACCACTGTCACTGTTCTGTACACTGTGAAGTCGGGGGTCTGCTCGGACCCCACTGTCACTGTTCTGTACACTGTAAAGCCGGGGGGCTGCTCAGACACCACTGTCACTGTTCTGTACACTGTAAAGCTGGGGGTCTGCTCGGGCACCACTGTCACTGCTCTGTACACTGTAAAGCCGGGGGGCTGCTCGGGCACCACTGTCACTGCTCTGTACACTGTAAAGCTGGGGGTCTACTCGGGCACCACTGTCACTGCTCTGTACACTGTAAAGCCGGGGGGCTGCTCGGACACCACTGTCACTGCTCTGTACACTGTAAAGCTGGGGGGATGCTCGGACACCACTGTCACTGTTCTGTACACTGTAAAGCCGGGGGTCTGCTCGGACTCCACTGTCACTGTTCTGTACACTGTAAAGCCAGGGTCTGCTCGGACCCCACTGTCACTGTTCTGTACACTGTAAAGCCGGGGAGCTGCTCGGACACCACTGTCACTGTTCTGTACACTGTAAAGCCGGGGGTCTGCTCGGACACCACTGTTCTGTACACTGTAAAGCCGGGGGCTGCTCGGACACCACTGTCACTGTTCTGTACACTGTAAAGCCGGGGGTCTGCTCGGGCACCACTGTCACTGTTCTGTACACTGTAAAGCCAGGGGGCTGCTCGGACACCACTGTCACTGTTCTGTACACTGTAAAGCCGGGGGTCTGCTCGGACTCCACTGTCACTGTTCTGTACACTGTAAAGCCGGGGGTCTGCTCGGACTCCACTGTCACTGTTCTGTACACTGTAAAGCCGGGGGGGGGTCTGCTCGGACACCACTGTCACTGCTATGTACACTGTAAACCGGGGGTCTGCTCGGACTCCACCGTCACTGTTCTGTACACTGTAAAGCCGGGGGTCTGCTCGGACATCACTGTCACTACATCCGCTGACCCCCAGACCCTCTCACTGTCCCTGCTGGGATGAGAAGCAGCCATGTCTCATTCTGCAGTATATTTTTCCAATCACCTAATAATGAGTGATGATGTAAGGTTAGGTGGGGACCCTCGGCAGGGGCACATCGTGTTGTGGCCAGAAATTTGAGTGGGAGAGAGGAGCCCGTGCCATTCTTGCTCAGAGCAGCACCATTTCTGGCTTTGGGAGTCACCCCTCACTGAATTACTATTGATGGCCGATTCTTTGGACAGTTGATGAGCATTATAGTCTCAGACAACCCCTTTAAGTGGACGACTCCCTCATATCCCTTTTGATGGGCCTCTAATGCCAGTGTGAGCAGAGTAGTCGGGGCCACCAATGTCTGGGGGCACAGAGCTGCTGTGACAGCTGGATACATTGTGACTGCAGCCACGTGAAACATTGTAACCATTGTATCTATCAATTGTTGCATCTCCAGCCCCTTTTTTTGCTGCGGACAGACACGAGCCCCCCCATCCATCACCAACAATAAACTGAATCTTTCACCTTTCTCTTTCGCCCTCAGTTGTGTCGCCCCAGGGCGAGGTCTGACGCTGCGCCATTAATCTCAAGAATGTGTGTGACACATGCGGCATCTTAATCAGACGTTATTGAGGGGTGGGCTGCGTTATGGAGGGGTGGGCTCGGTGATGGACAGCAGTCACACTAAATCTGTAACATATGATGACACCGGTGACCCCCCTGAAATCCCTTGAACTCTCCTCAAAGTTGACTTCATTGACTCCATGTGCGGGGGACGCCGCTTATCAAATCCTCAAAATCCCGTAATCCCATTAAAGGGAATTAAAGGGACAACCAAATCCGGCTCCTGGATCATTATCAGCTTTCATACAGGGGGGTGTCACTGGGTCCGGAGGTCAATCACAGGAATCTAGGGATGAAATTTGGGGGGGCTTTTAGGGGGTACAAGGATAACGTGACAAAGTGGCACCATTATAGAGCGCTGTCATGTGCGCCAACAGCTCTTATTTATTTTACTTATTTATATAGCGCTATTAATCCCACAGCGCTTTACAGACATTATTATCACTGTCCCCATCAGATCTAGATTCCCCATCAGTCTTTGGAGTTTGGGAGGAAACCCACGCAACCACTGGGAGAACATACAAATTCTTTGCAGATGTCGTCCTTGGTGGGATTTGAAACCAGGACCCCAGTGCTGCAAGGCTGCAGGCAGTGCTAACCACTGAGCCACCGTACCGTGCTAACCACTGAGCCACCGTACCCTGCTAACCACTGAGCCACTGTACAGTGCTAACCACTGAGCCACTGTACAGTGCTAACCACTGAGCCACCGTACCGTGCTAACCACTGAGCCACTGTACAGTGCTAACCACTGAGCTACCATACAGTTGTAACCACTGAGCCACCGTACCGTGCTAACCACTGAGCCACTGTACAGTGCTAACCACTGAGCCACCGTACCGTGCTAACCACTGAGCCACCATGCTGCTTGTGAGATAATTTCTTAAAGGGGAACTGAACGGTGTGACGATATATACGGGTATGTGGTATATACTGGTGTATGGTATATACTGGTGTACGGTATATACAGTGGGGGGAAAAGTATTTAGTATTTAGTCAGCCCCCAATTGTGCAAGTTCTCTCACTTATAAAGATGAGAGCGGCCTGTAAGTGACATCATAGGTAGACCACAACTATGAGAGCCACAATGAGAAAACAAATCCAGAAAATCCCCTTGTCTGATTTGGTAAGATTTATTTTGCAAATTATGGTGGAAAATAAGTATTTGGTCACCTAAAAACACGCAAGATTTCAGGCTCTCACAGACCTGTAACTTTTTCTTTAAGAGGCTCCTCTGTCCTCCACTCGTTACCTGTATTAATGGCTCCTGTGTGACCTTGTTATCAGTATAAAACAGGGTTTCCCAACTCCAGTCCTCAAGGCACACCAACAGATCATGTTTTCAGGATTTACTTTGTATTGCACAGGTGAAGCAATTATCACCTGAGCAATACTAAGGAAATCCTGAAAACATGATCTGTTGGTGTGCCTTGAGGACTGGAGTTGGGAAACCCTGGTATAAAAAACACCTGTCCACAACCCCAGTCACCTCCAAACTCCACTTTGGTGAAGACCAAAGAGCTGTCGAAGGACACCAGAAACAAAATTGTAGCCCTGCACCAGGCTGGGAAGACTGAACCTGCAATAGGCAAGCAGGTTGTTGTAAGGAAATCAACTGTGGAAGCAATAATAAGAAAATGGAAGACATACAAGACCACTGATAATCTCCCTCCATCTGGGGCTCCACGGAAGATCTCACCCCGTGGGGTTAAAATAATCACAAGAACGGTGAGAAAAAATCCCAGAACCACACGGGGGACCTAGTGAATGACCTGCATAGAGCTGGGACCACCGTATCAAAAGCTACCATCATTAACACTACGCCACCAGGGACTCGGATCCTGCAGTGCCAGATGTGTCCCCCAGCTTAAGCCGGTACATGTCCAGGCCCGTTGGAAGTTTGCTAGAGAGCATTTGGATTATCCAGAAGAGTATTGGGAGAATGTCATATGGTCTGATGAAACCAAAGTAGAACTGTTTGGTAGAAACAAAACTCGTGTTTGAAGGAGACAGAATGCTGAGTTGCATCCAAAGAACACCAAACCTACTGGGAAGCATGGGGGTGGCAACGTCATGCTTTTGGGCTGTTTCTCTGCAAAGGAACCAGGACAACTGATCCGTGTACATGAAAGAGTGAATGGGGCCATGTATCGTGAGATTTTGAGTGCAAACCTCCTTCCATCAGCAAGGGCATTGAAAATGAAACGTGGATGGGTCTTTCAGCACGATAATGATAATGATCCCAAGCACACCACCAGGGCAGTGAAGGAGTGGCTTCGTAAGAAGCATATGAAGGTCCTGGAGTGGCCTAGCCAGTCTCCAGATCTCAACCCCATAGAAAACATTTGGAGGGAGTTGAAAGTCCGTCTTGCCCATCGACAGGCCCAAAACATCACTGCTCTAGAGGAGATCTGCATGGCGGAATGGGCCAACATACCACCCACAGTGTGTGCCAACCTTGTGAAGACTTACAGAAAACGTTTGTCATTGGCAACAAAAGATATAAAACAAAACATTGAGATGAACTTTTGTTAATGACCAAATACTTATTTTCCACCATAATTTGCAAAATAAATTTTCCCAAATCAGACAATGGGATTTTCTGGATTTGTTTTCTCATTGTGGCTCTCATAGTTGTGGTCTACCTATCATGTCAGTTACAGGTCGCTCTCATCTTTACAAGTGGGAGAACTTGCACAATTGGTGGCTGAATAAATACTTTTTTCCTCCACTGTACTGGTGTGTACGGTATATACTGGTGTACGGTGTATACTGGTGTGTGTTGTATAGTGGAAAGTGGCAAGATGGCGGCCCTGCGGTCTGAGGGCGAGCGCTCACATCTGGCTGTCATATTAGCGGTAATTGTCGCTCCAATGCGTGGCAGCCCCTAATTAGTGGGCGAGGGATGAGGGGCCGCTGCCTATGTGACCGTGTCATGCTATCTGTGAGCCCCCGCGCTGCACCCCCGACACTCCACAGCACACAGATACAGTTTCAGCTTTGTTACATTTTCCAGGTCTGAGCAGATGGCAGATACAGGGAGTGTGTGTGTATATATATATATATATATACACAGTGGGGCAAAAAAGTATTTAGTCAGTCAGCAATAGTGCAAGTTCCACCACTTAAAAAGATGAGAGGCGTCTGTAATTTACATCATAGGTAGACCTCAACTATGGGAGACAAACTGAGAAAAAAAAAATCCAGAAAATCACATTGTCTGTTTTTTTTTTTCATTTTATTTGCATATTATGGTGGAAAATAAGTATTTGGTCAGAAACAAAATTTCATCTCAATACTTTGTGATATAACCTTTGTTGGCAATGACAGAGGTCAAACGTTTTCTGTAAGTCTTCACAAGGTTGCCACACACTGTTGTTGGTATGTTGGCCCATTCCTCCATGCAGATCTCCTCTAGAGCAGTGATGTTTTTGGCTTTTCGCTTGGCAACACGGACTTTCAACTCCCTCCAAAGGTTTTCTATAGGGTTGAGATCTGGAGACTGGCTAGGCCACTCCAGGACCTTGAAATGCTTCTTACGAAGCCACTCCTTCGTTGCCCTGGCGGTGTGCTTTGGATCATTGTCATGTTGAAAGACCCAGCCACGTTTCATATTCAATGCCCTTGCTGATGGAAGGAGGTTTGCACTCAAAATCTCACGATACATGGCCCCATTCATTCTTTCATGTACCCGGATCAGTCGTCCTGGCCCCTTTGCAGAGAAACAGCCCCAAAGCATGATGTTTCCACCACCATGCTTTACAGTAGGTATGGTGTTTGATGGATGCAACTCAGTATTCTTTTTCCTCCAAACACGACAAGTTGTGTTTCTACCAAACAGTTCCAGTTTGGTTTCATCAGACCATAGGACATTCTCCCAAAACTCCTCTGGATCATCCAAATGCTCTCTAGCAAACTTCAGATGGGCCCGGACATGTACAGGCTTAAGCAGTGGGACACGTCTGGCACTGCAGGATCTGAGTCCATGGTGGCGTAGTGTGTTACTTATGGTAGGCCTTGTTACATTGGTCCCAGCTCTCTGCAGTTCATTCACTAGGTCCCCCCGCGTGGTTCTGGGATTTTTGCTCACCGTTCTTGTGATCATTCTGACCCCACGGGGTGGGATTTTGCGTGGAGCACCAGATCGAGGGAGATTATCAGTGGTCTTGTATGTCTTCCATTTTCTAATTATTGCTCCCACAGTTGATTTCTTCACTCCAAGCTGGTTGGCTATTGCAGATTCAGTCTTCCCAGCCTGGTGCAGGGCTACAATTTTGTTTCTGGTGTCCTTTGACAGCTCTTTGGTCTTCACCATAGTGGAGTTTGGAGTCAGACTGTTTGAGGGTGTGCACAGGTGTCTTTTTATACTGATAACAAGTTTAAACAGGTGCCATTACTACAGGTAATGAGTGGAGGAAAGAGGAGACTCTTAAAGAAGAAGTTACAGGTCTGTGAGAGCCAGAAATCTTGATTGCTTGTTTCTGACCAAATACTTATTTTCCACCATAATATGCAAATAAAATGAAAAAAAAACAGACAATGTGATTTTCTGGATTTTTTTTTTCTCAGTTTGTCTCCCATAGTTGAGGTCTACCTATGATGTAAATTACAGACGCCTCTCATGTTTTTAAGTGGTGGAACTTGCACTATTGCTGACTGACTAAATACTTTTTTGCCCCACTGTGTATATATATATATATATATATATATATACACACATAGGGGGTACAGCGTATAGACATGGACACACGGCACAGGGGGCAACATCGCAATAATTTACTATATATTGTGCAATGGAGAGGAAAGGAAGCAAAAAGAAAAAACGCCACTATAGGCACCGGACCACCTGTATCCCCTGTCCCCTAGTTGTATAACTAGGGGATCTGGCGCCAAACCTGCAGCTGCTGAAAGTCCAGGACTGACAGAGGATTCCCATCATCCACATGTGACAGGCTGCGATACGGCAGGCGTCCTCATCACACCGGCAGGCTCTCCATCACATCGGCAGGTGCCCCCATCACATCGGCAAGTGCCCCCATCACATCGGCAGGTGCCCCCATTACAACGGCAGGCGCCCCCATGACACCAGCAGGCACCCCCATCACACCGGCAGACCCCCCCCATCACACTGGCAGGTGCCCCTATCAATCGGCAAGTGCCCCCATTACAATGGCAGACCCCCCATCACACCTTCAGGCGCCTCCATCACACCGGCAGATGCCTCCATTACACCGGCAGACCCCCCATCACACTGGCAGGCGCCCCCTTCTATCGGCAGGTGCCCCCATCACACCGGCAAGTGCCCCCATTACAATGGCAGGCACCTCCATCACATCGGCAGGTGCCCCCATCACATCGGCAGGTGCCCCCATCACATTGGCAGGTGCCCCCATTACAACGGCAGACCCCCCATCATACCAGCAGATGCCCCCATCACACCGGCATGGATGCGATGACATCACAGAGATATGGAATACAATAGTAATGTGATACATTGTGGCGTTGTCTCTTCCATCCTGTTACATTGTTACACATAAGAATGAACTGCGATTGACAGGGAGGACGACCTCAATCTTCATAATCATCATCATCCTCATTCAGATTGTCAGCTCTGGGGCACAGTTACACTAATATTCTTTCAAATACAAAGCAACGTCCTGTTACTGTCAGGAAACCATCAGCAAGCTGCTGTTGATGGCTCTAAGTCATGTGATGTGTCTCTATGACATGTGAAGAATTTAAATGACCCAAGGGATTGGCTGAAAAATAGAGAAACATGGCTACTGTCTGCTCTGTAATACCACATACAACCTGTGGGCAGAGGGGGCGCTGTTTTTCAAAATCAGAAGTCTTGTGCTGACGAGATTTTCTACCCTAGATATAAATACATGATTATTATTATTAGAGATAAAGCTGTCACAGAAGTCAGCAGGGAGCCTACTTGTTGATGGTTTCCACGTGTGATACAAAAAGTAAAAATGATAAGCTGCAAAACGTTGCTAAATGTTCTACCAATGCTGGATATGACTCCCCTGGACTGGAAGAAGAACGTCAGTCAGGGCAGAGGCTTCTCTTAAAGGGTAATTCAGCACAGAAGATTGTCTAGACTGGATGCAACTGCAGCAAACCCTCTGCTGAGAGCAGTTTTAGCTCAGCATGAAATGTTAGCTTGTCTATTCACTGACATCAATCAGATAATTTAAAATAGGCGTAAAAGCAATAAAATAGTGTATTGTAAAGTAATAGAAAGTTATTAATCAGAGGCTGTACTGGCCCTTTAAATGAAGGTTCCTTAAAGTGACAGTGTAGCAATTCCTTCTGTTCTTTCTGGGTGCAGGGACAGAGGTGTTAATGCCTCTTGTCTGCATGTGGCATGGGACAAGAAACTGAGGCAGGAGAGAGGTGGTCCTGAGGGGACCAGATGCTGCTGACTCAATGGAAAGGGCGGAGGCTGCAGCTCAGGGAGAGTGACAGGAAGTCTGCGAAATCTCATAAATCACAAGTTACTGACTGGGGGATTGTAGTGGGCAGCACCACATCATGGCCAGAATGTCAGGAGTCAGCCCCCAGCCGCCAGCCGCCCTCTGCCAGCACCTGCCGCCCACCCTCCACTACACCTCACCCCAATTACAACCCAAAGCTTGGACAAACTCTGGAAAAACTTCACAAAGACAGAACTGACTCAAAGCAGAGAGGAATCTGAGGAGGAGGAGGAGGACACAAGTGTGAACTGTGACAGATGCCCTGAGATTAACCAGATCACTGCCAGGGAGAAAAGCGCCACTCCAGATCTTCTCACAAATAACCATCAACCAATCAGTAGCTCGTATTCATGTGAAGGAAATATGGCCGACACTAAATCTCCACCAGCAGAATAGTGAGCGCAGCTCTGGAGTATAATACAGGAGGTAACTCAGGATCAGTAATGTAATGTATGTACACAGTGACTGCACCAGCAGAATAGTGATTGCAGCTCTGGAGTATAATACAGGATGTAACTCAGGATCAGTAATGTAATGTATGTACACTGTGACTGCACCAGCAGAATAGTGAGTGCAGCTCTGGAGTATAATACAGGATGTAACTCAGGATCAGTAATGTAATGTATGTACACAGTGACTGCACCAGCAGAATAGTGAGTGCAGCTCTGGGGTATAATACAGGAGGTAACTCAGGATCAGTAATGTAATGTATGTACACAGTGACTGCACCAGCAGAATAGTGAGTGCAGCTCTGGAGTATAATACAGGATGTAACTCAGGATCAGTAATGTAATGTATGTACACTGTGACTGCACCAGCAGAATAGTGAGTGCAGCTCTGGAGTATAATACAGGAGGTAACTCAGGATCAGTAATGTAATGTATGTACACAGTGACTGCACCAGCAGAATAGTGAGTGCAGCTCTGGAGTATAATACAGGATGTAACTCAGGATCAGTAATGTAATGTATGTACACTGTGACTGCACCAGCAGAATAGTGAGTGCAGCTCTGGAGTATAATACAGGATGTAACTCAGGATCAGTAATGTAATGTATGTACACAGTGACTGCACCAGCAGAATAGTGAGTGCAGCTCTGGAGTATAATACAGGATGTAACTCGGGATCAGTAATGTAATGTATGTACACAGTGACTGCACCAGCAGAATAGTGAGTGCAGCTCTGGGGTATATGACTGGATCAGTACATGGTCAGTTTATTACAGTATCTGTCATTGGTACTTGCAGTTTGGCTCTAGGAAGAATCTCACTTAGGATCTGTTCTCAGTCCTTATAAATCTCCCCCACCCTGGGATTGTTGAAACTGATCCCTTTATTTTGAGGATCGCCATGGTCCGGTGTGGCAGTGCCCCCTGACGCTCCTTATGGCTCTGAGTTCTATTGAAGAGTCAATCAAGGACAGAGCAGAGTTGGAGTGGTTGTTCCCAGAGTTGGAGTGGTTGTTCCCTGCAGTCCTGCTTGTCTCTCCTCGTCCACCGCTTGTCTCTGCTGTGATCTCTCCCCACCCACCATGTGCATTCCTGCCGATATTGGCCACTAAGTGGCTGTAATATAAGAATGTGCGATCCCTTAATAAATATGCCCCTTTTTATCCAAATATGCGGAGGCCATGGCTGTTGGCTCTGAGACATTGGAGGAATGAGCTGCTGCGATGGGGTCGGTAAGTTGTGAGGGAACAAAGTAATTCCTAAATAAATCAAGCTAATCTCTGGACATTCACGTAACGCACCGAACCCACCGCATGCGGACGCCGTTCCTCGCTGGCGGAGGTGCGACCCTGCTATGATTTCACAGATTTCTGATTTTATGTTTCAGTTCATCAATGGACCAAACATGCGAAAACTAATCACAGCTGGGACTTTGCTACAATTGTATCCATTCTAGACAATCCTATGTGTGATAAACATCGGCAGAGCAGAACTCTCCTGTCCTGACTGTCTGCAGCGCCGTAGTCTACCCAGACGGAATCCAAATGTAACACAACCTCAGATGTTGGAGCAGAACTGTGCGTCCACGAGGAATAACTCTGACAAGTATCTGCATTTCCACCAGTTTCCCCTCTGCAGGTTTTATGTCTAATCCTCAGTTGTCTCTGAGCTGGTGTGGGGAGACTGGCTACTATGATGTCTCCATATACATGACGCACAGACATGAGGGATTCCTGCTCTTCTGTCTCTATGTAGCTCACGTTTAGAAGCAACAACAGCATGAAGTGCATTATGCAGCAGTACTGAGCAATGTAGCTGTGAATCAGCACTGGAGTGAGATAAAACCCTTACTAGAAGCAGCAGTACGGAGGACATTATACAGTAGTATCGAGCAGTGTAGATGTGAATAGAGCAATGGAGTGAGAAAAAACCCTTACTAGAAGCAGCAGTATGGAGGACATTATACAGTAGTATCGAGCAGTGTAGATGTGAATAGAGCAATGGAGTGAGATAAAACCCTTATTAGAACCAGCAGTATGGAGTACATTATACAGTAGTATTGAGCAGTGTAGATGTGAATAGAGCAATGGAGTGAGATAAAACCCTAATTAGAACCAGCAGTATGGAGTACATTATACAGTAGTATTGAGCAGTGTAGATGTGAATAGAGCAATGGAGTGAGATAAAACCTTTAGTAGAAGCAGCAGTATGGAGTACATTATATAGTATACAGTAGTATTGAGCAGTGTAGATGTGAATAGAGCAATGGAGTGAGATAAAACCCTTATTAGAAGCAGCAGTATGGAGGACATTATACAGTAGTATTGAGCAGTGTAGATGTGAATAGAGCAATGGAGTGAGATAAAACCCTTATTAGAAGCAGCAGTATGGAGGACATTATACAGTAGTATCGAGCAGTGTAGATGTGAATAGAGCAATGGAGTGAGATAAAACCCTAATTAGAACCAGCAGTATGGAGTACATTATACAGTAGTATTGAGCAGTGTAGATGTGAATAGAGCAATGGAGTGAGATAAAACCTTTAGTAGAAGCAGCAGTATGGAGTACATTATATAGTATACAGTAGTATCGAGCAGTGTAGATGTGAATAGAGCAATGGAGTGAGATAAAACCCTTATTAGAAGCAGCAGTATGGAGGACATTATACAGTAGTATTGAGCAGTGTAGATGTGAATAGAGCAATGGAGTGAGATAAAACCCTTATTAGAACCAGCAGTATGGAGGACATTATACAGTAGTATTGAGCAGTGTAGATGTGATTAGAGCAATGGAGTGAGATAAAACCTTTACTAGAAGCAGCAGTATGGAGGACATTATATAGTATACAGTAGTATCGAGCAGTGTAGATGTGAATAGAGCAATGGAGTGAGATAAAACCCTTATTAGAAGCAGCAGTATGGAGGACATTATACAGTAGTATTGAGCAGTGTAGATGTGAATAGAGCAATGGAGTGAGATAAAACCCTTATTAGAACCAGCAGTATGGAGGACATTATACAGTAGTATTGAGCAGTGTAGATGTGAATAGAGCAATGGAGTGAGATAAAACCTTTACTAGAAGCAGCAGTATGGAGGACATTATATAGTATACAGTAGTATCGAGCAGTGTAGATGTGAATAGAGCAATGGAGTGAGATAAAACCCTTATTAGAAGCAGCAGTATGGAGGACATTATACAGTAGTATTGAGCAGTGTAGATGTGAATAGAGCACTGGAGTGAGATGAAACCTTTACTAGAAGCAGCAGTATGGAGGACATTATACAGTAGTATCGAGCAGTGTAGATGTGAATAGAGCAATGGAGTGAGATAAAACCCTTATTTGAACCAGCTGTATGGAGGACATTATACAGTAGTACTGAACAAGGTAGCTGTGAATCGGAACTGGAATGAAATAAAACTCTTACTAGAAGCAGCAGCATGGAGGACATTATACATTAGTATTGAGCAATGTAGCTGTGAATCCAGTACTGGGGAAGACATGCCACAAGAAAGCAGTGGCAGCATGTAGTATATTTTACAACAGTACTTAGCAGTGTTGCTGTTGTCTCTGCTATCTCTCTGTCACATATTGTAATTGATCCCTCAGTGAGATGGCAATCCCTGTCATCTTCAGCATGAAAGATGTTAGCAGTTTCTTTTGATGAGTTCAGAATTCAGGAAGGAAAGGAGGGAAGATGCTCATAAGTGGAGAAAGAAGTAAAGTTCATTGGCAATACTCTCAGTTACTGAAAAAGCAAGCAAAGATCTTGGAACTGGTGAGGAGGTGAGCCACAAAGAGAAGGTTGGAGAAGGTTTCATTATACATTCTCCATCTCCTGGTACGTCCATCACCGGACACATTTACCATGCAGGACTGCAGGAAAGCTGAGTGACCAGGACTGTGACCGCTGTGGACGCTGCTTGGGGATCTAATGTGATAATTGATACAATATTGATGTGCGGGACAAGTGACATTCCCGTGACTCCTCTGCGGATGGCGCTGTAGTAATCAGCGGTTTATAGATCCTGCTCCGGGCAGATCTCCAGGGCGCCACATTTTACCGCCGGATCACCAGAATTGTTTGCACTCATTTCTTCTCACACTTGTCCTCGTCCTCACTTGTTCACTAAATTCCCACAGTCACGGCCAATGGAATATCAGGGCCCAATCAGCGGCCACCGGAGGGAGCCCAGGGGAAGCCTGCAGCCTGACCGCTGACGCGGGGCCGGGCCCCCGGGGGCCATGTGCAGCTCTTTCCCAAAGTGTTTCTGTCCCATCGCAGAGCAGGTTGTGGCGATGACGGAGAAGAATCCATGATTCATGGCCGCCATGGAAGGGTTTGACCCGGAAACGTGATGGTCGTATCCGACCGTGTCCTGAATCTCCCCGAGATAACAGACAGATGGCCTAAGTGTTTGTCCGCGGCCGCAGTGACGGTCATCAGGTCGGCGGCCGGGAAGAGCCAGGGACATAAAGGATGCGGCGTGATGACAGCTGCATGTGACCGTGCATCTGTAGCGCAGCCTGCATAGACTGGACGCAGCGACTGTGCGTCGCAGAGCGTCTCATCACAGCGCAGGGTGGAGGCGACTGTACAACCTGCAGAGCGTCTCATCACAGCGCAGGGTGGAGGCGACTGTACAACCTGCAGAGCGTCTCATCACAGCGCAGGGTGTAGGCGACTGTACAACCTGCAGAGCGTCTCATCACAGCGCAGGGTGGAAGCGACTGTACAACCTGCAGAGCATCTCATCACAGCGCAGGGTGGAGGAGACTGTACAACCTGCAGAGCATCTCATCACAGCGCAGGGTGGAAGCGACTGTACAACCTGCAGAGCGTCTCATCACAGCGCAGGGTGGAGGCTACTGTACAACCTGCAGAGCGTCTCATCACAGCGCAGGGTGGAAGCGACTGTACAGACTGCAAAGCGTCTCATCACAGCGCAGGGTGGAGGCGACTGTACAACCTGCAGAGCATCTTATCACAGCGCAGGGTGGAGGAGACTGTACAACCTGCAGAGCGTCTCATCACAGCGCAGGGTGGAAGCGACTGTACAACCTGCAGAGCGTCTCATCACAGCGCAGGGTGGAGGCGACTGTACAACCTGCAGAGCATCTCATCACAGCGCAGGGTGGAAGAGACTGTACAACCTGCAGAGCGTCTCATCACAGCGCAGGGTGTAGGCGACTGTACAACCTGCAGAGCGTCTCATCACAGCGCAGGGTGGAAGCGACTGTACAACCTGCAGAGCATCTCATCACAGCGCAGGGTGGAGGAGACTGTACAACCTGCAGAGCATCTCATCACAGCGCAGGGTGGAAGCGACTGTACAACCTGCAGAGCGTCTCATCACAGCGCAGGGTGGAGGGGACTGTACAACCTCCAGAGCGTCTCATCACAGCGCAGGGTGGAAGCGACTGTACAACCTGCAGAGTGTCTCATCACAGCGCAGGGTGGAGACGACTGTACAACCTGCAGAGCGTCTCATCACAGCGCAGGGTGGAAGCGACTGTACAACCTGCAGAGTGTCTCATCACAGCGCAGGGTGGAGGCGACTGTACTACCTGCAGAGCGTCTCATCACAGCACAGGGTGGAGGCGACTGTACAACCTGCAGAGCGTCTCATCACAGCGCAGGGTAGAGGCGACTGTACAACCTGCAGAGCGTCTCATCACAGCGCAGGGTGGAGGATACTGTGCAACCTGCAGAGCGTCTCACCACAGCACAGGGTGGAGGAGACTGTACAACCTGCAGAGCGTCTCATCACAGCACAGGGTGGAGGCGACTGTACAACCTGCAGAGCGTCTCATCACAGCACAGGGTGGAGGATACTGTACAACCTGCAGAGCGTCTCATCACAGCGCAGGGTGGAGGAGGTACTGTACAACCTGCAAAGTGTCTCATCACAGCGCAGGGTGGAGGAGACTGTACAACCTGCAGAGCGTCTCATCACAGCGCAGGGTGGAGGCGACTGTACAACCTGCAGAGCGTCTCATCACAGCACAGGGTGGAGGCGACTGTACAACCTTCAGAGCGTCTCATCACAGCACAGGGTGGAGGAGACTGTACAACCTGCAGAGCGTCTCATCACAGCACAGGGTGGAGGCGACTGTACAACCTGCAGAGTGTCTCATCACAGCACAGGGTGGAGGCGACTGTACAACCTGCAGAGCGTCTCATCACAGCACAGGGTGGAGGAGACTGTACAACCTGCAGAGCGTCTCATCACAGCACAGGGTGGAGGCGACTGTACAACCTGCAGAGCGTCTTATCACAGCGCAGGGTGGAGGAGACTGTACAACCTGCAGAGCGTCTCATCACAGCACAGGGTGGAGGCGACTGTACAACCTGCAGAGCATCTCATCACAGCACAGGGTGGAGGCGACTGTACAACCTGCATAGCGTCTTATCACACCGTAGGGTGGAGATGACTGTACTACCTGCAGAGTATCTCATCACAGCGCAGGGTGGAGGCGACTGTACAACCTGCAGAGCGTCTCATCACAGCGCAGGGTGGAGGAGACTGTACAACTTGCAGAGCGTCTCATCACAGCGCAGGGTGGAGGAGACTGTACAACCTGCAGAGCGTCTCATCACAGCACAGGGTGGAGGCGACTGTACAACCTGCAGATCATCTCATCACAGCGCAGGGTGGAGGCGACTGTACAACCTGCAGAGCGTCTCATCACAGCACAGGGTGGAGGCGACTGTACAACCTGCAGAGCGTCTCATCACAGCGCAGGGTGGAAGCAACTGTACAACCTGCAGAGCGTCTCATCACTGCGCAGGGTGGAGGCGACAGTACAACCTGCAGAGCGTCTCATCACAGCGCAGGGTAGAGGCGACTGTACAACCTGCAGAGCGTCTCATCACAGCGCAGGGTGGAGGATACTGTACAACTTGCAGAGCGTCTCATCACAGCGCAGGGTGGAGGAGGTACTGTACAACCTGCAAAGTGTCTCTTCACAGCGCAGGGTGGAGGAGACTGTACAACCTGCAGAGCGTCTTATCACAGCACAGGGTGGAGGCGACTGTACAACCTACAGAGGATCTCATCACAGCGCAGGGTGGAGGCGACTGTACAACCTACAGAGCGTCTCATCACAGCGCAGGGTGGAAGCGACTGTACAACCTGCAGAGCTTCTCATCACAGCGCAGGGTGGAGGATACTGTACAACCTGCAGAGCGTCTCACCACAGCACAGGGTGGAGGAGACTGTACAACCTGCAGAGCGTCTCATCACAGCACAGGGTGGAGGTGACTGTACAACCTGCAGAGCGTCTCATCACAGCACAGGGTGGAGGATACTGTACAACCTCCAGAGCGTCTCATCACAGCGCAGGGTGGAGGAGACTGTACAACCTGCAGAGCGTCTCATCACAGCACAGGGTGGAGGATACTGTACAACCTGCAAAGTGTCTCATCACAGCGCAGGGTGGAGGAGACTGTACAACCTGCAGAGCGTCTCATCACAGCGCAGGGTGGAGGAGGTACTGTACAACCTGCAAAGTGTCTCATCACAGCGCAGGGTGGAGGAGACTGTACAACCTGCAGAGCGTCTTATCACAGCACAGGGTGGAGGCGACTGTACAACCTGCAGAGCGTCTCATTACAGCACAGGGTGGAGGAGACTGTACAACCTGCAGAGCGTCTTATCACAGCGCAGGGTGGAGGCGACTGTACAACCTGCAGAGCGTCTCATCACAGCGCAGGCTAGAGGCGACTGTACAACATGCAGAGTGTCTCATCACAGCACAGGGTGGAGGAGACTGTACAACCTGCAGAGCGTCTCATCACAGCACAGGGTGGAGGAGACTGTACAACCTGCAGAGCGTCTCATCACAGCTCAGGGTGGAGGCGACTGTACAACCTGCAGAGCGTCTCATCACAGCGCAGGCTAGAGGCGACTGTACAACATGCAGAGTGTCTCATCACAGCACAGGGTGGATTATACTGTACAACCTGCAGAGCGTCTCATCACAGCGCAGGGTGGAGGAGACTGTACAACCTGCAGAGCGTCTCATCACAGCGCAGGGTGGAGGCGACTGTACAGCCTGCAGAGCATCTCATCACAGCGCAGGGTGGAGGAGACTGTACAACCTGCAGAGCGTCTCATCACAGCACAGGGTGGAGGCGACTGTACAACCTGCAGAGCGTCTCATCACAGCGCAGGGTAGAGGCGACTGTACAACCTGCAGAGCGTCTCATCACAGCACAGGGTGGAGGATACTGTACAACCTGCAGAGCGTCTCATCACAGCGCAGGGTGGAGGCGACTGTACAACCTGCAGAGCGTCTCATCACAGCACAGGGTAGAGGCGACTGTACAACCTGCAGAGCGTCTCACCACAGCGCAGGGTAGAGGCGACTGTACAACCTGCAGAGTGTCTCATCACAGCACAGGGTGGAGGCGACTGTACAACCTGCAGAGCGTCTCACCACAGCGCAGGGTAGAGGCGACTGTACAACCTGCAGAGCGTCTCACCACAGCGCAGGGTAGAGGTAACTGTACAACCTGCAGAGTGTCTCACCACAGCGCAGGGTAGAGGCGACTGTACAACCTGCAGAGTGTCTCATCACAGCTCAGGGTGGAGGCGACTGTACAACCTGCAGAGCGTCTCATCACAGCGCAGTGTAGAGGCGACTGTACAACCTGCAGAGCGTCTCATCACAGCGCAGGGTGGAGGAGACTGTACAACCTGCAGTGCATCTCATCACAGCGCAGGGTGGAGGAGACTGTACAACCTGCAGAGCGTCTCATCACAGCACAGGGTGGAGGCGACTGTACAACCTGCAGAGCGTCTCTTCACAGCGCAGGGTGGAGGCGACTGTACAACCTGCAGAGCGTCTCATCACAGCGCAGGGTGGAGGCGACTGTACAACCTGCAGAGCGTCTCATCACAGCGCAGGGTGGAGGATACTGTACAACCTGCAGAGCGTCTCATCACAGCGCAGGGTGGAGGAGGTACTGTACAACCTGCAAAGTGTCTCTTCACAGCGCAGGGTGGAGGAGACTGTACAACCTGCAGAGCGTCTTATCACAGCACAGGGTGGAGGCGACTGTACAACCTACAGAGGATCTCATCACAGCGCAGGGTGGAGGCGACTGTACAACCTGCAGAGCGTCTCATCACAGCGCAGGGTGGAAGCGACTGTACAACCTGCAGAGCGTCTCATCACAGCGCAGGGTGGAGTATACTGTACAACCTGCAGAGCGTCTCACCACAGCACAGGGTGGAGGAGACTGTACAACCTGCAGAGCGTCTCATCACAGCACAGGGTGGAGGATACTGTACAACCTCCAGAGCGTCTCATCACAGCGCAGGGTGGAGGAGACTGTACAACCTGCAGAGCGTCTCATCACAGCACAGGGTGGAGGATACTGTACAACCTGCAAAGTGTCTCATCACAGCGCAGGGTGGAGGAGACTGTACAACCTGCAGAGCGTCTCATCACAGCGCAGGGTGGAGGAGGTACTGTACAACCTGCAAAGTGTCTCATCACAGCGCAGGGTGGAGGAGACTGTACAACCTGCAGAGCGTCTTATCACAGCACAGGGTGGAGGCGACTGTACAACATGCAGTGTCTCATCACAGCACAGGGTGGAGGATACTGTACAACCTGCAGAGCGTCTCATCACAGCACAGGGTGGAGGAGACTGTACAACCTGCAGAGCGTCTCATCACAGCGCAGGGTGGAGGCGACTGTACAGCCTGCAGAGCATCTCATCACAGCGCAGGGTGGAGGAGACTGTACAACCTGCAGAGCGTCTCATCACAGCACAGGGTGGAGGCGACTGTACAACCTGCAGAGCGTCTCATCACAGCGCAGGGTAGAGGCGACTGTACAACCTGCAGAGCGTCTCATCACAGCACAGGGTGGAGGATACTGTACAACCTGCAGAGCGTCTCATCACAGCGCAGGGTGGAGGCGACTGTACAACCTGCAGAGCGTCTCATCACAGCACAGGGTAGAGGCGACTGTACAACCTGCAGAGCGTCTCACCACAGCGCAGGGTAGAGGCGACTGTACAACCTGCAGAGTGTCTCATCACAGCACAGGGTGGAGGCGACTGTACAACCTGCAGAGCGTCTCACCACAGCGCAGGGTAGAGGCGACTGTACAACCTGCAGAGCGTCTCACCACAGCGCAGGGTAGAGGTAACTGTACAACCTGCAGAGTGTCTCACCACAGCGCAGGGTAGAGGCGACTGTACAACCTGCAGAGTGTCTCATCACAGCACAGGGTGGAGGCGACTGTACAACCTGCAGAGCGTCTCATCACAGCGCAGTGTAGAGGCGACTGTACAACCTGCAGAGCGTCTCATCACAGCGCAGGGTGGAGGAGACTGTACAACCTGCAGTGCATCTCATCACAGCGCAGGGTGGAGGAGACTGTACAACCTGCAGAGCGTCTCATCACAGCACAGGGTGGAGGCGACTGTACAACCTGCAGAGCGTCTCATCACAGCGCAGGGTGGAGGAGACTGTACAACCTGCAGAGCGTCTCTTCACAGCACAGGGTGGAGGCGACTGTACAACCTGCAGAGCATCTCATCACAGCACAGCGTGGAGGCGACTGTACAACCTGCAGAGCGTCTTATCACACCGCAGGGTGGAGATGACTGTACTACCTGCAGAGTATCTCATCACAGCGCAGGGTGGAGGCGACTGTACAACCTGCAGAGCGTCTCATCACAGCGCAGGGTGGGGGAGACTTTACAACCTGCAGAGCGTCTCATCACAGCGCAGGGTGGAGGAGACTGTACAACCTGCAGAGCGTCTCATCACAGCACAGGGTGGAGGCGACTGTACAACCTGCAGAGCGTCTCATCACAGCGCAGGGTGGAGGAGACTGTACAACCTGCAGAGCATCTCTTCACAGCACAGGGTGGAGGCGACTGTACAACCTGCAGAGCATCTCATCACAGCACAGCGTGGAGGCGACTGTACAACCTGCAGAGCGTCTTATCACACCGCAGGGTGGAGATGACTGTACTACCTGCAGAGTATCTCATCACAGCGCAGGGTGGAGGCGACTGTACAACCTGCAGAGCGTCTCATCACAGCGCAGGGTGGGGGAGACTTTACAACCTGCAGAGCGTCTCATCACAGCGCAGGGTGGAGGAGACTGTACAACCTGCAGAGCGTCTCATCACAGCACAGGGTGGAGGAGACTGTACAACCTGCAGAGCATCTCATCACAGCGCAGGGTGGAGGCGACTGTACAACCTGCAGAGCGTCTCATCACAGCACAGGGTGGAGGCGACTGTACAACCTGCAGAGCGTCTCTTCACTGCGCAGGGTGGAGGCGACTGTACAACCTGCAGAGCGTCTCATCACAGCGCAGGGTGGAGGCGACTGTACAACCTGCAGAGCGTCTCATCACAGCGCAGGGTAGAGGCGACTGTACATCCTGCAGAGCGTCTCATCACAGCGCAGGGTAGAGGCGACTGTACAACCTGCAGCGCATCTCATCACAGTAGATAATAGAGGGATAATAGATTATAGATACATAATAGATAGATAATAGATAGATAACCGATAGAATAGATAGATAATAGATATAGATAATAGATAGATAATAAACAATAGATAGATAATCGATAGATAATAGATAGTTAATATATAGATAATAGATAGATAATAGAGAGATGATAGATAATAGACAATAGATAGGTAAGAGAGATATTTTACAATTGATACAATACAGAGATGTAACAAGAAGTATCTTTTTTGTATCCTATTTGTATCTTTTTTGTATCTTTTTCTCCGCTGTGATTACTGTGCATCAGTCCCAGGTGAGTAATACCTCTCACCCCTGGGGGCACAGGTCGCATTTCTCTGACTCCTGGCAGTTGACCCCCATCTATTTTGGAGCCCCCTCCCCCTTCTCCATGTCACGGTTCAGGCCGTCAGGTTCTCCTAATTCCTCAGCCAAATGGGGCAATTACAATCTCAGTTACCAAATGGTGAGCAGATGCTTCTCCTCTCCCCATGTAATGAGTCCTGGGGTGTAACCTCGAGACGTCTGCGCCCACCTGTGAACCTCACCCGTCTGGGTCACGGTTGTCCGGGAATCATCTTGTGGGGCGCATGGCTTACATGAAATATTACCCCATCAGTAGCACCATGAAGTCAAGAGGCTCCTGTCTGCATCAGTAAAGCCGCCACTGTGTGCAGATGGCGCAGGCGTGGGCCTGCACTGAGACCCTGCACCCCCTGTACAAGACAGCGTATCGTCTCAGAACCCTGAATGGCAATCAACAAAGTAATGCAGCAATGAATGAGTTAAAGGGTTATTTCCAAAATCACAATGAGATCTTACACTAATGCACAGATCTAGTCATTCATTAGTGCCAATATAACTGATAGGTAAATATCCCCCTATAGTGACCCCTTCAGGGTCCACTCATTGGTTTCTAGCAGAGCTGAACTCTCCTGTACTCTGCTCCGCCTGCACAACAGAGCATCACAGAGCCTAACCAAGCAGGGCTGAGCTGTGTTTGGTGCCTGCTGCTGACAGATCACATGTCAAACCTCTTTGTTGATGCATGTGGCAGACGATAATTATTTGCCATAGGCATGAAATGAGCTCCACTTGCAGTTTTACATCATTGATCTGTCAGCAGCAAGCATCAAACACAGCTCAGCCCCGCAGTTGTCAGCTCTGCAGTGCATGGTTATTACGTCTTCCATTGTGGAGGCAGAGCAAAATTAGTATTATTATTAATTTATATAGCGCCATTTATTCCATGGCACTTTACATATGAAAAGGGGAAATATAGACAAGTATAATGGACATGTGTAAGACAAGGGACACACAAATTCAGAGGGAGAGAGGACCCTGCCCGCGAGGGCTCGCAGTCTACAGGGATGGGTGAGGATACACTAGGTGAGGGTAAAATAGAGTGTAGTACAGCTGAGCTCTGCAGGAATACAGCTAATGATGTAAAAATACTCACTTGCTGCAGTACTAATGGAGATGGCAGGAGATAAAATGGAGAACGGTCGTGATCCAGATCAGCAGTGCGCAGAGTGTGTATTCTACTCATAGATTATCTTGATCATCTGCAAAATCTAGGCAGCAGAGCAGAACACAGCAGAGCAGAGCTGTGCTGCAAGCCGGTGCTATTCTACACATTCATAAGTCAGTGGCTGCCAGCACAGCTCTGAGGAATCCAGACCTAGTGGGAAATGGAGGGAAGGAAATAGTTAATGCTTCTCATTGTATAATTAGAAGTTTTCCAATAGAGCTAGTGACGCTGGGACTTGTAGTGTCACACGTGGGAGCTGATGCTTGAGACGGTGTTTTTAGTAGATGAACTTCACATTGATTCTAGAGTAAAAATGGAAATATGGAACATTTCCCCCTTTATGGTAGAGGATCCTTGCGGCGGCGGATCTTTGACGGGTGCAGCCTGCGGATCAGGGAGGGCCGCGCTGCTCAATGTGAATCACGTCCTGTGGGGAATCTGGCCTCAGAAGGAGCCAGAAAAACGGTGTCACCTGGGAGTAATTATGAGCGCTGCTCCGTATGAATCACGGTACACTGCTGCACTGAATGCCTCATTGAGATCCATCAGGCGGATGATTGAACCCTGACCCTTCACTCTGGTATCACTTAGCGCTCTCTGGACGCTGCGCCGCCGGAGACTGTTCACACCCACAGAAGAAGCTGGAAAAGAGGCAAAACCAGCGGAAAACGCTGCCCTGCGGCACGGAAACTGTCAGAAATACCGGCACAGCTCTGCCGCACGTTCCCACAGCCGCTCTGCGCTATAATCCTGCGCAGAATAGTGACTGCAGCTCTGGAGGTGACTGGAGCAAAAGACACAATGTAACAGCAGAATAGTGACTGCAGCTCTGGAGGATAAGACACAATGTAACATCAGAATAGTGACTGCAGCTCTGGAGGAGACTGGAGGATAGAGCACGCCCAGGAAGAGGAGGAGCATCTGTGCTCAGCGTCTGCAGGCTAGGGTCTTGCTAAGCTCCTGGGAAGGGAGGTTTTTTCCTGCAAGGACTTTCCATCTGCCCCCTTCCCAGGAAAGAGGACTTTCCCTGGGACTGAGCGCCGGGGCTGTGCCCCTGGCTCCCACCCTCCGGCAAGCCAGCTGGGGGTGGGGGGCCTCAGCACCATCCGGAGGCCAGGGTGCAGCCAGCCAGTCCCAGGGAGATGGGGAAGAGACGGAGCCAGGAGAGAGGGGGTCGCAGGACCCATGAGCCCCGGGACACCGGGCCCCCCGAAGCTGGTACCGTGGCGGCTCCTCCTCCCGGAGGAGTGGCGGCCCAGAGCAGAGGTGCAGTGGCAGAGCCCCCCAACATCTGGGGCTCCAGAGCTGAGGGAGAGCCATCCACCATCTACGCCTCCCGCATCCATGCGCACCTCTGCGAATATGAGGAGGCCGCCAAACAGCTGAGAAAACTCCGGGAGGAGTTAAGGGGAGCACGAGCGGTGGCTAAGAACCGGCTCCCCGCCTCGAGACGAGCTGAGGTCTCCGCCACGGTGGAGAGGCTGAAGGGGGCTATCAGGGCCTTGGAGGAGATACGGGCGGCTATCCTGAGTGGGAGCGGCCCCTTCGCAGAGAAACTGAAAAACGATGACCGGTTTAGAGCCATGACCGGAGGGTCTCCTGGGGGGTCGGGAGGCCCCTGCCAGGTGGAGGGCCAAGAGGAGGAGGAGGAGGATGGCGGAACATCTACGCCTGCCCCACCTGAAGGCCTGGTGAGCAACAACACCCAGGTAACATGCAGCGGGGTGGCCCCTGAGCAAGTGGCTCTCCCACCGGACTCCAGTTACTCGGAGGAAAGTGGGGGCGAGGGGGAGGCTGGTGGGAGTGGGGACAGTAGTAGTGAGGGGGGCTGCCTCGTCCTACAACAGGTGAGGCAGATCGAGTCCCCAGAGCGGTTTGGCACACTGCTCTTTGGGGATGAGGTCTGCCCTGAGGACGGGGCAACCGGAAGGAGGAAAAAGAAAAAAAACAAGCGCAAGCCAAAAAACACCGTGGCTGACAAACTTATGTTTGTCCCTCTTTCCGGGGCCCCTCTGTCCCGCTGTATGGAACCCGCTGCCCACCCCGGCTCGGGCCCTGTGTTGGGTCCGCAGCGGGGGCGCGGGGAGAGTGATGTGTGCCTGGACCTTACCGTCACATCTGGTGGTGGCGGTGAGGGTTCAGGCAGCGACATGGAGGTCGGTGCTGGTGCCAGTGGTGTAACAGCCGCTGGCGGTATTGGCAGTAGTGGTGTCCGGGCTCAGTCCCCGGTGGCAGGGGGGGCTGGCCTGGCGCTCAGCACGGGTACAGCCAGGACCGCACCTCCGGCGGTGAGTGCTGGGGTCTCTGGATCCCCCACGCACGGGTCCGTTAAGTCTGGTCCACTTATGGGGGTCCAGAGACCTAGAAAGGGCGTGGAGGCTGCTGTGAAGCAGCAGCTAAAAAAATGCAAGGGGCTGGTAGCTCCTCTGACGGCGCCCGTGGCAAGAGCGGGGTCCCCGGCGCGTAGACCCAAAAAGGGGTCCGTGCTGGGGGCACCGCCGCCGCTGGGCGACGGGGGGGAGTGGCCAGCCCTGCCAACATCAAGTGGTGGGTTCAGGGGCGCAGTGACAGTCCGTGAGGGGGGCGTGGCCTCCCCGAGTGTTGCCCAGCCTGCAAAGGCTGCGGCATGCGGGGGGGCGTGTCCTCCTCGGCCGCTGTCCCGCCCGCTGTGCCCGCGTCACCTGGGGAGGGCGTAGCCTCGCAAGGGGTCACTGCTCTGCCCGGGGTGGCTGCGGCCGGCGGGGGGGCGTGGCCTTGGCGGGCCCACTGCCTCCTGTCCCGCCTACCCCCTCAAGCAGCATAGTGCCCCCAAAAGTCGGTAGGGAGTTGTCGGGGTCCCCAGCCCGCTTACCTCCATCTGGTGGTGCGGGGGCTCTGGCACTCCTTGGGAAGCCGGCGGGGGCGAACAGCAGAGGGCAGGGTGCGGTGGCAGTGGCCGTCCCTGTCCTCAGTGCAAAGACACCGCAAAAAGAAAAAAAAGTGGAGCCAGAGAACCCAGGAGCTGCTGCTGCTCCCAGGCTCGGGCAGGGCGTACTGAGTGCGCTCTGCTCGGAGGTATTTAAAGGGGCAGCGGCACTCCTGGACAAGAGTTGGAGCAGTGCCAGCAGCTCCAAGGAGCAGAGCACTGGCCAGTCAGGGCCCCCAGCAGGCAGGCAGGGGTACTGCAACACCAAGTCTGCTAATGTAAATAGTGGTCTATCTGGAAGTGAGAGTGGGAGTGAGATAGGAGATATTTTTGAAGAGCTGTTTGAGGACATAAATGGTGATGTGAGCGATATGGATGAGGGAGTGAGTGCGAGTGTGAATGTGGCAGTAAATGCTGGAGTGAGTGCCGGAGCGAGTGGAAATAATAAAAGAGTGAACGGGAGAATGAATGAGGGTGCTGGCACAAGTGGTGGTAGTGGTGGGAGGGCTGGCCCGTCTGCCCCCCCAGCCGCGAGGCCCCAACGTAATTATGCGGGGGTCGCGGCTGGGGGTCGGGGTGGTTCCGGGTGGGCCTCCTCGCCTCCGGGCTCCGGGGACGGCGGTTTGCACCGCCGTTTCCTGGAGGCCCTCCAAAGGGGAGAAAGATCGATCATGGTAGAGGGGAGGACAGTGGACCTGTCTTTCTGGATAGAGAGACATGGCCTAGCAGCCTTCCAAAATCAAAGGGAGGGAGGGACTGTTTGGTCTCTCCCCACAGCCGGGCAGGGGCCGCCAAGAAGGAATGTGGTCCGTCTTAGGTGGGGGGGCAGTGAAGCTTGTCCACCTAGGAGCAAGGTGGTGGAGCTCCTCCTTAAGATGGGCTTCGGGGCGAATGACATCTTTGCCCTGATACACCCTTCGGCGTCCCGCTTCTTCGACGTCAGCTTCGTGCGGCCAGAGGGGCTTGAGCTCTTCTGGTCAAACTACGAGCTGGTGCGAGAAGAGCCCGGATGGCGAGACTTCGTGGCTCAAGCGGTGTCTCGCCAAAATTCCGTCAAGCGAGTGACCGTGGTTACATGTAACGAGTCACTCGCAGGCGTGGACATCATGACGTGGCTTTCCCGTTACGGGGAGGTCACCGAGGTCCCAAAAAAGAACAGGGACGAGTTTGGCATCTGGTCGGGGGGCTGGACCTTCATGGTCAAATTGAAGGTTTCCGGCGGCACGGTCACCCACATCCCTTCCTCGGCGTTCCTGGGAAGGGACAGGATCCTGGTCTTCTACCAGGGGCAACCGAAGGTCTGCCACAAGTGCGGCGACCCCACTCACTTCAGCGCCAACTGCAAGGTGCAGAAGTGCGCGTTGTGTGGTGGGGTAGGTCACCTGGCTGCCTTGTGCAAAGACATTCGGTGCCACCTGTGTGGTGACCTGGGTCACCCTCTCAGCCGCTGCCCTCGCTCTTTCTCTAATGCCGCCACAGGCCCGGTGGGGGGAGACCGCGGGGGGGCAACCCCCGGTGGCGCTGCTTCTGCTGTGGCAGGTGGTGGCGAAGGGGGAAGGGCTGAGGGGCCAGTGAGGAAGGGCAATGCTGCAAGGGTCCCCGCGTACCAGCGGAGGCAGGAAAAGCGCCAGGGAGGTAAGGGACAGGTGGAGCCTCGGGCAACCGGGGTGATGCCTGCTCCTCCTTCCAGGCCCGTGGCCAAAGCCTCTGAGGCCCTGGGGGAGAGTGCGGTGAGTGAGGAGATCAGGAGGATGGAGAGAGAGGAGAAAGCGGCTGACTCGGACGGGTCCTCACAGTATGAAAGTGTTGATGAGGATGTCCAAGAGCAGCCTACAGCACCAGGTGGCAAAACCAGGCGTGCCAAGCGCAAAGCGGTGGGAGGAAGGCTGACAAGCCTTCAAAGTCCCCCCCGCCCCCGACCACAAGGGTGCATACGGAAGGGCCTGCTGACCCCCCTCTGATCAGACTCTCCAACCGGTTCAGCGCCCTCGGGGGTTCAGATGATGAACCGCAAGACGAGGGTACTGGGCCGGGGGCAACACCGGAGGGTCCTTCAGGGGATGGCGGAGTCCGTCCCTCAGGGGGCATTGCTCCTCCTGAGGGGGGGACAGACCTGGAACCCGGGGGCGAGGACACCGGGGGGGTGGGATGGACACGTCGGGAGCTTCCCTGAAAAGGAAGGTGTCTGACCCCTCCCCAGGAGGAGGTAATAGCGGGGTAGGGAAGAAATTGGCCATCCAACTCGATCACCCATGATGGCTGAACTCGCCCCGTTGACGCTGGCGTCTATTAATGTCGCCAGCATTAAGTCAGATGCGGCTCGCTTCACGGCCTTTGATTTTTTCTCCCGGATTGAGGCAGAAATTTTATTCTTGCAAGAGACCAGACTAACAGACATGGGGGCCATCTATAAAGCACGGAGGGAGTGGAGGTGCGGGCCCTCATACTGGTCTCTTGCGGCCGAGCCGTATAGCGGGGTGGCAGTCCTTTTTAAGACTGCAGCAGTTGAATGCCGACGGGTTACTGAGTTGGAAATGGGGAGGTGCCTGATCCTAGATGTCTTCATGAGGGGACAAGAGCTCCGGCTCATCAACATCTACGGCCCGCAGTCCAAGTGGGACCGCAAATGTCTCTTCCTGAGGATCAAGCCCTTTCTTTTTACGAGCCGACAGGTGGTCTTCGGTGGGGACTTCAACACCATTACGAGGTCCCGTGACCGGGGGGGTCCCGGAGATCGCCTGGCTTATGATAGCGTTGCGTTGAATAGCATAGCCAGTGAAGCTCGCCTGGTGGATGCCCACATCCGGCACACCCCAGGTCACGGAGGTTTCACCTACCATAGGGGTAGCTGTAGGTCTAGAATAGACAGGTTTTTTTTGAAGGAGGACGCCATCTTTTCTGCTGTGTCCGCCGTTGAGGTGGAGTTCTCCGATCACTGTCTAATTTTCTTTTCTCTGAATGTTGCAGAGACTCCTCGGATGGGAAGAGGGCTGTGGAAGCTCAATTCGTCCCTGCTGGAAGAAGCGGAGGTGAGACAATCCTTCGAGGATTTTCTTCAGAGCCAGGTACCGCTGTTGGATCTCTGTAGTAGTAAGTCAGAGTGGTGGGAGATCTTCAAAAAGCGGGTGGCGGGGTTCTTCCGTCAGCTCTCGAGCCTCAGGAGTCTGAACAGGCACCGCTTGTACCGGGCTCTGGGGAGGAAACTCGAGCAGCTTGTCTCGACTGGAGGTGACCGAGAGGAAATCTCCAGAGTGAAATCTTTGCTCAAGAGGTGTCAGTATGATAGGCACACATCCTTGGTTTTTGAGAGGGACTTCGGGAAGTACCGCTCGCCCGACCCTTACAGAAACTGTAAGATGTCAGTGAATTGTAAGATGGTGACAGGACTGATCGACAGTACGGGGTCCCTGAACAGATCCAAATCAGGGATCCTGGAGGTAGTCAGATCCTTCTACTCACACCTCTTGGAAAAGAAGGATCTGGATCGGGACAGGATGTCGGCTTTCCTGGCTGAAGCCATCCCTGAGCCAGGGGGTGACCCCTCTCTTGGTGTTTTGGCAGAAGAAATCAGGGAAGAGGAAGTGAGACTGGCCATTGATGGGCTTCGGCTCAAGAAATCGCCAGGTCCGGATGGCTTAACATCTGAGTTCTATAAGACTTTTAGGGACTCCTTGGTCCCCCTCTTGACAGGGGTCTTTAATGAGTGTCTCTCCTCGGGCACTCTTCCCGGCTCAATGAGGAAGTCAGCCCTCATTATTCTGTCAAAGGGTAAGGATCCGTCCCGAATCGAGAACTGGCGTCCCATAGCGCTTCTCGATACGGACCGGAAGGTTCTGGCCAAGGTGCTGTTTAATCGGCTGGTGAAGTTTGCACCCCGGCTCCTTTCAGGGGCCCAGCATTGCTCTGTTCCAGGCCGCAGTACTTTTAGTGCTGTGCTCGGTGTCCGAGAGGCAGTGGAGCAGGGTAGGGCAGGTCACTGGAAGGGGTACTTGCTGTCATTAGATCAAGCGAAAGCCTTTGACCGGGTCAACCACGAGTACCTCTGGTCCGTCCTTTTGAGGTATGGTCTGCCTGGGAGGTTTGTAAAATGGTTAGAGATCTTGTACCAAGGGGCTGAGACTTTTCCGCTGGTGAATGGTTGGTCAGGTCGTCCTTTTGAGGTGGGTTCTGGGGTCCGTCAGGGCTGTCCGCTGAGCCCGCTTTTCTACGTGTTCGCGATCGATCCCTTCTTAAGGAGGGTAGATCGTGGACCGCTGGCGGGAGTCGGGATGGACCGGGCGGGCTCTGGCTCCTCTCTGAGGGTGGTGGCGTACGCCGATGATGTTTCCCTGTTCGTATCCTCGAGAGGGGAGGCGGACTGGGTCATGTCGGAGGTAGTGCGCTACTCGGAGGCATCCGGGTCCATGATCAACCGGGATAAGTGTGAAAGTCTCTGGCTGGGAGGGGGAGATCCTAGTTTTGATCTCCCGGACACCCTTCCAGGGCCCCAGGCCACCGCCAAAATTCTAGGCATCGAATTTGGCCCCGGGGACTACCCCCAGCAAAATTGGGAGGGCAGACTTAAGATCGCCGCCCAAAAGGTGGACCAATGGAAGGGTTGGTCTTTAACCCTGAGGGAAAGGGTTGCCCTGGCTAAAGGCTATCTGCTACCTTTATTGATATACCTGGGCAGTGTGTGCATCTTGCCGGAACCTCTCTGGACGCGGGTCTATAGCCTGTTCTTCCAATTGTTATGGGGGAATAGGCTTAACCTAATCAAGAGGGAGGTTACATACCGTACGAGGAGACTTGGTGGGTTGGGTATGGTCAACCCGGTGGTGTTTCTTGTAAACACCTTTCTTAAGACTAACATCTCCAACCTCTGGCTAGAGAGGGCTCCTCCGTGGGTAGTCTCCTGCAAGGGTTGGCTTTGGCCTTTCTTCCAGGAATGGGAGACAGGAGGGCGGGTGAAGGACCTACGCACACCTCATGGGCATCTCCCGGCTTACGCTACCCCGGTTCTGAAGGTGATCCGCCGGTGGGGTCTGGGAATGTGGGAAATCAGGACCATGTCGAGGCAGTGCCTTGACAGGAGGGTCCTGTTGACCCATTTCCAGAAGCCCCTGGCCCTTAAGGATTGCCCAGGCCGGGATCTGGAGGTCGGGCTGGGGCTTTTAAATTCTAAGCGGATCCCCATGAAGTTTTGGGACTTGACCTGGCATTGCTTCCACGGGAGGTTGTATGTAAGGGACAACTTGAAGTGCAGGAACTCCGATGACCGGGGTTGCCCTCGTGAGGAGTGTGGCGACGTGCTGGAAAGCATGGAGCACTTCCTGCTTCATTGTCCCTTTAATGCAGAGGTTTACAACAGGGTGGGTGCTTCCATACGTTGCACGGTGCCTAGTTTCGACGTGGAAAAAAACCCTCCCAAGGGATGAGGTGGTAGGAAACATCTTGGGTGACCTGGTGAAGGTCCGTTCTTTGGAGTTTGAAAGGTTGGGTGTGAGGAAGGCCTCTTGGCTTTGGAGAGGCCACTCCTTTTAAAAACGCACTCAAGGGAGAGCTAGCTCCGTGTGAATGAGGGTAGGGATAGCATAAGTTTCACTGGGTGTGTTAGGGACAGAAGTAGGGGCAGATAGGGACAGGGAGGGACAGGCACTGAGGGACAGATAGAGAGTTAGTTATGATAAGTTAGGTAGAGTAGGGACAGGAAGGGACAGATAGGGACAGGTTTCTTTTTTAGGGACAGAAGTAGGGACAGTCTTAGTTCTTGAGGGATAGGATGAATGTGTTAGTGAGGGATGGAGCCTCTAGAACCCCGTTTTCCTGGTGGTGGGCTGGTGCATGCCACCTTAGCTTTTTGTTTTAAAAACAGGACATATAATGGATATTGGGCTTACAGGTGCCAAACTTGGGCCTTGGGTATGTAAATGCTGTGTTTAGTTTGTATATTAATGCGTAAGTAGATGGGATGGTATTGAGAGTTTTGGAAAATGTCTTTTGGTTGTGCTTTGGTAAAAGGAAAAACATATAACACACATTTTTTTTGTTTTTTTAGTTAGAATGTGTGGATGGGGTGTAGTCAGGTTGGGAGGGGGGTGCATGGGGGGTGGTGGATGGATGTCCGGATGCCAAGAGCAACATGAAGGAGCAGAGGAGCAGGGCAGGAGAAGTAGACTCTGCGGACCCTGGAAAGAGTTTTCGTGTGGAATCAAAAGGCCATAAACTTTCGTGGACCAGATTTTGCAGTGACAAGGCTACAAACTTGTAGGACCTGCGGTGCAAGGTGGTGGGAAAAAAGGCTGCGAACTTGTTGCCATGTGTGGGAGAGGAAAAAAAAAAAAAAAAAAAAAAAATCTTTGCTGTGTAATAGGAGGTAAGGTTTGTCGGCCAAAGTGGCAGAGTTCTTGTTTTTTTCAAGGCGGAGGGCCAGGAAAGGGTTATTTTCGTTTGGTTTTTGTAAATAGTAAAATTGTAAATAGTAAACTAGTAAAATCGGTGAGGTGTGAATGGGGGTGAATGGGGGTGAATAAATGAGAGTGGGGAGTGGGGTTTATGTTTCTTTGTATTCTCTTTTAAGTGGATTCCTGCTGGGGGACCCTAAGCTGCCGAGCTCAGTGGGGGACAAGGAAAGGATTTGGACTTTCAGTTTTTTGCTCATGTTTTGCACATTTTATGTCTGTCTATGTTGGTTTTCTTTAGTTTATGTATTGTGGTTTGTTTCTGAGTGTAATTTTGATAATTTTGTAAAATAAAAGAGTTGGAGGGTAAGGTGTAACAGCAGTATAGTGACTGCAGCTCTGGAGGTGACTGTGGGATGAGATGTGATGTAATTTTTCTGGTGAGATTTATAAGAACTTGCGCTGTCACAAATCTGCGATAAATCCCATCTCGGTCTCTGACGCCAGATTTCTTGTAGGAATATAAAGAATGGCGTAGAGCGATATATTTAGAAGCTTCGCGTATAAATCTGCCGGCAGCTCAGGCCGCGGGGGGTCGGCCTCCATCAGACGGTAAGTGCAGATAATTGCAGCTGATTCGTCTGCACGGAGCAAGAGAAGCGCCGGTGACGGCTGCGGAGAAGGAGACGCCCGAGAATCGCAGATACATGGAACCAGGGAGTGATACAGAGTGACGTCGCTGTAAGGAGCGATGGTGTACTGCAGGGGTTAATCCATGCGGCAATATATGTCAGGACTCTCTACAAATGATAAAATGTGATAATTACATCACAGGACACAAAACAATCACCTGCCCCCCGGCTTTCTCCCCCGGACCCCTCTGGCATGCTCATACTAATGTCCATAGGAGCCTCCTTATGTATGTGCCTGTGCCTTTAAGAAATATCTGCAGAATTTTGCAAAATGAACAGATTTCATGATTGTATTTTTCGTGACTGAATTATCTGGTGATGACGATGATCAATAGTTTTAACTTTGTAGTTCAATTTTCTTTTTTATTTCTCTCCTTTCCTATGTCTTTTTTTCCAACTTATTATTATTATGTTTAATTATTTTTGTGATTATTTTTTATTATTATTTTCACTGTTTTATTATTATAATTTTATTAGTATTATTATCGTGATTTTATTATTATTTGTTTTATTATTATTTCATTATTATTATGTTTAATTTTTTTGTGATATTATTTTTTATTGTTTTCATAATTTTATTATCATTATTAGTGATTTTATTGTTAGTTTTGTTATTTTTTTTATTATTTTCTTGATTTATTATTATTACATTCTACCGTTAGAGTCTATGATGTTGCAGGCGACGTGTCCTGTTCCGTATGATCTGTGACTCAGATTTTCTGCTAGGCCTGTTTCACACTTACGTTTTTCCTGTGCGTTGGCAGCCGCTAAAATGGCGGATAACGGATCCGTGGGCGATGAAACACCAACGGGAGCCACCGGACCGTTGGTGCGCCAGGATCCGCCGATTTCGGAATTTTAAAGGAACCGCGGCTGAAAAGAAAAAATGACTACCGGCGATGTAGCGGTCAGAGGAGGCGAGATCTCGGGCGACGAGGCGGTGAGTGGAGGCGAGATCTCGGGCGACGAAGCGAGATCTTGGGCGACGAGGCGAGATCTCGGGCGACGAGGCGAGATCTCGGGCGACGAGGCGGTGAGTGGAGGAGAGAGAGAGAGATTTTTTTTATCCAGCAGCCAGATTGGATTTAGGGTTAAACATGTAGTAAAAGAGGAAAATACGGATCCGGACAACAAAAAAACATTGCATTGTCCGTTCGGTGATCTCAGCGGACGCCAAAATTTTGGCGGATCCGCAGAAATACGGATGCAACGGACGATCGTCAGTCAAAATCCACCGATAATGAAAGTCAATGGGGAAAAAAACGGATCCGCCAAGATAAATGGCGGATCCGTTTTTTTTGCAGATTGGCGGATTTAGACTGATGGTGACAAACGGATGTGTGAAACAGGCCTTACATTGACACCTGATGATGAGACGGAGGAGTCTCCACTGCGGCCATTATCAGGTATCAGCCACTGAGGAATCTCAGATGATCACATTTTCCTATTGTTTTCCATTATATTTACCATTTGTTTATTATTTGATGCTAAGAAGAGATACGGCCCAGCGTGACATCACGGTGACTATTGTGGCTTCGCTGTTTGAGACCAGTGACATAATATTTCGGTGCGACCCGCGGTGGCTGTCAGCGCTGGACTCCACTGGCTGCACACCGACACTGACAGCGAAACACCGACACTGACAGCCTGCAGTGTACAGAACCCTCCTGTCCTCAGATCTCAGTAGTGTGAACGCCATCTTCTGGACATAGACAGAATGACAGACAATAATAAAAATCCCTAAAACCTGAGGTCACAGCCACCCAAGAGCAGTAAACACGCATCACCTCCTGGCGGTCACATTCCAGCAGTTTCCTAGTAAAAGCTGCATGACTTTATTTTCTTAAAAAGTTCATTAAAACTTTTGAGGAGATGCCAGTGGTGCAGTGTGAGGACAGTCAGGATGCTGAGACTCTGACCTGTGAGAGATGACGGCTCACTCACTTACGGTATATTACTTGCTATGCACCAGTTAAAAAGAATTGAGATTTTTATTTATTTTACTCATTTATATAGCGCCATTAATTCCACTGCGCTTTACAGACATTATTATTATTGAGATTCACTTAGATAATGCAAAGAATAATGCAGGATGAAGGTTGATGTATTTTTCCTGCTGTTGAATTACGGTTTCTTGATGGTAAAGTCTCTTATTGGAAAAAAAAAAAAAGGCAAAGAGAAAAATGTAAAACATTGCAGTTATCACAAGTTAAAACAATAAGTAAATTTAAAAAAAAATGCAAAAATCACATTTAATATTTTACTTACTATGTATGCTTTTATTATTTCATTCTGCATGGTATACTCTCTAGCCGTTTCTATAGGGAGGCGATAGAATAATAAAAAGTATCATAAGAAGCTGATAAATTAATAAAAGTATCATAGTGAGCTGAAACACAGATAAATGTATCGTAAAGAGGTGATACATAGAGAAAAGTGCCATACATAGAGAAAAGTATTATGGGGAGGTGATACATAAGAGAAAAGTGTTATGGGGAGGTGATACATAGAGAAAAGTGTCATTAGAAGCTGAAACACATGTAATGTATGATAGCAAGGTGATACAGAGATTATAAAAAATATCATAGGGAGGTGATACATAGAGAAAAGTATATGATACTGAAACACAGATAAATGTACCATAAAGAGGTGATACAAAGAGAAAAGTTTCATAAGGAGATAATACAGAGCGAAAGGCAGATAAATGTATATTACAGCGGTGATACATAGGGAAAAGTATTATAAGGACGTGATACATAGAGTAAAGTATTATGGGGAGGTGATACAAAAAGAATAAATATCATAAGGAGGTGACACAGATATAAAAATATCACAGAGAGATGATAAAGAAGCAAAAGTATCATAGAAAAGTAACACAGAGATGAAAAAAATATATCATACAGTGCTGATACAAAGAGAAAAGTATCATAAGGAGATAATACAGAGCGAAAGGTAACATAGTGAGCTGAAAGGCAGATAAATGTATATTACAGCGGTGATATATAGGGAAAAGTATTATAAGGACGTGATACAAAAAGAATAAATATCATAAGGAGGTGATACAGATATAAAAATATCACAGAGAGGTGATAAAGAAACAAAAGTATCATAGAAAAGTAACACAGAGATGAAAAAAAATATCATACAGTGCTGATACAAAGAGAAAAGTATGATAGAGAGCTGAAACACAGGTAAATGTAGCATTCAAATTTGGTAAATATAGAAAAGTATTATAAGGACGTGATACAGAGAGAAAAGTAAGAAAAGTATCATAGATCACACATTGCCAGATACAGTAGATATAAAGTCTGCAGAAATCCTAAACAACCCATAATGAAAAGAACAATACATTAATTTCTAATTTATTAACTAAGGAACAAAAGAAAATACAAAACAGCCAAAGAAGGTTTAGAAATATTAAATATGGAGAAACATAATGAATCTTTCTGGGATTACATTTCTTTTTATTTTATTCTTTAAAGATTTATTAACAAAAATGAGTGTTAAATTCCTTGATATCATTGATGGCAGCCTGTGCCTAAGTCCAATACAACTCAGGTCAATAAATATAATGTAGAAGTCGTCTCATGTGCCGCACCGTGGAATCAATATAAATAATAATAATAATAATAATAATAATAATAATAATAATGATGAGCGATAATAAAAAGAGGAATTTTATATTACGTTGTTGGAAGATACCTGAAGATTAGATATTTTACTTAAACATATTACTCTGTCACCAAATATGTTATTATTATTATTAGTAATAATAATAATAATAATATTTGTTTAAACTCCTATTAAAAAGAAAAATATAAAAATGCAAAATCATAATTGTCCTTCATGTTGTGCCGCTCTGTTTTGTGTTCTGTCATTGACTTTAGATATCATGTATAAGGATTATTGTGATGACGATGATTACTATTGAGATTTCTCTAAATATCCCCCCCTAAAAATAATACTAACCTTTATTTAATGAAGCAGAACTGAGAGCAGAGAATCCCCGGCCACATTGTGTATTTCCACCAGACATTACCAGGAATACACACAACTTTAAAGTGATACTTTTCTCACTAAAACTTTTACAAATTAGAACCTGGGATTCTCTCCAAAATAATGAACAATTTAAGAAAGAAGTTAAGTTCTAAGTGATGAAAACAAACGTCTCCCAATAATAATAATATAGAGAAAATAGGAATAATGAGGATGAGTGACAGATGTATTGGTTTAATGCCAAAAAGTAACTGATGAGAATAATAATTGGAAAACTAGTTCTAAAAATGAAAAGGCAACAATGTGACATCAACTGGTTCCGCAGACCCTAACGAGCTGATGTGGGTGAGGACTTACACTCGGGGACGCTGCGCTCTCTCTTTTTCTCCGTATTTGCAGAATCGGAACGTGAAAGTTTAGGATTTGGGGCTTTTGCCGTTTCCTTTCTCGCTTTCCTTGCAGCCCGGAGTAAATGTGCAGAACTCCTGGAGGCTCAGTAATAATTCGCCTCTTACATAAGAACCTGATGGTGAAAAGAAACGAAATCTGGAAGTTTTGTGTTTACGTTTCCCAATGAAGCGACGTCGTGTTATTATGTTTTCAGCTTTATTATTTACACAGTAAACAGTTCAGTTGTGAAAGAAAAATAAGGACAAAAAGGAAAACCTCTTTCCACTTTACAAGGAAAATACATCACCCCCCTCCCCCATCTGCCAATCCAGGGGAATGTGGACAGACTCAGGCAGGGGGAAAATGAGCCCCATTCTCGCCCTGGTCCCCCTCCAAAGTTATAATATTAATATTTGACATTTTATTATTTTTCATTTTCTACTGGAGAATTCAGTAAAATTCCTTCAACCGACAGCTTTTTATTTAAAAAAAAAAAAAAAAGAAAAAGTTGCTTTTTGATGAAATTTTTCCAAACAATTTTTCCAAAAGCAAAAGTTAGCAAAGAGTAAGGAGGGAATGATACAATGCAGCATTGCAGTTTTTAAGGCTTTTTTTTTTTAAATGTGTCCTTTTAAAGTTTTTGCCAATTTATTTTATGTTTGGATTTTTCTATGTACTGAAAAAAAAAAATAAAAAAATAAAAATAAAAAAAATTACCGTAATTAACAAAAGTTTTTGAAAGCTGGGAAAAGTCATTAAAAAAATGGGTGAAGGAAGCCCTATAATAAATACACATATACGATATATAATGTATGAAAATTGTTACTACAGCGTGGAGGGGTTTCTGGAAAGTGTGAATGTTTTCTATCTTCATAGCCCCATCGGGGACAGCGATGATGATGTGTGCAAACTGTAAAGCGCTGCGGAATATGTTAGCGCTACATAAAAATAAAGATTATTATTATTATAGTTTAGCAGATTGGGGGGTGATGGAGTAGACCCAGAGTTTTGGTGGCAGATTTGATGCAGCTTTTGGTGCAAACTCTTGCGCCAAGTACAGAATGAAATCCAGCAGAAAGATACTTTGTCTCACTTTTGTATCCATTCCGGTGCTTGTCTAAAAAAAAAAACTGATGCAAAATCTTCATGTGTGATTTGAGACATAGACGGGGACTTGAGGGTGAGATAGAAATGATGAGAATTAGCTAAAATCTCGGAGATAAAAGTGTCATAAGCAACTTACAAATAAAATTAGTATCAATATGATTCATTATTAATGGAAACAATATAATAACAAATTGCTGAAAAGTGAATTATTTGCTCTTCTCTACTCTGAGAATGAGAATCACCAAGAACCAAAAATCCACACATTGGACAATGACTCTTGATGTCCAATTTTCTACCCCCGGAAATGTAATTTTTCATTGACTTTTGCAGCTTTTCTCGTTATCTTTACAATCTGCTGACGTTCCTAGAATTCCAATATTACCCTCAGAGAAGGGAATTATTCTTTAATAAAAAACATCCAGCTCTGAACGTTTTTTGTTTATTTTTCTCCCCCCCCCCCCAGAAAGGACAAATCCTGAGAAGTGATAACATTGGGGTCAATGCCTCCTTTCACCCGGTGGAGTTAATGCTCTTTTCACCTTCGGGGGCTACACAGACCAAGAATAAAGGGGGTGCAGAGGCGGCTTTACGACTCATAACACTTACAGGATCCCGATGGGTTTACTGGAATCCTCCGCGGCTCTCACCGCTTTTCAGCGCTCCCATCATTGCAGTTTTTAAGACTGGATCTAAAAATAATCAAAAAGCAAAAAAAAAAAAAAAAAAAATTGAAGCCAATATTTGAGGACGTCTCCTCGAATCTAAATTGTAGGTTATTAGTGGCGGCGATTTACTGCCACCACATAATCATATAATGCGCGGTGAGGGCTCCGCATTATAACGGAACATTATCATTATATCGCAGAGGTTTTTCCACTATAAGCAGAGGATTTCGCATCTGTTCTAGCCGACGTAGCCGCGTGATTCTCACATAGACGGCGTTACGGAATACTCTGCGCAGAATGGCGCAACAACCGGGGGGCTCAGAATTTATTTCTCCCTTTTTTACGATTTATTCTGTAATATTTAATACTTTATAACTTTTTATTATGAATTGGAGTCAATAAGGCGAGGAATGTAGCATGCGCGGTGACGCCGCCCGCCGCTCCTCCCGCATACGTTGGCTGCTGTTTAATCTGCGTATATCAGTGTTTATTTTCCAGCCGGTCGGATTCCTGCGCCGCTCGGTCGGATTAATAAAGTATGGGACATGAAGGCGGCTGTGATAACCTCATGGAGAGCCGGTGTTGACGTACATCTTGCATAACAGGCTGGGTTTGTTATTACGGCACCAGCCTCGTAGGGAAGGTCTCACCTCACTTGGATTCGCTGCCACTTACAACACATCCCTGCCCCGACCTCCCGCGGACCCCCGCAGCACAGCAGGGCGGTCCCCCTCTGGTCCAAGTGCAAAACAGACCGCGTGTCCCGAGCATTGACCCACAACGCGGCATCAGGGCCCCAATGTCTCACCCTGGACCACAAGACACCATGAGTGATGGGAAATATGGACCAACCCAAGAGCGGTGAAGAAAAGCAAAAATGCCATTGCCCCTATGGACACCGATCTTTAATCTCTGCATTATTTCCTCCATTCTCGGTGAAGCTTGTAAGTCTCAATGCAAAAGCTCCAACGGGGCCCCCCATTATTTCAAGTCTTTAATGGTCTTTTCATATGGGCCAAAGCAACCTTTTGGGGCCTCCTAGACTCCAGGGTCTGGGTGCAATTGTAACCCCTGCCCCCAATGTAGTTACACCCCATCCATTCTCTGGGCAGCAGAAGAAGCTATTAGGTCTCCTTTGGGTCCATTAGCACCCGGCAGGGAATATTGGCAGCCTTTATTATTGATCTTGCCGTTTATGACTCCCCACACAACCAGAAGCAGTGAAGAATCCCTCTCTCTGTCTGTGCTGCTCTGACTGTAAAGAATCCTTTCGGACATTGTCTTTATGATTAGAACAATCTGTCTCGGGGAAGGATATTGGATTCTGCAGAACTAATCACATCAGTTCCTGATCTGACCCGCTTTCTCCAGGTCCATTTACCGTCCTGGTGCCCTCTCTATGGACCGTAGGGGTTAATGGAGGACGCGTCGCCCCTGGGGCATGAAAACTGATTTGCACGTGAAAGCCGAGCCTCTGTGACTTCACGGCGTCGTAAACTTGTCTTCCACACAGCGACTTTATATTCGCAGTGACACTTTAATGTGGCCAATAATGTCCCCGAGCGGCGGCCGCCTCGTTACCTGGCAGTAATTAGCGGCATTTAATATTCTGTTTGCTGCGGTGATTTCTAGACTTTATTTAATGAAACTGAAGTGGTGGAGAAAAGCCATAAAAAGGGGCTGAGAACAAGCGCCATATTGAGCCGCTGCTCTATACGTGGTGGGATCGCACTTTCCGTCACTTTTGTGACATTTGGCGCCAATTCCACGTCCCCTTCCCCCCGGTGACCAGGAGAAGCAGAGCGGTGTCATCCTCAGAAATGAAGGTGGAGGAGACACTGATGTGAGTGACGGGTAATGTCCCCCCTGAGACGCCGCGCGCCCAAAGCCAAGGCTTTATTAACCTAATAAAGCGCAGGAAAGAAATGTAGGAATCATGTGAAATGTCAAATAAATGCCAGCGAGCCGTGTAACCCAACACCGGGCGAGGGCAGGCGCACCGGAGCCGGCAGCCCGGCAACACTGCGCCGTTAACCTGTTCTTTGCTGGAAAATATGACTATTGGTCATTATCACTTCTCAGGAGCGGAGACCGACCCCAAACATAACCATACACACAAGGACAACGGCCGAGAGGAAAATGGCTGACACTGCAGCCCTGAGGCGTATCCAGGGGGCGTGGGAGAGGCATGTGCCCCAGGTGCAGCCGTCAGGGGGGCGCTGTCGGGCCGCGTAATGTGGAGTTCCTAGGTGCCCCCCCGGAATGGGAATCGGCTGTTCTCTGAGCTGGCTGTCAGACTGACAGCTGCATCACAGACGCTGCAGCGCCGGCTCCAATTGTGCTCGCGTCTTTCAGGCGCTCTGACCGCCGGGTCACGGTGAATTCAGCAGCGTAATCAAGTCATTTGATCTGGTGATGTGATCGGGTCATGTGGTCACGCCGCTGACATCACTCACCGGCGCACATTGGTGGTAAGTGCTGAAGACAACGAAGATTCAGTGTATGTAATGGGGGGGAGATTCGGTGTGGATGGGAGGGGTGGGGGAGAGTTAGTGTAATGGGGGTGTGGTGGGGAAGATCTGAGGACACAAGTTTGGAGAGCAAGGAAGAAGCAGGTGCAGTCACAAGACGGAAAAATTTGAAGGCATAATATGAAGAGCAAGATGAAGATAAGGGGCATTTATGAGGAAACAGTGTGGGGGATGGGTGCAGACACAGTATGGTGAGTGGGGGGCATGGGTACTGACACAAGATAGGAGCAAAATGGAAAAATCAAGCATCCACAGGAAATTAGTTATATTACAACAGCAGAATGGAAACTGGTGTTACTGGAAATGTCGGGGTCTTCTGGTGAAGCCCCCCATGCTGCACCCCGTGAACCCGCTATGAATGCTCCACTGGGGGCATCCTGTCAGTCTCCCTCATTACTCCTGACTAATGCTCCAGTTCTCTGGGACCAGTGTGAGAAGTGACTGAAAACAGTAGATTTAATTGGGTTCAGTGTGAACAGCGCTCGTAAACCGCGTGCGTTGCTTTTATGGAGAACGTGTGAACATGGATAAAAGCTGAGATGACTCCATCGGATCCGAACAAAGCGGGAATAGTCCAATATCAATAGCCCGCGACTGGGACGTGGCTGCAGGCAGTCTGTGGTGGGGGGCGAGGTCCGGAGACCGAGGGGCAGGTTGTGTCCACCAATGGAACAGATTGTTCTCTAGGAATAAACATCCCCACCTGAGAAATGGGGTCCTGAAAAAAAAAGGGGTCCAACAAAAGATGGAGTCCTGCAAGAGATAGGGCCCTGCAATAGATGGGGTCTCGCAAGAAATGGGGCCCTGCAAGAGATGGGATCCAACAAAAGAAGGGGTCCTGCAAGAGATGGGAACAGCAAGAGATGGAGTTCTGCAAGAATTGGAGTTTTACAAGTGATGGGATTCTGCAAGAAATAGGGTCCAACAAAAGTTGGCGTCCCGCAAGAGATGAGGTCTTGCAATAGATGGAGTCCTGCAAGAGATGGAGTCTTGCAAGACATGAGCACAACACAGGCACGACGCAGGCATGGGCATGACGCAGGCACGACATAGGCACAATGCAGGCATGACATGAGCACAACGCAGGCAGAGCATGGACACAGTGCAGGCACGAGAAGGGTATGACATGGGTTGCCATCTTGACTTTTTACTTTTTCTGGACGCCTTATCAAAATAATAATTATTATGGTTATCAGCGCTCCGTGTCGACAGCCCAGAATTCTGATGAGAGGTCAGATGCAGTCACTGTAAGAGGATGAGAATTACTGTGAAAATAATCTGTACAAGTTTCTACATCTTCAAACAAAATCACAAACACCTCAATTATTTTTTTAGGGACAGGGCAATCAAATGCCGTATTTTATCGGACCGTCCTGTTGAGTAACCCTGCGCTGGCACAACATGAGCAGACACGGGTGTAATGTGATTAGCAGAGTCCATTGCCCACAGCTTTGCCCGCAGAGATGCAGGTGTACAGGGCGGCTAAGAAGGAGCCATTGTCTGCTCAGGACCGTGTCTGGGGCTTCCTGCTCCCTCTTCCTGGCTGTTCTCGCTCTGGGACCTTCAGCTTCAATGCAAAATGCATCTGCTGCTGGAAAAGTGAATTCTCCCCTGTTCAGGAATCTTGCAGGTCACCCTGAAAAAACAGAGAAAGAAGCGGAGACAGGACCTCCCTGAAAAGCAAGATGTGCCTGACACATCACCCCAACTGTACCGCCTGACACATCACCCCAACTGTACCGCCTAACACATCACCGTGACTGCACCGCCTAACACATCTCCCCAACAGCACCGCCTGACACATCACCCTGACTATACCACCTGACACATCACCCCAACTGTACCGCCTGACACATCACCCCGACTATACCGCCTGACACATCACCCTAACTATACCGCCTGACACATCACCGCGACTGCACCGCCTGACACATCACCCCGACTGTACCGCCTGACCGATCACCTCGACTGCAACACCTGACACATCACTGTGACTGCACCGTCTTACACATCACCCTAACTATACCGCCTGACACATCACTGCGACTGCACCGCCTGACACATCACCCCAACTGTAATTGCCTGACACATCACCCTGACTATACCACCTGATACATCACCCTGACTGTACCACCTGACACATCAGCCCTACTGCACCGCCTGACACATCACCCCGACTGTACCGCCTGACACATCACCCCGACTGCAACGCCTGACACATCACCCCGACTGCATCGTCTTACACATCACCCTAACTATACCGCCTGACAAGTCACCGCGACTGCACCGCCTGACACATCACCCTGACTATACCGCCTGACACATCACCCAGATTGCACTGCCTGACACATCACCCCGATTGCACTGCTTGACACATCACCCAGACTTCACCCCCTGACACATCACCCTAACTATACTGCCTGATACATCACCCAGATTGCACCGCCTGGCACATCACCCAGACTGCACCGCCTATCACATCACCCTGACAGCACCGCCTGACATCACCTCGACTGCACTGTCTGACACATCAGCCCGACTCCACCGCCTGACACATCATCCTGACTGTACCGCTTGAAACATCGCACCGACTGACATATCACTCTGACTGTACGGCCTGAGACATCACTCTGACTGCACTGCCTGATACATCACCCCGACTGTACCGCCTGACACACCACTCTCACTGCACCAACTGACACACCACTCTTACTGCACTGCCTGACACATCACCCTGACTGCATCGCCTGACACATCACCCTGACTGCACCGCCTAACACATCACCCCGACTACAGCCTGACACATCACCCTGACTGCAGCCTGACACATCATGCTGACTGCACCGCCTGGCACACCACACCGACTGCACTGCCTGACACATCACCTTGACTGCATCGCTTGACATATCACCCTGACTGCACCGCCTGACACATCACCCCGACTACAGCCTGACACATCACCCTGACTGTACCACCTGACACATCACCCTGACTGCACCGCCTGACACACCATGCCGACTGCACCGCCTGACACATCACCCTGACTGCATCGCTTGACATATCACCCTGACTGCACCGCCTGACACATCACCCCAACTACAGCCTGACACATCACCCTGACTGTACCACCTGACATATCACCCTGACTCCACTGGAGACAATTAAGCTGGAGACAGCTGAGACTCTATGAACATCCAGTGACCATGAAATCGGGAATATTCTCCGGCGTCCCGGGGAGGTGGATGAGGACACCATGGCCCATTGTTGCTGGGATTGTTGGCAACTGGGAGCAGCAGATAAATGTCTTCCGCGCTTGTCCCCCCCGCACCATCACTTGAGGGGGTCCCACAGAACATGTCAGGCATATCAGGGGGGTGAGACATCCTTCTGATAATAAACCTCTGTGAGGATTTTAAGTCGATATTTTGACACGTTGTGACAGCTACACGGAGCCATTCAGGCAGACGGCGGCCGGGCAGGCACAGACATGACCGCCATGATGAAAACTCAAGGCTGCAGGCTGGAGAGTGATGGGAGAACTACATAAAATATCACAAGAGTGACTGCACTTAGTTATTTTTTTTACTTCATTATATTAGTCTGAGACTAAAACACTCAGCATGACCCCCACGCTGGGAGTTGTAGTTTTGAACCCGCCGGAGACTGCGGCTCTGATGTATGGAAAGTAACGCTGCAAATAATAATGAGTCGTATTGTGTACTCAGCTCCTCTGCAGACCAATGGCCTCCATGGTTACACATTACAAACAAAGCTCTGATCCTGTAGTAACAGAAGAATACTAGACGTAAGCGAGAATGTTTCCATTTACTGACAGCAAGTAGAGATCTTGGAAAGGCAATGAGCAGAAACAATGTCTACTAGAAAGTTGCAGAACTTTTCATTAATCAAGGTTATAAGTTTATAAAAGGTTGGTGTCTGCCAGGAACCTAACAGAGGAGTGGGCACATGAAGCCCCCCGGCCCCGCTGCTGACATGGCTGCCGTGGGACAGACGTTCAGTTCCTCCGGTGCCAGCTTCTTCAGCACGCCATTAATAATGGACACCCCAGGCCGCGGCGCTGCCAACCTCGCACCTGCTGGCATCTGCAAATCCAGTCACTAACTGGAAACCTTAGCTCAGTGAGTCCAGCGGGTGTCCGAGGGGTCGGGGAGCACCCACCAGACCCTTGTGCCTGCCCCTCGCACCTTCTCATGCACACTCACGTCCCGTCTGCCCTTCAGCCATCACTCAGCTTTCCCAGAGTCTAGAATGCCCAACCTGCCATGGTATGTAGCCTCTTGAGGGTAAGTATCTGTGAGAACCAACCAACATGGTGCCCCCCCCCCCCAGAGCTGTCACCAAGCTGGCGGATCACCCCCACGTCCTACAGGCTGGCGCCCAACATTCCCAGGAGCAGACGTTTTATTCCATGTGTTGGGGGCTACCTGGCTTTTTAACCCTTTATGTGCCACAGTTTACGTCAGGTGGTGAAGAATCCTGTGTAGATTTCCAGCATTGTGAGAATTGCAGTGATGCATCCCCTTAAATCCCGCCGGCAGCCCCTAATCCCCATGTGCAGATCATCTCCTCATTCCTGCGCTGCTCATCTCTTTTGCAAACAGGAATTACACTGCGACGTCCCTGTATGGTTCTGACCTGATCGCAGAGCCGAGCACTGACCCATCACCGTGACTTCTCATGTGTCCAACAGCTGCAGAGCCAAGACCTGACACCTGAGCCAGGACCACCGCCTGCATTGTGCCGCATGGTCCCATTCACTGACACTGGAGATTCATGTGGCAGCAAATCCTGGAAGAGAACAGCGGGTGCCATCAGCGCAGAAGACGCTTATCCTGCCGTCCTGGCCAATGGGGGGAGCATGTATGACGGAAAAGAAATGAGCAACAGAATGCAAGAGCCACCAGAGAAGAGAGCGGGGACAGGGAGCAAGAAGAAGGGGCCCAAATGAAAGGGTGCCTAATGGTGAGAGGACTCACACTAGACGTCGCCGAGGACTGTGCCACCCGAACTACCAACATCCCACCCACTGCCCCGATGCCCCCAAACTATCAACATCCCATCCACTGCCCACCAGTGCCACACGAACTACCAACATCCCACCCACTGCCCCCGATGCCCCCAAACTACCAACATCCCACCCGATGCCCCCAAACTACCAACATCCCACCCACTGCCGACCAGTGTCACCCGAACAGCCAACATCCCATCCACTGCCCACCAATGCTACCCGAACTACCAACATCCCACCCACTGCCCACCGATTTCACCCGAACTACCAACATCCCACCCACTGCCCACCGATTTCATTTGAACTACCAACATCCCACCCACTGCCCACCGATGCCACCCGAACTACCAACATCCCACCGATGCCACTTGAACTACCAACATCCCACCCACTGCCCACCGATGCCACTCGAACTACCAACATCCCACCCACTGCCCACCGATGCCACCCGAACTACCAACATCCCACCGATGCCACTTGAACTACCAACATCCCACCCACTGCCCACCGATGCCACTCGAACTACCAACATCCCACCCACTGCCCACCGATGCCACCCGAACTACCAACATCCTACCGATGCCACTCCAACTACCAACATCCCACCGATGCCACTCGAACTACCAACATCCCACCCACTGCCCACCGATGTCACCCGAACTACCAACATCCCACCCACTGCCCACCGATGCCACCCGAACTACCAACATCCTACCGATGCCACTCCAACTACCAACATCCCACCGATGCCACTCGAGCTACCAACATCCCACCCACTGCCCTCCTGATCCTGTACTTAAAAATACTTTTGCCAGCTCCATCCATCATCACCAGATGATCACACAAGTTAAGAGATATTTTAGTTTTAGCCGTTATGATCCGTGGAGACACGAACAGCAGAATAAACAGAAGATCCCGGTTATTACCCGCGTGCGATGGGTAAACCCTGCGCAATGTGATTGAAACAAAAATTTCAAAAAGCACGATGGTTCTAAAACTTGTCAGAAAACATCTTATGCTCTGAGGAGGTTATGTATCATTCCGAGCGCCCATGTAACAAAGTATAGAGGATTAACAACATTACAGAACATTGCCCTGATATTATGAAGACCAAACACGGCAGATGAGTCCACAAAACTACCTAAACATTCTACAAACTTACATTAATGCAACACAGACTTGTTACAAATCAGGTTCAGAGAAGTGGTGACAACAGGCTTCAGAGGAGGCGATCTGTAGCCGAGCAGGAGAGCAGACTTATGTTTAGGCTTGGCACTTTAGCCCCATAAGAGATAAATGAGAGTTTTCGGTTTGATGCCTTTTTGTAGAACATTCATGTTACTATCATTTCTCTCGGATTTTGGAAGCACTAGAACAATGGGCATGGGCAGGGTATGTGTAATGTGTCAGTATTTTAATTCTAATTGTAATTGATTTCTTTCTTTTTGTTATTGTTCTTGATTACCTGGAGCCAGTAGTGATGGGAGTTTCATCTGCTACAACATCTCCAGTGGAGGAATAGAACCTGTGGACTGGACCCTTGTTATCTCCTCACCTCATCATCAGCCTGGACGACATTAACTCAGATGTATTAGGAACAGTTTTCATTCAGCTGGCGAATGCGCCGTTCCACTCATTTGAAAAACCATGTCACCATAAATCCATTTCCCATTGGCACACCACGGTATTTAGTCAGCGAGGCCCCCTGCCCTGGCACACCCCCAGAAGAAGTTGGGCAAAACGCACGTCGGGGCAGAGGGCCAGGACTCAGAAGCACTTCTCTTTATTGCAGACCGTATTGTCCTATCAAAGCCTTTTCACAATAGTGTGATTGTACATATAAAATTGCAATGTCATGTTATTTATGTCACCAATGGGTTGCAGTGGACAGTGTAGAGACACGAGGGTCAGTGAGTGCTCTCGTCTGCTGGCCCGGCTGTCTTCAGAACGATGGCATGGACCCGTGATCGTCCCACTGAACGCCCGCTCTCCCTTTAACGTGAGCATAACGCTACTCAGACAACACAGAATGAGGGTAAAACAGCGTGGCAATACTTTATTGAACTACGAACAGATGATAACATGTCGAACAGTCCCAGCAAATATCCAAGATGGTGCAAAATACAGAGTCTCACCATTCCACTGGCTCGCCGGGATTAGAGCCGCTGTGACTTCAGAGCTCCCAGGACCGACTACCCCACCAGTGCCTCGCACAGAGAGACGAGGTAACAAGAAGCTTAGTAAGCCGACTGTCCATTGAGGTACAAGGCCAGGTGACCGAAGGGTCACAACCTGGCTTCTCTCAATGTCTCTATGGGTTCAGTGATGGCCAATGGAGCAGATCTGTATTCTTACAGCTAGGGCTGTGGTCCCTTAAGCTGGCATCCTGTAGAAGCCATGGTGCCTTGGCTGTTGTTCTGTAGAGTCTCTCTGGAAAAAGAGGCAGATCCCCCTTTTATAGTTCACAACTGTTCTTCAAGCCACAGGTCAGGGGGGAAGGTGGGATGAGGTTAACGCTCATTGGGTATTTAATCAGTCTGCAAAGTTTGTTATTAACTATTTTGAAGGTCAACAAGCTACATGGACTTATACAATTGGTAATCAACATATTAGCAAACATTGATTCTCCAATTACCCTGTGTCCCTGTCCTCCAAAGATAGCAACACAATAAACTGTAGGTGCTGATATAAGAGGTAAACAGCAGAAATTCAACAATTCACAGGCATCAATTCAAGAGTCAACAATCTAATTCTTGTGTCTTCAGACCACCCGCAGGTATTGGGGTCACACTATTAGGATCACACGAGGAATCCACAGATCATAGTCGGAGGCGAACCCTATCTTTACTCTCTTGACTTGGCGCCAATCTTTAAACCGCCGCACGCCTTTCACGGTGAACTGACTCCGGTGATTACAGTAACGAGATAATCCAGATCTGAACAATGTGATAATCATGGCGTCCTCCCCGCTCCGGGGAATGATGGCGAAACTCCCAACATCATCCAGATGACATTCATATCAGATAATCATTAAACCGCCGGTGATTCATCTAATGACCCAAACTGGGAAATAATAATTACCAGGATTTATTAGGAAGCGCAACAAATAATCAGAGGTTTAGAGCCGTGTGCAAGTTGTAATTACACGTGAAGCCATTAGCGACCTAATCCCATGTAAATCCAGAACATAAACATTGGCGCATACTAATATCCCAGCCGAAACCGGGCAGGAAAACACGGATTAATTCAATCTCCAGCCCAATATTTATTTATTCCATCTGTTATCCTGCAAAATAAATAGAAATAAAACTTGTATCCGAGGAAGAAAAGGAGCGAGCTTCAGCCGAACATCCGGAATTCTTCATTCTTATCCAGAACATTGATACATTTGTTGATCATTTTATTTTCTATTTGTAACTTTTTACAATTTGTAAATTTACTTTTTTTTTTCCATTTTTTTTTATTAGAAAGTGATTGGAAAACGTAAAATGTAAACGAAAAGTATCACATGCTATTGAGAATATTTAGACATTAGAATTTATTTCCATTGAATTTCTGTAATGATGGAATTTGTGCATTTAACATTTAACCCACGGCTGTGCTGACAAATTTATGATGTTTTTTGTTGCACGTCCTTTTATAATAATTAATGTTATCATAATTAAGGAGAATGAGCGCAGACGTCGCCTTTGATGATTTTGGGGGGAACCTTACATAAGTTACTTATTATGTGGGTTTCTTATTATTGGTGTTTTGAAGTAAAACACATTTGTTATTTTTGTTCGTGTCGGTCAAGTGACATCAAAACCAGGATTTTTTTTTTTTTTCCGAACGTCTTTAAAAGTGCGAGTCTTTTTGAACATTAATGGGTGGCTGATCTTGTATTTTTTTTTCACATGGTCGATGTTCTGTCAAACTGCACAAAGAGGTTATGTGACAGCGCTCATAGAAGTTTAGCCAAATATCCTTGTGAAAGGCGCTCTCCTGGGACGGCCCCTCGCCGTGAAAAACGGCTGTAAGTTCATATAAATATTGGGGCAGGGAGCCAGAACAAACACCGGCTCTGCAGTTTGCTTATTGCACAGAATTCCTCTTTTCTCCGCTCCCTGCAGCCATTTCTTTTCTGAGAAGCCAAATTCTTTTTTTGGCAAAATTGAATAAAATATTTGTGAAATATTTTGTTGCTTTTTTTTTTTTTTTTAAATAAATAAATAAAGTTATTTATATACAACAAAAACTAAAAAAAAAAAAGGGAATGCCGATATTTCTCAGGGAAGGATGGAAACACGGAGCGTAATGAGGCGGATGAAACCCAAAAAGCAAAATACTAAGATAAATATCAGATATCGCTTAAGATAAAAGTGACATGGATGTAAATTAGATAAGACGGCCCTGACGCATCACGCGAGAATTTGGGTGTCATACAGAAAGGGGCAAAGACAAGTTCTGTGAGGTTCGTGAATCTGTGGCCGCCATGTTTCCTGATACAATATGGCGCCAACAGGCGTGAAACGATCTCCAGGAAGATCTTGCGCTTGGTATCGGTATTTTGGTGCTGGGACGTGTAGATTCAGCGTTGCTTTCATTGCTCCTTATTATTCTTAAGCTCTTCTGTCTTCTTGGAGGAGACAAACCAGAGACTAAACAAAAACATGACAGGGGAGAATATGGCGACACGAGGGACCTGGACCCGTCCATCACACTCACTGCAGCCTCAGCCCTGCTATGTGCAAGCAGCATGCACTGTATATATACTATGTGATGGATACTATATACTATGTAATAGATATATATTATGTAATAGATCGTATATTGTGCATGTTGTATCTATCCTCTCCATCCTCAGCACTGACATTACACCAAGAGGAGAAGTGGATCATAGAGATCACAGGACGGAGACGTCTCTGATCTGTAACTGATGGAGAATGGAAGCATCATCCAAACATCCAGATTTCATCAGTCTGGAGTAAGAGTTTTCTGTTCTAAAAATATGTTTTCGCATTCATCTTGAGGTCAACTTGAGTTCGTCTTGAGTTCGTCTTGCGCTCGTCTTGCATTCATCTTGCATTCGTGTTGCATTCGTCTTGCGCTTGTTTTGTGCTCACCTTGCATTCATCTTGCACTCATCTTAAATTCATCTTGCGTTCATCTTGCGTTCATCTTTCGTTCGTCTTGCGCTCATCTTGCACTCATCTTGCATTCATCTTGCGCTTGTTTTGTGCTCATCTTGCATTCGTGTTGCGTTCGTCTTGCATTCATCTTGCGCTCATCTTGTCGTCATCTTGCGTTCATCTTCTGTTCGTCTTGTGCTCATCTTGGGTTCATCTTGCATTCATCTTGCATTTATCTTGCGCTCGTCTTGCGCTCATCTTGGGTTCATCTTGCGTTCGGCTTGTTTTCATCTTGCACTCATCTTGGGTTCATCTTGCGTTCGGCTTGTTTTCATCTTGCGCTCATCTTACACTTGTCTTGCATTCATCTTTTGTTCGTCTTGCATTCATCTTGCGCTTGTTTTGTGCTCATCTTGCATTCATCTTGCACTCTTCTTGCGCTCATCTTGCACTCATCTTGCGTTCGTCTTGTGCTCATCTTGCACTTGTTTTCTGTTTATCTTGCATTCATGCTGCGTTCGTCTTGCATTCATCTTGTAGTCATCTTGCATTCGTCTTGCATTCATCTTGCACTCATCTTAAATTCATCTTGCGTTCATCTTGCGTTCATCTTTCGTTCGTCTTGCGCTCATCTTGCACTTGTTTTCTGTTTATCTTGCATTCATGCTGCGTTCGTCTTGCATTCATCTTGTAGTCATCTTGCATTCGTCTTGCATTCATCTTGCACTCATCTTAAATTCATCTTGCGTTCATCTTGCGTTCATCTTTCGTTCGTCTTGTGCTCATCTTGCACTTGTTTTCTGTTTATCTTGCATTCATGCTGCGTTCGTCTTGCATTCATCTTGTAGTCATCTTGCATTCGTCTTGCATTCATCTTGCACTCATCTTAAATTCATCTTGCGTTCATCTTGCGTTCATCTTTCGTTCGTCTTGCGCTCATCTTGCACTTGTTTTCTGTTTATCTTGCATTCATGCTGCGTTCGTCTTGCATTCATCTTGTAGTCATCTTGCATTCGTCTTGCATTCATCTTGCACTCATCTTAAATTCATCTTGCGTTCATCTTGCGTTCATCTTTCGTTCGTCTTGCGCTCATCTTGCACTTGTTTTCTGTTTATCTTGCATTCATGCTGCGTTCGTCTTGCATTCATCTTGTAGTCATCTTGCATTCGTCTTGCATTCATCTTGCACTCATCTTAAATTCATCTTGCGTTAATCTTGCGTTCATCTTTCGTTCGTCTTGCGCTCATCTTGCACTCATCTTGCACTCATCTTGCTTTCATCTTGCGTTCATCTTTCGTTCGTCTTGCGCTCATCTTGCACTCATCTTGCATTCATCTTGCTTTCATCTTGCGTTCCTCTTTCGTTCGTCTTGCGCTCATCTTGCACTCATCTTGCATTCATCTTGCTTTCATCTTGCGTTCATCTTTCGTTCGTCTTGCGCTCATCTTGCACTCATCTTGCATTCATCTTGCGCTTGTTTTGTGCTCATCTTGCATTCGTGTTGCGTTCGTCTTGCATTCATCTTGCGCTCATCTTGTCGTCATCTTGCGTTCATCTTCTGTTCGTCTTGTGCTCATCTTGGGTTCATCTTGCATTCATCTTGCATTTATCTTGCGCTCGTCTTGCGCTCATCTTGGGTTCATCTTGCGTTCGGCTTGTTTTCATCTTGCACTCATCTTGGGTTCATCTTGCGTTCGGCTTGTTTTCATCTTGCGCTCATCTTACACTTGTCTTGCATTCATCTTTTGTTCGTCTTGCATTCATCTTGCGCTTGTTTTGTGCTCATCTTGCATTCATCTTGCACTCTTCTTGCGCTCATCTTGCACTCATCTTGCGTTCGTCTTGTGCTCATCTTGCACTTGTTTTCTGTTTATCTTGCATTCATGCTGCGTTCGTCTTGCATTCATCTTGTAGTCATCTTGCATTCGTCTTGCATTTATCTTGCGCTCGTCTTGGATTCATCTTGCACTCATCTTGCTTTCATCTTGTGTTCATCTTGCGCTTATCTTGCATTTATCTTGCTTTCATCTTGCGTTCATCTTGCGCTCATCTTGCAAGGGGGAAAGGCGCGAATGTCCTAATAGTAAAAGGGGCCGGGCTGTCAACCCCTCACACTTGGTATAGGGCAGGTTGTCAGTAGCGGGGAGGGGTGATGGTCACATTTGCACTATAGGGCGATGTAGAAGAAATGGCGGCTGTTTTCTGCTGTTTCAGACCCGGTTCCAGTTTAGCCCATAAAACTTCTCGCCTTAATTCGCGGTCTCGTTTCTATCAGAGGAGCCGTGTGTGGAGGGTGGGGGTGATAGCAGCAGATGCTGGGAGTCATCGGTTCTGGTGTCACTTACTACACAAATAGCTGTAGGGTAGGGGGCCGTAAATCTCCGCCAGTGTTTAGGATAAATCGGTGGCGGGCTTTATGACCTTCACAAGCAATAAATGCCCAATTGGCCTCATTACCATTAACCCCTTGTGGACGGAGAGGAATGCGCAGGAAGTCGGGATCCCCCGGTTCACACAATGTGGATGGTTCTGGATCTGCCCAGCGACATTGTGCGCCTCCTCAGATCGGTGCTCTCCTTCCCCGAGTCGTAATATCGTCTCCACTTTGACATCTCGCCACAAACAATGGGCCGAACATGGAACACAACATATCCGAGGAAAGTGTTCGCTCAACGGCCGGTGACAATCAGAAATGATCGTAACAGAAAGTCCGATAATCCGTAAGGAACGGACTCAACGACTGCTGGATTATCAGACGGTCCGGATATTGGAATGCTTACAGAAACGTCTAGAGATGGAAAAAGGAGTCGGAGTATAAATGAGCACGAAATCACCAATATGTCACATTTACATGTATTACAGGCAGCGACGGCGGGCAATCAGCCATTAATTACACACAATCACAGATTAGATACAGCAACAGATTAGATACAATCACAGATTAGATACAATCACAATGATACAAAAACAGATTAGATACAATCATATTGATACAATCCCAATAACACAGTGGTAGAGGAACTCTCTGACTGTACACTCGGGGTCCAGGGTCTCAGTGTGGACCCCCGCCCCTCACACACTAATAACTGATGTTATTTTGGTTCATATTTCCTGTCTGGAAAAATACGACCGTTCGGGGCAGGAGCCAAGAAGAGACAGTCAGCGAGCGGAGGCGAGACACGGCCAGCTGTAGAGCGCAACGAGACGCCTCATTCACATTCTGTGCGAAAATGAGCAGTTTCCATGTGGGTAGAGGTCAATGCCCCCCCCCCCCCGAAATCTCAGCCCTACTGTAACCCTGCAGGGACCCCGGAGGGATCGTCTGCAGAATCCTCCTGTGTGAGACATCCTGCAGACAACCTCTGCTTCTTAGAAAGGAAAGACTAATTGTGGTCGAAACGTATGTCTTTTTAATGGCAGAATAAACTTTTGTACATTTTTTCACCCGGATTGGATGCTGCTCCTCTACGTTATTAAACCTCTGCTTGTTGTCAGTAACTGAGAACATTCCGCTTGTTGCAATGTGTCTGGTCCTCCATCCTCTGTGAGCTCCGCAGCCGGAGCGCTTGTTACAATGTATCCGATCCTCCGTTCTCTGTGAGCTCTGCAGCCGGATCGCTTGTTACAATGTATCTGGTCCTCCGTTCTCTGTGAGCTCCGCAGCCGGAGCACTTGTTACAATGTATCCGGTCCTTCATCCTCTGTGAGCTCCGCAGCCGGAGCACTTGTTACAATGTATCTGGTCCTCCGTCCTCTGTGAGCTCCGCAGCCGGAGCACTTGTTACAATGTATCTGGTCCTCCGTCCTCTGTTAGCTCCACAGCCGGAGCACTTGTTACAATGTATCCGGTCCTCCGTCCTCTGTGAGATCCGCAGCCGGAGCACTTGTTACAATGTATCCGGTCCTCCGTCCTCTGTGAGCTCCGCAGCCGGAGCACTTCTTACAATGTATCCGGTCCTCCGTCCTCTGTGAGCTCCGCAGCCGGAGCACTTCTTACAATGTATCCGGTCCTTCGTCCTCTGTGAGCTCCGAAGCCGGAGCACTTGTTACAATGTATCTGGTCCTCCGTCCTCTGTGAGCTCCGCAGCCGGAGCACTTGTTACAATGTATCCGGTCCTCCGTCCTCTGTGAGCTCCGCAGCCGGAGCACTTGTTACAATGTATCCGGTCCTCCGTCCTCTGTGAGCTCCGCAGCCGGAGCACTTGTTACAATGTATCCGGTCCTCCGTCCTCTGTGAGCTCCGCAGCCGGAGCGCTTGTTACAATGTATCTGGTCCTCTGTGAGCTCCACAGCCGGAGCGCTTGTTACAATGTATCTAGTCCTCCGTTCTCTGTGAGCTCCGCAGCCGGAGTGCTTGTTACAATGTATCTAGTCCTCCGTTCTCTGTGAGCTCCGCAGCCGGAGCACTTGTTACAATGTATCCGGTCCTCCGTCCTCTGTGAGCTCCGCAGCCGGAGCGCTTGTTACAATGTATCTGGTCCTCCGTCCTCTGTGAGCTCCGCAGCCGGAGCGCTTGTTACAATGTATCTGGTCCTCTGTGAGCTCCACAGCCGGAGCGCTTGTTACAATGTATCTAGTCCTCCGTTCTCTGTGAGCTCCGCAGCCGGAGTGCTTGTTACAATGTATCTAGTCCTCCGTTCTCTGTGAGCTCCGCAGCCGGAGCGCTTGTTACAATGTATCCGGTCCTCCGTCCTCTGTGAGCTCCGCAGCCGGAGCGCTTGTTACAATGTATTTGGTCCTCCGTTCTCTGTGAGCTCCGCAGCCGGAGTGCTTGTTACAATGTATCTAGTCCTCTGTCCTCTGTGAGCTCCACAGCCGGAGCACTTGTTACAATGTATCCGGTCCTCCGTCCTCTGTGAGCTCCGCAGCCGGAGCACTTGTTACAATGTATCCGGTCCTCCGTCCTCTGTGAGCTCCGCAGCCGGAGCGCTTGTTACAATGTATCTGGTCCTCTGTGAGCTCCACAGCCGGAGCGCTTGTTACAATGTATCTAGTCCTCTGTGAGGTCCGCAGCCGGAGCGCTTGTTACAATGTATCTAGTCCTCTGTGAGCTCCACAGCCGGAGCGCTTGTTACAATGTATCTGGTCCTCCGTTCTCTGTGAGCTCCGCAGCCGGAGCGCTTGTTGCAATGTATCTGGTCCTCTGTGAGCTCCACAGCCGGAGCGCTTGTTACAATGTATCTAGTCCTCTGTGAGCTCCACAGCCGGAGCGCTTGTTACAATGTATCTGGTCCTCCGTTCTCTGTGAGCTCCGCAGCCGGAGCGCTTGTTACAATGTATCTGGTCCTCTGTGAGCTCCACAGCCGGAGCGCTTGTTACAATGTATCTGGTCCTCCGTTCTCTGTGAGCTCCGCAGCCGGAGCGCTTGTTACAATGTATCTGGTCCTCTGTGAGCTCCACAGCCGGAGTGCTTGTTACAATGTATCTGGTCCTCTGTGAGCTCCACAGCCGGAGTGCTTGTTACAATGTATCTGGTCCTCCGTTCTCTGTGAGCTCCGCAGCCGGAGCGCTTGTTACAATGTATCTGGTCCTCTGTGAGCTCCACAGCCGGAGCGCTTGTTACAATGTATCTAGTCCTCTGTGAGCTCCACAGCCGGAGCTCTTGTTACAATGTATCCGGTCCTCCGTCCTCTGTGAGCTCCACAGCCGGAGCGCTTGTTACAATGTATCTAGTCCTCTGTGAGCTCCACAGCCGGAGTGCTTGTTACAATGTATCTGGTCCTCCGTTCTCTGTGAGCTCCGCAGCCGGAGCGCTTGTTACAATGTATCTGGTCCTCTGTGAGCTCCACAGCCGGAGCGCTTGTTACAATGTATCTAGTCCTCTGTGAGCTCCACAGCCGGAGCTCTTGTTACAATGTATCCGGTCCTCCGTCCTCTGTGAGCTCCGCAGCCGGAGCACTTGTTACAATGTATCCGGTCCTCCGTCCTCTGTGAGCTCCACAGCCGGAGCGCTTGTTACAATGTATCTGGTCCTCTGTGAGCTCCACAGCCGGAGCGCTTGTTACAATGTATCTAGTCCTCTGTGAGCTCCGCAGCCGGAGCGCTTGTTATAATGTATCTAGTCCTCTGTGAGCTCCACAGCCGGAGTGCTTGTTACAATGTATCTGGTCCTCCGTTCTCTGTGAGCTCCGCAGCCAGAGCGCTTGTTACAATGTATCTGGTCCTCTGTGAGCTCCACAGCCGGAGCGCTTGTTACAATGTATCTGGTCCTCCGTTCTCTGTGAGCTCCGCAGCCGGAGCACTTGTTACAATGTATCTGGTCCTCCGTTCTCTGTGAGCTCCACAGCCGGAGCGCTTGTTACAATGTATCCGGTCCTCCGTCCTCTGTGAGCTCCGCAGCCGGAGCGCTTGTTACAATATATCCGGTTTTCCGTCCTCTGTGAGCTCCACAGCCGGAGCGCTTGTTACAATGTATCTAGTCCTCTGTGAGCTCCGCAGCCGGAGCGCTTGTTACAATATATCCGGTTTTCCGTCCTCTGTGAGCTCCACAGCCGGAGCGCTTGTTACAATGTATCTAGTCCTCTGTGAGCTCCGCAGCCGGAGCGCTTGTTACAATGTATCTGGTCCTCTGTGAGATCCACAGCCGGAGCGCTTGTTACAATGTATCCGGTCCTCCGTCCTCTGTGAGCTCCGCAGCCGGAGCGCTTGTTACAATGTATCTGGTCCTCCGTCCTCTGTGAGCTCCGCAGCCAGAGCGCTTGTTACAATGTATCTGGTCCTCTGTGAGCTCCACAGCCGGAGCGCTTGTTACAATGTATCCGGTCCTCCGTCCTCTGTGAGCTCCGCAGCCGGAGCGCTTGTTACAATATATCCGGTTTTCCGTCCTCTGTGAGCTCCACAGCCGGAGCACTTGTTACAATATATCCGGTTTTCCGTCCTCTGTGAGCTCCACAGCCGGAGCGCTTGTTACAATATATCCGGTTTTCCGTCCTCTGTGAGCTCCACAGCCGGAGCGCTTGTTACAATGTATCTGGTCCTCTGTGTGCTCCGCAGCCCGTGACGTGGGTTGCAAGCTTGCTTGTCGGGCAGCATGGTTGGTCAGTGGTTAGCACTGCAGCCTTGCAGCGCTGGGGTCCTGGGTTCAAATCCCACCAAGGACAACATCTGTAAGGAGTTTGTATATTCTCCGGTTTCCTCCCACATTCCGAAGACATACTGATAGGGAATTTAGATTGTGAGCCCCATCGGGGACAGCGATGATAATGTGTGCAAACTGTAAAGCGCTGCGGAATATGTTAGCGCTATATAAAAAAATAAAGATTATTATATTTTGGCCATAATATCAACTAGTACCTCACATATTTTTGTATGTGTTTTTTGCACTTTATTTTTCAGGGTGCAGTTGGGCCCATTTTGCTCTGTAAACTGTGGTGTCTGTTCACATGGGATGCATTTTGGATAGCACTGGGCGGCCCGCCTGATCTAACAGTATGAGCATCACGAATAGGCTGTAAGCCAGATGCTCTGCATCGCCTGTGTGTGAACAGCGCCGTATACAGACTTTTTGTGCAATAATATGCCAAGGCTGTGAGTGCTTGTCTCATCGGCATTTTTGCACCTGTGGTAAATGGGTCCATTGCATCCTGCATTTGTTTGGCGGCCTGGGCAGGTAAGCATCTCTGCCTTTTTTTCTGCTGGTTTTACAGTATAACTCCCTAATGAAACCGCTGTATAATGACCTAACAATAAGGCTGCATCTTCCTGATATGACAGCGGTGGTCCGGCGGCATTTGCCCCCTGTATGCAGCGAGGTTTCCATTAGTCTGGTGATTTCTTGGTGACGGAGCGTCGCTCGATGCCAAGGAAACGTCTCCGCAGTTGTAGCGCCTGTGAGAAGTGTCAGGCCGGCGGCTGCTGAAGACCCCACTGATACTGCAGCAGTAGGGGCCCCTGGACAAGGACCCTCAGTCCTGCCAGGAGGAGATGAAAGCTACGTCCTGAATATGGGGAAGCTCGGGTGCACAGAGGTGCGTAAACGCGTGTAACCGCTACTCGGGTACCTCCAATATGGATCAAATTTACAAATAAAATCCCCCGTTTTGTGCCTGCAGCTCCACTGCAGGTCTATGTGTCTCCATGGTGATAGACAACAATCTGACGCAAACTACCGTTAATATATAGACCCGTCCCTCCCACAATCCTGCAGGCTGGGGTCCTGGGGACAAACGGGAAGATTTGGGGGATTTAATCGCTGCCTATAAAATTCCTGAACTTTCAGACTCCGCGGTCCCGACCTCCCAGTCCCTGTGGGAAACTGTGACCTGAAAACAAATTCCTGAGATTTTTTGACCTTTCGGCCATTTGCCTCTTCCAACAAGTAATAAAGAAGTTACATAGTGTCCCAGTGCAGGGACGGGGTGAGAAATGGGCGCAAATGCTGCTGTGCGCCTCCCCCCTGCTTTACACTGCCGCTCTGCTCCATTAGCACACACCGCTGATTTCACTTCCGTTATTTTCCCCCTGCGCTCACGCTGCCCCTCACTATGCCTCTGACATTTGCGGCTCGCCGCTCGAGCTTTGTAACAGTCGTTGTTGGCAAGGTCCGAGCTGCTTTCTGGTGGTCTCATAATTTCCCAGCAGTAAACTTTGAAATCATACACCCAAAGCTAGAAGAAGACGGATTTGTCTATTTCTCTTTCCTGCCGCCCAATTTCCCATTGTGAACTTCTGTTCTAGGCTGTGTTCTAGCAGCAAGGAGCAAATTCCACCCTGCGGGGTAGAAAACCTTCCCTAAAATGAATGATGGCAGAATGCTACATATATATATATATGAGAAAACATTCCCGGCTTGTCGCAGGGTCTCTCTGACTTTGAAGTTCTGTAAATTATAGAACATGCTGTTATCACATTCACATCACAATCTGCACATGTGGGAGACGACGCGGCTGAACGCGGTTTATAAAGAGGAAATGATCGTAAAATACCGATCGCAATTAGTAACAATGTGTCAAAGAATTAACACTAAACTCCTCAAAGACCCTGCTCATGGTAACTACCACCCTCTTGTGCTTAGGGAGCTGAGGGTAGGAGCAGTCAGATTCAAGATTGAGCCAGTCTATGTGATAAGAAACACATAAGTAAAAACTACATTCAAAGCCTCAAATATGACAAAGACTATGTTCATCTACAAGTTTTTTTTCTTCACTTGGTTCCTAAATGCAAAGTCAAGCAACTTGTTTTTAATAACCTTCATTAACAATGTTCTATGACTTTGTTAATACCATGTCTGTCTGTCTTTATCAAGCCTGTATTCTCTGGAAAAAGGTACAAATCTGTCAGAGCAGCGGCTCCTGGTTTTGAAAGTTCTCTCTGGGTTGTACACAGATATGCAGAGGAAAAGGGGAACATTATGTAAAGATTTAAGGAGAGCAGAGAAAACAAGCTATAGGCACAGACAAAAGCACATGGAGAGGAGATACATGATGCATTAGAGTGGTACTAATATATAACAGAAAGAAGAATTAGCAGCACCTGGAGTCTCCCCTTCAGCCTGTATTACTGGGAGACACAGATCTCACATCCAGCCTATATTACTGGGAGGAACACACACAGGCTCAGACTGGCCCACATGGTAACGGGAATCCCCCGGTGGGCCCCTGTGCAGATCTGGGCCCCCAACCCCACTGTATGGGCAGTAATTTGCACAATTCACTTGATTCACTCTCTGAAGAAAAAGCAGCATCTCATCAATCATTAACCAAACTACTCAGTTTATTATTATTATGTAGATATAGAGGAAAATTTGTGAAGGAGGGTAGTGTAATATTTGCATGTAAGTGAAAAGTGGGACCCTCAAAGTCGGTGTTACTGGTGGGCCCTTGGCACCCCAGTCCAACACTGGACACACAGATTTCACATCCAGCCTATATTACTTGGAGAGACTCACAGACCTCAAATCCAGCCTATATTACTGGGAGACACACAGACCTTACATCCAGCCTACATTACTGGGAGAGACACAGACCTCAACTCCAGCCTATATTACTGGGAGAGACACAGATCTCACATCCAGCCTATATTACTGGGAGAGAAACACATATCTCACATCCAGTCTATATTACTGGGAGAGACACACAGATCTCACATCCAGCCTATATTACTTGGAGAGACACACAGACCTTACATCCAACCTACATTACTGGGAGAGACACACAGACCTCACATCCAGCCTATATTACTGGGAGACACACAGACCTTACATCCAGCCTACATTACTGGGAGAGACACCGACCTCAAATCCAGCCTATATTACTGGGAGAGACACAGATCTCACATCCAGCCTATATTACTGACAGAAATACACAGAGCTCATTACCAGCCTGTATAGCTGGGAGAGACACTCCAAATGGACAAAAATCTGAACCATCAAATCAGGCTGCAAATTGCATATCAGAGGTTCTGAAAATGAAGGAAGGAAATGAGATTGCAAACTGAAGCTTGGTATCATTTTACTAACTAAAGGTATCCTCTAGAACAAGCTATAATCTTTTTTCTATTTCAAATGGATCCATTGCCTTTAATTTTATTATAGCATACATATTTTTGTAAGAATATACCATTAAAAATAATATTTATAAAAATAAAAAGATGCTTGATATAAAAAGATTCCATAACAAAAATAGCACATTTTATAGCATTTTATATATTGCATATATTTAGGCTTCTGGTGACTGCCACCCACGTGTGCTGGGGGAGCTGAGATTAGGAGCAACTAAATCACTGTTTATTGCTTGTAAATAGAGTCAGAGTCTAACTAAACTAATACCGGTGCGGACAGAGAGGTGAGGGACGCCCATAGCAACACTTGAATGGGACTGATTATAAATCAGGGAAGTGCGGCTCATGGATTCTGAGTCGTTAATCTTTATTAATCTGACGTAATTTATTACATATTTAACCAAAATGGAAAAAAAGTTATTTTCACTTCCATAAAACACTAAGACTTTAATCCAGGGCAGAGTGACTCGGGATTGTAGGAGCGCGATACTCAGAGCTCAGATCTCATCTCACCAGGAGTCACAGCTGGAAGGATTTTATAACACATATAAATACACGGCTATATAAACACATAGTATATATTATAAAGTCCATAAACCGCATAATAAAGCCCAGGCCGTACTTTTTTTTTATTATTCTAAAACCACCTAAAATTAATAATGAAGCAACTTTGCAAATAGCCTTGAATACAAATCTTCTCGCTTTGTGTTTCCAGCTGCTGTGCAGACACATGCAACGCCATAGTAACACAGTGCAAAAGACACTAATCAGTCTGCAGTACACAGACTACTAGGAGAGGTCTGGAATTAAGAGAAAACTAATATACGGGGAGGGATCAGCTCTGCAGGTGCAAAGTATAGGTGTAAGGGCAGAATGTAACAGGACAGAAAGAGGACTTAAAAATCCTCCAATATTAGAAAACAGCGAAAGAGCAAAACGGCTTACCCGTCCAGGCCTCCAGACAAGTGCACTATCGGGACGCAGTGGACCCAAATAATTAAGACGGCAACACAGGGGCAAGAATACCGATGAAACAACCGCATCCTCTTTCTGTGCTGTATCAGTGTTAGGATTTAGTGTTAGGGACCCGTAAACGTGGAGATCTTTGGCGCAGGTTACGGGCTCACATATTTTGGCCAAAATATCAGCTAACACTCCACATTTTTTAATGTCTTTTTTGCACTTTTTATTCAGGGTGCAGTTGGGCCCATTTGGTCTTGTAAACTGCGGCGTCTGTTCACATGGCATGCATTGTGATAGCGCTGGGCAGCCGGCCTGAGCTAATAGAAGGGTGTCACTACTAAGCTGGCCTGGATGCTGTGCATGGCCATAGTGTGAACAGCGCCGCATACAAGTGTTTTATTGTGCATTAACATACCAGGCAACCGCCCCCTCCATGTATTGGTAGGCTGTGAGCGGTTGTTTCATCAGTATTCTTGCACCTGTGTTGCCATCTTAATTATATGGGTCCACTGCATCCCGATAGTGCATTTGTCTGGAGGCCTGGACGGGTAAACCTTTCTGCTCTTTTGCTGTTTTCCAGAATGTAACAGGGCACAATGTGGCCGGGTATAAGAGGCAAGATGTGACATGATGAAGAAAACATCTACCCTTGAGAATGTAACAGGTGAGAATGAAAAAGCAATATATCAGGGTGAAGATACAATGTGGCAGGATAAAGATACATAGTAATTAAGGTTGAAGGAAGACTTTAAGTCCATCTAGTTCAACCCATATACAATATAGCAGAGTGAAGGATACAATGCAGCAGGGTGAGGGATACAATGCGGCAGGGTGAAGGATACAATGCGGCAGAGTGAGGGATACAATGCGGCAGGGTGAGGGATACAATGCGGCAGGGTGAGGGATACAATGCGGCAGGGTGAGGGATACAATGCGGCAGAGTGAAGGATACAATGCGGCAGGGTGAAGGATACAATGCGGCAGGGTGAAGGATACAATGCGGCAGGGTGAAGGATACAATGCGGCAGGGTGAAGGATACAATGCGGCAGGGTGAAGGATACAATGCGGCAGGGTGAAGGATACAATGCGGCAGGGTGAAGGATACAATGCGGCAGGGTGAAGGTACAATGCGGCAGGGTGAAGGATACAATGCGGCAGGGTGAAGGATACAATGCGGCAGGGTGAAGGATACAATGCGGCAGGGTGAAGATACAATGCAGCAGGATGAAGATACAATGCGGCGGGGTGATGATATAATGTAGAAGGGTGAAGATACAATGTAGCAGGGTGAAGATATAATATAGAAGGGTGAAGATACAATGTAGCAGGGTGAAGATACAATGCAGCGGGGTGATGATATAATGCAGCGGGGTGATGATACAATGTAGCAGGGTGAAGATACAATGCGGCGGGGTGAAGATACAATGCGGCGGGGTGAAGATACAATGCGGCGGGGTGAAGATACAATGTAGAAGGGTGAAGATACAATGTAGAAGGGTGAAGATACAATGCAGCAGGGTGAAGATACAATGCAGCAGGGTGAAGATACAATGTAGCGGGGTGAAGATACAATGCAGAAGGGTGAAGATACAATTCAGCGGGGTGAAGATACAATGTAGAAGGGTGAAGATACAATGCAGCGGGGTGATGATACAATGTAGAAGGGTGAAGATACAATGCAGCGGGGTGATGATATAATGTAGAAGGGTGAAGATACAATGCAGCGGGGTGATGATACAATGTAGAAGGGTGAAGATACAATGCAGCGGGGTGATGATACAATGTAGAAGGGTGAAGATACAATGCAGCGGGGTGAAGATACAATGTAGAAGGGTGAAGATACAATGCAGCAGGGTGAAGATACAATGTAGAAGGGTGAAGATACAATGCAGCGGGGTGAAGATACAATGTAGAAGGGTGAAGATACAATGCAGCGGGGTGATGATATAATGTAGAAGGGTGAAGATACAATGTAGCGGGGTGAAGATACAATGCAGCAGGGTGAAGATACAATGTAGAAGGGTGAAGATACAATGCAGCAGGGTGAAGATACAATGCAGCAGGGTGAAGATACAATGCAGCAGGGTGAAGATACAATGCAGCAGGGTGAAGATACAATGCAGCAGGGTGAAGATACAATGCAGCGGGGTGAAGATACAATGTAGCAGGGTGAAGATACAATGTAGCAGGGTGAAGATACAATGTAGAAGGGTGAAGATACAATGTAGAAGGGTGAAGATACAATGTAGCAGGGTGAAGATACTATGCAGCAGGGTGAAGATACAATGCAGCGGGGTGATGATATAATGTAGAAGGGTGAAGATACAATGCAGCGGGGTGATATAATATAGAAGGGTGAAGATACAATGTAGCAGGGTGAAGATACAATGCAGCGGGGTGATATAATGTAGCAGGGTGAAGATACAATGTAGCAGGGTGAAGATACAATGTAGAAGGGTGAAGATACAATGTAGAAGGGTGATGATATAATGTAGCAGGGTGAAGATACAATGTAGCAGGGTGAAGATACAATGTAGCAGGGTGAAGATACAATGTAGAAGGGTGAAGATACAATGCAGCAGGGTGAAGATACAATGCAGCGGGGTGATGATATAATGTAGCAGGGTGAAGATACAATGTAGCAGGGTGAAGATACAATGTAGCAGGGTGAAGATACAATGTAGCAGGGTGAAGATACAATGTAGCAGGGTGAAGATATAATATAGAAGGGTGAAGATACAATGTAGCAGGGTGAAGATACAATGCAGCGGGGTGATGATATAATGTAGCAGGGTGAAGATACTATGCAGCAGGGTGAAGATACAATGCAGCGGGGTGATGATATAATGTAGAAGGGTGAAGATACAATGCAGCGGGGTGATGATATAATGCAGCAGGGTGAAGATACAGTGTAGCAGGGTGAAGATACAATGTAGCAGGGTGAAGATATAATATAGCAGGGTGAAGATACAATGTAGCAGGGTGAAGATACAATATAGAAGGGTGAAGATACAATATAGAAGGGTGAAGATACAATGTGGCCGGGTGAATGGACAATGACAGATGCCATGTAAAGCAGGAGAAGAGAAGAATAAATGCACATGGCTGGAGGTCCTAGTGTTGGGTGCAGGGGTGCGTTCACATGGTGCACCCTGAGAATAAACTGTTACTGGCCACACAATGTAAGAGCAGAATATCATCAGGGACACTGCTGCTTTCTCATGGCGTTCCAGGGGTGCGTCCGGTGCCCCTGCTACTCTCCATGTTGTGCAGTCGCTCGGATTTGGGGAGTTTATTAACACTGATCTTATCCTGCCTCATTGGACGTTTGCACCATTTGTTCCTAGTTTAAAAGTCAAGCGACTGGTCATAAAGCGTAATATTTCCTGGGAGTAACCGAAATGGGCTGTAAATCTGAGCACAGGCCGCGCCTGGGAGCGACAACACAATGATCTGGATTTATACAAAAGACTGAACCAAGGACTTGTAAATGCACCAAGAATGATGCAGAATATACAGTGGGAGATGGGGGAGTGATGTGGCTGTGCCCACTAATATGTAATCATGTCATTTATATAGCGCCGGCATACTCCATAGTGATGTACAATCACAGCATCGGGAAACATGCAAAATAAGAGGTCAGATATCCCAGACTGCATCATGTATCTCGCATGTACAACGCTCCGGACGCTCACTGCGCTATTGAATCTTTGAGATCTGCTCCATTGTAAGAGATCTGAAGCCCCTGCAACAAATCAACCTGTAAGCGGGCTCCCCGACACAAAGGAAACGGGGTCACCATTCCAAGACGTGGGTCTCAGGATAAGGAAACCATTGTACAGGATGAGATGGGGCTGCACAGTACCCATCAGGCCGCGGGCGGCGCGGGCACCAGAGGAAGCCGCGTCCAGACAGAAGAATCAGTGCGATAAGTGGAAGAGGAAGTGGAAGCTCGAGGAGGGCGAGAAGTCTGATTGTGGCTTCCTGCAGGGGCCACCGACTCCGCGGGACCCCCTGCCCCCTCATCTATGAATTATCCCATGTGAAGGTGTCACCGCGGCCAAGAGGATCCATCCTCCAGACAGGAAGAAAGAGAAATCTCCGGGAAATGGGAAATTACGTCTCTTAAGAAAACAGCACAAGCGGCGGCCGGCGACGAGGCCACGTCTGATGCCACAGGGCGCACAATTGCACTATAGGGGCCTGCTCCTGCAAAGTGGCAACCAATATGGCGGCCAATGTAGGAAAATAGGCTGAAGAGGGTGAAAATAGGAGAAAAGTGCAAATAATAGCATACCCCTAATACACACCAGGGTGGTCTGTGCCCGCCGCGCCAGGGAGGGAATCAGGCTGCTGGAAATGGCGCCCCCCAAGGGCAGAAGGCAGGTGTTCCTAGAACTGGAAACGGCGCTCCCTGAGGACAGAAGGCAGGTGTTCCTAGAAATGGAAACGGCGCTCCCTGAGGGCAGAAGGCAGGTGTTCCTAGAAATGGAAACGGCGCTCCCTGAGGGCAGAAGGCAAGTGTTCCTAGAAATGGAAACGGCGCTCCCTGAGGGCAGAAGGCAGGTGTTCCTAGAAATGGAAACGGCGCTCCCTGAGGGCAGAAGGCAAGTGTCCTAGAACTGGAAACGGCGCCTCCTGAGGGCAGAAGGCAAGTGTTCCTAGAACTGGAAACGGCTCTCCCTGAGGACAGAAGGCAGGTGTTCCTAGAACTGGAAACGGCGCTCCCTGAGGGCAGAAGGCAGGTGTTCCTAGAACTGGAAACGGCGCTCCCTGAGGGCAGAAGGCAAGTGTTCCTAGAAATGGAAACGGCGCCCCCCAAGGGCAGAAGGCAGGTGTTCCTAGAACTGGAAACGGCGCTCCCTGAGGGCAGAAGGCAAGTGTTCCTAGAACTGGAAACGGCGCTCCCTGAGGGCAGAAGGCAAGTGTTCCTAGAAATGGAAACGGCGCCCCCCAAGGGCAGAAGGCAGGTGTTCCTAGAACTGGAAACGGCGCTCCCTGAGGGCAGAAGGCAAGTGTTCCTAGAACTGGAAACGGCGCTCCCTGAGGACAGAAGGCAGGTGTTCCTAGAAATGGAAACAGCGCTCCCTGAGGGCAGAAGGCAAGTGTTCCTAGAACTGGAAACGGCGCTCCCTGAGGGCAGAAGGCAGGTGTTCCTAGAAATGGAAACGGCGCTCCCTGAGGGCAGAAGGCAAGTGTTCCTAGAACTGGAAACGGCGCCTCCTGAGGGCAGAAGGCAAGTGTTCCTAGAACTGGAAACGGCGCCTCCTGAGGGCAGAAGGCAAGTGTTCCTAGAACTGGAAATGGCGCCCCCTGAGGGCAGAAGGCAAGTGTTCCTAGAAGTAGAACATCAGGAATTGCCCTTTAGTTAATTTCATTCTCACCCATATATCATTAACCCCTTACTGCTCCGCACCTGACATAAGACCCCGGGGAAATTGCGCAATCGTCTTATCACGGGTCAGCACCTACAATTAACACCGGATTGACAGGATTAACACCGTGCTCGCTGGGATGGAAAATAATGGGAATTTCCAAAGAAGATAAGAAAACATCAAAGAAAGCGATGACTCTCCATCAGACGACAAAGCGCAGCGCCGTGATGGGGGCCGCAAGCAACGTCCTGAAATAAAGGTTCACATTGGAGCAGATTCCCAAGGAAGGTATAGAGCGAGTATTGTGTGAGCCTCCGCACCGGCCCATCTGCTGCCTGACCCACAGCGGGCTCACACCGGCGGCCGCAGCGGATGGGGGGCCCCATATGGTTGTGATTAGGTCCTCTGGCCATCGCAGCTTCCAGGGGGATATTTATTATTGCGGCTGCAGTAACCGGTGATGGAAAGATAAAGGGAGAGGAGGCCGGAGGCGAAGAAGATGCTTCTCATAGGTGCACAGAGCAGTCGGGGGGCACTGACCTCGGGCCCCGGGGGCCACATCCCAGCAGCCATTGCACCCCGGCTATGGGATTTTCCAGCTCCATGATAAAGCTTCATGCGTCTCACTAAATTATGGCTGTCAATGAATAAAAACATTCTGGTTTACACTGTGAGCCTCGCGGGCAGGGTCCGCTCTCCTTCTGTACCTGTGTGTGCCTTGTATTGCTCATGTTTATTGTACTTGTCTATATTTGCCCCTTTGACATGTAAAGCGCCACGGAATAAATGGCGCTATAAAGATGAACAGTAATAATAGTTACAGGCTGCAGCCAGTGCCTCCCAACCCCCCCTATTGGCTACAATGCATCGCTCTGCAGCTGGTCACCAGGTATTAAAGGACTCTGTCCCCAGGTCCTTCCTGCCCTGAGTGCAGCATGATGTAGGAGCAGAGACCCTGAGTCCAACAATATGTCACTTACTGGGCTGCTTGTAGCTTTGATAAAATAATTGTTTTCTCTGTTGCAGATGTAACAGTTCTAAGAATGCTGGACCTAATCCACACCACTGATTGACAGACCTGTGTACACTCTGCATAGGCAGAAAACTGCTCCTGAATATGGAGGACTACATGGCAGCAGGTTTACTAGTCCTCTACTGACAATCTCCTGCTGATAAAACTGCAGCAAGAAGCCCAACAAAAGGCTGCTGACAGACTGCCTTTAACATAGACTAGCAGAATAGTGAGTGCAGCTCTGGAGTATCCTACAGGAAGAGGCGGAGTCTGCTTGTCATGTGCTCTGAGTGTGTGCTGACTGGACAGAGCTCCTGAGAAGGGAGGTAAAGTTTTCCATCCAGGACTTTTTGTCTGCCCCCTTGCCAGGTAAGAAGGCTCATTTTGGGACTGGCCTCCAAGGCTGGGCCCCCGACTCTCACCTCCCGATCCAAACCGGCGCGGGCGGGGGGTGGGAGGACTCCCAATCCTGCTAGGGTCATGAGGCCATGGCCACGGCGGCTCGTTCCCCTGGAGGCAGGCCAAGTATGAGCAGGGGTGCTGCAGCGGTGCCCCTTAATTGGTGCACCAAGGTGGTTAAAGAATCCACCGTGGGCTATGGCTCCCGCATCCATGCGCACCTCTGCGAGTTTTGGGGACGCTTCAAGGAAGCTAAGATCCCTCTGGGGGGAGTTGAGGGTAGTTAAGGAGAGGTCGGACAGGGCCTCTGGCAATAAGAAGGCCGAGATATCCACCGCGGTCAGGAAGATGAAAAATTCCATATAAGGCCTGGAAAGATGTGAAATCCTGGTTGGAGAACAATGACCGGTTCAGAGCCATGACCGGTGGGGCTCCGGAGGGGCCACGGAGCTCCGGCAGTGGAGAAACAGCAAAACCTGGAAATACCCAAAAAGTGAGGCAAAATTATATTGATCCCAGTGTGCATGTAAGTGAGAGTGGGGTGAGTGGGGTGACTGATGGAGTGGATGAGGAGGGTGTGGTTAATGGAAGTGTCTGTGGTTGAGGATGCAAGTGGCAGTGAGTCTAAGGTGGCAAGTGTGAGTGCGGTGTCTGAACGTAGAGGAGGAGGGGGCCTGTCCATCTGCCCCCCGGCCACCGGTCCTCAGAGTTATTCTGGGGTGGTGGCTGGAGCCACGGGTCAGCGGGTTTCCTCACCTCTGGACCTCAGGGATAGTGCCTTGCGGCGCCGTTTCCTGGAGGCCCTCAAAAAGGGAGAACGGACGATCGAAGTAGAAGGTAGAGAGGTGGACTTGGCCTTTTGGCTGGATAGGTACAGCCTGGCTACCTTCCAAGATAAAAGGGAGGGGGAGACGGTTTGGTCCCTCCCGACAGCCGGGCAGGGGGTGGCCAGGCGGAATGTGGTCCGTCTTCGGTGGAGGGTCAGTGACGCGTGCCAGCCAAGGGCGAGGGTTGTGGAGCTCCTTCTGAAGATGGACTTCAGGGCGACGGACATCTTTGCCCTGATTCATCCATTTGGCACCTCCTTCTTCGATGTCAGTTTTGTTCGGCCAGAGGGCTTAGAGCTTTTCTGGTCGAATTTTGAACTGGCAAAGGGGGAGCCCGGCTGGCGAGACTTTGCCGTACAGGCGGTGTCTTGCCAAAATAGTGTAAAGAGGGTAACCGTTCTGACAAGTAACGAGTCACTCTCTGGGGTCGACATCATGACGTGGCTTTCCCGTTATGGGGAAGTCACGGACGCCCTAAGAAAAATAAGGACGAGTTTGGCATTTGGTCAGGGGGCTGGACCTTCATGGTAAAGTTGAAGGCTTCAGGAGGTACGATCACTCACATCCCCTCCTCAGCATTTCTGGGGAGGGACAGAATCCAGATCTTCTACCAGGGGCAACCGAAGGTCTGCCACAGGTGCGGGGATCCCTGCCACTTCAGTGCAGGCTGCAAGGTGCAGAAGTGTGCCTTGTGTGGCGGGGTAGGCCTCTTGCCTTGGCCTGTGGTGACATTAGGTGTCAGCTGTGTGGTGACCTAGGTCACCCGTATAGCTGCTGCCCCCCGTTCCTTTTCCAGCACCATCTCTTGCCCGGCAGGGGGGAGCCAAGGGGGGGACCCCGGTGGTGCAGCTTCTGCTGGGGCTGAGGGTGGAGGCGTGATGGGAACTGAGGGGTCAGTGAGGAAAGGCGAGGATAGTACATCTGCCCACCAGTAGCAACAGGTGAGGCGCCGTAAGGACAGGGGGCAGGATAAGCCTCAGGTAACTGGGGTGATGACTGCCCCCACCCTGGAGGTGGCAGCCAAAGCCTCTGAGGCCCTGGGGGAGAAGGCGGTGAGCGAGGAGATCCGGAGGATGGAGAGGGAGGAGTTGGCTGCTTCTGATAACTCTTCCCAGTATGAAAGTCTGGATGAAGAGGTGGTGGAGCAGCCTAAAAAAATGGGTGACAATCGTACCGGTAAGAGTCGGAGGAAGAGGAAGAACAAGGCAAAAAAATCTAAGGCCCACCCCCTGACTGCTAGGGTGCCTACAGAAGGGCTCACTGGCTCCCCTCTGATCCCCCTTCTCCAATCGGTTCCAAGCCCTCGATGACTTTGCTGTGTCAGGGGTGAGGGACCAGATGCAACATCTGGGGTGCCTTCAGGGAGTGGCGAGGTCCATCCGGGGGATTCACACTCCTCGGGGGGACTACCTCGGGGTCCAGGGGCGAGGAAACTAGTTCTGGGAAGGAGGTGTCCAGTGCTGTAAATTAGGATATGGACACCTCGGTGTCTTTAAAGAGGAGGGGTGAGTTGGGTTCCTCCTTAGAGGGGGAAAGGAAATCGGGGGGTACGGTTAAAAAAACAGGCCATCTAACTCAGTCACCCATGATGGCGGAACCTACCACGTTGACTCTGGCGTCGATTAATGTCGCCAGCATAAAGTCGGATACGGCTAGATTTACGGCCTTTGATTTTTTCACCCGGGTGGAGGCTGATATTTTATTTTAGCAGGAGACCAGACTAACAGACCTGGGGTCCATCCACAAAGCAAAGAGGGAGTGGATGAGTGGGCCCTCATACTGGTCTCTTGCGGCCGGGCCGTATAGCGGGGTAGTGGTCCTTTTTAAGACCGCGGAGGTGGAATGCACACGGGTGATCGAGGTAGAAATGCTGAGCTGTTTGGTCCTTGACGTCTTCATTAAGGGACAGGAGCTTCGGCTCATCAATATCTATGGCTCGCAATCTAAGTGGGACCGTAAATGTCTCTTCCTGAGGATCAAGGCCTATCCCTGAGCCGGGGGATGACCCCTCTCTTCATGTTTTGGCAGAAGCAATCAGGGAAGAGGAAGTGAGACAGGCGATTGATGGACTCCGACCCAAAAAGTCACCCGGTCCGGATGGCTTAACATCCGAGTTCTATAAGACTTTTAGGGACTCTTTGGTCCCCCTCTTGACTGAGGTGTTTAATGAGTGCATCTCCTCAGACATTCTGCCCAGTTCAATGAGGAAGTCAGCCCTGATTATCCTGTCAAAGGGTAAAGACTCGTCCTGAATTGAGAATTGGCGTCCCGTAGCGCTTCTCAATACGGACCGAAAGGTTCTGGCAAAGGTGCTTTTTAATCGGTTGGTGAACTTTGCGCCCCAGCTCCTTTCGGGGGCCCAGCATTGCTCTGTTCCAGGCTGTAGCACATTTAGTGCTGTGCTCGGTGTCCGAGAGGCAGTGGAGCAGGGCAGTTCAGGTCACTGGAAGGGGTACTTGCTGTACTTAGACCAGGCAAAGGGCTTTGACCGGGTTAACCATGATTACCTCTGGTCCATCCTTCTGAGGTATGGTCTGCCTGGGAGGTTTGTTGATTGGTTGAGAGTTTTATACAATGGGGCAGAGACTTTTCCGCTTGTGAACGGTTGGGTCGGACACCCTTTTGAGGTGAGGTCTGGTGTCCGCCAGGGCTGTCCTCTGAGCCCACTGTTATACGTGTTCACGATTGACCCCCTTTTAAGGAGGGTGGAGCGCGGACCGTTGGTGGGAGTTTGGGATGGACCAGGCGGAGCCAGAGGCCGCCTTGAGGGTAGTGGCGTACGCTGACGACGTTTCCCTTTTTGTATCCTCGAGAGAGGAGGCGGATTGGGTGATGTCTGAGGTTGAATGCTACTCGGTGGCATCCGGGTCCATGATCAACCGGGACAAGTGTGAGAGTCTCTGGCTGGGAGGGGGAGATCCAAGTTTTGATCTCCCGGGCACCCTTCCAGGGCCTCAGGCCACCGCAAAAATATTAGGCATCAGTTTTGGCCCGGGGGACTATCCCCAGCAAAACTGAGAGGGCAGACTTAAGATTGCCGCCTAGAAGGTGGATCAGTGGAAGGGTTGGTCTTTGACCCTAAGGGAAAGGGTTCGTCTTGCCAAGGGCTATTTGCTTCCTTTGTTAATATATCTGGGCAGCATCTGCATCTTGCCAGATCCTCTTTGGACACGGGTCTACAGCCTGTTTTTCCAATTATTATGGAGAAATAGGCTGAACCTAATCAAGATGGAGGTCACGTACTGCAAGAGGAGACTAGGAGGGTTGGGTATGGTCAACCCAGTGGTGTTTCTAGTAAACACCTTTCTTAAGGCAAACATCGCCAACCTCTGGTTAGAGAGGGCTCCTCCGTGGGTATTCTCCTGTAGAGGGTGGTTTCGGCCTTTCTTCCAGGAATGGGAGACAGGAGGGCAGGTGAAGGACCTTCGAACGCCTCATGGGTGTCACGGCCGCCGCTGATACTCACCTGCAGGGTCCGGTGCGCACCTCCCGGCGCGCACCCGCTCCCCGGCGCGTCCCCGCTGCTGACCTCCGGCCTCCCCGACGTCGCTCCCACGCTCCTCTGGCCAGGGCTCTGACGGCGTCATGTGACGCGGTGGCTCCGCCCCCAACATGGCGGCGCCCATCGCCTATTTCTGGCAAGCGTCTCCCCAGGTAAGACGCCTGTGTATCGTTCCCGGGCTGCTGTCCTTTTGGCCAGCGCTTTGCTACGCTCTCAGGCCCTGCTACTCTTCACCTCCTAGCCCCGCTCAGTTAGGTTTCTTTTGCTGTTCTCTCTCTGGGTTCGGCCCTCTGGCTGTTCCGTTTCCCTGCCTCCTTCCCGGTGTGCTTGCGCCCCTGTGTACTCTTTGTCCGTGCCCTCTCTTACCCGCTCTCTCTCTTGCAGCCTCCAGCCACTACCTGCTTCGAACCCTCCAAGTCTCTGTGTCCTTCTGGCTCCTACCACTGACCTCCCGTGCCGCTGCTCCGCTGACTCTCCACCCTAGTTCCTCTGGTGCTCACCCAGTCGTCCCTTTGGCTCCGGCTTTCACGGTTCCATCCCTTGTGGGCCTGCCCCTAACACTCCCTGTATAGGGGGTGGCTCCACCTGGTCCAGCTCGTCCGCAGGGGCTCTGGGGCCGTGACCCAGAGGGTCCACTCCGTGTTGCTCGCCTTGTTTTTTGCCATCTGAAACACACTCCGTAACAATGGGCATCTTCCGGCTTATGTTACCCCGGTTCTGAAGGTGATCCATCGGTGGGGTCTGGGAGTGTTGGAGATCAGGACCCTGTCGAGAAGGTTTCTTGACAATAAGGTCCTGTTGACCCACTTTCAGAAGCCCCTGGCGCTCAGGGATTGCCCAAGCCGGGATCTCGAGGTGGGGCTCGGGTTATTGAACTCTAAGCGGATCCCCTTGAAGTTTTGGGACTTGGCTTGGCGCTGCTTCCATGGGAAGCTGTATGTGAGGGACAACCTGAAGTGCAGGAGCTCTGATGACCGGGATTGTCCCCGTGAGGAGTGTGGCAGTATGCTTGAAAGCATGGAGCACTTCCTCTTTCGGTGTCCCTTTAATACAGAGGTCTACAACGGGGCGGGTGCTTCCTTTGGCTGGCCCAGGCTGGCAGGCCTTTCCTATGCGGAGTGGGCCTATGGGGCATTCAGGTCCCTTGGTGGCCGAGATCGGGGCACTGTTTTCTTAGTTAGTTTAGTAACTAGGTTCTACACGTGTAATGCACGGTGTCTAGTGTCTACTCAGCGGAAAGTCCTCCCCAGGGAAGAGGTGATTAGGAACATCCTGGGTGACCTCGCTGGAGTTTGATAGGCTGGGTGCAGGGAGGGCCTCTCTTCTATGGAGGGGTTTCTCTTTTAATGTGCCCTACGGAGAGTTAGGTTCTGTGTGCCTGTGATAGGGTTGAGTTAGTCTTTTTTATCCTTTTATCTTTATTTTGTAGGGTCAGATAGATGTGTAGGGACAGTCTTTAGGGACAGGTAGTTAGTTTTAGGTTGGTAGTGAGGGTCAGTGAGGGACAGGTAGGGGCAGGTAGGGAGAGGTTGGTAGGGCTATAGGGACTGGATTTTCTCTTTTGTGGTGTTAGGGAGGGTCAGGGTGATGTGCGGTAGGTTAGGGTGAGAGCCTCTATGGTCTCCAGTTCCTGGTGGTGGGCTGTAACCCTCACTTATAGATTTTTGTTTTGTAATTGGTATCCCGGGTATAGGGCTTGCAAGAGTTGAACTTGGGCCTGTTCCTTGGTCATGGTTAAGGTGTGTATTGGTTATTATTATTGATAAGTATGTTAGTATTAATATATGTTATTATAAGGTTGTATATATATGTTGTGTTGTGTACTATGTTGCGTGTAGGGGGATTCAGTTTAGGTGGGGTGGGGGGTTTCTTGGGGGGAGGGGGGATGGGTTTTGGAGAATGGACATCCGGCGGGATGCCAAAAAGATGGAGAAAAAAGGCCATAAACTTTTATGGACCTTGCTGCGTGAGAAAGGCCACAAACTTTCGTGGGACCTTTGGGGGAATGGTGGTGGTTTAGTTTAGGAGAGGGAAAAAAAAAAAAAATATATATATATATATATATATATATATATATATATATATATATATATATATATATATATATATATATTTATATGTATATATGTACAGTGGGGCAAAAAAGTATTTAGTCAGTCAGCAATAGTGCAAGTTCCACCACTTAAAAAGATGAGAGGCGTCTGTAATTTACATCATAGGTAGACCTCAACTATGGGAGACAAACTGAGAAAAAAAAATCCAGAAAATCACATTGTCTGTTTTTTTTTTCATTTTATTCGCATATTATGGTGGAAAATAAGTATTTGGTCAGAAACAAAATTTCATCTCAATACTTTGTGATATATCCTTTGTTGGCAATGACAGAGGTCAAACGTTTTCTGTAAGTCTTCACAAGGTTGCCACACACTGTTGTTGGTATGTTGGCCCATTCCTCCATGCAGATCTCCTCTAGAGCAGTTATGTTTTTGGCTTTTCGCTTGGCAACACGGACTTTCAACTCCCTCCAAAGGTTTTCTATAGAGTTGAGCTCTGGAGACTGGCTAGGCCACTCCAGGACCTGGAAATGCTTCTTACGAAGCCACTCCTTCGTTGCCCTGGCGGTGTGCTTTGGATCATTGTCATGTTGAAAGACCCAGCCACGTTTCATCTTCAATGCCCTTGCTGATGGAAGGAGGTTTGCACTCAAAATCTCACGATACATGGCCCCATTCATTCTTTCATGTACCCGGATCAGTCGTCCTGGCCCCTTTGCAGAGAAACAGCCCCAAAGCATGATGTTTCCACCACCATGCTTTACAGTAGGTATGGTGTTTGATGGATGCAACTCAGTATTCTTTTTCCTCCAAACACGACAAGTTGTGTTTCTACCAAACAGTTCCAGTTTGGTTTCATCAGACCATAGGACATTCTCCCAAAACTCCTCTGGATCATCCAAATGCTCTCTAGCAAACTTCAGACGGGCCCGGACATGTACAGGCTTAAGCAGTGGGACACGTCTGGCACTGCAGGATCTGAGTCCATGGTGGCGTAGTGTGTTACTTATGGTAGGCCTTGTTACATTGGTCCCAGCTCTCTGCAGTTCATTCACTAGGTCCCCCCGCGTGGTTCTGGGATTTTTGCTCACCGTTCTTGTGATCATTCTGACCCCACGGGGTGTGATTTTGCGTGGAGCACCAGATCGAGGGAGATTATCAGTGGTCTTGTATGTCTTCCATTTTCTAATTATTGCTCCCACAGTTGATTTCTTCACTCCAAGCTGGTTGGCTATTGCAGATTCAGTCTTCCCAGCCTGGTGCAGGGCTACAATTTTGTTTCTGGTGTCCTTTGACAGCTCTTTGGTCTTCACCATAGTGGAGTTTGGAGTCAGACTGTTTGAGGGTGTGCACAGGTGTCTTTTTATACTGATAACAAGTTTAAACAGGTGCCATTACTACAGGTAATGAGTGGAGGAAAGAGGAGACTCTTAAAGAAGAAGTTACAGGTCTGTGAGAGCCAGAAATCTTGATTGCTTGTTTCTGACCAAATACTTATTTTCCACCATAATATGCAAATAAAATGAAACAAAACAGACAATGTGATTTTCTGGATTTTTTTTTCTCAGTTTGTCTCCCATAGTTGAGGTCTACCTATGATGTAAATTACAGACGCCTCTCATCTTTTTAAGTGGTGGAACTTGCACTATTGCTGACTGACTAAATACTTTTTTGCCCCACTGTATATATATAAAAAAAAATAGTAAAAATATGTATATATATATGTATTATATAAGGATATATAATTAAGTTGGCCAGGCGACCTATTTACTTTTTAGGGCAGTTGGCCAAGTTTTGTGTTTTCTAGGGGTGAATGCGTGGGTATGTGTATGAGGGGAAAAAAGGTACATAGGACGGGAAAAAAGGATATAGATTGAGGTCTCTTCCCTTGCTGGGGGTAATAATGAAATTACTTTTTCTGCTGGACATTGGACATTTGGGGTTATGAATAATGTTTTTTATTGAGTTTGTCTGTAAGTTTTGTTTTGTATTTTTATAATAAAAGAGATACAGGATGTAACTCAGGATCAGTAATGTAATGTACACAGTGACTGCACCAGCAGAATAATGAGTGCAGCTCTGGGGTATAATACAGGATGTAACTCAGGATCAGTAATGTAATGTATGTACACAGTGATTGCACCAGCAGAATAGTGAGTGCAGCTCTGGGGTATAATACAGAATGTAACTCAGGATCAGTAATGTATGTACACAGTGACTGCACCAGCAGAATAGTGAGTGCAGCTCTGGGGTATAATACAGGAGGTAACTCAGGATCAGTAATGTAATGTATGTGCACAGTGACTGCACCAGCAGAATAGTGAGTGCAGCTCTGGGGTATAATACAGGATGTAACTCAGGATCAGTAATGTAATGTATGTACACAGTGACTGCACCAGCAGAATAGTGAGTGCAGCTCTGGGGTATAATACAGGATGTAACTCAGGATCAGTAATGTAATGTATGTACACAGTGACTGCACCAGCAGAATAGTGAGTGCAGCTCTGGAGTACATTACAGGATGTAACTCAGGATCAGTAATGCATGTACACAGTGACTGCACCAGCAGAATAGTGAGTGCAGCTCTGGGGTATAATACAGGATGTAACTCAGGATCAGTAATGTAATGTATGTACACAGTGACTGCACCAGCAGAATAGTGAGTGCAGCTCTGGGGTATAATACAGGATGTAACTCAGGATCAGTAATGTAATGTATGTACACAGTGACTGCACCAGCAGAATAGTGAGTGCAGCTCTGGAGTACATTACAGGATGTAACTCAGGATCAGTAATGTATGTACACAGTGACTGCACCAGCAGAATAGTGAGTGCAGCTCTGGGGTATAATACAGGAGGTAACTCAGGATCAGTAATGTAATGTATGTGCACAGTGACTGCACCAGCAGAATAGTGAGTGCAGCTCTGGGGTATAATACAGGATGTAACTCAGGATCAGTAATGTAATGTATGTGCACAGTGACTGCACCAGCAGAATAGTGAGTGCAGCTCTGGGGTATAATACAGGATGTAACTCAGGATCAGTAATGTAATGTATGTGCACAGTGACTGCACCAGCAGAATAGTGAGTGCAGCTCTGGGGTATAATACAGGATGTAACTCAGGATCAGTAATGTAATGTATGTGCACAGTGACTGCACCAGCAGAATAGTGAGTGCAGCTCTGGGGTATAATACAGGATGTAACTCAGGATCAGTAATGTAATGTATGTACACAGTGACTGCACCAGCAGAATAGTGAGTGCAGCTCTGGAGTATAATACAGGATGTAACTCAGGATCAGTAATGTAATGTATGTACACAGTGACTGCACCAGCAGAATAGTGAGTGCAGCTTTGGAGTATAATACAGGAGGTAACTCAGGATCAGTAATGTAATGTATGTACACAGCGACTGCACCAGCAGAATAGTGAGTGCAGCTCTGGGGTATAATACAGGAGGTAACTCAGGATCAGTAATGTATGTACATAGTGACTGCACCAGCAGAATAGTGAGTGCAGCTCTGGGGTATAATACAGGAGGTAACTCAGGATCAGTAATGTATGTACACAGTGACTGCACCAGCAGAATAGTGAGTGCAGCTCTGGTGTATAATACAGGATGTAACTCAGGATCAGTAATGTGATGTATGTACACAGTGACTGCACCAGCAGAATAGTGAGTGCAGCTCTGGGGTATAATACAGGATGTAACTCAGGATCAGTAATGTAATGTACAGTCATATGTGAAAGTTTGGGCACCCCTATTAATGTTAACCTTTTTTCTTTATAACAATTTTGGTTTTTGCAACAGCTATTTCAGTTTCATATATCTAATAACTGATGGACTCAGTTATATTTCTGGATTCAAATGAGGTTTATTGTACTAACAGAAAATGTGCAATCTGCATTTAAACAAAATTTGTCCGGTGCAAAAGTATGGGCACCTCAACATAAAAGTGACATTAATATTTTGTAGATCCTCCTTTTGCAAAAATAACAGCCTCTAGTCACTTCCTGTAGCTATTAATGAGTTCCTGGATCCTGGATGAAGGTATTTGTGACCATTCCTGTTTACAAAACAATTTCAGTTCAGTTAAGTTTGTTGGTTGCTGAGCATGGACAGCCCGCTTCAAATCATCCCACAGATGTTCAATAATATTCAGGTCTGGGGACTGGGATGGCCATTCCAGAACATTGTAATTGTTCCTCTGCATGAATGCCTGAGTAGATTTGGAGCGGTGTTTTGGATCATTGTCTTGCTGAAATATCCATCCCCTGCGTAACTTCAACTTTGTCACTGATTCTTGCACATTATTGTCAAGAATCTGCTGATACTGAATTGAATCCATGCGACCCTCAACTTTAACAAGATTCCGGGTGCCGGCATTGGCCACACAGCCCCAAAGCATGCTGGAACCTCCACCAAATTTTACTGTGGGTAGCTAGTGTTTTTCTTGGAATGCTGTGTTTTTTAGCCTCCATGCATAACGCCTTTTTGTATGACCAAACAACTCAATCTTTGTTTCATCAGTCCACAGGACCTTCTTCCAAAATGTAACTGGCTTGTCCAAATGTGCTTTTGCATACCTCAGGCGACTCGGTTTGTGGCGTGCTTGCAGAAACGGCTTCTTTCGCATCACTCTCCCATACAGCTTCTCCTTGTGCAAAGTGCGCTGTATTGTTGACCGATGCACAGTGACACCATCTGCAGCGAGATGATGCTGCAGGTCTTTGGAGGTGGTCTGTGGATTGTCCTTGACTGTTCTCACCATTCTTCTCTGCCTTTCTGATATATTTCTTGGCCTGCCACATCTGGGCTTAACAAGAACTGTACCTGTGTTCTTCCATTTCCTTACTATGTTCCTCACAGTGGAAACTGACAGGTTAAATCTCTGAGACAACTTTTTGTATCCTTCCCCTGAAAAGCTATGTTGAATAATCTTGGTTTTCAGATCATTTGAGAGTTGTTTTGAGGAGCCCATGATGCCACTCTTCACAGGAGAATCAAATAGGAGAACTACTTGCAAGTGGCCACCTTAAATACCTTTTCTCATGATTTGATACACCTGGCTATGAAGTTCAAAGCTCAATGAGGTTACAAAACCAATTTAGTGCTTCAGGAAGTCAGTAAAAAGTAGTTAGGAGTGTTCAAATCAAGAAAATGATAAGGGTGCCCAGACTTTTGCACCAGACAAATTTTGTTTCAATGAAGATTGCACAATTTCTGTTAGTACAATAAACCTCATTTGAATCCAGAAATATAACTGAGTCCATGAGTTATTAGATATATGAAACTGAAATAGCTGTTACAAAAAACAAAATTGTTATAAAGAAAAAAGGTTAACATTAATAGGGGTGCCCAAACTTTTACATATGACTGTATGTACACAGTGACTGCACCAGCAGAATAGTGAGTGCAGCTCTGGAGTATAATACAGGAGGTAACTCAGGATCAGTAATGTAATGTATGTACACAGTGACTGCACCAGCAGAATAGTGAGTGCAGCTCTGGAGTATAATACAGGATGTAACTCAGGATCAGTAATGTATGTACACAGTGACTGCACCAGCAGAATAGTGAGTGCAGCTCTGGAGTATAATACAGGATGTAACTCAGGATCAGTAATGTAATGTATGTACACAGTGACTGCACCAGCAGAATAGTGAGTGCAGCTCTGGGGTATAACACAGGAGGTAACTCAGGATCAGTAATGTAATGTATGTACACAGTGACTGCACCAGCAGAATAGTGAGTGCAGCTCTGGGGTATAACACAGGAGGTAACTCAGGATCAGTAATGTAATGTATGTACACAGTGACTGCACCAGCAGAATAGTGAGTGCAGCTCTGGGGTATAATACAGGATGTAACTCAGGATCAGTAATGTAATGTATGTGCACAGTGACTGCACCAGCAGAATAGTGAGTGCAGCTCTGGAGTATAATACAGGATGTAACTCAGGATCAGTAATGTAATGTATGTACACAGCGACTGCACCAGCAGAATAGTGAGTGCAGCTCTGGAGTATAATACAGGATGTAACTCAGGATCAGTAATGTATGTACACAGTGACTGCACCAGCAGAATAGTGAGTGCAGCTCTGGGGTATAATACAGGAGGTAACTCAGGATCAGTAATGTAATGTATGTACACAGTGACTGCACCAGCAGAATAGTGAGTGCAGCTCTGGGGTATAATACAGGATGTAACTCAGGATCAGTAATGTAATGTATGTACACAGCGACTGCACCAGCAGAATAGTGAGTGCAGCTCTGGGGTACAGTCATGGACCTGTATTGTGGAGCTCCTGCACCTTTTGGTTGTCTCATTGGCAGCCTCTTTCTTATTTCTTATATAATTATTACAAATGTGCTGTTTTTTTTCCTTTCTTCTAGGACTTCTGTTCTTTGTTCCGTCCATCCTGATCCTCCTTTGCTCCACAATCCTCAGAGGTGAGATGCACATAGTTTTCGGGTCACATGGTGGGGCCATTGTCGCCGCTGAGTGCTGGGATAAGCCTCTTCAGTCACCGGATCGCTCACCTGGTGGAACCAAGGAGATGTGAAATGTGTGGCGTTATCCCCTGGACAATGCGTCCACAGACAGGTCACTTCACGTGTTAAACCCGTCACTGACTCCTGACAGCACTAATGGAAGGAGTGTCAGTCACAGGCGAAGCTCAGAACACCAGCGCTGATCACTGCCATCATCCACTGCACAATACCCTCCCCTATAGATGAGAGCCGGAGATAATGTGACGGCTCTGCCCCCATAACCCCTCGCCTGTCCGGCTCCGCACCTCGCGCTGCACTCCCTTTATATTTATCAATGACAATAGCAAACAATGTAACAAACATCATAAACATGGAGACAAACACACAATCCCCTGCTCTGGGGTGACCAGGGTGCTGTAAACCCCATCATCTCCCCCTGCTTAAGATAACTACTACACCTCAAGAGGATAGGACCCCCAGACCCATGAATGAACGGGGGGGGGGAGACATAGGTATAGGAGGGGTCACGGGTCTCGAGCACTTGAAAGGGGTCAAGATGCTCTCGGTGTAGCGTTGGTGAGTCCTCGAAGCTGGTAAAATTGATGGAATGGGGGATTCCGGCATTGCGGGGATCCCCCCCATTGGATGCTGATGTGTTGGTGGTATGGTGAAATTTGGATGATACCCGCTGAGGAAGCCCAACGATGGAAGTTGGGTGCACGGTAAAGATGTTGGGTACCCGACGACGGAAGTCGGGTACAGGTTAAAGTTGTGGAGGCAACGTCTTCCCTTGATTCATGGTGCTTCCGAGCCGGAAAAAGATGCGTCTGGAAGTAAGGCCGGGAGGGAAGGGGCAATGCCAACGAAACAATCACCAGACCAGGACAATGGTAGCTTCGAGGGCCCACCAAGTGTCTTTAATTATTAATAAAAATTGGCTGCTGTGGCCATTCATATCCAAAGACTAATGTTGTGGTGTGTCCTTTATTCAGAGACGGGGGAGGGTATGCTGGGAAGCGGAGGGGGTAGGTGTGTTGGGGTGAGAGTCACGGGAGGTCATCTTTTCCAGGGTCATGAGAAATCAACGTCTGACTTTATGTGAAAACAGCTATGCTAGATGTGAAGCCTGTGTCACTCCAGCTCTATTCCCTGCCCAGCGCCGCCTCCTTCTCCTGAAGTCTCACAGTATACAGGCAGTCAGTAATACAGGAGGCGGCGCTGGGCAGAGAATAGAGCTGGAGTGACACAGGCTTCACATCTACCATAGCTGATATGAGAGTGATATGGGGGGGTGTCGTGCAGTGATATGAGGGGTGTCCTGCAGTGATATGGGGGGTGTCCTGCAGTGATATGGGGGGTGTCGTGCAGTGATATGGGGGGTGTCCTGCAGTGATATGGGGGTTTGTCATGCAGTGATATGGGTGGTGTCGTGCAGTGATATGGGGGTGTCGTGCAGTGATATGGGGGGTATCGTGCAGTGTTATGGGGGGTGTCTTGCAGCGATATGGGGGTGTCGTGCAGTGATATTGGGGGTTGTTGTGCAGTGATATGGGGGGTCTCGTGCAGTGATATGGGGGTTTGTCATGCAGTGATATGGGTGGTGTCGTGCAGTGATATGGTAAGTGTCATGCAGTGATATGGGGGTGTCGTGCAGTGATATGGGGGTTGTGCAGTGATATGGGGGGTCTCGTGCAGTGATATGGGGGGTTGTCGTGCAGTGATATGGGGGGTTGTTGTGCAGTGATATGGGGAGTGTCGTGCAGTGATATGAGGGGTGTCGTGCAGTGATATGGGGGTGTCGTGCAGTGATATGGGGGGTGTCGTGCAGTGATATGGGGGGTTGTTGTGCAGTGATATGGGGAGTGTTGTGCAGTGATATGAGGGGTGTCGTGCAGTGATATGGGGGTGTCGTGCAGTGATATGGGGGGTGTCGTGCAGTGATATGGGGGGTGTCGTGCAGTGATATGGGGGTGTTGTGCAGTGATATGGGGGTTGTTGTGCAGTGATATGGGGGGTGTCGTGCAGTGATATGGGGGGTGTCCTGCAGTGATATGGGGGTGTCGTGCAGTGATATGGGGGTGTCGTGCAGTGATATGAGGGTGTCGTGCAGTGATATGGGGGTGTTGTGCAGTGATATGGGGGTGTCGTACAGTGATATGGTGGGTGTCGTGCAGTGATATGGGGGGTGTTGTGCAGTGATATGGGGGTTTCATGCAGTGATATGGGGGTGTCGTGCAGTGATATGGTGGGTGTCGTGCAGTGATATGGGGGTGTTGTGCAGTGATATGGGGGGTGTCGTGCAGTGATATGGGGGGGTGTCGTGCAGTGATATGGTGGGTGTCGTGCAGTGATATGGTGGGTGTCGTGCAGTGATATGGGGGTGTCGTGCAGTGATATGGGGGTGTTGTGCAGTGATATGGGGGTGTCGTGCAGTGATATGGGGGTGTCATGCAGTGATATGGGGGTGTCGTGCAGTGATATGGGGGTGTTGTGCAGTGATATGGGGGGTGTCGTGCAGTGATATGGGGGGTGTCGTGCAGTGATATGGGGGTGTCGTGCAGTGATATGGGGGTGTCGTGCAGTGATATGGGGGTGTTGTGCAGTGATATGGGGGTGTTGTGCAGTGATATGGGGGTGTTGTGCAGTGATATGGGGGTGTTGTGCAGTGATATGGGGGTGTCGTGTAGTGATATGGGGGTGTTGTGCAGTGATATGGGGGTTTCATGCAGTGATATGGTGGGTGTCGTGCAGTGATATGGGGGTGTCGTGCAGTGATATGGGGGTGTTGTGCAGTGATATGGGGGTGTCGTGCAGTGATATGGGGGTGTTGTGCAGTGATATGGGGGTGTCGTGCAGTGATATGGGGGTGTCGTGCAGTGATATGGGGGGTGTCGTGCAGTGATATGGGGGTTTCGTGCAGTGATATGGTGGGTGTCGTGCAGTGATATGGGGGTGTCGTGCAGTGATATGGGGGTGTTGTGCAGTGATATGGGGGTGTCGTGCAGTGATATGGGGGTGTTGTGCAGTGATATGGGGGTGTTGTGCAGTGATATGGGGGGTGTCGTGCAGTGATATGGGGGGTGTCGTGCAGTGATATGGGGGTGTCGTGCAGTGATATGGGGGTGTTGTGCAGTGATATGGGGGTGTTGTGCAGTGATATGGGGGTGTCGTGCAGTGATATGGGGGTGTTGTGCAGTGATATGGGGGTGTTGTGCAGTGATATGGGGGTGTCGTGCAGTGATATGGGGGTGTCGTGCAGTGATATGGGGGTGTTGTGCAGTGATATGGGGGTTTCATGCAGTGATATGGTGGGTGTCGTGCAGTGATATGGGGGTGTCGTGCAGTGATATGGGGGTGTTGTGCAGTGATATGGGGGTGTCGTGCAGTGATATGGGGGTGTCGTGCAGTGATATGGGGGTGTCGTGCAGTGATATGGGGGTGTCGTGCAGTGATATGGGGGTGTCGTGCAGTGATATGGGGGTGTCGTGCAGTGATATGGGGGGTGTCGTGCAGTGATATGGGGGTGTCGTGCAGTGATATGGGGGGTGTCGTGCAGTGATATGGGGGGTGTCGTGCAGTGATATGGGGGTGTCGTGCAGTGATATGGGGGTGTCGTGCAGTGATGTGGGGGTGTCGTGCAGTGATGTGGGGGTGTCGTGCAGTGATGTGGGGGTGTTGTGCAGTGATATGGGGGGTGTCGTGCAGTGATATGGGGGTGTCGTGCAGTGATATGGGGGTGTCGTGCAGTGATATGGGGGTGTCGTGTATTATTGATGTGCGATCGACGCTTCTTATTTATTGCCTTATTTATTCTGAATTATTTTCCTTCCTGTGTTTGAGAATTGAGACTTCTCCTTCCCATGAAGTCCAGTGGGAGATTTCCTGGGAATGTGCGGCGACGCTGGGGGTCACATGCCGTCTGCCCGCAGGAATCCTTCATCAGCCCTAATTCAGGGATACGTCTCGTCATTGACTTCTAAGAGATGCAGCATGACCTGTGCCGCCATATAGGTGCAGAGCGCACCAGAGGCCGCCAGTCCCGAGAGTAGCTGCGACTGATACAGTTCTATATGTAACAACGTATCAGCTCAGAACAAGCTGCACTGGATGATGATGGGGTTATTATCTGCCGGCAGTCACCGGGCTCAGGGGGGATCAGGGAGTTAGAGGAGGCCGTGTCCTTCTGTGTCCTTCATATTGATTTAATACAATCGTCCTGCAGCTCGGACTGCGCTGTGCTCTGCGCTTGTGGCTGTAGGACAGTTTTGTTCTGTGCTGTGCTCTGCGCTTGTGGCTGTAGGACAGTTTTGTTCTGTGCTGTGCTCTGCGCTTGTGGCTGTAGGACAGTTTTGCTCTGCGCTGTGCTCTGCGCTTGTGGCTGTAGGACAGTTTTGTTCTGCGCTGTGCTCTGCGCTTGTGGCTGTAGGACAGTTTTGCTCTGCGCTGTGCTCTGCGCTTGAGGCTGTAGGACAGTTTTGCTCTGCGCTGTGTTCTGCGCTTGTGGCTGTAGGACAGTTTTGCTCTACGCTGTGTTCTGCGCTTGAGGCTGTAGGACAGTTTTGCTCTGCACTGTGTTCTGCGCTTGAGGCTGTAGGACAGTTTTGTTCTGTGCTGTGCTCTGCGCTTGTGGCTGTAGGACAGTTTTGTTCTGTGCTGTGCTCTGCGCTTGAGGCTGTAGGACAGTTTTGCTCTGCGCTGTGCTCTGCGCTTGTGGCTGTAGGACAGTTTTGTTCTGTGCTGTGCTCTGCACTCGCGGCTGTAGGACAGTTTTGCTCTGCGCTGTGTTCTGCGCTCGCGGCTGTAGGACAGTTTTGCTCTGCGCTGTGCTCTGCGCTTGCGGCTGTAGGACAGTTTTGCTCTGTGCTGTGCTCTGCGCTTGCGGCTGTAGGACAGTTTTGCTCTGCGCTGTGCTCTGCACTCGCGGCTGTAGGACAGTTTTGCTCTGCGCTGTGTTCTGCGCTCGCGGCTGTAGGACAGTTTTGCTCTGCGCTGTGCTCTGCGCTTGCGGCTGTAGGACAGTTTTGCTCTGTGCTGTGCTCTGCGCTCGCGGTTGTAGGACAGTTTTGCTCTGCGCTGTGCTCTGCGCTTGCGGCTGTAGGACAGTTTTGCTCTGCGCTGTGCTCTGCGCTTGCGGCTGTAGGACAGTTTTGCTCTGTGCTGTGCTCTGCGCTTGTGGCTGTAGGACAGTTTTGTTCTGCGCTGTGTTCTGCGCTCGCGGCTGTAGGACAGTTTTGTTCTGCGCTGTGTTCTGCGCTTGCGGCTGTAGGACAGTTTTGCTCTGCACTGTGCTCTGCGCTTGCGGCTGTAGGACAGTTTTGCTCTGCACTGTGCTCTGCACTCGCGGCTGTAGGACAGTTTTGCTCTGCGCTGTGTTCTGCGCTTGCGGCTGTAGGTCAGTTTTGCTCTGCGCTGTGCTCTGCGCTTGTGGCTGTAGGACAGTTTTGCTCTGCACTGTGCTCTGCACTCGCGGCTGTAGGACAGTTTTGTTCTGCGCTGTGTTCTGCGCTGTGTTCTGCGCTTGCGGCTGTAGGACAGTTTTGCTCTGCGCTGTGTTCTGCGCTTGCGGCTGTAGAACAGTTTTGCTCTGCGCTGTGCTCTGCGCTTGCGGCTGTAGGACAGTTTTGCTCTGCGCTTGCGGCTGTAGGATAGTTTTGCTCTGCGCTGTGTTCTGCGCTTGCGGCTGTAGGACAGTTTTGCTCTGCGCTGTGCTCTGCGCTTGCGGCTGTAGGACAGTTTTGCTCTGTGCTGTGCTCTGCGCTTGTGGCTGTAGGACAGTTTTGTTCTGCGCTGTGTTCTGCGCTCGCGGCTGTAGGACAGTTTTGCTCTGCGCTGTGTTCTGCGCTTGCGGCTGTAGGACAGTTTTGCTCTGCGCTGTGCTCTGCGCTTGCGGCTGTAGGACAGTTTTGCTCTGTGCTGTGCTCTGCGCTTGTGGCTGTAGGACAGTTTTGCTCTGCACTGTGCTCTGCACTCGCGGCTGTAGGACAGTTTTGTTCTGCGCTGTGTTCTGCACTGTGTTCTGCGCTTGCGGCTGTAGGACAGTTTTGCTCTGCGCTGTGTTCTGCGCTTGCGGCTGTAGAACAGTTTTGCTCTACGCTGTGTTCTGCGCTTGCGACTGTAGGACAGTTGTGTTCTGCGCTGTGCTCTGCGCTTGCGACTGTAGGACAGTTTTGCTCTGAGCTGTGTTCTGAGCTGTGTTCTGCGCTGTGCTCTGCGCTTTCGACTGTAGGACAGTTGTGTTCTGCGCTGTGCTCTGCGCTTGCGACTGTAGGACAGTTTTGCTCTGCGCTGTGTTCTGCGCTTGCGGCTGTAGGACAGTTTTGCTCTGCGCTGTGTTCTGCGCTGTGCTCTGCGCTTGCGACTGTAGGACAGTTGTGTTCTGCGCTATGCTCTGCGCTTGCGACTGTAGGACAGTTTTACTCTGCGCTGTGTTCTGCGCTTGCGGCTGTAGGACAGTTTTGTTCTGCGCTGTGTTCTGCGCTTGCGGCTGTAGGACAGTTTTGCTCTTGCTGCTGTAGGACAGTTTTGCTCTGCGCTGTGTTCTGCGCTTGCGGCTGTAGGACAGTTTTGCTCTGCGCTGTGTTCTGCGCTGTGCTCTGCGCTTGCGACTGTAGGACAGTTGTGTTCTGCGCTATGCTCTGCGCTTGCGACTGTAGGACAGTTTTGCTCTGCGGTGTGTTCTGCGCTTGCGACTGTAGGACAGTTTTGCTCTGCGCTGTGTTCTGCGCTTGCGGCTGTAGGACAGTTTTGCTCTGCGCTGTGTTCTGCGCTGTGCTCTGCGCTTGCGACTGTAGGACAGTTGTGTTCTGCGCTATGCTCTGCGCTTGCGACTGTAGGACAGTTTTGCTCTGCGCTGTGTTCTGCGCTTGCGGCTGTAGGACAGTTTTGTTCTGCGCTGTGTTCTGCGCTTGCGGCTGTAGGACAGTTTTGCTCTTGCTGCTGTAGGACAGTTTTGCTCTGCGCTGTGTTCTGCGCTTGCGGCTGTAGGACAGTTTTGCTCTGCGCTGTGTTCTGCGCTGTGCTCTGCGCTTGCGACTGTAGGACAGTTGTGTTCTGCGCTATGCTCTGCGCTTGCGACTGTAGGACAGTTTTGCTCTGCGCTGTGTTCTGCGCTTGCGGCTGTAGGACAGTTTTGTTCTGCGCTGTGTTCTGCGCTTGCGGCTGTAGGACAGTTTTGCTCTTGCTGCTGTAGGACAGTTTTGCTCTGCGCTGTGCTCTGCGCTTGCGGCTGTAGGATAGTTTTGCTCTGCGCTGTGCTCTGCGCTGTGCTCTGCCCTCGCTGCTGTAGGACAGTTTTGCTATGCGCTGTGTTCTGTGCTGTGCTCCGCGCTTGCGGCTGTAGGACAGTTTTGCTCTGCGCTGTGTTCTGCGCTGTGTTCTGCGCTGTGTTCTGAGCTGTGCTCTGCGCTTGCGGCTGTAGGACAGTTTTGCTCTGCGCTTGTGGCTGTAGGACAGTTTTGCTCTGCGCTGTGTTCTGCGCTTGCGGCTGTAGGACAGTTTTGCTCTGCGCTTGTGGCTGTAGGACAGTTTTGCTCTGCGCTGTGTTCTGCGCTTGCGGCTGTAGGACAGTTTTGTTCTGCGCTGTGTTCTGCGCTTGCGGCTGTAGGACAGTTTTGCTCTGCGCTTGTGGCTGTAGGACAGTTTTGCTCTGCGCTGTGTTCTGCGCTTGCGGCTGTAGGACAGTTTTGCTCTGCGCTGTGTTCTGCGCTTGCGGCTGTAGGACAGTTTTGCTCTGCGCTTGTGGCTGTAGGACAGTTTTGCTCTGCGCTGTGCTCTGCGCTTGCGGCTGTAGGACAGTTTTGCTCTGCGCTTGTGGCTGTAGGACAGTTTTGCTCTGCGCTGTGTTCTGCGCTTGCGGCTGTAGGACAGTTTTGTTCTGCGCTGTGTTCTGCGCTTGCGGCTGTAGGACAGTTTTGTTCTGCGCTATGCTCTGCGCTCGCGGCTGTAGGACAGTTTTGCTCTGCGCTTGTGGCTGTAGGACAGTTTTGCTCTGCGCTGTGTTCTGCGCTTGCGGCTGTAGGACAGTTTTGTTCTGCGCTGTGTTCTGCGCTGTGCTCTGCGCTCGCGGCTGTAGGACAGTTTTGTTCTGCGCTGTGCTCTGCGCTTGTGGCTGTAGGACAGTATTGCTCTGCGCTGTGCTCTGCGCTCGCGGCTGTAGGACAGTTTTGCTCTGCGCTGTGCTCTGCGCTTGTGGCTGTAGGACAGTTTGGCTCTGCGCTGTGTTCTGCGCTTGCGGCTGTAGGACAGTTTTGCTCTGCGGTGTGTTCTGCGCTGTGTTCTGAGCTGTGTTCTGCGCTTGTGGCTGTAGGACAGTTTTGCTCTGCGCTGTGTTCTGCGCTTGCGGCTGTAGGACAGTTTTGCTCTGCGGTGTGTTCTGCGCTGTGTTCTGAGCTGTGCTCTGCGCTTGCGGCTGTAGGACAGTTTTGCTCTGCGCTGTGTTCTGCGCTTGTGGCTGTAGGACAGTTTTGCTCTGCGGTGTGTTCTGCGCTGTGTTCTGAGCTGTGTTCTGTGCTTGTGGCTGTAGGACAGTTTTGCTCTGCGCTGTGCTCTGCGCTTGCGGCTGTAGGACAGTTTTGCTCTGCGCTGTGTTCTGCGCTTGCGGCTGTAGGACAGTTTTGCTCTGCGGTGTGTTCTGCGCTGTGTTCTGAGCTGTGTTCTGCGCTTGCGGCTGTAGGACAGTTTTTCTCTGCGCTGTGTTCTGCGCTGTGTTCTGAGCTGTGTTCTGCGCTTGTGGCTGTAGGACAGTTTTGCTCTGCGCTGTGCTCTGCGCTTGCGGCTGTAGGACAGTTTTGCTCTGCGCTGTGTTCTGCGCTTGCGGCTGTAGGACAGTTTTGTTCTGCGCTGTGTTCTGAGCTGTGTTCTGCGCTTGTGGCTGTAGGACAGTTTTGCTCTGCGCTGTGCTCTGTGCTGTGCTCTGCGCTTGCGGCTGTAGGACAGTTTTGCTCTACGCTGTGTTCTGCGCTTGCGGCTGTAGGACAGTTTTGTTCTGCGCTGTGTTCTGTGCTGTGCTCTGCGCTTGCGGCTGTAGGACAGTTTTGCTCTGCGCTGTGTTCTGCGCTTGCGGCTGTAGGACAGTTTTGCTCTGCGCTGTGTTCTGCGCTTGCGGCTGTAGGACAGTTTTGCTCTGCGGTGTGTTCTGCGCTGTGTTCTGAGCTGTGTTCTGCGCTTGTGGCTGTAGGACAGTTTTGCTCTGCGCTGTGTTCTGCGCTTGCGGCTGTAGGACAGTTTTGCTCTGCGGTGTGTTCTGTGCTGTGTTCTGAGCTGTGCTCTGCGCTTGCGGCTGTAGGACAGTTTTGCTCTGCGCTGTGTTCTGCGCTTGTGGCTGTAGGACAGTTTTGCTCTGCGGTGTGTTCTGCGCTGTGTTCTGAGCTGTGTTCTGCGCTTGTGGCTGTAGGACAGT